>NC_137608.1:37992900-38650400 GCF_963280865.1 Gymnoscopelus braueri | reverse complement strand
AGCAACACATTTCACCAGTTGTATGGTGATTCAGCACAGAGACTATGCTTTGGGGGGATTATCTACAGGGGAAAAAATCCCTGAAGTGAGCTACATCAATTTTACATTTAATCTCAACTCCAGCTAACTGCGAGATTGAATTAAGCGCCTTTATGGCAAATGGACTGATGGAAAATACTTATATTTTATATAGCACATACAGTAATGCATTCGGCCATCTACCATAATCCTGAAAACAGCATCTTTGATTTTGATTTGTATTTTGAGCATTAAATACTGGCATTGGGGAAGATGGATTCTGAAACAATTTAAATACCAGCATTAACTATGCAGCACACCAGCTTCAAAGTGTCAGCCTAGTGTGTAAAAATAGTAGCTGAAACAGCTGCGGCCACAGACAGTGATTTTACATTTAATTTAATTGATGACTGGGGGCTTTAGAATGGTAGCCATGCATTATAACTAGTCACCACTGCTGCCAAACATTCCATGCTATTCTTCAGTAATGCATAGGCTATTCAGCATGAATTAACCTTTGTTTTAATGAAACTATTGTTGATTTTATAGCGTCTTCTTTTCCACTCTTTGTGATGCCCTCTGAATATGCAAAATCAAGGCAAAATGTAAAAAAAAAGAATAATAGAAAAATCTAGGTTTCATATGCCATTAAACGATAAAGTATTCATTCAATAATGCAGACTTGCTCATGTTAGTTGTTTATAATTACAAGACACAAAGATACATTTTTATTAAAGATGTTCACCTGTATTTTACTGTAACAAGTAATGGATAAACACTTGATGAGTTTGTAGATATAAAATATTTACAGCATATTTATGATAAGCTATGTTACCCATCACATCTACTGTACCTATACTGCATATATATGTTTAAATTGGATGAGGGTAATTATACCTGGAGAAATCCTTGCTTGAGGCAACTGTGCATGATACCAACAGAGACCTCAGTCTGTGGCAATATTAGAAAAGTGGGGTGTAAAGTCTTTGTCCCTGAAAGCTGCGATCAAAGTCGTGGACCGCCGGTTGATTAGAGAGACAGCCTGCCGTGAAGTGCGGGGAGTTTAAAAATATACTGTACTAGCAGGACCAGTGCCATACTGGGTCTGTAAGATGGTGAAGGTAATCTGGAAGTGTTGGCACAGTGCCACCATAACTCCCCAGGGAAATCAGGAGCTTTCACAGCTGCCCTGCCTGCCTGGAGTTGCAACACAACTCTAAAATGACAAGGCAGAGTACTTGGGGACAAAGTCAGGCAGGAACTTGGGGCCGAATTGCTACAGAAAAACTAGATCAACTGTGCCACATCATCTATAGATGAGCCAAAGTCACATAGTTCAAGGTGAACCAGCTGATCGTGGACCATTTTTGCACTGTAGCTTCAACCACTTAACTTTCAATGTGGCGTGCCTATTTTGGGAATGCCATAATAAAATGTTTTAAAAAATGATTAAAAAAGTTAATAAAAAAAAAAGTTAAATATAATTCAAAACTAGCAAAACTCTACAGTCGTAATACGACACATTGTGAGCTTGCAAATTGGCTATTTTCGCAGCATTACGCACATTTTGCAGCATGTCAACTGTTCTATATCCAGGCAGGGTGGAATATAAGTTACACTGTGCAAAAAGAATACAAAATTAATAAAATAAAAATTCTAGTCTAGTGACGGTTGTTACAGCTCAGCCAGCTTTCCAGAAAAATCAAAGTTGTTAATTGTATCACATCTAAATGTGCTCAAGTAGTGCTACACTAAAGACCTATCATGGCTTTTAAAATCCCTGTAGCCTTCGTCTATTGTTATTACTAGAAGTTAGGCCCGCTGCGTGGGCCTCACCTCTAGCGCCAGCGCCCACGTAACACCCACTTGGCAGCGATCATTGGTTCACCGATCTGTGCGCCCGCCCCGCGCCCCTCCTCCTCCCCCAATGTGCAGTATTGAGAGCCCTGACGTCACAACATTTGAAGCGATGCCCACTGCACTCTGGTTGGTTGGGGAAATTAAAGGTTGACTCCCACTTTCTATGCCAGGAATGTGAACAGCCTGGTCCAGCCTCTTATATTTGAGCAAAACGCGAAGGAAAATAAAAGCCTGGAGATGGAGGCTAGGGCCCATCTAGGGCCCAGGTAGAACCCACGTATAGGCCACACGGGCAAGCCCAAGTGGGACCCAAGTGGATCCCGCTGACATTGGCCACTGTAGGCCCTTATAGTTCAGCCCACCTTGAAACCATATGGGACCCACGTCAGCCCCACATAAATTGCCAAGTTGGGGTACACCTAGGGCCCAGGTAGAACCAACTTAAAGGCAAAAAGCCACATGGGCAAACCCAGTTAGGACCCACCTCGGTCCCACATAAACTTGCCTAGTTGAGCCCACCTAAGGCCCAGGTAGAACCTACTTATAGCCCACATGGGCATCCCAGTTAGGACCCACCGCGGCCCCACATAGAATTGCCTAGGTGGGGCCCACCTAAGGCCCAGGTAGAACACACTTATATCCCACAAGGGCATCCCAGTTGGGACTCAAGTGGATCCCACTGACATTGCCAACATGGGGTCCATATGGTTTAGCCCACCTAACACCTTGAAACCATATGGGAACTACGTTGGCGTGCTGGCTGGAATGCAAACGCTGCGTCATACTGAACCTGCAGTGTGTAGATCGATGTCCATATGAAAGTCAATGTCCAGCAGTGTCTTTTGTTTCTCCAGCAGAGTTTCTAGTGTCTCTATCTCTCTCTGGAAGAGGTTGCACATGCACTCTGCAGCCGCACTGAGGCGCTCCAACACAAACACTCTGACATTAAGCTGCTTCACACAACAAACATCAGCACCACGCTGCTGTTTGTCCAAAACACACAATATCTCCTCTCCCACCGACGTCATGTGTTCATGTATCGTTTATCCAGCTCTCACTGACTCTCCCCTGTCAAGGTATTGGATTATACTGGTTGAACGACAGACGTGGTAACCAATAGGAAGGCTCTCTCAACCAGATGTGACGTCACTAACAAGAGCCGGCATCCGAGCTAGTCAAGCTTGTTAGACCCGGATCGGGCATGTTGTTGTATTCATTCATTTTGCTACCATCCTGTTCAGTTGTTCTAATAAACCGGTGCTCCTGTGGAGTACTGAAACTGTACATCAGTCTCACCGTTTTGACATGGTGTCAGAAGTTCTCTGAGAAGAAAGAACCAAGATAATGGCGAAGTTTAATCCACCGGAAAACTTCAACTTTGAGCGACCGTCAGAATGGCTTGCCTGGCGACAGAGATTCGCACGGTACCGGTCGGCTACAAAGTTGGGGGCCGAAGACGGAGAAGTCCAGGTTAGCACTCTCATTTACGCCATGGGCAATGAGGCGGAGAATATCTTCAAGTCGTTTACCTTTGCTGCGGATGAAAAAGACGATGATTACGACACAGTGCTAGCCAAATACGACGCCTACTTCATACCGAAAAAGAACGTTATACACGAAAGAGCGTGCTTCCATCAACGAGTACAAAAACAGGGAGAAATAGCAGAGTCTTACATCAGAGCGCTCTACGAGCTGAGTGAAAACTGTGACTTTGGACAACAAAAAAATGAAAATATCAGAGACAGACTGGTTGTCGGTATCCGCGACAGACAACTCTCCAAGCGAATGCAACTGATGTCTGAACTCACCTTGGACAAAGCAATACAGATGGTGAGACAAGGAGAGGACGTCGAGGAGCAGATGAGCCACCAGCAGCAACAATCGGCGCTCAACGTCCAGGAGGTGACACGGCAGCCGTGGAGAAGAAGTGGGAGACAGCCTACTAAGGAGATGGGTGGCAGGTGGGAGCAAGCCCACTCAGGAGACAACAGATGTCGCCGGTGCGGTAAAGAAAAGCATAATGCCCAAGCCAAATGCCCAGCATCAGACACAGAATGTAGGAAATGTGGGAAGAAAGGCCACTGGGAAAGGCAGTGTTTTTCTAAGTCAGTGAGAGAGGTCACTCAGGACAGTAGTAAAGAGGATGAGGAAAGCTTTTATCTGGGGGCAGTGAACAAAGTAAACCAGGGCAGTGCAGATCACTGGTCAGAACAGATAACTATAGGACATACTCCAGTTAAGTTCAGGATTGACACAGGGGCGGATGTCACTGTAATGAACCAAGAGACATTCAGCGCACTCAGACCGGAAAGACAGCTGGTAGAGTCTAGGGGGCTACTAGACAGTCCGGGTGGGGCACTGGATATAATGGGACAGTTTACAGCCAGTACACTTCACAAGCAGAGGAAGTACATTTTCAATATATACGTAGCAAGAGGTACTACGGTCAGCAACCTACTAGGCAGAGAGACAGCGGTAGAAATGGGGCTGGTTAAAAGAGTACAGCAGGTCAGAGCAGCAGCAGGTCTTCAGGGGACATTGAAAACAGACCCTGTTAGGATCCACCTGAAAGATGGAGCTGTACCATATGCTGTACACACTGCCAGAAGGGTCCCTCTACCACTGCTACCTAAAGTACAGGCGGAGCTACAGCGAATGGAGGAGCAGGGCGTGATAGTGAAAGTCACGCAACCTACAGACTGGTGCGCACCCATGGTGCCAGTCATGAAACCAACAGGCGCAGTGAGGATCTGCGTAGCACTCCAAAAGCTCAACGAGAACCTCAGAAGAGAGAGATATCAACTGCCAACAACAGAGGAGACTCTGGCCAAGCTATCAGGTTCCACAGTCTTCACATCTCTGGATGCAGCATCCGGCTTCTGGCAGATACCGCTGCATGAGGACAGTAGCCTCCTAACAACCTTCATGACACCTTGTGGGAGGTACTGTTTCAAGCGCCTGCCGTTTGGGATAAATATTGCACCAGAGATTTTCCAGCGGAAAATGAATGAACTGTTGGAGGGACTTGAGGGCGTGGCAGTGTACATGGACGATGTAATTGTCCATGGCAAGGACATGACTACACACGACCAACACCTGCAGAGCACACTAGAGAGAATGGAGCAGGCGGGTCTTAAACTCAACAAGGAAAAATGTGTGTACAGACAAGCAGAGCTGCGGTTCCTGGGGCACATTGTGGATGCCAGTGGAGTGAGGGCAGACCCAAGAAAGGTCAGTGCCATCAGTGAGCTAAAAGAGCCCACAAATGTGCATGAGTTAAAACGTGTGTTAGGCATGATTAACTACATGAGCAAAAATATTCCGGACCTGGCAACAGCAGCAAGTCCTCTGTACGAACTACTGAAAGAGAAAAACATGTGGACATGGGATCAGCCACAGCAACAAGCGTTCCAGAGGCTAAAGGAAAACCTTATCACCTCACCCGTCTTGGCTCACTATGACCCACAGAGACAGACAGCTGTTTCAGCGGATGCGAGCAGCTATGGGATAGGGGGCGTCCTTCTGCAGCTGCACAGTGGTGAAAGCTGGAAACCTGTAGCGTACTGCTCCAGGAGGCTGTCGGATGCAGAGACTCGATACGCACAGATCGAGAAGGAGTGCTTAGCAGGAGTGTGGGCATGTGAGAGGTTCCAAAAGTACCTAGTCGGCATGGACAAATTCCGACTCATCACAGACCACAAGCCACTGGTGCCACTGATAAACAGCAAGGACCTAGATACGGTGCCAGTGAGGTGTCAGCGACTCCTGATGAGGTTGATGAGGTTCAACGCCAGAGCTGAATATGCGCCAGGGAAAACTCTGGTCATTGCAGATACCCTGTCACGCAGTCCTGTGGAGAACAGGGACAACACCACAGAGAAGATCATCGAGTGTCATGTTAATGCTGTTACTCACAGTTGGCCAGTGTCACAGCAGAAACTGGATAGGATCAGATCTGCTACCCAGGAGGATGAGCAGCTACAAAATGTATGGAAGCTGACCACAGAAGGATGGCCTAAAAAGGTGAGTAGCACACCACTCAGTGTAAAAGACTATTATGCAGTGAAAGACTCATTGTCAATATGTGAGGGCCTTGTGACATTAGGATGTCGCATCGTGATCCCACAGTCCATGAGACAGGAAATGCTAGAGCGCATACATGACGGACACCAAAGCCTGTCAAAATGTAGGGAAAGAGCCCAAGAAACGGTGTGGTGGCCCAAAATATCGGCGGATATTAAACAGAGAATGGAAACATGCCACTTTTGTCAGATAAACAAGCGTACACAGCGTAAAGAGCCACTGCAACCTACACCCTTACCTGAACGTCCGTGGCAAAAGTTAGGTACAGACTTGTGTGAATACAACGGCAAGCACTACTGTGTTGTATCAGACTATTACTCAAGGTACCTGGAGATCTTACAGTTGACCTCCACCACAACAGACCAGGTTGTTAGAGTACTGAAAGCTACGTTTGCCAGATTTGGGGCCCCAGAACAGATCCAGAGTGATAATGGCCCTTGTTACACTAGTGAGGCCTGGAAGGACTTTTGCAGACAATACGATATTGAGCACATCACATCCAGTCCCCACAACCCACAGGGTAATGGTCATGCGGAGCGCGCTGTGCAAGCTGCTAAGCGCATACTCAAACAAGATGACCCAGTTTTAGCGTTGATGTGCTACAGGGCGACACCAACGGCTTCGACAGGGGTAAGCCCAGCTGAGTTACTCATGGGACGTAAAATCAGAACGACACTCCCATCACTCAAGAGCAATCTGGTCCCCAAGTGGCCTGATAAAGACCTCATCAGACGCAGAGACGCAGAGGCCAAACAGCAACAGGCATTCTACTTCAATAAGAGACATGGAGTAAAAGACTTGCCACAGCTACAACCTGGAGACCATGTCTTGCTGAAGTTAGACGGGGAAAAGACATGGAAGGGACCAGCATCTGTCATCCGTGAGAGTTGTACGCAGCGCTCATATCAGGTGAGCACACCTGGGGGAGGAGAAATGCGAAGGAACAGACGGCATCTACAACGTGTGCCACAAGCAACGACAGGGAATACAGAGACTATTGGACTGTCACTGAACATACGATACGACGATAATACTTTATTGTCAGTTCACACTGAAATTTGTCTTGCGACCCAGCAGCCATGTATGCAACAATAAACAATAAACAGTACACACATTTGACATGACACAAGAAAACAAAACAGAACAGAATACATACATAAAGACATACAAAGACAAGAGCAATGTCCACCTCTCAGCCTACCCCAAGCCTACAACTCCTGATTAAGCCTCAATGTCGTCTGATGGACAAAGGACCTCTTCAGTTTGACCTTATTGTATGTAGGAACACTGTATCTCCTTCCTGAAGGCAGCAACCTATATTCTCCATACAAAGCATGGCTAGTGTTTGAAGTGATATTCCTTGCCAACCTTATCATACTGTCATTATACGTAGATGTATAGAGCCTCTGAAGTGGTTGTCCAACAATCTTTGAACAAATGTTCAGTTGCTGCAGCAGTTGTGACTTTAAGGCTACAGACAGACATCCATACCAGGTGGTACTACAGTACTGCAGAACACTCATAATAACAGAAGTGAAAAACAAAAGAAGAATCTGTCTACTAGCACCAAAAGATCTCAGGCGGCGAAGGAAATAGACTCTTTGCTTTGTCTTCTTACCCACTGATTCAATCTGGTCTTTCCATGACAGAAGGTGGTCAATTACTACTCCTAGGTATGTATACGAACATACCTGGTTGATCTGAACATAGAGAGTCAGAGAGAGCTGACACACACAACCAGAGCTCTTCCCAGGGACAGTGTGAAAACAGTGGACCTGAAAAAAGCACACCAGAAGGTTCTGTGGTGACGAGGTCGGGTAGAGTGTGCAAACCCGTTCTGAGAATGGATTTGTAGGCCAAAATGTGATTTCTGTGGAAAAGAAATAATATGGAAAAAAAACTGTGATACACATTGCATTGTTATTGATTTTGTTTCCCTGGAAAAAAAAAAAGAAAAAAAAAGGGGAAAAAGTGAAAGACAGAAGAGTTAAACTGTTGATTTGACTTGAGTTGATTTTGGCAAGTAATATTGATGTTCAGATGTCACATGCTTTTGCATAAGAGTTCTTGTTGATTGATGGTAACCCTGTTATTGAGAGGGATGATAAGTTGAAAGGGAGATGTCAAGGTATTGGATTATACTGGTTGAACGACAGACGTGGTAACCAATAGGAAGGCTCTCTCAACCAGATGTGACGTCACTAACAAGAGCCGGCATCCGAGCTAGTCAAGCTTGTTAGACCCGGATCGGGCATGTTGTTGTATTCATTCATTTTGCTACCATCCTGTTCAGTTGTTCTAATAAACCGGTGCTCCTGTGGAGTACTGAAACTGTACATCAGTCTCACCGTTTTGACATCCCCTAGGACTAAAATTATCTGAAATGACTACATTACCTAATGCACCCTAAACGTGCGTCGCACGGGGCGGACCTGCCATTACGTTAGTGACTGGAGTTACTGTGGAGCTACACATAGTTCTCCACAAAATACACCATCTACAATGGACTAACTGAGCAGCAATATTGACATTCACCACACTATCGTTCATTGTTGACAAAGTGATTTCACAGCTGCTTCAGCCACGACAACCACGTTAGCGTTAGCCGCATGCTAACGGCTAACGGTGTTAAGCACCCCTGGGCACTAATCATTCAAATACAACGAACGTTATCACGTATAGTAGTGGGCATAAACATTCTTTACATTAGTGGCAGGCTGCAGTGACCGAAAAGTCTTGACAATATGAATGACAGGGCGATTTATTAGAGAAATTACGGTGATTGTGCTGTCCGGCTCAGCTCGCACAACTATCACGGAGCCCTCGTTACTGCGTCTGCTGTGATGGCGGCAGCGAGCTGTGAGAGCGAGTAATCGATGCTGGCGTCTGGAAACTGCCCTCAGCATGACATGACCAATGAGAGTTAGCGCTTTCGTTGTTGCTAAGATACGGTGTATGGCCCATAGCACGTCTGCCCCATAGCTTGCACATGATTGGCGTAGCCTGCGTTGCCAGCTTTTTCGCGCACATGATTGGCTGTTAAATTTTTTAACAGTTTTACGTTTCACGATCAGCCCGGAAGTAAAGCGGAAGTAAATTGCGAGCTGAAATATATGTAACACCGTATGATTATTAGATAGTAGAAGTGGAGACACATGTGAAGGTGGAAAAGACAGTAGAAGTACTTATATACTTTTGCATGAGCGATTTTTGTAGCAAGTTGGGAGGGAATTGGACCACTGCTTTGGCAGCGAGTTGTACCTATATAGTTTTGGGTCCAGGGAGGGTCCACCTCTCTGATTGGTGTGGCAAGATGCTTTGCTAACTATCCATCCATACATTCTGTCTGTTGTCTCCCCCTCCAGAAAGATGGTGGCACATCCGTGTGTCCAATCCAGTGTATCGTCTGTTTCAAAAAACTTTATTGATATTGTCAACCAGGGTCAAACTTTCTCAATAGAAAAGAAGGGAGACCATCACCAAACACTGTAGATATGCCAAGTTATATTGTATTAAGCTTAAAATAATGTTTTATAGATGAAAATAAGTCGGGAATTGTAGCTTTACTAAGGGAAGTCCAGAATCATACAGAAAGAAAAATCAATAAAACAGAATGAGAGCAGGGAAGGACTTAAGCCTAATATAAAGGTACTATGTAATCTGGCTTACTTTGACAGCGCCGAAGAGAAAGTAAATAAGTCTATAGCGTCTGCTCTCCAAGTGCCAACAAAGTGTCAGCAGGACCAATGAGTTGTGCAAACAGATAAAATGCCGGCTGAATAACAACAAACTTTCCCTGATGCTGCATTGTCAAGAATCAATCAACATTACACAAGAAAATCAGCAGTGTTAATTTAACTCTGAGACTGTAAAAATGCCATTGGAGTAAATTTGTATACTCTCAGAGTAGAATTAACAGAGGATTGTACTGTGTAGGTCTGGAGCATAGATAAATATCAGCCTATCAAATATCGATAAAGAAAGAAAGAAAAACTTGCAGGGTAGATCAGGCGATGACAGGTATGTCATCATGAAAATAGTTCTTCAGTTTGAGCACAAGTCTGTATGTCTGCATGTTCTGTCATTTATATACTGGCAAACAATACTTCAGAATTGATTGGCAGCTCAACAGCACAGGTTTTTAAAACAGGCCAGTGCCACGTTGTTGGCTCTTTCTCCACTGAGCATCAACTGAAGTCACATCAAAATCCTGAGTTTTCAATTTAACTCACATGGGTCCATTTTTACACTCTCTGAGCTAAATCAACACTCAGGAGTTTGCTGTGTACATTGCACAGCATCCAAAATAAAACCCAATAAAGCACTACAGGCGGAGTGGAGTGAGCAATCAATCAATGTCATTAAACTGTTCCATCTGTACAGCTCTGCAGTGGTAAATCTCCCTCTAGCAGCACATATTTGTCACTGAATATGATGCTAGAGGTAGATACGTCTCCAACACATGTTCTTGAACAGATGAACACAATACCAACATTTACAAATGTTTGTTATTGACAAGTCACTCAAAACCTGAGGGATAGATGATAACAATTCATATAGATTCTTTTGACAATTATTTCAGATTCAAAAAGCAAATCAACTAAATACAAACAGGCTCTGCTGTACATAATTCTCCTTCTTTTTTTCCACAATGAGCTCTGAAATATGACACAATACTGTACATTCTTATAAAAGGTTATGGCCACAAACGGTTAAATACCCAGGGAAGAAAAACGTTATAGTATAAAAATAAAGTTAGGGAAACTAAATGAAATATACATATTATTCTCTAGTGATCACTCAACATCATTATGTACAAAAACAATTCACTCAAAATACCAAATCAATATTGCAGGCTCTTCTTCAATGTCAACCACATATTCCCAATTCAACACAATACCCAATTATTCCACATGTACTTCAGTTAGATATGATTTTAATGGCACATCATTTGTATGAGAAGTAAAGGTAGCAGATTTTTTTTCCTTTTTTATAGCTCATAACTTAATTGGGTATTGTTTTCCACCCACAAATATACTGTAGTATTTTCCATTTCAATAAAAGCTACAAAGATACCAAGAGCTAATGTTCAAAGAGGCTGCTTGTTTATCGCATTGAGCTCAATAAACAGTCACACATTTAGTCACTCGGGGGAAAAAGTATCATGTGAAAGCTGCAAGGTGCAGGTGAGTTGGGAGAAGAGCAGACACACATCATTATGAGACAGTCTGTTATATTCAGCACTGTGCTCTTGAGCTTCTGCCACCCGAGGTAGTTGTATAAGAGTAGGCAGCTGTCTGAGAGGATCACTTTGTGTTGCAAATCCACTCCTCCGCTCCTCAAGAAACCGACTCTTGACCGCTCCAACGTCAAGAACTACAGACCTTTATCACTCCTTTCCTTTCTTTCCATAACCCTGGAACATGTTGTTTCTAACCAGCCCTCTCCCCATCTCTCACAGAACAACCTTTTGGATCCCAACCAGTCAGGATTCAAACATGCCCATTCCACTGAAAAAGCACTTCTCTTAGTCACTGGCACTCCATGCTGCAGGCTGCCTCCCACTCTGCAGTCCTCATCCTTCTTGACCTATCTGCAGCATTTAACACAGTCAACCACACCAGCTTCTCCTGAACCCCCTTTCTGACCTACATGACAGATTGCATGAGAAGGTTTGCTTTCAATTTGGACCCATCCTTTTTTGGCTTTACACCAGGTTCCTTGGCTCTGTTATCTCCACTCATAAGTTCTCCTATCACTTACACTGTGATGATACTCAACAGTTTTTCTCCTTCCCTCCCTGTGTCACACAGGTCGATGTATGCATCACTCCATGCCTGGTTGACATCTCAAAGAGGATATCTTTCCACCACCTCAAACTCAATGTAGACAAGACTGAGCTTCTCTTCTTCCCTGGAGAGTCTTTGCACCTGCAGGATCTTTATATTTCCATCGGCAACACCCTGGTGGTTCCTGTCAGAATGCGGTGGCATGCCTGGTCTTCAACCTCCCTATATTTCCACGTCCCTCCCCTTCCGTGATCCCTTCACTGGCTTCCGGTTGCTGCATGTATCCAATTAAAAACACTGGTGATGACCTACAAGGCGATCAAGGGCATGGTACCCTCTTACCTCCAGAACACGATCCACCCCAACACCCCTTCACACCCCTTCCCACATATTTTGATCAGCTAAGATCAGCTTACATTTGGCCCTCCCCTCCCTGTAACACCGCGGGCCAACACTCCAAGCATCCTAGAATCTTCTCCATCCTGGCCCCCATCGGTCAGGACAGCAGACTCGCTTCCCATTTTCCACTGCAGTCTGCAAACTCACCACTTCAGACTCTATACCTCAACCACTAGGACTCCTTATACTTTATATCACTTCTTGTGGCCAATACTGATAGATGCTAGTGCAAATGTATGTTGGGTATTTGTTCAAATATGCTATGCATGTTATTTAGCTACATATTGTATACTGTGCTTGTCCACAGATGCAAGTCATGTTTGTCTGGTATCCTAGTTACTTTGTAGCACTTGTTTACTTTGCCGTCTATTTACTTGACCATGTTGTTTGCTGACTAAAGGTTTCATGCCACTTACTCCTTGCTCTGGATAAGAGTGTCTGCTAAATGCCTAAATTGCAAATTGTAACTGATTTGGATAATTCACATGGTAAGACATTTACCTTGGTTTATTTGTATGCTAAACAGGGTTTAAATTTGAAATGTACACACAAATGTGCACACATGATGACTAAAGTGTACAATTAGGTTACTAGATATACAGTATAGATATATAATTTTTTTTTTACAAAGAGAGATAATTGTTACAATAAGAACAATCCCATGAATATCACATCTAACAGGAAAAACAAACTTCCCTGATGAATAATGCACCAAGCGTTGTACTTGTGAGTGAGTTTATTTTCCATTTGTGTTTAATTCTCTGCTTGATAAAATCAATTACAATCAACATCAAAATCATTAAAGTAATCAAAAGTCTTCATCAAAAATATATGCAGTGCCGGCATGATGTGTGTGGGCTGTACATTTTACATGACGATTACTCTGCCTGTTATTCTCCAACTTGTCTCTCTAATCTTGGGTAATTTAATTTGAGTGGCTCATTTCTTGAGATGAAAACGCTAGGGAGTTGAGCAGAGAAAGACCTCTGACTGGCAGCATGATTAGAAAAAGCACAAAACCTTTTTTAGCTTGGTTGAACTTTAATTTGATCTGCTATTCCGTTGTACACCATGCTGCTTCCCTGATCTGTTTACTGCATTTTTGCATTTAATTACTAGCAGAATGATGAGGAGCTGAAGTAAAAATGTTTAACGAGTGCGAGGGATAGTCCAGTTATAGTCCTCCATTCCTCTTCAGGAGGCATGGGAATGTTTTATTGGAAAATGGAAAGACACACTGCTACTGGAGCTCTTCTGCTAAAGGAGATATCAAGGGTCAGTTAGGACATGAGCTCACCAATCAATATACCTTCACCCACACCCACCACTCACACCCCTCCCATTTCCATTGAGAAACATTTTAATTTTCATTAACCTGACCCTTGCTGCAGGCTACTATGTGGTGGATTAATTGTCTCCTCGCACTCCATCAGGGTATCCAGTCTCCTTTCAGGACTGGATTTGTACATTCCCTTAACTCCCTCTGCCCAGTCTTCAATGCAGCAACGTTTGGCTTAGCAGGGGAGACCAAGGCGTTTCGAGCATTGTTATTGCCGTCAGACTGGTATGGGCAGGAGGTGGAGATTATGTTTTCGCCCAGTCCCTCGATCCGTCCGTCCGTCCGTCTGTCTGTGTGTGTGCGTCTGTGAACAGCTAATCTCAGGTAACGCGGGACCGATCGGCATGAAACTTTGCACGCACACTCCCAGCATAGGCCAAGTTTGAAACTCCACCCCAAAGTTTTGAATAGGCCAACACAAATCAGTACACAATATCTCTAGAGTCATGTAATCAAGATCAGTCAGATTTTTCGCAAATATGTCGAAGTGTCTACATATATCATAAAGTCATACAATGTCATGTATGTTTACCTGTAGCTACAGTATAACCATTCCTCTAAAGCCTTCAACCTCCTGACTGACTGGCAACATCAGTCTTCTTAAAGAATTACAATATTTTCTCTGCAGTTCATACATCAGAAAATATAGTGAATAATGTATCTCCTTCACCAAACTTCGGAATTTGGGGGTCTAGCTCCAGCAATGAGTTTTCTACTAGTCCTATTTTCACCTACTCTGTAAGCAATGCAACAGTAATACATTTATAGCTAGCTGAATGGGACCAGTGATCAATAGGCTTCTTAAATAACCATGGATCTAGAAAGAAGTCACAAATAACCCATATATTTTAACAGTATGAGTAAACAAATAAGAACAACAGACCACAAGTGACATGACATTACAAGCAAAAAATAATAATAACAATGTATGCCTGCAACATCATGTATTAAATCAATTACCAGCTAGCTAACATTAGCAGTAGCATAGTACGTTAGCTCATGTAAAATAATTATAATAAGAACAGTATTTAACAATAATATTTGAGTATGTTCCCAGTTCTCGCCTCATACCCGCCGTGACAGGCTCAGAGCTGCTATGTGAGTGTTGAGAGACTATGAACTATGTGCTCTTGTCTTCAGACTAAATACCACATCACCCCTATCAGCATAATCTTTGTTTCAATCTGTGCTGAATAATATCTGGGAAGGGGAATTTTAAGATGATAAAAAATATATATAATATATATATTTATAATAAAATAATAAATAGACCGTAATAAGGGGCATACTGTATGGCACAACATATCCGAGGCTTAAGACCGTTAAGTCCACCCCACAGACACTGGTTGACACAGAGGTGCTTCTCCAAGCCTCGCTGTGTGCTCTGTACACAGCTCACCATTGGATGGACTGGTGGGTCTGGGTGCAAGGCAGTGTGGGCTCAGAGGGAAGGGTGGCCATGGGGCCTGTGGTGTAGGGGCATCCCGCTGGCCTGGCACCTCCCAGGAGCCTGAGTGGTAGGGGGTTCTACGCCCAAGTGGAGGTGCAGTGACAGGTGGGCAGGGCAGTAGTCTGGAACTGACTGCTCATACCGGTACAACGTCAGAGCACTCAGCTGCTGTTGTATCTGGATGGAATAAATAAAGAAAAGGGTAGAAGGGAAGGAGAGAGAGAGAGAGAGAGAGAGAGAGAGAGAGAGAGAGAGAGAGAGAGAGAGAGAGAGAGAGAAAAAACCGACGTAGGCATATAAGTCAGTCAAAAAGGTTCTGTTTGCAGCATTTTTAAAAGGGTTTCAGAGCACTCGGAGCTGTTTTTAATTAAACACATGTGGGGAGGGTAGAACAGCACTGACATTAATGCAAGCTAGACCAGTGATACAGTGGCAGGCCCTCAAGACCTGGAAGCCGGCCGTAGTGTTCAAACACCCACTTTCAGCTAAAGTGATTCATATGCAAGATGAAAGCCTTAAGCTAGAGTGCAAACATATTTTGTGCCCTCTTTTAAATGGAGTCAAGACTCCATTTAGTAGAGAGTGCTTATTACATTACAAGCACTTTGCTGATTCAAAGGGTCCTCCCAGTTTTATGTGCCACTGCGCTCTGAATTATGTCAATTAAATGGAAAATGCTACATCTAGACTTTTGTGATACCGTTAGGACTATCTTGGTGTATGTTAATGTTTCATTTGTAAAATATGAATGCACTCATGCATGTTGAAGAGCACACAGTTATGTATGTATAGCAGATAATGGCACAAAAGACATTTGCATTCAGACTCAGCTCTCATACAGTAGGTTTAAAAAAGAGAACTCCTGTTTCCTGTGAATTCTCTGTGTTTCTGATTGCTTCACATGTAGGCTAGCTGGCTACTACATTATTGTTGTATTAGATTGAATGAACGAACTAATAAAAGACTACTCCACTAAGGAAGTTGCAATGCCTTCAAAGTGCATCCATGAAAGATCACAGACCACTGTAATGTTGAATTCCAATAGGATTTACTCTAGCTGATGACCTGAGGCCTTTACAGAACATTTGTCTGCCTATAGAATCAGGTTTGGTCAATTTCACAATGCTGCCACCATTCTAAACTTGAGATCATAACTTCGAAAATGCTACACGTATTTTATCTTCCAGGAATAGTTCCGTTCAGAGTGTTCACAGCTTTAATAGAAAGTTTACTTGGAGGCACTTGACTGTCTAATTCAGCAGCTGAACTTCACATCTTAGCAAGTCAATACACTATTCATGAACAACAATGCCCTGAATGCAAAATGAGCACAGTAGGAGGTCTGCATCTGAAAGCTCGCTGCACAAATTGCCTGTAGAAAAGGCTACATTGAGAACAAATTGTCCCTAATTAGTGAAATAAGGAGAGGCAAACATATTGCTGAACATTTTAAATTAGCTCATGGCACAGGCTGGTTGGTTGAACAAATAACCTTTCTCTCTCTTTGAATGACAGTGGTTGGTAGGGCGGAACTACAGCTTAAACAGCACATTTTTATCCTTAAACAACGGATAAAATGTACTAAAATGTCTCTGGTCTAGCTCTGTTCATATCCAAACTCTATTGAGGCTATACTGTCTGAGACCAAAAAGGCTTAATGTCTGCTTCAGTGATTTCTAAGTCTCTGTTATGACAATGTTTGAATACATCTCCCTGACAGGTGTGGGATCATCATGGTTATGACAAGCAAGTTTTAGGTGAGGGAGTATCATCTGTCAAAATTCTCAGAGAAGGGAAATCCTGGTCTAATTAACTAGAAACTCCAGATATTATTCCCTTCTCTACTCTTGCAACCTACTCACTACCACTATGCAGCTTGCTTAAGATTCTACCCTTCTTAAAAGGTTGTTCACACTAGTACACGATTCCACACAGACACAGACACAGACGCACAGGCACACGCGTGCGCACGCGCACACACACACACACACACACACACACACACACACACACACACACACACACACACACACACACACACACACACACACACACACACACACACACACACACACACACACACACACACACACACACACTATCTGTCCCTGGGTAGTATGGTGATAAAATCGGTTTAACTATGATCATATTTTATCATGGCTTGATGTTTTTTTACTGCCACCTCCTCAAGCATTCATGGCCAACACTGTCACCAGCACAATGTCCTCCCACCTTTCACTTCACAAACTAATGCTCATTTTGCACTTATAGAAGACACTATGAATTAAAGTAGAATCTCTGTTTCAGGTGGGGGTGTAATGTTCTAAGAAGAAATGTGAATGTTATTTCTAGGAACTCTGCTTATTCCTTTGACAGCCATTTATTCCAACAGACACCTCCATTGTAATATGATGTGGTTGATGAAGTTTGTGTAAATCTGTCTCATGTCTCGACAGAGGGAACTAATATTTTAAGCATTTCCATTGGTAGGTGTAGTTTAATTGAATTACACTAGCAATATTGAGCTGCACTGCCCGGCTCAATGTAATTCTCTACATCGATCATCAACCATTTGCAAGGCTGAAGGCAAAATTGTCAGTGATTTCTTTCTTTTATGCCCATATATGGCGATCCCTGATATCAGTATGTATCCATACATGGGCATATAGGTTGGATCGGCGGTTCTGTACAACTAGATCTCCATATATGCCAATACAGTACATGGGCATGTCGGATCGGGTGTTCTGGACAACCCGCCTATCCAAACGACACAGCGCCAGGCACCACACTCCCTTGAGTCCTCGCCGATGCACGAACCAAGTTATACCTATATACTATACATATGACCATATATGGGCATAGCAGGATCTGTGGTTCTGGACAACCCGATCTCCATAGGCTATGCCTACTGTATACTGTATATGTGCATATTCGGTAGTATTGCTGGTTCTGGACAATCGGCGAACCGACCGACTCGATGGCTGGCACGGCACTCCCTCAGGTCGTCGGCGACCACACGTAGAGTCGGTCAATCGGACGGTTCTCAAAATACGTGAACTACAGACGGACGTACAGATGTACGTACATACAGACATTTTGTGCATTTATTGTAGGATAATGCAAAATGGAGGTTTGGAATCCAGCTCATGATCTCTGCTATAATTTCTGTCACTCTAAACAGCATATGGTTTAAGTAAGTACATTCAACCCAGAATCCAACCAATTGTCAAAACCAGATATTTGGGAAAACACAGAAGGAGGGAGCGCACACCTGTGTTGATGAGGTGCTGGCCACGGCAGGTGACAGTATTGACAAAGTATGAGGCCGCACACAGGGGTGTCGTTACGCGGGGGCTTCGGTGGCTATAGCCACCAATGTTTTATCCAAAGCCACCAATAAAAAATTATATTATTATATTATATATCTATAACCCTACCCCTAACCCTAAAACCGAAATAGGATGACTTAATTATAAGGAGTAATGGGATCCCAAAAAGACTTTCTTTCAAAAACAAGATGGCGAGAGCAAAAATTCCTTGCTTTGCCTTTTTCTGAAAGGATGCCCTTTCTAAAAAGGCTTACCACTGAAGTCCAACCCAAACCATTCCCTAAAACCGAAATAAAGTAACAAAAAACGGGGGGAAAAGTACCCAAATCCGCGGGGGGAGGGACACATGCACGCGCGCTGTGCGCACGTGCATGTGTCCGTTGCCTGGGGGGCTAAGCCCCCAACCTAGTAGAGACCTAGCAACGCGTCTGGCCGCACAGCTCTTAGCCACGATGCAAAAAGTTTCTTTTAAAATGAAACCAAAGTTTCAACAGTGAAGTCTTCCTCAGGGTTTAACAGAGAATTAATGCACTCATCACTTATAGGGACTGGGACAAAGGTGTGTTCATTACATGGGAGTGTCCTCAATCTACCCATCAGCATGGGTGGGGTGGAAAATTACCCATTTACTACCATACTAAAATAGTGTGTTGGCCACTGTAGTGGTAACACACTAATTTAGTATGGCAGTGAATTATGCACGTTTCATAATTTCATTATTCATACTTAAATATTGAATATAAAAGATTGAATATTAAATATACAACAACAATATACAACAAAATACATGTTACTGGGAAGCTCTGAGACATATACATTTATGGTGATCATATGGTAACAGATAGGAACAAAACCAACATTAGGAGACAGAAAAAGAGACTGGATCAAGAACTCTCCATAATAAAGGAGGGGACAGTTGCCAGTGCTCAAGTGTGAAGAGCTCTTGGACAAGAGACTGCACAGGGAGAACAACACCACCTTGTGTCATCTGTCTGTTTGACGCATTTGGGTCAAAAATAGTAAAACAAGATTCAATGATACTTGATGATAGTACAGTGGAGGGTGGGAAAAACCTTTAGGGGAAAACATTTTTAAAGAACAAAATTCCAATACTATATTTCTAATATCTTTCTGAAGGAAAAAGGGAATGTATAACAATGCAAAAAAACAAAAAAAAATACAGATTGGGCCCAATTGATTGAAGAGAGGGGTAGAGGGGAACATGTCCAGGCTGGAATAACCTATAGAGACACACAGCCGGAAGCGGAAGGCCTACAAATCCACGCCCACTTTTGACACAGCGCCCGCTACTCGAGGTCCGTTAGAACGATGAACTGCAGCTCTCAATGCAATCTCTATGAGAGGCATTGTAAAATACCGTCATTTCACTGGTTAACTACTGAGGCTGTAGCGATTTTTTTTGTGTTCTAATAATCTGTCCCATTTGTTTAATTTGTCCTTTTTAATGTCCCATATCTTTCATCTCGATATACTACCCACAATATACTATAATATACTCCATCAGTATGTCAAAACCGCTAGCATCGGAGATCCAGAGTTTAAGTGGTCGCATGGTATATACGTCACGGACGCATCCCTTGAGGTTTTCAATACCCAGAAAACTGGCGAAAGTGGCCGTTTTCAATATGTTTTGGTCATTATCTCTGGAACAGAAGGTCCAATCTGCTCAGTTCAAAGCTTGTTGGATGCGTGACTTTGAGGACATTAAGCACGCAATGACACGTTTTCGGGTTATTTGTTTTTTTTAGGGGAGGCGAGATCTTAGTTGGGCTCTACAGTGGGTACGCCACTGGTCGGCGCTCGGCGCTCGTAAAGACAGTGATGTCACTGAAATGCGACAACTTGTCTGTCTGCTGTCTACCCTCTGCTGTGTTAACATTATGGGTAACTCGTTAAAGTGGTAAATTAAATGTGAAACACATCAACTATTAAGAAAACAAGAAGATATGTTAACAAAGACACTCCATACATTTGGAAACATATTTTTATTTAAATCAATATCGTCTTCAGTTAATGCAGGATAATTTTAAAAGTAGGCTAACTCTCATATCCTCTCATAGGGATTGCATTGGCAGCTGCAGTTCATCGTTCTAACGGACCTCGAGTAGCAGCGCTGTCTCAAAAGTGGGCGTGGATTTGTAGGCCTTCCGCTTCCGGCCGTGTGTCTCTATGGTGGACGTTTAAGCTCCACTCACTCTCAAAGAAAAGGTCTCAAATCGAAATTTGACATTAAGGCCATTCAAAAAGTGTATCCAAAAGGCTTCTCTCTTAAGCAATGTATTGTCCAGATGACCAGATCAGAAATGGAATGACCAGTCTCAATAAAATGTTCTGCAACAGGGTATACCAAATATTTGCATCTGATGGAACTGCAGTGTTCCGCTATGTGCGTCTTGTGCACGTGTGGTTTTACCAACATAACATTTTCCACATGGGCAGTAAATAACATATATAACACCCTTTGTGTTACAGGAGATGATCCCCTTAATGGGGATTCTTTTGCCTGAATGGGTGTCAGAAACTGCAAGGTTCATTTTCCCTCCGCTCCACAAGGAGACACCACAATGGGGTTCAGTGGTACCTCACTTCCTCCCACTATAAAAGCAGGACTGGATTCCCCTTCTCCCCTTGTCCTTTGTTTCCTAACACATGCAAGCCGGCCTGTGTGTGTGCCGTGTGCTGCTGATGTACTGATGTTTGCCATGCGTCTGTTAAACCTGGTATAATGTAAGTTCCAGTGTTTTACTTCTAGTAATGTGGATTATATTTAAGAATTGATGAACTTGAGTTATATGGATATTTAGATGTGTTTAATATTATGAAGTAAATACTTGGCCAATTATTATTTTGATGATATACAATACCTTAATGTATAATATGATCTAAAGGCCATATTTATGTTTGATATTTTATCTGGCATGATATTATCATTTGTTTCTTTGTTTCTTTGTTTAGAACCATGGCAATCATCATGAAACCCAATGTCAACACTATACATCATTATCCTATACATCAATAAACTGGATATTTGATTGCAACCTTGTTTCCTGGTAGTTTGTGGCTCCAGTTTGAACTTTAAATCCTAACCATGGGGATGTTGAAAAGCTGTACATTTAAAAGTGCCGTTACATTGTGCGCAAGCGCCACACTTATAATTCCCATCTGGAATTGTGCTAAGGGTGCGTTGCAAGCTCTTAACTGGAGGATTAAAACCAGATATTTAAACATCAGCAGCAGACATCATGTACTGTATATATGCAGGAAATACACAAAAAGGGATTTATGTTTGGCAGCACAACTAACCAGAATCTCCCCCCCCCCCCCATCATTTTATGCTTTATTTCATAGATAAGGGAGTGTAGAGACCAAGGGCAGAGAGAGAGGAGAGAAATGTGAGTGACTGAGCCACCAGGTTTCCCCTAACCACATGGGTAGCATCCTTCACACTGGGCAGAGTGCTCTTATCCTCTGACTATTTCAGCAAGACTAGGCAATTTAAATATGCCTTTGACCGTGTAAAGAATAAAATAATAAAAGGTTTTTTGGCCAAACAATTGAAGCAAGCATCAAGGTTTAATCAAGAATATTGGGAAAGAGCTGGCTGTTATGGTTGAAGCTCTAAGAGGCAGATGACTCACTGGCTAGTGCAGTCTGGATAGCAGCCAACAGCACTGCTATAAGGCTGAACACTGCAAACAGTGGCGACTTCAACATCTTCCATTAAACTAAGGAAGTCTTCTCCTATCTGTATCTACAGTGCTACTGAACTACTCAAAAGGATATAAAAGGAACACATATCTTTGTTGCAATGACTTTACTGTGAAAAGCCCTCCATTTTCCTATTGACTGTTGTATCTACTGCCTTTTGGGCTCTTGGCCAAGGTACACAAAATCCTCAGTGCTAATTTATCCATTTGTAACTGACAATGTACACATGTCACACATGAACAGTCAGAGTTAAATGAACACTGGATTTTACTGTGAGTGTGTAATGGAATAGGGATTTGGCCATGCCATTTGTCTTCAAGTTAACAGTTTAAAGTAACTCTGTTTGAACCTAATTTACCCTTAAGAAAATTCAAAAGATAAGAGTTATCTTTTGTCCACATGTCATTGTGTTCAATGTCATGCACACAGCAAACTGCTCATTGCAATCCTTTATTTGACCCAATTGAATAAGTCATATTTAAACCTTATGTGCTATGGTAGCAAGATTGCATCATCTTCCAAATTTGCAATATATTAAAACCACTAATCTGAATGTCCCTCATGAGTCGTAACCCCCTTGGCATATAGTTCTCTTTTGAAAACGAGTGCTGTAGATTTGAGGCTAATACTAACTGCATTAAATCTACTGGTTTACTACTCCAGTGCACATAGCTCTCAGTAAATACTAATAAACAAAATAATTTACTGTATTCTGTGTAGTCTGCTTTTTGCAGAATTTTACCAATGAAATCAATCCACAAATTAATGCTTTACCACACCTGCTGGTGCCTTGCAATGTCTTATTTCTATTTTTTGAAAAGGATCTAGTAGATACATCACAGTAACAGAACCATGAAGCACCCATCAGTAAACGAGGTACAGTAGAGCACAAAGCTGGGCACTGCACTTCCTTGGGCCGTCAGCAATACACTGTGTAAATGTGTGAAGTCGAGAGAGATGAGCACTTCGTGAGAAACACATGGCCATTTGGAGCGGGCTGGTTCTGAAGAACCGCCCATCCATTCAACTTCACCCTTGACACGCCGTGGGTCCTCAGTAATTATACACCCGCCAAGTGTGAAATGGATCGGATGAACAGTTCTCGAGCTATGCAAAGGACAGACATATAGAGATTCCTCCTGGAATTTATGGATAGATGCAGACTTTACATTTGAGTACTCTGGTTAATTGCACACAGTAACTGCGGATCCCAGGGAAGATTTGAATAGGACACTTATGACACTGCATGCTGCCATTAACTCAATTTCCTGCGCTATTACCTTTTTATATAGCTTATAAAAGCATTCACTTAAGTTGTTCTTCTTTATGGCTGCTGTGAATTTGGGTCAAGTTGCACCTAAAGGATTCTCAGTGACTTACAGTACGTGACAGACAGCTGCTTTGTGCCGGCATGCCTCAGATTGGCACATTAAAAGGACCATTTCACTCATAATACATCTGAACTGAATTCTGTCACAGCCTTCAGAGTAAATGATTCTTCAACAGAGACTTTCAGTCCCAGCAGTATCCCTCAGCGAGGGATACTACCCTAAGGTCATGCGATTATTATTATTACCCCCATTGCATTTTGTAATGACACATGCAGAGCTGTGTTCAAAGCGTTTTGATCCATGCTAGTTACACTATGCTGATACAGCATACTGTGGTTACTTGTTCACATATTGTTGATCTATTATTTCGATGCATTGTTAATTGTTTTTAAATGTATTGACCACAAATGCTAAGAATGCTATTTAATTAGCATGTTGTTTAGGTTTGGTGTTTGCCTGGTATCCTAGATAGCAATTAACTGTTTTCCTTTGCACTCTACTAACGTAACCATTTACCCTGTCGTAGTTTGGCATGGGTTCATGTCATTTACTCTGATCTTGCTCTGGACAAGCGCACCTGCAAAATACCAACATTCTAATTCTAATTTTACATGGAGAAGTGTCCTCTTGACAATATCATGGAGAGAATGCATTCAAACTACTGTATTTAAAACTCATTAACTCTCAAGATGAAAAGTCAGTTCAAGTGTGATAGTACAGTATGTGCAGAGTAACTCAATGGTGTGTGTGTGTGTGTGTGTGTGTGTGTGTGTGTGTGTGTGTGTGTGTGTGTGTGTGTGTGTGTGTGTGTGTGTGTGTGTGTGTGTGAAGCCCCTTTAAAAACATCCTTGGCCCTGGCTGCGCTGCTGCTCTCTGTCAGCTGGATAATTCACTCAGCGGTCAACACTGCAGTGAGAGAGAGCACAGACAGGCCTCTATTATCATCGTTGGCTATTAAGCTACACACCCATGGATGCTGAATGGCATGCTAATGGCTGCAAAGACCACTTCTATGTAGATCTTTGCTTCGCATGGATAAATAGCAGAATGGCTTGACTGAGCATGAAAGACGTGAGAATACGTTTTTGGGGAAAAACAACGTCGTTTTTTAAAACGTTTTAAAACATATGTTCAAATGCAGCACCACATAATGTGGATGATAATTAGAACAAATAGTAGGACATGCACTTGTAGATGGTAAGAGCTGATCATAACATTTTATTTGGAAAAATACTACATAATGCAATGGCGTGTCAGACAAGCTCTCGCGTGTCAGAAAAGCTCTCATTGAAGTCGTTGCTTCTAATTGACAAAGCTGTACACAACACCATATGTTGTGCAAGAGATCCATTCAGATGCTCTTATTTGTCGTCAAATATAACATAATCCTTCAGCTGGGGGAGGTTTATCTTTCCATAATGCTGCTCATCCTATTTTCTGCTCTTTAATGTTGGACTGTATGCTAAGACTTCTTATTTACTGGATGGATGTTTTATCAGTCCTAATAGACTCTTTTCCGATGTATGGAGAGATACAAACCACTGCTAGACTTGATTATAGAAAGCAAGGAGGATGAATGTCTTTTTTTTCTGTTGTACATGGATCAATCCATCATGTTATGGATTGATCCATGAGCAGAGAGAAAAGACATGCTGTATGTACAGAACTGTACGATTCACTCTCCAGCTTTCCCTCACTTACTGTTTTTCCTGCCTTTACACACCCACACACTCCCCTGAGCGCGCACACACACACACACACACACACACACACACACACACACACACACACACACAGAGCAGTGCTGACTGCCAAAACGCTCATTAAATGCCTCGATCCTCAGTTTTTTGATAATTATGTCATTTCTAAGGTCACAGTGGTACGTACATATTTATTCATAGCTTCATAGTCATGGAACAAACAAGGATAATACTGCAGATCTTGCTTCAACTCCAACTATCTTTAGTGCATGATAAAACATTCACTACACAGTTTTTATTTTTCATATGAACACGGACTGACAGTGATCTTATTTTATCATAACCCAGATGGTGAATTGCCATGGCTCACAGTTTGTAACATAAACGTGTGGCACTATAAATAGTGAATCAAACCTTGTTGCGTGTGTAAAAGAATTGGCATTATATATTATAACACTGTACTTGATGTGATTGACATGAGCCTAGACTCTAGCACAGTATGGTCTTTCATGACATACTAATTCAAGGCTGTGGAGATTATCCCTTAAATTAACCATTTAACATAACTTTTACATGAATGTTCTTGATGTTTTAGTAATGTAATGCTGGATAGGTAGAAATCTTTCATGGTATGGAATATTTTATTTTGGAAACCTGTGTTATTCTTCTAGCAGAGAAATGACAGAACAAAGCCAAAATGATAAGCCTCATGTATTGAGCAGATGAAACACACAGGTTCAACAGGATCATAAGACAGCACAAAGGATATCTTTGACTCAATTTACTATTCACCTTCTCATAAAAACCAAAAGTACCCTAGGAAGACAGAGGCTGTCAGATATACTAGGAGCCAGACTAAAATCACTTTCTTGCACCAAGAACAGACTCTATTTCATATATATATCCACAAGTTTCCTAAGGCATTATGGGCATCACTTCCTGTCGATTTGATCCCTGACACCTGATCAAATTGACAGGAAGTGATGCCCATAATAATGCCCAAGGAAACGTGCGGATATATATATATTTTATCAGCATTGCAAAATGAGATGTCAAGCTAATGCTGCAAATGACATCATTTCTGAAGTGCAATAAAACAGTTTACCAGAAAAGGCCACACCTTCAAACAAATATAGATGCAAGATGTTTAAGTATAGAACATCACTGTGGGTGGTGTGGGATGAGGGAATGGAGCGCTGAAGAGATGAGGTGAGGATAACGATGAGGGGAGGTGAGGATGGAGGCATGAAGGAATGAAGGTATGACGGGATGATGGGATGAGGGCTGAAGGGATGAAGGGATGAAGGACTAAAGAGATAAGGGGATGATGTGTAAGTAGCCTGGGAATCCAGGGGTACAGGTGTGGGATGACTCTGGGACCCTAAGACTTTGGCTTGGGTGTCCATTGTGCATGAGATGCTGGTGAAGGATGCTGAAGACCCCCCCCCCCCTCCAAAAAAAAGAGAGCACAATCACAGAATAAGGGTGGGGTGAGCATTTGAGATCATTGGAGTTAGAGCGGATGTATTCATGGTACTGTATGGCAGTGGTTCTCAAAGTAGGGCCCATGGGTCCTTGAAGGGGTTCCAGCAGGTTAATATGTCTTTGAAGCTTACCCAATTTAAACCCTGGTGTTTTTTAAAACTCTGTGTCTCTGTAGAATATTAGTATGGATTTTAACTACCGAAATCTGGGTTTTCCATATCCACTTTCTGAAAACGGGTACAATGCAGTGCACGCAATTCAGATGTGGTGTAACGTCACACAGCGAACACCAATCAGAGCCTCACTAAAGGCAGCATCATGCAATGAAACAAATGCAGTGATACAAAACAAGCACTGCCCCGTAACACGACACCACCGTGCGTTGTGTCAACGAGGTAGTCATCAACGAGGTCGTGACTGCCTTGTTCTTTCTGTAGGTGAATTTGGTGACTATACTCTTGCATTACCCATTGTTCTGGAGGATCAAATGTATCCATAATTGGGTGGAATATGGAATGGACAGGCCTCTATTATCATCGTTGGCTATTAAGCTACACACCCATGGATGCTGAATGGCATGCTAATGGCTGCAAAGACCACTTCTATGTAGATCTTTGCTTCGCATGGATAAATAGCAGAATGGCTTGACTGAGCATGAAAGACGTGAGAATACGTTTTTGGGGAAAAACAACGTTGTTTTTTAAAACGTTTTAAAACATATGTTCAAATGCAGCACCACATGCTGTGGATGACAATTAGAACAAATAGTAGGACATGCACTTGTAGATGGTAAGAGCTGATCATAAAATTTTATTTGGAAAAATACTACATAATGCAATGGCGTGTCAGACAAGCTCTCGCGTGTCAGACAAGCTCTCATTGAAGTCGTTGCTTCTTATTGACAAAGCTGTACACAACACCATATGTTGTGCTAGAGATCCATTCAGATGCTCTTATTTGTCGTCAAAATAACATAATCCTTCAGCTGGGGGAGGTTTATCGAAAATCTGGGTTTTCTACCGAAATCTGGGTTTTCCATATCCACTTTCTGAAAACGGGTATAACGCAGTGCACGCAATTCAGATGTGGTGCAACGTCACACAGCGAACACCAATCAGAGCCTCACTAAAGGCAGCATCATGCAATGAAACAAATGCAGTGATACAAAACAAGCACTGCCCCGTAACACGACACCACCGTGCGTTGCGTCAACGAGGTAGTCATCAACAAGGTCGTGAGGGATATTTGGCTTTGTCGCCTACTGGAAATCATATAGTATGAATGGGGTTGCAATCACTACCCCGAGCAGATCCGTGCAACAGCCAATGAGAGAACAGTACCAGCCAGGTGGCTAGGGGAGTGTCGCTGGACATGACAGCTCTTGTCTACTACTTTTCTGCTCTTGCCCGCAACAAAAATGTATTGCCATTTAGTCCCGCAATATTACCATCCAGTCCTGTATAAGCCTGCAATATTTCCATTGAGATCCAAAAACATTACAGAACAGAATGAGAGAGTGGGAGGGCTATTAATTTGAGAGGAATTGCACACAGAGAGAGAGAGTTTGTGTTTATTTTCGAACACACGAGAGAGAGAGAGAGAGAGAGAGAGAGAGAGAGAGAGAGAGAGAGAGAGAGAGAGTGAGAGAGAGAGAGAGAGAGACTCCGCTCCGCTGTAGCCTACCCATTAGGGGAAATGATGTTCTCCTCTGAATGTAGACATAATATTCATATCTTGCAATATGCAAAGTAAAGCATGAGCACACATGCTCCAGGTGCTTTATATCTGGTTTATTGCAGGACGGTGCGGGATTTTGCGGGCCCGAGGGTTTTAATTTTGACCGCCTGTTCCCGACCGCAAGTATTTAAATA
Organism: Gymnoscopelus braueri; assembly: GCF_963280865.1. NCBI lineage: Eukaryota > Metazoa > Chordata > Actinopteri > Myctophiformes > Myctophidae > Gymnoscopelus > Gymnoscopelus braueri. Next base: position 38,622,017 of record NC_137608.1, on the reverse strand, counting down.
TTGCCCGCGCCTGCAAGATTTGCATTGGGACCTGCGGGTACCGCGGGAACACGCTCTCGATGCAGGGCTCTACTCTCGCCGATGACTCCTGTGAAAGATCTTGCCGTGTGTAATCCTTTGTCGGCGATCAATCATATAGTATGAAAACCACAACGATATTATGACAGCCGATTTCAAGCAGAGACTTGTGTAGTGTGAAATGCATAACGATCTGATGACTTTAAAAGTCCTACAGTGAGGTGCCCTTACACTGATATATCTGATATCTGCTGTTAAATGATGTCTCACCTGCATGTGTGACTATATTCACAAGGGGCTACGTTTCTATACTGTATCTGTTGCCATTTTATTGCTATTGCTCTTTAAACTATGCACCTTATGTATTTAACTGCCTCATTCCATTGCCATGTTTTCCTTTTAACCATGCTCCTTATGTATTTACTCATATTATGAATATATTTTTTTTTTTAAAGTACTGACAGTTAACACAGAGGACATAACCATTTCCCTCTGTGTCCCGTCTGCCACTGCGGACGGGACGGTGCTCGAGGCAGTCGGGGACTTAAAATATCTCGGGCCTGGACTACTTCAACGGAACAGGACCTGAAGGTCCGGAGGGCACTTGCCTGGAATGCCTTGCATGGGATGAGGAGAGTGTGGAAATCAGACATGGGAGAAGACCTCAAGAGGCGACTGTTCGTATAGCTAGTGGAGTCAGTACTCACAGCACAACAGTAAAGGGCCCTGGATAGAGTCTACACTAAGACTGCTACAAATAGTACTAGGTGTCACATGGACGGACCACATCAGAAATATCGTCCTCTACGGGGACCTACCACGGGTCACAGACAAAGCCAGAGAGAGAAGGATAAGGCTGGCAGGGCACTGCGTCAGGCACCCAGAACTAGTGGCAAGCAAACTGACACTATGGGTGCCAACCCAGGGCAAAGCCAGGAAAGGCAAGACACACACCATCTACTGTACGTAGATGCACAGCGGCACGACAGCTTAGTTAACAAATAACAACACTGTAGAGCTCAAGTTTAGTTAAACAACTAAAAATGGGACTGGTCTTCAAAATTGTAAATGCAGATTTGCCCGAAATGCCCCCTATATCTGTATAAATACCTCGAAAAAGTTAGTGACACCCACAGTCACGAAACTAGAGGGAGCGTAAACAACAATCTGGTACCACCCACCCATAAAACAAACATGGGCAAATTCTCCTTCTACAGCACAGCCACCAAGGTATGGAATAGTCTAACCCCATCCCTCAAAAAATGCAGTTCGCTGGGCCCATTCAAAACAGCCCTAAAAACTCATCTTTCTGGAGGCCAAAATAGGAGCTAGTACCAGTTTCCCTGTAGACAGACGACCCCCCCCCTCCCCTTTTTTTGTATATATTTTAAAAATGTCATGCTTTTTTTTGGTACATAGTGGTATTTTTTCTCTGTATTTTATGTTGATTTTTGAACTGTTTGGTTGCTACTATATATGTCTATGAAATTAATTCAAGGACCCCAACGGAAACAAGTCCGCAAGTTCCTTGTTTCCCCCCTTTCCTGAAAACTGCAAATGGTGGGAGCTTGTACGACAAAGTATTTCACCAAGACCATTCATTGAATATCATGCAAGTCTAACCTACACAACATTCAGATCTAGATGTCCTGTATGTAGTCTTCCGCTGATGTCGTCTGGGGACATAATTATTTCTTACCGTAGTGCTTTGATTGATTATGCGACTGTTGCACACGTTGTGAGATAGTAGAATGGCTTTATGAAATTCAGTAATAGCCTACACCTAACAAGGAGGACTTCTACAACAAAGTCATAGACATCTTTGTCCAGGGGGAGAGGGGCAAGCTTTGTCTACAAATAAAGCAAGTGCCAACTTTATATTTATATTTTATCTCTATATTATATTTGATCTCTGTCTATCTGTCTGTCTGTCTGTCTGTCTGTCTGTCTCTCTCTCTTTCTCTCTCGCTCTCCACGTTCCGACACAAATGTGTTTATTGTGTTGTTGTATACTGTTAAGTCTACAAAGTGTGAACACATTGATGTGTCCCTTGATTAATTAAGTTTGACTGACTTTGCACTTTGCAGACGTATTTGTTGATTTGTAGCCCGACTATTGTAGGCTAGGCTATACTGCATGATTAATCCGTGCATAATATAAACTTTGGCTGCTGCATCAATTGAATGATTGTACGTGCCACATTATAAGTCACTTTATGCAGGCAAATGTTTCATTTTGTTACTGGGTCCGTGAGTTGATTGTTTAATTCCCTTATCAATGTCCAATGGGGGGGTTGATCTGTGGTAACAATGCTCCAAATATATTTTAGTAGTGGAGCAATTTCTTCAATCGCTAATATAGAGCAAATTAATTTACAAAGACCCCAAAATTCCCCCATGAGCAAGCACTTGGTGACGGCGACAAGGAACAACTTCTCCTTTAAGGAAAATAATCCTCAAACAGAACATGTTTTGACCAGTTGGGTTGAGAGACAGTTAGAAATCAATCAAGAGGCTTGGTGCGATAGTCTAAAATGGATGAGAGGTGCATAGGGGCCTAAAAGAAGGAATAGGAAGGAAGAGTGAGTGGCTTCCAAGACGGTCAGCCTTGTTGTGTATAAGAGTGAATGCTGGGGGGGGGTTAATTGTACACCCCGGTTGAAGGTGAGTCAGACAGAAATTGTACGACGGCTGCCAGAAGACAGAGAAAAAACAGCAAAGACGAAGGCTCCCGGGCCTAGAGGCCAAGGTGGGCAATCACTGGCTGAGACGCCATGGAGCTGAAAGAGGGCGAGAGCTGCGGGGGAGCAGACTGGAGGTTGACTGGAGCTAGCGTAGACCGATGGTCAACTCCATGTTTTATCAGCATTGTGTTCTCTAGATGAGATGTCAAGCTAATGTTGCAAATCACAGATAATTTCAATCAAATTATCAATCAAATTCAAAACATCCACCTTTCAATGCAGTCTGGGGGGGGTGGGTGGGGGGTGGGTCTACGTCATAACAAGACAGATGGTGTTTGAAAGTTTGCATATGGAGTAAATCCCTCTGATATACAGGAAATGTCATACTGACACCCAGAATGTTGTGGTGCCATTGCTCAATCCTACCACAGTACAGGCCTTTCACTGCTGTCCAGTTTCCATGGTGATAACTCTAAAGAATGAGCTGTATGTCTAACTCTTAACACTGTGGAGGATTACATGCTTCTGTGTGTGTGTGTGTGTGTGTGTGTGTGTGTGTGTGTGTGTGTGTGTGTGTGTGTGTGTGTGTGTGTGTGTGTGTGTGTGTGTGTGTGTGTGACAGATGGTTTGTGCACCTTTATCGTTCTATGAACCCTTTGTTTATATACCGATGTGAACTGTAATCGTACTGCCTACAGATTAAACGAGCTCTCTCCCTTTCACACACGCACGCACGCACGCACGCACGCACGCACGCACACGCGCACACACACACACACACACACACACACACACACACACACACACACACACACACACACACACACACACACACTTTTCTTTTCAGCAATTGTTTGTCATCCCTATTGTGCTTTGGTTGGAGAGCCAAAATGTCTACAGGAAAACGATTGGCAGAGCAGAATATTCAATACAATGAACTATGGAACAGGAAAAAAAACCAGATTTGGTTTATCCCCATTCCATTTCAGTGTCGCTTTCAAACGAAGCCAGAGGATGGCCATCTGTTTAAGTGATACAGTCTGAGTCGAGACAGCTTCTGAACCTGAACAGGCTTGTCCAATATTGATGTAGCCGAAAATGTAAGGCGACAAGAGATGAACTGCAGCCAGCTGTTGGCCTCCTATGATATTACCACAGAGGAATGGGTCTGTACTCGCAGGTTCTGGTTGATATATGAAGGCTGAGGCCCTGCAAAGATTCATCTGCAGTGATGAGATGTGAATATTGCAGCAGGATAAAGCACAACTCAAGTGAAGCTGCGTGAGCTCCAATCCATGATACAATAGCTGTAGCATGAAAACGACGTTATCACGCTTTATCTTCCCCGCCCCATCAAAACAAAGGGCAAAGACGTTGCTGTATAGCTATTCTTTACCAAGTTGAGAAATTGCTGTCTCGGGGGGTAGTGTCACACGCTTTAAGGATTGCTGTGTTGCCAAGCAGGCAGGGGCTGAATTAAAACAGCACTTCTGTGTGAATGAGCAATTCTGCCAAGGTGATGTCAACAGGTAACTGAGTAAGTGTTCTAATCCGAGGATTGATCCTGCAAAAGGAACACTGTGGGGAGCGTTGAGAAATCTCTTGCGACTCTGCCTTCATCACTCCACTCTAGCTTCCTCTCTGATGTTCTCTTTGCATTTCATCCCTCCTAACTAGCACCTCTTCAGCCACACCACTTTGACATACACCACATTATTAAGATGAATGAATCTCATCCATGTGACTTCTTGCCTCATTCAACCGGAGAATATTCCTCACGTGTGTGCCGTGCAGGTGCCCGCCTAACTGTCACCTTGGTAACTCTGGTAGTTTGACAGGATCTCTCCGGAGGTCACCTTGAAGATCCGAGGGACAAGTCAATGTGTAGCAAAAACCCTTTTGTTAGTCTGACAAATCTGCTGCAGTGACTCAGTTTGCTTTTCCCATTGGCTGTCATCACTTCTGCAGCACTGCAAGATGCACTGTGTATGTAATAACTGTTATAAATCACATAAGATAAACAAGCTGAGGGAAGGAAGGGAACATGCAAGGTCAGCAACCTGGATGTCTTCTGAACAGATCCATTTGAGACAACTGATATGAAGAGATATGTGGAAAGAGAAGGGGTGAAACATGCCAGCATAGCTCTGTGTGTTCTACAGTGATATAAGAAGGCTGTCTGGCTTTTGGTTGGTGAAACACTACCCTACATCTGTTCCTAAAGCCCTGCAGGATTTGGGGCAGTAAATGTAATTCATTACAAGACCCAATGGTTCGATTTGGCCTCAGTTTGATTATTTAGCACTGTTCTCAATGGGGAATAAACCACACAAGCAGATTAAGGGTTGAACATTAATCTCCTTTGTTGAGCAATCACATTCACAGCAATTTACACCGAAAGGGCTCTTCTGGATTGATAGTACTACACTCATTTTGACCGTGGGAAAAATGACATGACAGATATGTCCTGTGCGTGCGTGCGTGCGTGCGTGCGTGCGTGCGTGCGTGCGTGCGTGCGTCAGTGAGTGTCAGTGCGATCGTGCGTGTGCTTTTACTACTAACTATATACTAGTCTACTATCTTTGTGAGATGATGAAAATTACATAAAGTGAGACCATATTGCTGATCCTTATTTCTGGCTGATTTAGGGTTGGGACTTAGGGTTAGGGTTAGGGTTAGGGTTAGGGTTAGGGTTAGGGTTAGGGTTAGAATTAGTTAGGTTAGGTTAGCTAAAGGTTAAGGTTAGTCACCTAATGGTGACGGTTAATGGCTAAATTAATGCATTCAATGAGAATCAGTCAAAAGTCCTCACAAGTAGGATATAGCAGAACAAGGATGTGCGTGCATGGGTCTAATTGGCTCTAATAAAGAACATGGACAGAGAAGATTAAGAAGACTCATTAAAATAATTAGAAAGTTAAATAGTTAAGTTTTGGCAAATGTTGCTGAACAGCAACAGTTTAGAACAAGAAAAACCTTCCTCTTGACGCTGTCAGGAGGTCGGGCGACGAAGCGGAAAGCCGAGGGTGGCTAAGCCGACGGCCGACCGTTTGGGGGCTGTACGCCCCCGGCCTTGAGTGAAAAACCCACCCCGCCCCCAGCCACCGGGGGCCGGGCCTTTTTTTCCCGAACGCGTCCGTGGGAAGGAGGGAGCGTTTGTGTATATATATTATATATATATAACTGCTGCCAATCTAAGGCAGCCAAGAGGCTTCACACACCTGGGCCCAGTTTTGAATCAAAGGCAGCAGAGTGTTTGTAAACTGCAGGCAGGGTCAGTGTGTGAGGATGCCTTGGTCAGAGCAGGAGTGCCCTACATGACTGTGAAGACTAGTTTGTCTCCCAGAGAGGGACAGAGACTTTTTGTAGTTTTTTCCTGACGTGTATTTTCTGTTTATTAAATGCCCTGGCCACTTGCCAGTGGGGACTGCAGGAACCTGTATTTGTATCTGTCACTACACCTACAAAGCTCTCGCATACAGCCCAAGCCCGCGGCCGAGTCTCTTGAAGACTAGGCCCCTTGAGAAAAACAAAACACTCTCGTCTCGTGTGTGTGTGTGTGTGTGTGTGTGTGTGTGTGTGTGTGTGTGTGTGTGTGTGTGTGTGTGTGTGTGTGTGGGTGTGTGTGTGGGTGTGTGTGTGTGTGTGTGTGTGTGTGTGTGTGTGTGTGTGTATATATATATATATATACACACATGATATTATTATATATAATAAGTACATACCGTACATACATACTGTATATGTTTTAAACAAGAGAAAAAAGTTGTTCATTTCCATTGGCAAACTTGAGCCATTTCTGTGGTCTCTCTCTCTTTCTATCTCCCTCTCTCTCTCCAGCGTCAGGCACAGCTGACATTAGTATTCTGATGCAGCCTGCTTCAAGCAGTGTTCAGTGCCAGACACTTAATTTGTCATTTATTGCTCCATGACAACTGAGGTAATTGAACTTCTTGCCCATGGAAGATCTCTGCCAGCCTTGTGGCCTTTTTCCCTCATTGTGGAAGAGGCAGGCCCACAGGACCTTGGTTGAGATAAGGGTACAGATCTAATTTTGTAGGGCAATGAGATGGTTAGTATGTACGCTAGGCACAAGGGCCTCTGAGATGTTTATTGCATGCCCTTAGAACTCCAATGAAGGCTAACAGGACATGTTCAGATGAAAATGGAAAACTGAACTAGTATGAAAATAAAGGAGCAATGAAAGAGAACACAGTAAATTTGTCAGTGTTCATTTTATTCTGAGTGTATACATGTAACCAAATGTACCCTTATGATCCAAATGATCCCACAGTGGCAGGATTTTATTTTCTCATACATCATGGTAATTATTGTGGATTATTTAATGATGTTGGTCAATCTCTTAATTGTACAATTTTACCTTTAAGCACTTCTTTGAATTTATTATATTTTGCCTCAAAGCCAATTAAATTCTGGTTGGTTCTTGAGCCTTTCTATTCTTATTTGTCCCATTGCTACTTGTTATTGGATACACAATAGCTCTTCGATGCAAAGGACAGAGCGTTTGCTTCATACAGTCCTGTGAGATTACACTGATAAGATTATTACCTAATGCTAAGGGGGAAAAAATCAATTGATGGGAAATGCGATTGGCTTCATTTGGAAGCAGTACAGAATGAAGAAAGGTATAGTGATGAACCAATAACACTTGAAGTATATTGGCTACTTGTGCTTTATTAGTTGAACTGGGTGCCCAGTGCAGTGCTCTCAAATGCCAATCACATTACCTAATCCTTTAAATTGCCCAGCCTTTCCTCACATCTACAATACTTAGCAAATCAGCCATTCAACAAGGATAGAGATGGGTCATCGTCATGGTGGTCCAATGGCATTTCTTTAACAAATCAGTTGCTCAAATGAAGTTAGAATCAGCAGTAAAATAATGGAAGAATTTCTCACCTTTTAAGTTAAGGTGCAAAATTCAGGATAGGAAATAGTACCAAAGATGTTATAATTAATGCATTGTCTTTACAGGAAAATTCTACCATCAAAAGGTAAAAACCTGACAGCACTGTTGTATGTGCTTGAGTAAAGAAAAAGTTCAACCACATCTGTCAGCAAGAACTGCAATGCCTGATTTATACTTAAAATAACTGAACAACACAACGCAACATGACCAGTTGGGAGCTTGTAGATCTGGTATTTTCAGTGCATGACACCCGTGTGCAACAGAGTATGACTCAGGCTTAAGCCCCCATATCAAACACTTCTCTACCAGGCAACATCACAGTACCTGACATCAGTTTGAATAGCTGTGACTATACTCCAAAAGCAATTCTATAAGCTTCAACCCTCACTCCTGTCTCATGACTCATTAGCCGTTGTCATCTTTCCCCAAGGCATTGCTAATTTGGCATGTCTGGACAACCTTGCTATCAATCACAATGAATAATTAGCCCCATGGCCTTGACTCTCACCAGGGCTCATTAGTCAATATGGTGTCTACTGTCTAAGAATGGCCACAGCAGGCAGGGTTTGTGTACATTGAGGTGAGACCAAGTTAACCTCGATTGAACCGTAAATTAGTCACATACTGTCTCAAGCACTTCTCAGGTCAAAAGAGGAGAAGTAAAGCCAAGTCAAATAAACTTTAGTCCCAAGCTATTTGGATATCAACACAAAACACAGAGTAATTGTATAGCAGAAAAACCAGCTCTTTCAATGATGCGTATGGTTAAAGGTGCAATAGGGTACTTCTTTTACAACTGCTTGTTTATGGTCAAAATGACTGGCTATACAGGTTTTATAGCAATTTGTAGCAATTGTAGAAATATTAGGCCTTAATTGTCAAATGTTCTGATCCCCAATGGAAACAAGACTGCAAGGACTTTTTTGGTGTTATCCTTTTAGACAAAAGTGTTTGACTGTACTCGTGCTGTTTTTACATTTCTGTCTAATAAAAATATTCAACATTCATGTTCTAACCATGTATACTTTACATTTTAGGAAAAATAGCCAATTTAACATTGAGGAGCCCACTCTTCCTAGGTGCCCACATTCCTGTATCCATTTTATTACTTTGCTACTGTTATTAATAATATATTTTCGAATGTTGATGCATGGCATGCAGCAACACGGAAATAACTGAGTTTGAATGGAAATATCCTGCTGTCATCTGTTCCCTCCTACTGCGGTGCATTGGCTGGGAACCTTGACGGCAGCAAAGCGGCCCTACAAGGAGCAACAATCTGGCTAGGAGCCCAGCTACTAGCCCCAGCGCTGTGTGGATCAGCAGCATCCTCTGGGGATAGTATAAGTGCCCTAGCGAGGAGCAGCATCAGAGTACGGCTACGAGACCCAGCAGTCTGGCTACCAGCCGGGCTACCTGGGGACCAGCAGCAGTATCCTCGGGGGACGACGGCAAAGCTCCCCTAGAGAGGAGCAGCAGCAGAGCCTGGCTATCAGCCCAGCCGTCTGAAAACAGCAGCGTCCTTGGGGTGCTGCAGCACTAGCCCCAACCCCCAGACACCCAGCCATTCCCTGGCAACTGCTCTGCCTCTGCAATTTAAAAATGATTTACAATTTAAGAATATGAAAAATCTGACATAATCTTGATCACATGACTCCATGTGTACTAAATATCGATTTGCGTGAGTTTGGGACATAATCTGTAGGAGTAGCAAAAAGTGTGTTTTGTAGTGGGGCAAACACAGGTGAAACAGACAGGGCACCCTCACTTTTCAGTCTGGCTGTCCCCGTTGTGTAGTGGCTGCTCTCAGCCTCTCACTATTCTCAGCGCTCTCTCAGTGAATGGTTTGCTATCTGGTGGTACCTGCTGCTGTGCCTCGCCAGCAGATTGGTGTGTAGGCTACATAATGTAATAGAGGGCTACTAGGCTACACGCTTTGCATACAGACCATCTCAACTCCGTCATCAGACAGAGTAGCCTACAGTAGCATACAAATAAAAATGAATGAGCCGATGAAAACAACTCCTGGGTTATGACACCCCATTAGAACAAGTAGGATGACATCTCTGAATGTCATATCCAATTATGTTATTAAGACATTTTGATTAAAATGTTAAATTCTAGGCTTAAAATAATAGAAACAAGTTTCTTCCTCAGTGTGGTAGACACGTGACTCACAGCCAGGACAATTAACAACAAGTTACCAACGATCTCACCTCAACCTTGTTGACATGGGTTCTGCACAATGAGTCTTGTTTTGTAATACAAGGAGTGCTTCCAACGCAAGACACACCTCGTGTATGTATGTACATAATTAAACATACTTCAAAAGATAGGCTATAATTACAATTAAGGATACTTAATTGAATAATTAAATGTAATGTTTAGCAAAAGGGCCCTGTTCTCCCCTTACTGGAAGAGAGCCACATTCACTTCTGCTTTGCCACCAGAAGCAAAAGTTTTGTTCACCCCAATTCACTTGCATAGAATCGAAGTGAACAGGAGGTGAATACTCAATTTGCTCATGTGAGACCCTATGACTCAGACGTCACATAACCATAAACACCTCGATACGCCCATACTGTATAAAGGAAGACCACTGCGGCCCGTCACTATAACTCAGACAATCATAAACAAACCCGATACGCCCATATGTAGGCACATATAGAGATCTGGTTGTCAGGAGCCACAGATCTGATCGCTATGCCCATATACATGCGCATATATGGGACCGACCGACTTCAAACGCTACAGTATCTAAAATATATTTTAAATACTGTTTCTGTTGTTTTAAACAGAATAAACCAATCATGTGTGAGGCCTGGCAGACTGCCTGTCAAGATGCACACCTTGAACGCTCTGTAACCCCACAGAGGCTCACCATTTTTGCCTTGTGTGTGTGTGTGTGTGTGTGTGTGTGTGTGTGTGTGTGTGTGTGTGTGTGTGTGTGTGTGTGTGTGTGTGTGTGTGTGTGTGTGTGTGTGTGTGTGTGTGTGTGTGTGTGTGTGTGTGTGTGTGTGTGTGTGTGTGTGTGTGTGTGTGTGTGTGCGTGCGTGCATGTGCGCGCGCGCGTGTGTGTGTGTGTGTGTGTGTGTGTGTGTGTGTGTGTGTGTGTGTGTGTGTGTGTGTGTGTGTGTGTGTGTGTGTGTGAGACGTGTGTGTGTGTGTGTGTGTGTGTGTGTGTGTGTGTGTGTGTGTGTGTGTGTGTGTGTGTGTGTGTGTGTGAAAGCAGGCGCACATGAGAGAGTGTGTGCTGGTATGGTTTTGAAACAGTGTGATGAGAAGTCAAGGTGTGCAAGTCTAGTATGTGAGTCTGAATGCTAGAAGCCCTTGCCTTGACATCTTCCTGAAGATTTGGAATCAACATGTCAGCCCAAGTGAAAAAGAGATGTTAGAAAATATACACTAGTGCTGCAGTGTGTTGATAATAGTTATGTTTGGGGGGGAACTCATAAGCAAAAAATGCTGAGCTGGTGGAAAAGCTTCCATCATGCACCTGAATCCAGTCACATCCAATTCCAAGTGTATGCAGGGTGAAGTAGGCTGCACAGTGGGCTAGGTTTGTAGTTCTATCAAAAAGTGTCAAACTTGGGATATATAACCAAAATCTATCTATCTATCTATTTTCAGGTTTTCAAAAATTGGCATAACAACTCAATTGTGAGAAGCACTAGTAGAGGAACTATAGAGGAAAGGTCATGCGATCACTCTGTGAACTCTGGTTCAAATGTATCCTCATTGGAGCATGAATCACCTACACAAGCAGTTTCATGGGAATCCAGCCATTCGCTTTTGAGATACAGTACATGTGCAAGTGGAAGTTTTCACCTGACAGTGGCGCTAGACAAAAGGCTGTGGGGTCACCAAAAATAGTTGGGTTCGATTCCGGTTAGAGACCTATGTGTTGCATGTCTCTGTCCTCAGTTTCCTGTCTCTCTACTCTCCGATCTACACAAAGCAAAAACTTCCCAAATAAAATAAAACTGAAGTTGAGGGCAGTCAGAGTAATAAGAGATGTTTTGGCCGGGTGGCATGAATGGGATATCCCTTCTGGAGCCACTTGACCACTAAGCTCTACATGGGGCCACCCAATCGAGCTCACTCCTCAGGGCCCCTGGAGATGGAGGTTGACTGTGGTCCCAAGGAGTTTGCCAGAAACAGAAAGGATTCAATAATGTCAAACATGCATGGGCTGGACGATCAATACAGAGTCCTGATCTCCAATTGATGAAATGCCTCTCTTCTCGGCTGCAACGATAATCCCATCCACTGATTTATCTGTGGTGAGAATGCTTTACAGACATGCAATATTGATCTCTCTCCACTTTCTTCCAATTTCCCTCTATCCACTGCAGTGTCTGACACAGTGTTGGGATAACGCATTGCATAAGTAACACATTACATAATATTACTTTCATGAGTCTCACAGCAATGCATTATTTGGGGTTAATTGGGTAATATTACAATTACTATGTCAAGTAAAGCACAAACTCATTGTTGTAGTTTTTTTAAAGCTTCTAAGGAATTCATGCACAATAATGACACTGCAGTTTGTCTGCTCATTATCAGATTGATCAAATATATGCCCTGTGCCAGTAGACGGTGAGCAGCACAAATTGCATTTAAATACCAACACGTTTATTGTGGCATTCTCTATTCCATTGAACCTACTGTACCCTTTTACATTTACAGTAATATTATGCCTTGTCCTTTTGTGCTTCATTTGTGGGTTTTTGTGTGTGAAAGTAATTTAAAAGTAACACAAAAGTAATATAACGCATTACTTGACACACACAGTAATGTTGTAACTTAATTTAAAGCAATAAGTAGCAAGTAATATATTAAAATATTTAAATAAAATACATGAAATACACATTATTGGTGTGATATAAAGTGAGTCACTAGGGAAACGGTCAAACTATTCTCGTACTTGATTATTCCTTTTATATTTTCCTTGTTATCTCCGCCAGGCCGGAGAAAAAATTACTTACACATCGGCGAATATGCGAATATACGCAAAATTCGGACTCGTTCCGAATAATTAAAAGACGCTTTTTCGCTTCGCGAAACTGATGTGGACGCTTGCATTGACTTTATAAGGTTTAAAAAAAAAACGTATTTATTCGCATGAAGAATTCGCCCCGGTGTGTAAGGACCTTTACTCTTACGTATTAAGCTATTAAAGGAACCTTACTGTACGTTCACAACATTGTAGGTCATTCTAACTTCCAGGCACGTATATATACAGCCAAATTACTTCCAGGATATTTTGGAAATCTGTGTTAAGTGTTCCACTCGGTAAACAGCTCATTATCCATCTTATAGATTTGACAACGTAGCTATGATTGCAGTCATTGCACCATTACAGGCAAGGCTGAACATTTGATTTAACCTATCAAACTCACTTGTCTGTATCAATCCAATTCTAATCCACCTAAATACCATCATCTCTCTGTCGAGTGGGCTGTTCATCGTGTCATTCACTAGCTCATTTTCAGTGGTGTAAAGTAACTAAGTACATTTACTCAAGTACTATACTTAAGTACAATTTGGAGGTACTTTTACTTTACTTGAGTATTTCCAATTTCCAATACTTTTACTTCTACTCCACTACATCTCAGAGTCAAATATTATACTTTTACACCACTACAATTATTTGAAAACTTTAGTTACTAGTTACTTTTCAGATATCAATTATGATATTATGAAACATACATTCACCACTTTAGCCCTATTTTAAACATAGGCTATTTGAAAATAGACGATCTACAAAATAGCAGATCTTGTAGATTTTTTGTACTTTTACTTTTGGTACTTTAAATACATTTTTATGCCAATACTTTTGTACTTTTACTCAAGTAAATGTTGGACTTTTACTCGTAACAGAGTACTTCTACATTGCATTACTGATACTTTTACTTAAGTAAAACATTTGACAGTACTTTTTCTTTGCAAGAGTCTCCTAAACGGTCAACTGGAATACGTAGTATGAAATAAGTAACAATACAGTGAGAAAACATGGGGGGTGACCCCATTTGCTCGACTTGAGAGGAGCATATGGGCTTCCAGAGTAAAGAAAGGCCCCCCTCTGCCCTGCACCTGTGCGTTGCCTCTGGTCATAGCAAATGATAAGACAACAATTCATCCGAACAGTACACAGTACCATTATTCACACCAGAATGCCGTGTGACACTCAAAAACACTGAATTAGAGGAATTCTATTATACCAAGATTTAGATGAACAGCTGAGGCTTGTTGCATTTGAGTGAAATTGTTGGCTTGTTAGAGATTTTATTCTCTCTTTATAGAGACGTAAACACTAACACAAATATTGATATTTTCACACAATTCAATGAAGACAGCATCTCAGATCCTCAGCGACCAGTGCCTACCACATCCTCATAAGGGAAAACAAATGTAAACAGGCAAAGGTAGTGTATTGCACTCCTATTGCACGGCATTACTCATCCAAGCCATCTCATAGCAAAAACACTGATACAATACATGTACAGTAACAGTACATGACAAACCACAGCGGTTGCAGTTGCTAGGGATTTTTACAAAAACTATTCTTAGACCTTAAAAGCAATAATCAAAGTCCATGATACTATAGAAAAACAATCCAATCTAACTTAGTTAGAAATGAACAGTATTTTTTTTTTTTTTTTTACTTAAATTTTTATCACACGATTTTGCAACCCCATTTTTTCACCCAGTGCCAATTGTCCAAGTAATCCTGGGCGCTACACTCCCTCTGCCAGCCTAGGGAGAGCCCAGAGCCGAGCTCATGCCTCCTTCAATGCATGGGAGCTAACAAGCCTTCTTATCACCTGACAGGAGGGCGTTTTCCCGGTTGGATGTAGCGTGTGGAAGGAACACGTTATTCCAACCAGCTCCTTTCCCCCCCATCATCAGGGGGAGGCAGTAGAGAGACCAGGATTACTGCATGTTTTTGTGAGGGTACCTACCCTAGGGGACACGGGGAGAACATCCAAACTCCACACAGAAAGGCCCTTTCACCAACCCCACCTAGGGTATGGGCACAGATGAGGGACACAGAGGAGCGGACAAGCCCCCTGCACCCACAGCATCCCCCACAGAGTCCTGGACCTTCTAGCTGTGAGGCGACAGCGCTACTGACTGCGCCACCGTGCCCCTAATGAACAGTATTCTGATTAAGTCCCCCAAATAAATTAGCATTCCGGCAATATACCGTGGCATGTAATTGTGTGTGTCAACATTACATTATGTCATTGTCGGTGCAAACTGCAAAGGCCATATTAAAGGGATATTTCACTTTCAAAAAAAAATTTGGTCATTTTATCGTCTATTCAGGCTTTTGAGAGCCCCCCAGACCGTTTTTAAGTTGCTTGATTTAATATTTAGATATTTGATATTCATTTTATCAGACACGCCCCCTTCCTATACAAACCCATTATAACTTCAAACTCCATTTTAACCCGTTAGATTCATCAAAAACACCCGTCCTTGGCTCTGGTGACTCACCCTGCCCTCCTAATACATGAGGGGGCCGTGTTTTTTCGATTATTGTCTCCGCCGAAGGTGGAGAATATGTTTTCGCTTTGTGTGAGCAAACATTGTTAGCCAAGCTAACATTGGGCAAGCTCCACGTGACACGTGTCAATTTGTTGACACCAATGCCTCTGATTGGCTAGAGGGACGCGTGACGAAATAAAATTCTATAAATAGGTGTGTCACTTCAAAAAGCCCCTACTTTTTGAAGTGAGGTAAAACAGGATCAATCAGACTTGATTGGAACAGTACCTTCAGTAAGTCCAAGTCACCCGTCTGTGCGTGTGTGTTTCCCTCTGAGAACACCTAACATTGGTCAAGCAAAGGCGCAGAAGGCCAAAGCTAAGAAAGCATACTCATCTACAATTGTAACGTAGAAGAGGACTAGAGTTGAAATGATCCCACAACAAAGCCGAACTCTTAATACGTGTCAATATGTTGACATCAATGTCTCTGATTGGCTAGAGGGACGCATGACGAAATACAATCCTATAATAAAAAGGTGTGTCACTTCAAAAAGCCGTTAACGTTTTTGAAGCGAGGTAAGACAGGATCAATCAGTCTTGATTGGAACAGTATCTTCTAGTCCAAATCACCCGTCCGTGCGTGTGTGTGTCCCTTTGAGAACACCTGACATTGGTCAAGCAAGGGCGCAGAAGGCCAAAGCTAAGAAAGCATACTCATCTACAACAGTAACACAGAAGAGGACTAGAGTTGAATTGATCCCACAACAAGACCGAAATCTTAATACGTATTAATATGTTGACACCAATGCCTTTGATTGGCTAGAGGAATGCATGACGAAATACAATTCTATAAATAGGTGTGTCACTTCAAAAAACGTTTACGTTTTTGAAGCGAGGTAAGACAGGATCAATCAGTCTTGATTGGAACAGTATCTTCTAGTCCAAATCACCCGTCCGTGCGTGTGTGTGTCCCTCTGAGAACACCTAACATTGGTCAAACAAAGGCGCAGAAGGCCAAAGCTGATCAAACACACCAATCAACTGCTGAAACTGTTCAAGACAATGAAGATGAAGAAGACAGACAAGTCTTCTTCAAGAAAACTGACATAGATCAAACACACCAATCAACTGCTGAAACTGTTCAAGACAATGAAGATGAAGAAGACAGACAAGCATTTAAACAAACCAGTCAATTACGAGGACTCCCATATGACACATTGCTTCAAGAAGATTGTTTTTTAGATGCAGACACTACATATTCAGTCGCCCCTGCAGAACACCAAAAACCACGCGCATTCTACCAAGACGACCCGTTCTACCAAGACGACCTGTGCTATTAAAATAGCACAGGTCTGCTGGCGGAGACTTGTGCTCCGAGGAGCACATTTTCTAGTTTTTTTCATTTATTTTATTAATTTTTTTTAATGTATTTAATTTTTATCTTTTTCCAAAAAAAATATTAAAAATAAATGAAAAAAGTAATCGAAAAAACACGGCCCCCTCACGTATTAGGAGGGCAGGGTGAGTCACCAGAACCAAGGACGGGTGTTTTTGATGAATCTAACGGGTTAAAAATGAAGTTTGAAGTTATAATGGGTTTGTATAGGAAGGGGGCGTGTCTGATAAAATGAATATCAAATATCTAAATAATGAATCAAGCAACTTAAAAACTGTCTGGGGGGCTCTCAAAAGCCTGAGTAGACGATAAAATGAGCAAAAGTTTTTTTGAAAGTGAAATATCCCTTTAATGCAAGGAATTACCCTTTTTCCAAATTATTGCATTTTCGAGGGGCTAAAGTAGCTAGGCGGAAAATTGATACCATAGTGCACTTGGTGATACAAGCGCGAAATTTGGCACAGATGACCTTCATATGACCCTAATTGATAATCAACCTCTGGCCACGCGGAATTCCTAAGATTTCAAGATGGCCACCACCAGTTTTCAAAGTGGCTGCAACTGGGCCAATGTGTTGGGCTATATCGCTTTGCTGGGGCTTATTTTAATGTAAGAGAATATGTTCTGGAGGTATTCCTACCAAGTAAGATAAAAAATAACATTAGGTTCCAATATGGCGGCATATTTTCCAATATGGCTGCCGATAAATTGCAGAAATGTGCATTTGCTTATGGTTTATCCATATGAGCTTGTAGTACATGTATTTGTATTAATTACCATACACAGAATCCATTTATGGAACATTTGAAAGTGATTTATTAGCTTGGTAAAGCTTAGTGCTTACTTTTTGTTTTGTTATTAAGTCATTATTAATCTCTCAAGAACAGATTCTGCACTGCGTGAGAATCTGTCGTGAAGGCTCGTCGTAACATGTACACACTGGGCTACAAGTGGGCGTGCCTTCAGATCAGGAAGCAGGCCGCGCTTTACCCAATCAAATGTAGTGGGCGGGATTCACATGTCCGTCGATCTTTCCCCCTCGAAACAAACCGAAACTAATTTAACAATAGCGTCCGCGGAGCAGACAAAACCACGGAAATATATTCACATTTTAACTTACTCTTTCATCATAGAAACAAGTGGGCTTATAACCAAAACGATCCATGTTCTCTGGGAGAAGTGGTGTTAGTGTTCCGTGTAGAAATATTGTTAGTGGGAATGAAAACATAGTCGCACCAACCGGAAGTGATGCGCTGAAGGCGCATCACAAACACCGTGCTCCTTGTGCTCTGGTGTTACGTTATCGTCCCCCCAGAGCCAACAGACATAGAACAAACAGCAGAGGGCGCTGTTTTTCATTTTCAGTTGGCGATGGGTTCCCAGATTGAGTCATTATAAACACATTCTCATTTATAATGGTGGCTGGGCAAGTGACAGGCCAGTGTACTAGCAACTGCAACCACAGAGGGGTGTGCAGATAAGTCCAAACTTAAAGCATTTGCAGTGTCCAGAACATGCTTTTTTACATCCACACTTCTCTGATGTGGACATGAACTTCCTTTTTCTTCCCAATTTAGATGATTTAAACTTTATTGAGCATGATGTGTGATATTTGGCTTTGTTCCTCTCAAGTGTCAACTGAATTCCATCACCGTCATCGAGTCGCTTTGGGTTAAAAGGAATTACATGCAGTTCATTTTGGGAACTGGGGAATATTGGTAGCCAATGTCACATAACCACTGCTAGTGGCATCAACTAACTTTTCACCCATGTTATGTTGGCACAAACAGCATGAATTCCAATCGGTAGTACTAGTTGTACTGTCTTCCTGGGCCGAAGACGAGAGCATTTCTGTCGGTGTGTCCATTGCTATGGGTTAGGATGTCTACGGACCAAGAAGAACACAGAGCAAACACAGGGCTTAAATAGACAGGGATTAACAGGATACAGGTGAACTCGACAGACAATCAACACTGGGATAGGCTGGGGGACTAAGAGGACACAGGTGGAAACACTGACAATATCACAGGACTGGTAAGACAAGACAGGTAACAGTAACTAGGCTTCAAAACAGAGGCACTAATGACCAGAAAACATTACATTTCTGCAATTTATCGGCAGCCATATTGGAAAATATGCCGCCATTTTGGAACCTAATGTTATTTTTTATCTTACTTGGTAGGAATACCTCCAGAACACATTCTCTTATATAAAAATAAGCCCCAGCAAAGCGATATAGTCCAACACATTGGCCCAGTTGCAGCCATTTTGAAAACTGGTGGTGGCCATCTTGAAATCTTAGGAATTCTGCGTGGCCAGAGGTTGATTATCAATTAGGGTCATATGAAGGTCATATGTGCCAAATTTCGCGCTTGTATCACCAAGTGCACTATCGTGTATTGAAAACGGCATAATTCCGCCTAGCTAAAGGTGCACACTAAGACACTCACATCAGAAGTGGAACATCTTGGAGTTGAAGTCCCACATTTGGGTTTCACCTGTGCCAAATTTTGTAGGCACGTTTCTAGCCTCTTAGGTGCCATATGGCCTCGCCTGAGATCAATACCATTATCGGGTTTCTGATCCGGTCTGGAGCGAATGGAGGAAATAACTTAACGCCATCAGGCGTCCGGAACACACGACCGGAACCACCAGCACCGTGCACCTCCAAAATGATTCCCCTAGTTTAAAATGTGTTTAGTTTGGTGTAATCGTTTTGTTTCTTTTGGTATAATAATCGTTTGGTATGTCTTTTATTCTAACTCGTAGCACGACTACCTAGACTAAACTAATTGATTCGCATTTTGTGGGGAACAAAAACAATGTGCCAACCGGAACAACACCACTTTTTTTCCCTCCTTTTTTCTAAACCGGATCACACAGGCTTAGTTTTATAATGAATACCAGGCTTTTCTCCGTGGTGGAAAGCCTGGTGACGCGAGGTTACATAGGCCTAAAGCCAAAGTCATTTTGAATTTATTGTGACACATTCTTTTTCTCCCATTTACATGGGCTGTACTTTAATGAACTCCTTTTAGGAGGTTAACCAGATACCTCCTCAAACTTGCTGAGCATATTTAAAAGCCCTTAATGATGTAAAGTTATCAAACTTATGAGTTTCCGTTATGCAAGATGTCAGATTTCACCACAAAACAGTATAATTTGTTTTAGTATGGTAAAATCTGCCCCAAAGGGTGCCTACATCATCATTGCTTGCAGCAATTCTTTTTCACAATATCTTGTTCAGGGAATTAATGCAGAACATTAGACATAACTACAGTATCTCAGCCAAAATGTAACAGCTATAATTGAATAAATGAATCCCAATGAAATGAATGAATGATTAAGTAGATACTAATTGTATCTGGCTGATTTGAGGCATGAGTGTGCAGTAACCTTAAAACTGCATAAAACTTTATGCTTAAAGAAAATGAAATAAATTATATTTCAGCGTGGTTTGTTCTACACTACACAAAACTTGGTAAATGGATGCCAAAGTGAACTTAATAGATTTTGTATTTATAATTTTTTTATACTTTACAGTGGCACGCTACCCCACACTGAGTAACCCATATATCATGTAAAAGTGCACAGGCTATCAAATTAACCTGTAATATGGTGTTTTAGTCTAATTTCTGACATGAATGTATCAGTCATTAATATAGCACATACGAACAGGACACAGGATTTCTTTAGAGAATATTCTAGAAATTGCAATACTTGCCCTAGAAACATTCTTTAAAGGGTAATTTATTTTTCTCAAGTAGTGAGTATAGACTTGAGTACATGTTGCCCCACATCATGATATATATGTAACAATATGAGAGGGGGATGTGGGTGCACAATTTGGGCTATTGCTGACCTACTGTACATTGTTATGCTCAAGAAGTAAGCTACTTATCACAGTAGCACACAAAAAAATGCTCTATTTCAGCTACAGTAATTAAAACATACCAAATATCAATACGGTAAAACAGTGGTTCTCAACCTTTTCAGTTTTAATGGTATAGTTTGTTGATTACTTTTGATGCATTAATGGTCTTTTTTTCATTTCATTTCATTCACCCCCTGGGGGTCCCAACCCACAGGTTGGGAACCACTGCGGTAGAACACAGCACAGTACAGTACGTGCCAATTCTGTGAAAATAACCCATGTGCCACTGGCCACTGCTAGCAAGTGTGTCTGATCTTCCCGTCTCTTCATTTATTTCATCCGCTCACAGCCTACTTTATTGATCTATGTGCCGGAAGTCCACATCTGAGTGTTTTATTATGTTTTATTCAGTAATTTCCTGAACCTGTCCAATATTAGTGCTATATTTTATAACTCATCTCTACTGATGATGCATGGCTTACAGAATATGCGTGTCCTCACTATTCACACTGCTCACGCCTGATCTGACCCTATCGTTGCTGTCGGGCAGAAAGCTCTTATCTCCATATTCTAACTTTTTGTGTTTTTTTCCCCCGTAAATTAACGCCCTACTTGATCATACTACAGCGTCCGCAAGCTCGAAACACGGCGCGAATCGACACGTTTTGAGCTTGTAGATCTGTTACTTTCTCTGTTTTTGAACTTTCGCCGTTTTTGAAGTAACAGTTTTGGACATATGAGGTTTCCACCCGACAGAGACGATATACTCCTTATATTCCTGTTTGTCATTTACTTTTTAAAACCTTACTCACTGCATGTTATAAATGTACTTTTCTTCTTATCTGCCAAATGTAATTTTTGTTCATCTATGTGTGTAAGGGGAAGTCACATTTCTTGTATGTGAATATAAACCAATAAACAGAATAATGATTCTGATTAAATCTGGTAACGTCTCATAGGTTTATTGGCTTATTTACCAGCTGTGGACATATGAGGTTTCCACCCGACAGAGACGATATACTCCTTATATTCCTGTTTGTCATTTACTTTTTAAAACCTTACTCACTGCATGTTATAAATGTACTTTTCTTCTTATCTGCCAAATGTAATTTTTGTTCATCTATGTGTGTAAGGGGAAGTCACATTTCTTGTATGTGAATATAAACCAATAAACAGAATAATGATTCTGATTAAATCTGGTAACGTCTCATAGGTTTATTGGCTTATTTTACCAGCTGATTCATAGGTGCTCACAATGTTCTGCAGCTGCTGCTCCAGAGCCGAGCAAGATGGCATATAAGAAAGTGGCCATTTTATCCACATTATGCGCCACAATGAAAAACCCACGGAAAACCATGAAACCCCATATTTCACAGCACCAATTAAAATTTACATTCTACAAGTTCAGTGTGCAGCTTTTAATACAAACAGCTGAGCAGTGCTGGAGGAAATCTAAAGAAACAGTTTAACTGCAATGTGGACCGGGGCATCCAGGGGCCAAAGATAACAAGCTGCTACTGCCAAGCTCATCCTCCTGATTGAAAATGAAGCTAAAAGCTTAAGTGTCTGTTATCTTCTATGGTTACATTAATGTGCTATGAGGCACATTGTTGGCTCAGCAGGCTAGGGTGCATACAGTACAATGACATTGTAAAGCTGAGGGTTTGAATCCGGGGTACACTAACATTACTAAAATGACTCGTTACAAATGGATAAATTAACACTGAGGATTTTACTGTGCACAAACTTAATTGTGTTTCAAATCATATATATTTGGGTTAAAACAAAAGGTTTTTTGTTAAAAGGTTAAGGCACTATATTCTGATAGTAATCATTGCTACCCTACCTTTAAAGTAATACTAGGTAACTTTAAAACAAAAACTAAAGTTAAATTGTATATCTTTTGTGAGTGGCAAATGTTTCACAACACCCACTCCATGAATTTCACCCCCGAAAGCCTTTTATTTATATATTTTCAATTGAACGGTGTCGGGGGAGACTCTCCCGCGAAAATGACGTCATCCGGCCGGAAAATTCACCGGTTTCCTGTTTGGCCAGGAACTACCCCACCGGTTTCCTGTTTGGCCAGGAACTACCGCGCTAATAACAAAAAGGAACCTCACGCTGATTTTAAGAGAATGTAGGAACGGAAGATTGAAAAACAACAGAAAAAGAAAACACAGCTCATGGTAACTAATGCTCCACTGGCTAAGAGAAACGATCCGCAGATAGTATAAAACAATTAAAAGAACGCTTTTTGAAACGCTTCCGGCTTCCGAAGGAGGCTAAGTACTGGGGTTGAGTACTTTGTCCACCACTGCCGATTGGCAATAGAATCTTATATCACTGATTGAAGGGAAGATCACAGATGTTTTTTTCCTACGCCAATATTAGATGTTTTTAAAAAAATCTATAATGTGTAGTACACCCTACTGTCCACTCAGGTAGCCCCACAGCCAGAGTTTTGAGAGTGGAGATAAGTAGTGTATGTAGTTATGTAGCAAAAAGAAGTTAAGTGAATGTTTCATATAGATTCTTGTAAACCATGTTTTTTCTGTTCTATGGACCCAGTAGGACACAAAAAAAGTGGTTTACATTTTTTTTCCCCGCCCTGGCACTATTTTGGCACCATGGCAACATTTGGCAATGTGACGCAGTATTTTATGTCTGTCTGTATTTCTGTCAACATCATTTCTTCAAATCTGCATGGCCAATCTTCACCAAATTTGGTGCACAAATGTATGATGTGTCCCAGAAGACGCCATAACATTTTCACCATGATCGGCCAATAGGTGGCGCTACAGCAACCAATTCAAAAAGCAAATTCATGATTACTTACAAACTACCCGTCGATTTTTCAAATCAAATTTGATGGGTTGTTGCATCATGAGCTGAGGCACAAACTCTGAAAATTTGACCACAATCCACCTATAGGTGGCGCAACAACAACAGATTCAAGAATCAAATAGAAGGTGCCATTTCTGGCTTGACCACTGATCCTCAGGGTCTGCTAAAATACTGTCTGAGTACCCCAGTACTGGCAAGACTGGCTGGTGAAACTGAGCGCTTACTGAACATAGCTGATGCCAACCCAAAGAAGCATCACCAACACTCAATGGCAAGAAATACACGTCAAGAGAAATCTGTGAAACAACTGAAGGATGTGCTGAGCAGCGCAAATCCCTTCCGTCCACCAGGAAATGATGATGAATCTGAAATGAAGTTAGTCAACTTTGTTTCCAAACAAATAATGACAACAGCAGTACAGAACGATGTCTTGGACATTGAGTTACGAGGGAGCAGAGAACTTGGATTTTTTGTGAATGAGAGGGTCAGAGGGGAAAAGAACATGTGGGACAAAATGTCAAAGCTTAAGTATCTGACCTGGAAAGATGGATGCAAAACTATCAAGCTTAAGGCATCATCTGAGGTAGTCAGCTTGAAATCAACCAACTCACTGTTTGTTCGCCTGCTTCTCGTTGCCAAGTCCTCTAGAGAACTTGACCTGCAGAACGTTGTGGGAACATACGAATTTGCGGATCACAATGCAAGCCTAATGAAGTCTGATGGTTCTCTGTTTCCGACTTCAGCCAAGTCTGCTCTTATCCATGAATTGGAAGGAGTGGTTTCAGGGACTGCATCTCCTGAAGAATCGATAGAAATGCAGAGTAGCCCATCAGCACACATGTTGACAAGTATCTTGATTGATGGCATGGCAGTCGTGCAGGAGATGGTTGTCCGGAAAGGTGAAATAAAATGTTGCCGAGATCTTGCAGAATGTTTTACTCGGAGTGTTGACATGAAGGCACGAGAATACACAGATATATACCTGCTATTTGACAACTATACAGTCACAAAATCCATGAAGGACCGAACAAGACAAATCCGTACAGCAGGAAGAGCACAAGACAAGGGGTACAAAATAGTAGATTCCACACCGATCAAAGACTTCAAGGCTTTTCTGGGAACCAAGGAAACCAAGGTCAACCTTGTTCTCTACCTTGCACAAAAAGCTGTTGAGCTTTGCAAACTGCCAATCACAACACACACACACACAAGGGTGTCATGTCCACAAACACAAACATGGTGAACGTCACAAGTACACAAGAAGAGGCAGACACATTACTGGTTCTGTATGCAGTAGCAGTGAGTCGTTTAGGTAAAACACCACATATATACTCATGTGACACTGATGTGTTGGTACTTGCCCTTCGAAGGGTACCAGACCTTCAACCAGAGAGCGCAATCATCATGGGCACTGGAGATCAAAGACGGATGATAAAACTGAGACCCATCTACATGGCCATTGGTCCTGAACGAGCAGCAGCATTGCCAGGATTTCACACGCTTACTGGTTATGATACCACTGGTCACATCAGAGGAAAAGGAAAATCTACCTGCTTCAAATCATTCATGAAGGCTGGTGATGATGTAGCTGGGTGTGAAAAGTTTATGTGTCAGCTCTTCAAACCTGGCTATGAATCAGCTGAAGTACTTCGGTGGCACATGTTTAAACAGCTCAAGGCCAATCAGGGTGTGGAAAAGATATGTCCAACGCAAGGGTCCATCATAGAACATATTTCTCTGGAGGGGGAGTATTATTATTTTTGTTTTCTTATTATCAAGGATCCATGTTCCATTTTATCAAAGGTTCAAGACAAATAAACCCTTTGAATTGAAAATAAACACTTTCTGTTTCTGTTTAAATAAGGTTTTTGTTAAAAATCGTCCGGTAGCTCTTGCACCATTGTGTATTTGCATATTGAATCTGTTGCTGTAGCACCACCTATAGGTGGATTGTCAGTCAGAGGTTGTGCCTCAGCTCATGATGCAACAACCCATCAAATTTGATAAATATTTGATGAGTAGTTTGTAAGTAATCATGAATTTGCGTTTTGAATTGGTTGCTGTAGCGCCACCTATGGGCCGATCATGGTGAAATTTCTATAGGGTCTTCTGGGACACATCATACACTTGTGCACCAAATTTGGTGAAAATTGGCCATGCAGATTTGAAGAAAAGATGTCGACAGACATACAGACAGACATAAAATATTGCGTCACATTGCCAAATGTTGCCATGGTGCCAAAATAGTGCCAGGGCGGGGAAAAAAAATGTAAACCGGGTTTTTTGTGTCCTACTGGGGCTATAGATCAGAAAAAACATGGTTTACAAGAATCTATATGAAACATTCACTAAAATACACAATGACATACACTAAAGATTGTCGTCTTACTTTGCATCTCCGTTCTCCATAATATATGTGCCCAACAAAATGTTGCTGTGATTTTGTCACACCTAGCAAGCACTGACAAATACTTTTAAAAGGGAGTTGTTGTTCGAATAGAGGAGACATTGTTATTAAACCGATCGTTTTAATGTTTCACATTTGTCATCTGGGTAAAAACTGTATAACCAAATACAGAGGTTACATTTTTCTTTAATACTAAAGTCAGTTGTCCTTGCCAGCATTGATTTCATGGAGCACAGAGCTGTGATGTAGCCTACATACTGTAACTCCCCCTCTTAAAGACAACGGACAGAGGCTTATTTACTCCAATAATGGTCTTTTGTTAATTTCTCTCAATAACAGGTTAACTTACATGTCTCAAATAAATCTGTCCATCTCTAAGCAACAGTTCAACTCGGTCTCAAAATAGCAAGGGTCGCCCAAGCCAACTCCACCGTCTGTGTCATGAATGATACACAGCACAGATCTATTGTATTTCAATCTACCTGTTTGGAGGATTTAGTTACACCCAATAAAAATGATTTGATACAAATAACACATTTTGTGTTATGGAATGATACCGCAAGCATAGATGCTGTATATGCCCCATTTTCCTCTGAATTCACTTAGAAACTAACAAGATACAAAGTCATTAAATCATAAAGACAGATCTCTTCCTGCTGGCTCACACTTAGCACTGTGCATGGTGTTGGCACGAAATAAACAGAATAAATAACAAAATAAGCCTATTGCATTTTTAAGCACTCTCAGCCTGCTCCCCTATGAGCTGTAGAGGAGGGAAAGGAATAACAAAGCAGAGGGAAGTCTCGGCTCCTTACCTCTGATGGGCTATTAGCTAGCAGAAGCCCCATTAGGTCTGCCAGTTAACGCTCCCACACCAAGTTCTCACATGAAAAGCTACGGTAGGCCTACAAGACTGTCTCAAGCTTCCACCAGCAGACTGTATTTTTAAGATTTTCAGCTGGATATTCTGGGTATTGGTGAAGATCTGGTAAAGTTAACTGTGTACTTCATATTACATTCAACATTACTGAAACTCCTTAAACACAACTGGACACAAATGGAAACCACCAGAATTATTTGAGAGAGTGATGTATAGAGCATAGGAAAGAAGATAAAAACTACTCTGAGCTGTGCTGTCGGGGAGAATGCAAGAGAAAGTTGCCTCACGTATTACAGTGTAGTGTTTAGTTCAATAAATAGTGACAAAAAACAGTGAACATGTCAGTGACACTACATCTTTCCCAGGCCAGCATACAGTGTCCTGTTAATCACTGTCTACCACGCTGCCAAACGATGTCCAAAAACAGCACATGACAGGAGAATACAGATAGATGGCATTACACACAGTACACAAAATGGCTAATTAATGTGTGAAAATTGATTAGTCTTTCTGTCAGGCTTTCTGTCATTATTCCTCTGGGAGACTTACCGTGGACTAGTACCTATCCAGCCATATAAAGGAGTTCAGCTTCAATATCTGAATTGAAACTCCATTGTCAGATTTGTGACTGTTTAGTGACTACATATCCACAGCTAATTCGTGACATTAAATGTGTCAGACGATGCCAAAACATTTTCATTAAATCCAATATCCACTGAGAAAATTTTGAACATGGTGCTTTGCTGTCTGATCCTACAATATCCAGAATTCACTTGTGGTTCTTGGTTCTCGAGATGTCCTCGAGGCCATTGCCCCTAGTGGCCCCTAATGGCAGAGAGGAGGATTTCCTAAAACCATTTCGCAAAAGCATTGCCAAAAGGTCAAGGTCAAATTAATGCTTTGTCAACTGTTTGGAACTGGGCGTTTGTGATGACTTTACTGCAGAGACTGGTTCTTCATACCTTGACAATTAAATAGTCTTTCTGTACTCTTTGCAATGTGTTAATAAATCAATCAATATATACAAATAAAAAAAAAACTAAAATACACAATGGCTTGAAACAGAATAACAAACAACAAACATGTGTACGACCTGCAAATACAATATTCAGACAAAACAATAAATATTTATCCCATACCCAGCCTTTATTTGATGTGTGGGGGGGGGGGGGTGATAAAAGGACTGAGAGGATGATAAGCTTGTGGTTATTTGTCAGATGCTGTATCAGTCCTAGGGATTATAACTGAGACAAGTTGCTGAACTACAAGCTACTTCATTGCTGAAGGAACTCATCATTCAAACATAAGTGAAACTCGAAACATGGTTGCTGTGGATGTTTGGTAAAGCCTGATTTATATTTAGTTGCGTGAAATATAATAAAAATAGCAGATCTACAAGCTCACAATGCATTATTATGCGATGTGTTGTGAGCTTAAGATTCATGGTTGAGGAGACACTGAACTTTATCCAGGGACAAAGGAACCAAAACACAAAGTGTAAAACAGCAACCTTAAATGGTTCACAAAATGGCAGCCTAATGGCAGCCAACTGTTGACAGTAATGCTATTTTCTCATTGCCTTTCTGAATAAAAAAGGCTATGGGTGTGATAAACAAATTATCGCCTGACATTTGTCATTGCCCATGGTATGCATAATGCAGCTGAGGGCAGGTGTATCAGCTCAAGCCATAGGCCACAGCGCGGTCTGATACACCAGTGACAAATTCCTGGGTGATTACATACAGGAGACAAAGAACCCAGTGGCTGCGGGTACATGGACCATCATGTATTCATTCAGAATGAATTCATTCCGAATGAAACTGTCCATGTACCCGCAGCCAATGAGGACTTATGTGACTGATGCATTTATGGTTGCAACGAAGCACTTGAGAATGCCTACTGTTGTAGCAAACAGATGAGACAGGAGAGGACCACTTGCATGGTGACTTCATCCAATGTTATTTTAGATCATTCTATTGTTGACAGCAAACCAATGGAGCTTAAGTAACAGTTTGACAGCAAATGCATAGATCCATATGTTTTTACTGTATCATTGTGGTTGAAGCTGACACTGCAGTTTCAGCTAATGGGGATCCTAATATACAGTAGCGTTTGTATGTAACAATAAAACTACATAATTCAGAATAGCAGCTGGGCCATCAAATGGACATGAACAAGCCCCACATGTTACAATTACAAGTCACCATGAAACTGACCTTTACTCCTGAAACAGATAAGACAGGAGGAGAGAAAAATAACTTTTTGTTTCTTTCTCTCTTCTTCACATTGTTGAGAAATTTACCTCTTGTGCCTCGCAGTGGAAACTGACTTTTGCAGGCCGACGGTCATACCTCGCATTCCCTGGAGCCTGATATGGTGTACGTGTAGGGCCCCGTCCCGTTAACCAACACGTCCATAGTCTCTGAGTGCGTAGGCTTGTAGTCCACGTAATACTCTTGCAGCGGCGAGTTTAGAGGGCGCTCAGTCTCCCGCACCTTTTTCTGGCGTTTTCTAACCATGGAACGCTCTTGAAGTTGCTTGATGCTGCTGGGGTAGCGCCTCCACGAGACGTAGATGACCAGCAGAATTATGGCGACAGATAAGAGGAGGGCCACGCTACCAGCAATGATCTTATGATAGGACACATACTCCGTGTCTGGCAGAGGGATTGTGGGGGAAACCTCTGAAGGTGTGGGGAGGGCTGTTGCATTCCAGGTCAGTTTTTTATCCTCTGTGGGCAGTGAGGGAAGAGGTGGAAGCTCGGGCCGAGTTGGAGAGGTGAAGGTGGATGTAGTGGAGGTAATGGGCATGGGTGTTGCTTTGCAGATGTGAAGTGTATCCACCACATCGTTCACCCTCTCTCCTTGTGTCTCCTTGGGGCCCGCGCACATCATAGCTGACTCTTTGTTGCCCTTGAAGTTCCTCAACCAAGCCACCAAGGGACATATGCTTGCGTTACAGTACCATAAGTTCCCAGCCAAACTGATGGTGGTGAGGGAGATCCAAGCCTCCACCGTCTGCTGAGACAAGTTACTGAGTTTGTTGGAATCCAAGTTTAGGGTCTGCACATTGGGTAGGCATTGGAAAGTGCTGGCATCCAGCTGCTGCAGCTCATTTCCCGAGAGGTCCAGCTTTTGCAAGGATGTCCACATCCAAGGTGGGCCCTGGGTTAAGGACTTAATACGATTCCACTGCAGATAGAGAGCTCTCAGGTTGGCGAGGCGAGGGAAGTGGGCAAAATTTATCTTAGAAAACTGGTTGTGCTCCAAATGAAGCTCGTTGAGCTTAAGAAGCCCAGCGAAGGCATTACGTGTGAGGCTCCTTAATCTGTTGTAGCCAATATCGAGGAATTCCAGATTGCGGCAATCCAGGAAAACTCGCATTGGGATGGTTTTTAAGGAATTCGACCTCAAATGTAAACTAAGTAATTTCCGTAAGCCCAGGAACTGATTAGGTTGGAGGACCTGCAATTTATTGTAAGACAGGTCAAGATTACGCAAATTTGGTACATCATGGAACGTGTTGTTATTCAGCTGAGTGACCTTGTTAGAACTGAGGATCAGTTCTTTGAGCCTCCGTATCCCGTGAAAGGCCTGTCCATCCACAGTGGCAATGTAATTGTGGTCAAGGTACAACCAAACCAGTTGGCTAAGGCCTGAGAACTGCCTGGCTCTGAGGTCCACTAGGCTGTTGTAACGGAGGGAGAGACCTTGTGTTCCCACTGACACGTTGTTTGGCATGTCGCGGAAGGCATTGGACTCGCAGTATATTATTTTCCCATCACATCTACAGCTCAGAGGGCAGGGACGTTCACGAATGCCACTTGGAGCAGCGACCAACAAGGCAGGCACCACCAATTCTGTGATAACCAGCCATTTCAACAGCAACAGAGGTCCTGCACACAGACACACACACACACACCCACACACACACACACACACACACACACACACACACACACACACACACACACGCACACACAAGAAAAACACTTAGTCTTGTGAAAGAGGACAATAACATGATCCAAATGTATACATGGTTTTGTTTAAAGTAATAACAGCATACACTCAGTGTTAATTTAACTCTGACAGTGGAAAACATGCACATTACTGGGTGGAGATGAGAAAGAAATAGAATGGAATAGACATTCAAATAAGGGAGTTAAAATAAGGATTCTTAATCTCTTTTGAAGTTATTGCATATTATGCTGATAAATTGTGTTATGACTATGAGCAGCCTTATCAGTAACCTATTTAATGTGTCCTATATGTTCAAACTGAAGAGGTGCAGGTCTTTATCAATCACCACAGTCAAACAAACGCATATTACATGATACATCACACAGGAATGGTGATTGATAACAAGATATAGCCTATAAAAGCATGAGCTCGCTAGTTACACTG
Organism: Gymnoscopelus braueri; assembly: GCF_963280865.1. Lineage (NCBI taxonomy): Eukaryota > Metazoa > Chordata > Actinopteri > Myctophiformes > Myctophidae > Gymnoscopelus > Gymnoscopelus braueri. The sequence goes on along the minus strand of NC_137608.1, from coordinate 38,591,079 downwards.
AAACACAAATCCCCTGTAATCAGTGATAACAAGATAGCAAGTGATCGAGGATTTATCCCTTTTCCCCTGCGTTATTTTCCCCTGAACAGCTGGCTTCAATATTTCAATCAGACACTATTATCAGATAAGAGGGAGACGAGGCGTATGAGTTTCCATCAGCCTAAGTACTTGACCCTCAATCTTGTGACAATTGATGAGGAATGTGCACATGGATGTGGGCTATAAGTGTGGAGCGGAGCCCTAGGGTACTTACCCATGTCTGCGCGGCATCGGCGGCTCCTCATGTCTAGAGCGTTCTGTTGCACGGGTCCCAAGTCCACATGTTAGACGCGCTCCGCATCGGGTCCAGATAGTTAGACATGTAGCCTAATACTGGTCCTACTGGTCGGGACAGCTGGAACCTAAAATCCCTGCCGCCGGGTGGCCGTCGCCAGTTGTGCTTCTCCCACAGCCGCACACCTGTCGTTGGTTCAGGGACTGGAGGACAGCATCAGCGAGGAGCGAGCCGAACTGTATCTCTGTAGTTTTGTACGGTCGGTACATGCATCTAAATGATTAGCCTATATATGCACAGACTGCTATTTCAACACAATATTAAATGGATTTAACCTACTATGTAGCCTACGATGATGATGCCACATCAGTTTCCGTCATCAGTCCCCCTTTCGTTAAGACAGATGCAACTCGGAGCAGCCAATTGTTGAATTTCACTCGGGTATGAACTATGAGGGATCATCCCAAATTGGTCAAGTAAAGAAATGTCAGATTTAACCTTGTTCTAGTCAATGGACAATAACGTTGCGTCAGGTGTAGTGTGTTAGTCCGATTCATGGTGCGAGAGGGAGGCTGAGTCGTGTCTGCTATAGATCAGAGCCGTTGACCATGGACTGTAAAATATAAATCACTCTTATCGCAACAGGAGTGATGTTGGACCATTATACATTTACACAGACAGAGACAGAGCTGCTTCTGCCCCCTCCTGGTCAGTGAGAGAGCAGAGAGACCTCTTCTTTGGTCAACATTCATTCAACACTCAGTTATAGGACTAATTATAGGAGGGGAGTGAATTATTGAGCTTTCTGTATCTCTCCTGTAGATTGAATCAATGTGTTACTTTTGTGGTCTACACAGGCTAAGGACTGGGACTTAACCTAGATGGTATTACAGCACACACACGCTGTAATACACACACACACACACACACACACACACACACACACACACACACACACACACACACACACACACACACACACTACTTTTACTCAAGTAAATTTTATACATTGCATTAGGCCTATTGATACTTTTACTTAAGTAAAAAATTAGTACTTTTTCCACCACTGCTAATTAGGTGTGGAGTGAATTATTGGGCTTTCTGTATCTCTCCTGGAGATTGAATCAATGTGTTATTTTTGTGGTCTACACAGGCTAAGGACTGGAGGGACTTAGCCTAGTTGGGACACACATTTTACATATAAAAACACACACGCACACACACACACACACACACACACACACACACACACACACACACACACACACACACACACACACACACACACACACGCAACAATAAGCCTGTATAGGACACGATTCAGGAGCTGCAATCCAGCTTGATTATTTGCAGCTTGCAGCCAAGTTTGCCTTTTTCACCGTGATGCAGCCACTGCTTTACATTTTCACTGAAATGTGCCATGAATAAACAAAGGATGCATTCAGTCCTCATAATGGGAGAGGAGTTTGAGTCAGGGTCAAAGTCATCACTTCTCTTCTAATGGGTCCCTCTGCCCATGCACTAATGAGCAGCGTCATTACTGATAGCCTAATGGACGTTTGGACACATATTGCTAATACACTGCAGTGGTTATTGACAAAAAAAAAGAGTGTAAAAGCCAGGAATAGGCCTACAACTCAAGCAGACATAGCTACAGCTAAAACAACGTAGTAAGGTAGGATAATGTTTTTATTTTATTTTTTATGATTACATTTAATTCAAGTGTTAAATAGCTCTATATTCTGACGCCTAAACAGAAAAATGCATGTTCAGGTCGGTATAACGTTTTTATCCAATCAGGAGCAAGAACTCATACAGGCTTCAGGATAAACAAGTGAAATTTGAAGTGATAAGAAAACTAGAAAAAGTGCTCAGGTCAGGTCAGGTAGGTTATTGTGGTCCAGCAATGTTCAGAATTTGCCATCAGGATGGAATATGAAAAATCAGACGGAACCATCTTGATCACTTGACTATAGAGATAATGTGTACTGATTTGTATGACAAAATTTGTAGGAGTAATATAAAAAAGAAAAATCGGCCTCCTGGTGGCGCTATAATAGGGCAATGTTAAAAGGGTGGTGTTTGTTCTTCAACGTAGTGCGAATGTACGTGTAAGTTCCACCGCAATCGATTTGCAGCATTTTGTTCAAAACGGGCCACTCCTGCAAACCTTAGATGTCAATGTTAGCCAATCAGGATGGAATATGAAAAATCAAACAGATCCATCTTGATCACATGACGAGATCATATGTACCGATTTGCGTGAAATTTGGATAAAATCTGAAGGCTTAATCTCAAAATTTGTGTTTTACATAAGTCGGCCTCCTGGTGGCGCTATAAAAGGCTAATGTGAAAAATGCAGGGCAGATGTTTTTCCTTGGCCTCAAGAGAGTATGCGTGCAAAGTTTCACGCAGATCGGTGCAGTTACAGTTAAAAGCACAATTTGGCCTTTTATAGCGCCACCATGAGGCTGATTGGAAAATTTGCCATTTCTTCCTCGGCCTAGTGGGAATGTGCGTGTGAAATTTCACAGAAATCGCAAGCTGCAAGCTGTGATTTGAGGCATTTAGTTAAAAATGGACCAGTTCTGCAAACTTTGGAAGCCAACCTTAGCCAATCAGGATGGAATATGGAAAATCAGACAGATCTGTGTTGATCACATGACTACAGAGATACTGTGCACTGATTTGCGTGATGTTTGGATAAAATCTGTAGGAGTAATATAAAAAAAGATATTTTGCACAAATCGGCCTCCTGGTGGCGCTATAACAGGGCAATGTAAAAGATTTGGTGCAGAGGTTCTGAATTGGCATCCAGGGAGTGTGTGTGCACAGTTTCGCAGCGACCGGGCCAACGGTTTCGGAGATTAGCCGCTCGCAGACAGATGGACACACGGACACACGGACACACGGACGGACAGACGGACGGACGGAAAGGGGGTAAAACATACTCTCTCGCCATGCCTTTCGGCCTGGCGGAGACAATGAGCAGACACAATTGAAGCTCTCTCCTGATTGGATGGCATTTGCAACCTGCCTGAAAATGTATTTTATGCTTATTAAAGAGCTAGAGAGATGGGGAGACCCCAGTTACTGAACAAACACTATGATACTATCATAAAATAGAGCTGTAACTTTTTAACAAACAAACAATTAAAAAATATATATGTATTACCCTACCTTTAAAGGACGTTTAAAGGATACTGGCAGGTGCTTTTTCCACCAACAATCCATTATAATCACATCATAAAACAATTAAACCTAAAAACAATGTAGTCTATAGTTCAGAAACGGGTTTATTGGCCAAACATGCTTTTAAACATGTAAGGAAATTGATTCAGGCTCAGAGTAACTTGCTACATTCAACAACAGTCAAAGACAGCAATGACAACAAGAGTGGGTTTTATGTAGTTCAACAGTGGTGCTATTTTGCACAGCAGCAGTAAAGTGAGTTTTTGCATTGGATGCACTGGATAGATAGCCTATGTACTAAATACAGTATAGGCCTAACTATAATGAGATACTACATAGCTGTAAACTAAATATAAGAAATGTATGAATTAATTATTGCACAATGAACTTGGGCTGTGGGTTTGTATGCTATGAATATATATGATTGACAGGCATTGTCCTGAGGACAGGCAATGACAGTCACATGGCTGGGTTAGTTATTCATTAGAGTGATGGCGCGTGGGAAGAAGCTATTCCTGTGTCTGGAGGTTCTGGTGTACAGTGCTCTGAAGCGCCTTCCGGAGAGGAGGAGTTCAAAGACGTGGTGGCCAGGATGCGAGGCGTAGGCAATGATCTTCCTGCCCGCTTCCTGGCTCTGGTGGTGAAGAGATCTTGGAGCGAAGGCAGGTTTAGTCCAATAATCCTTTCTGCAAAGCTGATGATGCACTGCAGCCGGTGTGTCCTACAGTGCCAAACCACACTGTTATGGAGGTGGAGAGGACAGACTCAATCCCAGCTGAGTAAAACCGAACCAACCCTTCCTGAGGCACAGATATTATCAAATCCCTTTGGAGAATTACCAACCCATGTCTTACATTCTATAAACCCAGACACTAAGCTACCCCCTCCCCAATTACTGCTATGTTTCCTCATGGGGCTTTATCTTTATTTTTTTTTAATCTTTATCTTATTAGTATATCTTTATGTTTATCTTTATTATTACTGTTGTTACTGTTATGTTGTGTGTTAGCACGGTATTATGTACCTTCCTACACTCACATTTTGCTGCTCGTGCCTGTATGAGTAGTGAAAAATAAGCCTTCATTCGTGATTCTTGTCCTCTTCAGTCAAGTCAAGATTGGGTCCAAATCTTATTGTTTTCCCCCTTTTTCTCAAGGCAACACATTGCCCGGTGTTCCTTACCTCATGTATTGGTCATAGTTTCATTGCACAATAGGTAGGTAGACTTAATTCAATTCGCACAGTCTGACAAGGTGCATCCTGACTCAACACATACTCCCTGTCTGTCTGTCCGTCTGTCTGGACTCTGGACTCTGTCGATTATTCTACTCATCTTTCTCTTCAGTGGGTTGACCAATTGATCTGAAATTGCACATGGACATTGCCCATTGGCATGTGCAGGGACTAGCATCCGTACTCATGCATTTTTTCTCCTAAGTGGATTGACTAAATTGTCTGAAATTATACATGGGCATTGAATATTGGCATATGGAGGGACAGATTTTTCACTTTTCACAAGTTTAAGCTGTGTATTGGCATTTTTACAGTGGGCTATGGGATCGGTAGAAGCGGTCACGGTCCCAAGTCTGCATGCCCAACATTTCACTACTTGTATCTGTATAAGTAAGTGACAAGTAAACTTCTTCTTTTTGAGTTGGGGCGCACGCATCCCTGGCTATGGACTGGAAATCATGATTCTAGCTTTTTCACTTTTCACAGAGTGACATGTCATGGTCATGGTGGTACAAGACCATGACATGATATGTCATTTTCTTCCCAATTTTGTTGTTGACAATTTCCCCCATGAATATTGTCACTGCAAAACCTTTACTGTTGGTCTGAGGGAACGTGTAGACATTAGACACTCTGATACACATGGAGTCGCCAGCCGTTTCTTTCAACCTGACAGTAAGGAGTTTGACCGGGAGGATGTAACACGTACAGAGGAATACGCTATAACTCCTTCCACTCCCTGCTGAACAGGTGCCCTGCCGAGTCACTAGTGACAGAGAGCGCCCTCCCCTGCCGGCTTCCTACCCGTGAATAGGCCAATTGTGTTTGTTGGACCACCCCGCCAAGCCGGAGGCACCATGGAGAAATCGAACCCCAGTCTCCATGATGGGCAGGACCTTTACCCCTGTACCACCCAGATGCCAACATTGATCCAACTTTACTCAAAAAAAATACTTTGACCAACTCCCATGTTACCAGACTGTATGTCTCTGCATATTTGCTATGGCAAGTTTCAAAATAGCAAATAGGCAGTGATATTGACAACATGCAGAAGTGTGTCTACTTTGATGCAGTGCAATATTTTTCTTTTTGGACAGTTTGTATTGTTTTTAAGTAACCACACTGTGCTGATGATTAATTACACTGGTCAAAAGCATTAATTACATTGGTCAAGAACTTACAAGAAGCGTTAATTACATTGGTGGAAGCAAATGTGGAAAAAACACTAATGGTATCCTTTAAATGTCACTGGGAGAATCAATCAGGGAATTGGAGGGAGGCAACACCCCCATCCCTTGTGGTCACCACATGATACAGTACCCTATATACGTTATATAATATATGAGGGATAGTTTCCTAAGGCTATACTGTTCATGATACTTTAATCTTCTAAACCCGACTTTGACTTCAGGAGAGAAATATTGTTCCTTAGAAAGGACATGACTGAACATCAGTTCAGCTTGCTCTTCTCTGACACATTTTCTCATTTCACATCAACCAGTCAGAGCAATGGCGGATTTGATCTGTAAATCTATGAATAATCTATGGGAACGATTTGCCAGGGAGTCTCATGGAGTGAAATCTGATAAATCGTACTGTAATCCTAATCTTAAAACATTACACAAAGCTTCTGTTGTGATATCATACCATGCTAAGTTTTGTGTAATTCCCTGTGGCTTTTGCATGGATTCTGATGTACATTGTAAGAGCCATATTTAAAAGAAATCTGTATTTAAGTATTTGAGTATTTGAGTATTTGAGTATTTGAGTAATTTGAGTATTTGTATTACATTTCATGATTGCTATTATTTGGTACAGACTTATGAGTTTGCAGTCAATTAAGTTCATGAGACAATGAATAGAACAGCCAATGATTAGAAGCATTCTGTATTAACAGCAGCTGTGTCCAGCAGGTTTGTCAGTCTGAGCAAACAGTTTTTTAACCCCTCTTTATTTATTTATTATTTATTAGTACTGATGGGGGTCAGTGTAGAGAAGTAATTTCTCCTCCGGATCACTACAAATTAATGTGACTGACTGGTATAAGTATTACCTTCTAGATACAGCCTGAACTCCTGTCTCCTCTGGCTTAAACAACATTAAAAGATACACTGCATTTCTATACACCTCACATAACAACTACTCAAGACACCAAATTGTGTCCTATGAAACTTTAATGACTGTCTGTGACTAACTGAGCGCCTGAATTACAGAGCAGGAGAAAGACCTTTTCTTTGTGATGCATCCCACTGTAACTGGAATTGTAAAATAATTAGGGCAACAAGAAAAAATGCCTACATGTTGAAGCAGGTACAGTACTGTTTACTTGACAGCATGGCTGACTCCAATTTACAAATGTGTTAATTTAATTATACAGAGAATTACACTCAATAATACTGTACATGTGCTTACGATAGAATCAAGAGGGATTTATTTGTCACTCATACAGACAGGTACACACAATGTTTGTTGGTGGGCCATGTTTCCCAGAGACTGTGATAACACAACAATAAAATACTTGCCTACCCAGGGCTGTATTGTACCCTGTTATAGCACCACCATAAGGCTGATTTGAAACAGTCAGGGTGGCAGTTCTACCTCGGCCTAGTATTTGCGTGCAAAGTTTTGAGTGAGTGTTCAAGATTTATGGCATTTTGATGCAAAACAGGCCACTCCCGCTAACTTACAGTAAGAAGCCAATCGTAGCCAATTGGAACGGAATCAGCAAATTCTGCCATATTTTGATCACAGAGATAATGTGTACCAATGTGAGTGAGTTGTGGACAAAATCTATAGGAGTAGTCTCAAAAAGTGTGTTTTTCCCCCAAAACAGAAATGGACGTAGGTAGTTGCATGTTGCATCACGCAAGGAAAAACTTTTTTTGTTTTTTACGACCTACAGTTATAGGCCAAAACGTGAAGCAGCCTGTTATAGCACCACCATAAAGCCGAATGTGAAAAATGTAGGGTGGCACTTCTTCCTGGGTCTAGTGGGAAGGTGCGTGCAAAGCTACACAGCAATCGTACACTGCGTTCATGATTTGTGCCATTGTGTGCAGAACGGGACACTCCTGCTAGAAAAGGGCAACACCTAGCACTACTAACCAAAATATCACAATGCCTTTGTTGACATACTGAATATAACATGCAAGCGTGTAACTTTATGTAGTCATCTCTACCTCTTGGTTTTCAAATTGGGGTTCAAGAACTCCCAGTGGTTCAGAAAGAGGTCTCAGGGCTTCACCCTCAAAATGAGTTTACAATTTTGTGATGCCCCACTCCCTTGTGTGTTGGGAGTGTCTGCTCTGCTCATGCTGTTCTTTCTAGGTGAACAGGGTGGGGCAGTACATAGATATAGAAACCTAGATACCTCATTGGCCTCTGCAGTTAGTTGGAGCGACTGGTATCGCGGTTGCCATTTTAGAGGAGGAAAGCTACCATTCAAAGTGACCACTGGCCAATCACAGTGCGTTGACCACTGGCCAATCGCAGTGCGTTGACTACTGGCCAATCACAGCGCGTCTAACTGACTTTTGCTGCGCGGCTGCCTCTTACAAAAAGACCCGCCCCCACCAGCCTCTGATTGGCCTACCGAACGCCCCCTTCTGTGACACACGCGGAAGCTTTCCTCCTCTAAAATGGCGCCCGAGATACCAATGCTTAAGAGCCGAAGGAGGCGTCTACCTTTATATGTCTATGGGGGCAGTATACATATCTGCTAATGGCTCATTGGAGAGCACCTGGGCCCGGTGCCTCCAGGAGTCTAGCCCAGGCTTAGTCAATGATGAGATCCAAAGGAGAGAGGACTGTTGTCTTCTTAAGCTCTACCCTGCTCCCCATGCTTCTGTTCTGTTATGTTTGATTATTCTTTCCATCCACACACCCTGCACTACACCATGTTCCACTCATGCACACTTACACTACTGATTTACTGACTCCACACCTCACTGTTATGATGTCTCTTTACTTTCAGTTATACCTCAGTTGCTTATGTTAGTTTATTATTTAATAAACATCCTTTGTTACACTTTTCGTTGGTCTCCCTCCCCTATTATTTGTCGTGGCAAGAGCCAGCCATGACAATTTTATTTCAGTTAAGGTCCTTGCACACTGGTGCGTCTTTTCGTTGCGTTTTTTTTACAACAATGAAAAAAATTGAAAAAACAATGGAAAAAAAAAAAACGCAACGAAAAGACGCACCAGTGTGCAAGGACCTTTACTGTAGATATTGTTAAGAGGGAATGGCTTTTCCAATCATTGGCTTTCATCATACCTCTGGTACCTCACCTAGTAGAAATTATTATTCTTAGTAAAATAAACTGAAAACAGGACAACATATCTCCAACGTGGTCCATTAACCAAATGAATAGCCTATGTATTTCACACTCTTTAGAAGAAAGTTTGTAAACCTTTGACCTCTAGATGGTCTAATGTTTAAAAAGGCAATGTCAGTCCTGTTGACATTTTGCTGGATTAATGTTTTCCACCTGCAATCTCATGGGCCACAGGGCCTTAATCAAAGGATTACATGGCAGCTTATGTCTTTGGGAGGCCATAAAAGGCCATTATGGAAAATTTAAGCAAGAACGACCTCTTGCAGTACATGCTGAAACTAGAAAAAGGGCTCCTCGGAGCACAGGTCTCCGCCAGGTCAGGTAGGTTATTGTGGGCCAGCAATGTTTGGAATTCAGTCATTATAGAGGTGAGTGGAATCTGTAGAAGTTGAGGGATTAATGTTGATGAAGTTATTACACAGACAAAATATGTTGATTTGTGGAATGTGCGTGCAAAGTGCACTATGATAGAGATAATGTGTACCGATTTGCATGATGTTTGGACAAAATCTGTAGGAGTAATATAAAAAATCACACCCAGTGTGAAGTGGGCGGTGTGGTCATCACAGTGGTCATCATAGTGATGGAAGCTCACTTCCAAAAAACAAGATTTTTGGAAGTGCATAATCCTATTTATAGGTTATTAATGTCATCATGTGTCTCGCTAGCCAATCACAGTGCTGAATAGAGTCAGCCAATCACAGTACAGCTAGGGGTCTACTAATGAGCCAATCACAGTGCAGGAAACTAATACTAATGAGGTGTCCCAACCCCACTTAAAAATCAGCCTCCTGGTGGCACTATAACAGGCCGCTGTGAAAAATGTGGGGCAGAGGTTCTGCTCTTGCATCCAGGGAGTGTGTGTGTACTGTTTCATGTTGATCGGTGCCGGAGGTTAGCAGTTCACAGACGGACACACACACACACACACACACACACACACACACACACACACACACACACACACACACACACACACACACACACACACACACACACACACACACACACACACACACACAGAGACAGGGGGCAAAACATAGTCTCGGCCACGCCTTCAGCCTGGCAGAGACAAATATAAGGATACAAAACATTCTTGGTTAGGGCAGTGGTTCTCAAATTGGTGGTCAGGACCCTCAGGGGGGTCCCCAAATGATTTTAGGGGGTCCCCAGATGATTTGCTTGATGTGCAACATTGTTTTCTCACTCAACAGTAAACAAACCAACAAAGTATAAGTGTATACAGGGTATCTGCACATTGATTACGGTAATTTTGAATGTCAAAAGTAATTAACAAACTATATTATAAAAAATAGTCAAGTATTACCTAGGAAAGAGGCAAAAATTGTGATCTTGCTGAGCTTGTAGATCGGCTATTTTCACAATTTCTTATCTGTGGAGCCGAGTCAAATTAAATGTAATGCCTCAACTCCTACAATTCCGAGTGCTTGTCAGGCTTTTATTATGGAAAGTTTTCCACTTTCAACCTACCTGGCATCCCTACTTTGGGCATTTCATTGTAGGCGAGAATGATCAAAACAATTTAAAAAACATTTGTGTCAAATAATGTGTAGCCGATGCACAACCTCACAAAGTTGTAATATGAAGAGTTGTGAGATCGTAGATGGCCTATTTCTTTTGCTGCGCAACATTGTGTGACAAAGTGGTTAAAACAAAATAAAAATCTTTAATTTTCCCTCTGGAGAACTACATCTGAAGATTAATTGAATGTAAAATCCTAATCATCTCATCTGTTTGAGTAGCTTGGTGGCTGCAAGAAAAGGTTGCATTTACAGAACAAAAAGGATTCTCAAATCTCTCTGATTCCCACGTAACTCAAAACACATGGCTTTCACATAATCAGGACTGTTGTAATTATCACTCCTCACATCAAGAGCTCTGTCTGAGCTGCACTTAATGAAAATCTGATTTGTGGTGGGTTATAAGGCCTGGTCCTCTAAGTACTGAGTAATTATTCTGCTCAGTAAACAGCTAATCATTAAAACTGATTGAATCCATTCAACATTTGAAGAGGGATGCTGGTACTGTTGAAAATCAGTGTTCAAAATTGTTACCATGAGAGTCAAACCTGAGTCAAATCTTTGATTAAAGCTCTGCCAATGAAAATCATGCAAAATGAGTTTTAATCCATTATACAATATAATTACATTGTAAATTTATCAAGAAAGCGAGCAATAAATACTGTAGGAATATACAAGGTTATTGAATGTACAGTACAGCGTGACAGAACATGCTTGAAGGTATTATTTTTACTAGAAACAAACATGATGTAAGCATTTGCTTGCCTTACATCAATAGCATAGAGGTTAAAATTCACATCTTCAAACCCCTACATCAACCTTACATCTTTTGGAGCATGATGCAAGTTGTGTACATGAAAGAGGTATTGTAAGAGCTATCATCCAATTCTACTGGTCTGTACCACTTTTCACTGGCTGTAGGATTTGAGATGAGCTTGAATGTGTAAATCATTGGTATTGTATAGAATGGCACAATGGGAGGGCATAAACACACTTCACACACTTCATCCTCTATAATGTACGGATATAACATGCCTGGTATTGGCATAAGATTACTGACAAATATGTGATGTGAGGTAAATCATTGATCTGTAGGTTTCATTTTTGTGCAAAAACCTAATAAAATGATGCCTGTGAACTGTAACACAGTTTCAAATGATACACAACTGCCATCTGCAGTCTAAAACGACCTCCTACATATCTACAGTACAGTGTATTTTGCAGAACGATTTTAGCCTTATTTATCAATTAGACATAATGTCTTCATACAAGATTCAGCACATTTTAATTACTCTTTATCTCTGAGGAATGAAAGGTATGAAACACTCTAATCTTCCAAGAGTATTTGTCTCTTTCAGAGCAAAATATGATAATGTAACAGTGTAAGGTATTAGCCTCACTCACACGTTCAGTCATTTTCAAACCCATTAGATTCCCACTTGCTATGGTTTGCCTGAAAAAGCATTCCCGCAGTGCCAATGACCAATCTTAAGCATCCTTGCGTGACTTTAAGATTACTACTGTAATCCACTGCAAATGTTCATATAATTCAGTACGTTTCAAATAAAAATGGAAAAAGAAATGTTGGATGCTGGATTGGATTGGATTTATAATCTCCCTGATTACTAGGCTTCTTAATTCTTGAAATGTCATCTTATTGTCAAGTAATAGTACATTTCTCTTTGCATACACAAGGGGTTGCTGTTACCATTCAGGCCATTTCAATTCAACTCTACAGAGTCAGAGTCATGTTCTCCAGGCTGTTAAATGTTCAACGTTCTCCAGACTGTTAATGTTCAATGTGATAAATGTCCATTCACAGTAAGTGAAGTGTGAAAAATGACTATTAAATGACCATGGAATTATAGAGGTATATCTCCCTTGCTTCAAGCTCAGAGCATATGTTATTTTTATTTTATTTTTTTGCACTATATCTGTGGACTGTCTATTACTTTCAACACTATCTTCAGATACTGGGAGGTGTTAACCGCTTATCGTTTATTTACATAAAGTTGTGTGCCAAAACCATGGCTTTGAATCCTATTAATTAACAACTGACATCAGACATATTGCAATCAATTATTGAACGAATGAACTGATTAAAAAAATATGCTTTAGGAATTATTATTAATTAATCAAAATCCGCAGATGACTGACGGATGGATGAATGACAAAATAAGAGAGTTTTGATTAGAGTTTCCTAGGTACTTAGCTTTTTTATTAAATATGGCATCTTTGGACTTTATAATTGCAGTAGGAAGCATACATGCTAGGTAGGAAGGCCTAAACCTTGATTTGACAGAATTTTGAGGATATCCCTTAAGGCCGTGGGGTGAGGCCAACAACTTGTACCTCAGGTTATTTAATGGTTTATTGGTCTTTGCCAGGACAGATATTATATTTTTGCTCCTGTCCGTCCATCCATCCGTCCGTCCGTCCGTCCGTCCGTCCGTCCGTCCGTCCAGTGGACGGACAGACTCTGTCAGTGTGTCCGTCAATGTGTCTCTGCAACTCCCAATTGACCAAGGAAGAACCTCTGCCCCATATTTGTCAAATTGGCCTCATGGTGGCGCTAAAACAGGCCGCTTCATGTTTTCGCCTAGAACTCTTGAACCAAAGGTCCTACAGTCACATTTTGATACGCATTAACGCATGACGCATGACGCAACTGTAGGCCATGCCATTTCCGCCTGACAATATTTTTCTTTAAAACACACTTTCTGCTTCTACTCCTACTTCTAATCTACTAGATTTTGTCCAAAACTACTCCAAGTTGTGCAGGCCCTGGGTAGGCAACCCAGCTATAAACCCACCCATAAAATAGAATAACAAAAAGAGAAATGGCTTGAAAACATAATCAAAAAGGTTATACTTTCGGTCAGTTCTTCTATTGCACAAGAGGCTTGATTGTTGACAGTTGTGTGAGAGGCTTGATTACCCTGTATCTTTCTAGGCTGTCTCAATTCGTGTAACCTTTGACAAAACAGGTAGGCCAGAGGAACATTCGTAGGTATCAGGTGATAGGAAGCTATCACCATCAGGCAAATGAGACAACCTCACACTCCACCAAAAATAACCAGCTTAAAACATCTTTCAATGATCTACATCTTATGACCTTATGCACTTGTGAAATAGCCTATTTCATGTTTACAGAGGCACCTTTTTGAAAAATAGCTTAAAGGTTTCATGACGTTCAGTTTTACCACACATTAAAAGTCTTTGTCAGGGTCCTTCAAACGTGTATAGAAAGTTTCCACTCCATTGATCCATGGCAGGTGTTTTTCTCTCACATTTCTAAAGCCTTTTCAACTGCAATGAAAAAAGAAATCTTTGCCTGCGGGTGTCGCTGGTGAGGGATTTTGCCTGTCAATCATCGCCTCTGCTCCGCCCCCCCCCAAAGGAAAGGATAGGAGAGGGGAGGGGAGGGGCGAGGAGGAGAGTGGGCGGGATTAATCGACTGTGACCTCACTGCCGAAGGGCCAAGCTCCTAGATTACTTTTCAGCCTAATTATTCAGAAAACCCCAGACCACAGAAAATCCACTGAATGTTCAAAGTTCAGATTTTTTGGGTGTAATTGAGGTCATAAAACCCCCCAAAAAACAATGAATAAAAATTATAATAAAATAATGAATGTCATAGAACCTTTAAGTTATGTGATGGACCCTGTTGTTACTCCATTTAATAGTCCATGGATTCCAGGTTCAATGTTTTGTCTTAACAACCATTGTCAGTCAATTGATTATAACAGACTTAATAACTCCAAGAGTTAGACTATACATTTTCAAGAAAGTTCAGATGGATATGAATAGGCTTAACTGGTAACTAGATGTGTATTAGGGGTTCTATACAGGAAAACTTTACTGTATAGCTTCATAACGTTTTTAAATGTGATGCTTAATTTCTCAAACTCATTTAATCAGACCAAATAGACCAATTAGAGTCACAATACTTTTTGACAGAGCAAAATGTAATGTATCTAATACAATTAGTGACTTTAACTCAAGTTTCAGAGGGTAACAATTTCAAGTCTGTTTCTACACTCACAGAGATTTTGCTTTGTATCCTGTATGGAAAGAATCTTCTGAAGATAAAGGAGCAATAGTTACAAACATTAAGGACAAATTGAAATTGAAATGGATGCTGGCTGTGACCCATAATGTTACCTTTCTAAACTTATTGTATTTGTCAAAAATAAAGATAATCAATGTCAGTAGCTCAAATTGATAATCTTGGTCTAAAGTGCCCACATATGCATAATGATACTGCTACCACATAGCAAACATACAGTAGTACTTCACCATGTTAGGCTACATTCAATCTCAGCAATATCTTTGGTGTCCTTTAGTTTTACATACACACTACATTAAATACTATGAAACTTTGATACCATGAAGGCTACTTTTAATAAGTAATGATAATGTTTTATTAACATGCATTTACATACTACATTACATAACTCAATTTTAGTGGATCGGTTATTCAAATGCTAACACTCAATGACATAATTCGTACTACATTTTGGAGTATCGTATACAAACATATAGTTATCCTTAAGAAAAATAAAAAAACGACCACATTTTTCTGAAATCCACAAAGCCATGCATACACAGCTTAATTCTCTGAGCATATATACCTACTGTATAGGCCTACTATACAAATTGGATTCCCTCCAAAATATGGACAAGTGCCAAAGAAGATCAAGCTTGAACGGTACAGTATGTCCCCATTATGAATAATAGTCTTTTTCACTCTTTGTGTGCACTCCAGTATCTGAAGTTTAACATTAACAACAACTGACATTATAATCATCCATTACGGACTGTTAAACGTGCAACACTTTGTGCATCAGCTAAAACTGAGAGAGCAAGAGAGAGAGAGAGAGAGAGAGAGAGAGAGAGAGAGAGAGAGAGAGAGAGTGTGTGTGTGTGTGTGTGTGTGTGTGTGTGTGTGTGTGTGTGTGTGTGTGTGTGTGTGTGTGTGTGTGTGTGTGTGTGTGTGTGTGTGTGTGTGTGTGTGTGTGTGTGTGTGTGTGTGTGTGTGTGTGAGTGAGAGTGAGTGAGTGAGTGAAAGAGAGAGGGAGAGAGAGAGAGAGGGAGAGAGAGAGGGGGGGAGAGAGAGAGGGAGAGAGAGAGAGAAAGTGAGGCAGGAGGGGAGCCAGACAGGATGAGAGAGAGAGTATGAGAGGGAGACAGACAGAGGGAGAGCATGAAGAGTGGGGCGGTCTATTCGCGCTCAAACGGATTATTGCGCATGCAGCAGGCTGAACTATCAGTGGCTCCAAGTAAGAAGCAAGTGTGCAGCGTGGCACCGCTTTAGAGATCAGAGCCTTTATGAACGCCAAGCTGTATTTTGTAAACTTGAAAATCATTGTCTTTTCTGCTAATTGAGGGATAGTGATGCTTACTGTAATGGGGAAAAGGATGTTTAAACTGCAATTTGCTCTCATGGAAGGAGTTTAATATATTCTTCATATTTATTTCAGTGGATTGATTTTTTCCTTCAGTGACGATGGGTAAGCCAATATATTCTATCTAATAAATTAATCAGCAATTTATGTTATGCCAAGGTAACATGCTCTTATCAACTGTATGATTCTATTTTATTTTATTTATGTATTAACTTTCACATAGACTTTTAAGTCTAGAGGACTATTAAGAATATTAACCTACAGCTTATTTCAAGTTATGGTTGCTAACTGCTAAATGATTGATCACAAAGTGTGAATGTCTTTCAAATGATTTGGACAAATGCACCAAGAACTTCACTCTCCATGATCAATTCTTCATGCACTCTTCATGCACTG
The DNA here is from genome assembly GCF_963280865.1 of Gymnoscopelus braueri. Classification (NCBI taxonomy): domain Eukaryota; kingdom Metazoa; phylum Chordata; class Actinopteri; order Myctophiformes; family Myctophidae; genus Gymnoscopelus; species Gymnoscopelus braueri. Next base: position 38,574,701 of record NC_137608.1, on the reverse strand, counting down.
AGCTGGATCTGAACACAAAAAAATACTAATACTAATATATACCAAATTTACTTTAATGAAACACTGTATACCTTTTCTTTTTTTAAGTGCTCTGCCTTTTCATTGCCTCTCTCTCACTCTGCCCCACAGGTTCTCTGATCTGGGACTGGAGGTTAACATGTCTTCTCCTTCAGACATGTGCTCTGCTGCTGCTCAGCAAGGGGGAGAGGATGTGCCCTGCAAGTTGCCGTTGTGAGGGAAAGATTGTTTATTGCGAGTCAGGCATCTTCCAAGACGTACCGGAAAATATCTCCACTGGCTGTCAGGGTCTGTCGCTGCGTTACAACAACCTGCTGGTCTTGTTGCCGTACCAGTTCGCTCACCTCAACCAGCTTATTTGGCTTTACCTGGATCACAACTCTGTCAGTATCATTGATGCGTTAGCATTTCATGGCGTGCGAAGGCTCAAGGAGCTCATCCTGAGCTCTAACAAGATCACACATCTGCACAATAACACTTTCAGTGCCATTCCCAACCTCCGCAATCTTGACCTGTCATATAATCAGCTACAGGTCTTGCATCCAGGTCATTTCTATGGCCTACGCAAGCTCCAAAACCTCCACCTTCGCTCGAATGGTCTCAAGCAGATCCTTGTCCGTACGTTTCTGGAGTGCCGCAGCCTGGAATTCTTAGACTTGGGTTATAACCGTTTGAGGAGTCTCACCCGCACCACCTTCTTAGGGCTGTACAAATTGAAAGAGCTGCATCTGGAGCATAATCAATTTTCCAGGATTAATTTCTTTCTTTTCCCACGCCTTACCAACCTTCAGGCCCTTTACTTGCAGTGGAACCGCATACGAGCCATCAACCAGGGCCTGCCTTGGACCTGGGAGAAGCTACAGAAATTAGACCTTTCAGGAAATGAAATCCAGATCTTGGATCCTGCCATTTTCCAGTGTATGCCAAGCTTGCAAATACTCAATCTTGAATCTAACAAGCTCAGCAATGTGCCTATGGAAGCTGTCGCGGCATGGACCTCATTGACAACTATCAGCTTGGCAGGAAATGCCTGGGATTGCAGCCCTGGCATATGCCCACTCATGGCCTGGCTGAAAACCTTCAAAGACTCCAAGGACGTCAGCATGATATGTAGCAGCCCCAAGTTGGTTCAGGGAGACAGGGTGGTGGATGTGGTGAGGAACTACTCGACATGCGTGGAAGTATCCAGTGGGATCGCCGCAACCACTGCGCTGACTACGCAGACGTCGGCGCCAGTGGCAAATATTACCGCTCCCTCACCTCCCCCAGACGCTGTAAGCCAAGGCTCTCCTGAGACACCAACACATAGATTCACCCCTCCACCACCACTCTCTCCAAGTGTAACGGACAGGAAGGCAATAGAGTCCACGGTTGTGATCTCTACAGAGCAGCCTCTCCCTCTAGAAACATCAACGCCATTCATCCCAGAGATCTTTGAGCACATGGCCTTCCATAAAATCATTGCAGGCAGCGTAGCCCTGTTTCTGTCACTTTCATTGATCCTGCTTGTTATTTATGCGTCGTGGAGGCGCTACCCCAATACCATGAGGCAGCTGCAACAGCACTCGGTCAACCATAAGCGGAGGAAAAAGACCCGGAAGGAACGTGATCTTAACTCTCAGTTGCAAGAGTACTACCTGAGTTACCATTCAAACTCTGAGACTTTGGATTCTCTGGTGACTGAGGCAAGGCCATGCACGTGTACTATATCAGGATCCATAGAGTGTGAGGTCTGAGCTGTCAACTCCATCTCAAAAGACAAAAAGTGCAATTGCAAGCCAGAGGTAAATGTTCTTTCATTTCAAGTTAATGTTTTTGATAATTATAATTATAATAATAATAATAATAAATGTAATTCATTTATTTATCATTATTATTGCATTTGTTCATTCATTTTGCAGTTGTTAAGAAATTAGCGTAACTGATAATTATTGCCCTGAAATTTGACATTGCTACAATAGGCCTACAGTATGAACTAACTAATTAAATTATTTTAAAATATCAGAACTGTTCTCTTGAGTTCAGCCTATAATTACAAATAAATATGCAATCTCTGTCCGTCTGTCTGTGTATCCGACTGTAGTTCAAATCTCGAGAGCTGTTTGAACTTTGAAGTCTGACATCGACTTCAAACTCGACGATGTGACCGATATGCCCCTATATATGCATATATGGATATCCGGTTGTCCAGAACTGCCGATCTGATCGCTATGCCCATATATGGGACCGAACGACTTCAAACTCAGCATGCCTATGATGAGGACCCGAGGGTGTGATGCACCAAGAGGGAAGTCGGTCGGAACAGCGGATCTCCAAAACATAAAACCACAAATCCCCATATACTGTATGGAGTACGCTGATGTCATCAATATGACATCATAGACTGGCCTCTGGCGTAGACTCCATATACAGTATGGGTATGCCTGACACGGAACTCCATATTTAGGCATAAAAGGGACACAGACAGACAGATACAGAAATCTCCATATAGTGGGCATAAAAGGGACACAGACTGACAGACGGGTACAACGGGTACAATGGGTATTGCATAATTGAGTATTGCATAATTGGGTGGAGCATGCATTTCCGACTTGAATTGTTCCCGAGTAGGCCGGTGACCGGAGTTAGTTAAAGAGCAACAAGCACTTATTTTTTTTTCTTCTTACAAATCTATGTTTGTTTCATACAGACAGGAGAGACAGCAAATTATAATAAAATAACAATTTCTGATACAAACAACATATAACAAACAGACAAACAAGTAACAAAAAACACAAATAAAGAGCAACAAGCACTTTTAACACCTTTAGGTTGTCATGTTATGTAGCTGCCTAATCATTTCAGAGTGGATGTGTTTATGTGGGAGTGGGTGGAAATCAATGGCAAATGGGTTCCGTGGGTTCTGCTTCAGAAATCTCATTTTCACCTATCCTTTATGTCCACAAATACGTTTTCATTATAATTTTGCTGCGGCATAAAACACACGCACACACACGCGCGCGCGCGTGCGCACACACACACACACACACACACACACACACACACACACACACACACACACACACACACACACACACACACACACACACACACACACACACACACACACACACACACACACACACACTGGCATCAGCAAGAGGAGAATGAACACAAAGTCCCGAGATACTTCCAAGGTTTATTTTCCTCAAATGAGACACTTTTCAATCTGGTACAATCCATTTTTAGGGTCCATTCAGAGCTGCATTTCAGTTCCATTTGTGAACTATGAAGTGATATTATTTTGTGTGAATCTAATCTCAGGAATGACATTTTCAAAGGAGAATTTGTATTCTACTGAATATATGTTGTCAAATGTGTCAAATTAATGTGTCAAATAATTTCATTATTCCTATAAATATTGATTGTATAGACATAAAATCCTTGATTAGGGCAGTGTACGTGTAAATGAGTAATAACTAGAAAAACGTGCTCCTCGGAGCACAGGTCTGGTTGGTTATTGGGCCAGCAATGTTCGGAATTCGCCAATCAGGATGGAATATAAAAAATCGGTCGGAATCGTCTTGATCACTTGACTAGAGATAATGTGTATTTGCGTGATGTTTGGACAAATTTTGTAGGAGTAATATAAAAAAGATGTTTTGAAAAAATTGGCCTCTTAGTGGCACTGTAATAGGGCAATGTCAAAAGGATGGCATTTGTTCCTCAACAAAGTGCGAATGTGTGTGAAAAGTTTCACCGCAATCGGACGCTGCGTTCATGATTTGTGGCATTTTGTTCAAAATGGGCCACTCCTGCAAACTTTAGATGTAAATCTTAGCCAATCACAATGGAATATAAGAAATCTAACAGATCTGTCTTGATCACATGACTATAGAGATCATGTGTACCGATTTGTGTGAAATTTGGATAAAATCTGAAAGAGTAATATATTTTTTTATTTTTACATAAGTCATCCTGATGGCGCTATAAAATGCAGATGTTAAAAATGCAGGGCAAAGGTTTTTCCTTGGCCTCTAGGGAGTGCACATGTATGGTTTTACACCGATCGGTGCAGTAAAGGTAAAAACACGAATCGGCCTGTTATAGCGCCACCATGAGGCTGATTTGATCATTTTCAAGTGCCATTTCTTCCTCAGCCTAGTGGGAAAGAGCGTGATTCATGATTTGAGGCATTATGACTGGCTAGCCACAGGTTTTGTAGCAATTGTAGAAATATTAGGCCTAAAATGTCTAATGTTCAAGCATGTTCTAATCATTTTTCCAAATTCTCCTTATAATATTTTTTTACATTTTGGGAAAAAAATGCCAATTTAACATTGAGGTTGCCACAATGTTTAAGTGCTCACTCTTCAGGTTACCGCCTGTCCCCCCTAGCCGGTCCCCCTTACCTAAAACCAATTAAGTGAACTATCATGATGAGGTTGTCAAGTACAGTAGAAGCAATAATAAAGGGAGGCAGACATAAAACACATAGACTACTAGACTACTTGGAGAAAAATGTCGGACTCACCAACTTGTATCGTCCAATGAAAACGTCACATACAGTAGAACATTGAGCTGCTAGCTACATAATGTCCCGTTAACATAATGACAAGCCTGCTTTGCTTAATTTTCCTGTCCTTCATCGTTATGGGGACGTGGCACAATGGCACATGATACACTTTGGGCTACATAACTAAATATGTTATGGACCATGGTCATGGAGTTAACCCTATTATGGACACAAGTATGCAGGACACAATATTTTTTGTTCGTGCACAGGACGACTACACTGTATAGTAAAATGTATTCTCATTATTGAAATATTGTCATGGTGATGAAGACTTAAATGGCTTCATGCCCAGGCTAATAGGGCATAGCAGTGCGTGCCCTATTAGCTGTGGTGCCACAGAAAACCCATTATTCCCCTAGAGATTTCCGAAAATATTTATATAAATTATTTTAAGCCTGGAACCAAGCCATCCAGGCTCCTGGCGAATCATGACCATTAAAAACATTTGATTCTGTGTCAAAATACATTGAATATCTAATTATATTATACTATATTGAATAAATACCCTTTTTGTTTTTGTTGCAGTTTTCAAATAATTTTTTAAAATATGTTATGGTCATGATCCACCAGGAGCCTGGATGGCTTGGTTCTAGGCTTAAAATAATTCATATCAATATTTTTGGAAATCTCTATGGGAAAAATGTATGGGTTTTCTATCTGTGGCACCACAAAATGGCCGCCACTGCTTTGCCCTATGTCACACATGGGCAGCATACGGCCCGGGGGCCGGACCAGGCCCTTTGACAATCTCAATCCGGCCCGCCAAGTCCTCAAAGAAAAACTAAATGACCCCCCCCCCAAACAATCATTCTAAAAGGCTGCTATATGTTCATTGTTTTTGTGACAAATTAATTTAACTCGACTCCAATTAATAGTAATTTATATTTACCATTTGAGTATACACCTGCATTCCTCCATCCGTATGTACTCAAATGTTTTATGTTTATAATGTAACAATGAAACAGTCTGCCTTGAGTCCATATTCATAACATAATGCAATGTGTTTTATCAGTGACCTATGGAGTGGTCCATATCAGATAAGATACTGTATAAATGTATAGGCTCATTTAAAAGTTGATACGGCATTGATGTGGTTTGTTTTATGTAAGTCATCTTTTCATTGTAACTTCAGTTCAGAGTACACCAGAGTGATACAGTACACAATAAATAAATAAAACCCCTGCCCTATATCCACAACATTCACTACAGTCGTGATCCGTCTGTCTGTCTGTGACTGTGTGTCACTGTCTGCTAATTTGTCCACCAGAGTGTGCAATACATACTCCTCCCGACGGGGTTCAGACAGGCTTTACAAACTATTGTTGGGAGAGTCAGGATACTTGGGCTGAAACTCTATGGCTGAAACATACTATCAGTATCACCCAAATGGAGGTGAGCTCGACTATATGCACACAACTAGTTTGCCAGGTTTGCAGGTGAAATCACTCTATAGCTTCGTCTTGTGAAGCTGGCCATTTGCCAAGTCAGTGATGGGTTTCCTATATACTGTAGGTAGCATTCAACAATCTCCATTCCAGCAGAAGGATAAGGCCAATACATGCTCCTTCCAATGTCGGGAAAAAAAACCTTCAGTTTCAGTCAGGCTTTCTGAACTAGTTCAGGACATCTAGGGGTGCACTAGATGTGAGTTCTGAGAAAAAGTTCTGAGACCACCCATCAGAAGTTCTGAATGATGTCAATTTGTGGTTACATTACCTCAAAATGTTTAGACGTCGGAAGGAGCATGTAATTGGCCTGTAGTTTCGAAAACATTGTAGCTTTGATCACCAAGATTACCATTGTCAGTGCCATCAGCCATCAGATGGCATTGGAAAGGAAAGGAAATGCTATTAAGCTATAGGGATGGGACGATGTCACGATTATTGAGGAAAAAATAATTTGCAGGTTAATTTTTATCAAGTATAGAGGGTTTAAGTGGTACTGAAGCTCAACAAAAGCTAATTCATCCTAGTGTATGACGGACAATTTCACAATACATTTAAACAAATCTCTGAGATACAATTATTGTGAGCATTTTTTTTATCACGATAAACGATAATAAATTGTTATCATCCCATGATCCCTATTTAGCTGTCAGGCGTGAATTTCCAGATCCCTACCATAAAGGTTATATGCTATCAAGATATCAGAGGTTCTGAATGGTGTCAAAATGTAGCAAATGTAGTAACCACAACATACCCATGCAAAAAAAAAAAGCCATAATACTAACCCCTCTTGTGCCCCACTGACCCCACCCAAGGTCTGCCTTTGACAACTATAATAGATGATTTAGGATGATTAAACAAATGTGAGGTGTCATGTTTTTGTTGATGTACACCTGTATTCTACCAAAACTGACAAAACAAACTTTTCTGTACACATCATGTATTGATCATTGTGTTTCTCAAACTCCATGTCTAGTCTGAGTGATGAAACTAAGCAGTGTTCGGGATGACTAAATGGATGTAAACAGCGGGTTTTTCTGGAATACAAATGGCCAACATATTTATTTGCTGGTCCCACTACAAAAACACAGCCATGCTGTATGTTGGACTCTGATTCAGCACAAAATATGTTAAGAATCTGCTCTATACAATTTGTGCATACTGCTGCTATGGGACTTGACAGGCAAGAAAGAAAATTCTACAGGCTGAGTGACCCGTGGGGTCAAGGTACTTGCTATTAGGGAAATATCACCTACACCGGTTCTCACTCCACCTCCTCCCTCCCTCCCTCAGTTTGCTCACAGGGAGGCAAGAAAATTAAAATAATCCATGGGGGGGTGTGCATGTGTGATACCAAACAGGATAAGGGAGTTCCACTGCCAGCAGAGATATGCATACCTTTTATTATCCAACTGATCCAAAAAGCAAGGATGTATTAATCTGATGCTTGAGAAAAAATAATCAACATCTTATTTCAATCCCTTTACCCCTCAGAGGGCTCATCAGCTAGACATACCAAAGCTGCCAGACTCCTGCTGGTAGGCGGTCAATAGTCACGCAATACCATCCCCTTGTTATTGGTCAATAAGGACTTTGCACATCTTGTGCTAACTAATTCATATGCATAAAATAACAGACTGGCTGCACTCCATAATTCACTTTCTAAACATGAGTCATGATTATTTTTGCCTCCAGGCTGACGTAGGAGTTCACTGCCAAAAGGATTTATACCCATGTATTCTGTTTCCGGCACTCGCATTTATGATGAATTTCTCTGAAAGACCAATGGAAGCTTCTGTTCTGTGGGCCTATACAGCAAAGCAAATATGACTATGACAAATGATTTGTTTATTTTATTTTGACAGATATTGTAATTAGAGTTTGATTTGTCATGCCTTGAATGATGAAATGCTATTTTCTGTGTTTTTTTTTGGGGGGGGGGGGGGGGAACCCCATTATGCATTATTAGTCTGTAAGCATTCTGCAGCTGAGGAAGGGATACTGTCTAGAGAACAGCAACTAATGATTATTGACAAAACCTGGATGAAAAATGGTGGAAAGGCAAACTATTGAGTTAGTATATAAAACACAAATACAAGCACATTCCACAGCCTACTTGGAGAATATATATCCTTACCTCTTACCTTTGTTAAATGCATCGTGGTAAATCACATTGAGGTGCAAATAGGATTCATCCTCCTACTGTAGGATGCAAACACCGCAAACAAAATAAGGCCTGTAAAATAATGGCCCTTTAAACATCTCAAAATAATTGTCTCCTGTCTGTCCTGTAAACACTCTGCGAAGGTCATGGCAACCTGCACTATGAGGAGTAACATTTTGATTGGTAGCCCTCAGCAAGTTTGAGGTGATGCACTGGTGGCTCTTTTCCAAGGCAACATCCATACAAAGGTCCATTAGTTTGTTGTCAGCATTATTTAGATTACCTTAGTGGCAATTTGATAAAAAGGTACAATAAATATAGCCACATCCATATTTCACCACTGTTGTTTTAATACCACCTCCTCAAATACTTATTGTCACCGCTTCAGTGTTTGCACCTATTATTCAACATACATAGTGTAAACTTGTGCTCATAGCTAGCCAAATGCCATGAATTGATCTCTGCAGCACAATTCATGGGGTCTTTTAAAAGGTGGGTTTAAAATCATTGTTGAAATGATCATTGTCAAATCAACTGTGATCCATCTTTCTTAATTTATTTGTCTTTCTTTCTTTCTTTCTTTCTTTCTTTCTTTCTTTCTTTCTTTCTTTCTTTCTGTCTTTCTTTCTTTCTTTCTTTGGGTCAAAGATTAAGTCAAACATGATTAATCTAATTTGAAAGTGAAGTCTAGTATGGGAAATAAAGACGGATTCATTATTGCTCTTTTTTCTTTCTTTTTTTACCCTTGTCCTCTGAGTCTGAACTGCAAAAAATAAGTTATTTAGCTCCACGTTTTTATGTAAAATTAACTTCAATGCCAATGGTTTTAATCCATGCTGCTTCAACAGTTCCAATTTGCCTCCCTATATTGTTCGGACAACAGCAGACTTTACCTGCCAGAACTGCTCAACCGAAGAATCTCTGATTTTACCATACCTTGCCCGCTATGAGTTCAATAGGTTTTTATTGTGCATATCAATAACTGCACATTAACACAGAGGATTTTACTGCGCATGTTTTATTATGTTACACACAGCGAATGTTATACAATTGGTGAGTGCTGTTGACTCATTGATGACCGGCGGAGTCTCTGGTAGTCTCTATTGACAGATGAAGTACGCCTTTAATACTTAGCCACTTAAACGGTATTTCTTTGACCAGGGTCCCCTAGGGGTCTATCCATGGCCCCCTCCTTTTTCCCCTCTACACCAAATCTCTTTTCCAAAAATAGCCAATTTACGAGCTCACAATGCGTCACAACGCGACATATCATGAGCATATAGATCTGCTATTTTTGCAGAATATTTGCCTATTATGACATGCCCAGAATAGGGACGCTACGGTTCAATTAAGTGGTTAACAAGCAAGGATCTGAATGAAAAATGACTTAATCACGATATCTGTTTGTTCAGCATCACTATTATAATTGCCTCTAATTTATTGTCATTATATTCTCCACAGAACAACTGTAAGTACGTCAGGGCTTTGCTGTGGGCTACTCTAAACTGCATGAAGGATGATAACGTTTGTGCAGCAGGGGCTTACACCCTGGAACCATGAAGATGAAGAAACACCAATTCCATCTTTATTAGCATCAAGGACAAAATGGTGGTATTAGAGGTCAGGAAAGCAGTAGACACAATGAAAAGAGGAACATTGCCTTGAGAGTGGATCCCTGGGGTTAGATTACCTTTTAGGAACTGCCACCTCATGACACTGGGAAGTACTTTGCACTAAGTGCTGTCTCTGTTTTACCTTTAGAACTTTCTGTGGGGGATCCCTAATGAGCATTAATGTGTACTGTACTTTAGTTACATATCTGAAGCCCTGGGGTGACTGTGAAACAGTGATGTTTTCTCTAGCACAACTAGTGGTGGAGTAATCCTCTTTCAACGACATCACACTGTCAGTTATTGTTATGTTACTTGTGATGGAAGATTGTCTTGCACTTTAATATTATTTTTACCAGTCTTGAACTAGAAAGAGAAAATGGTCTAATATGCCCTGTTTTATACTTATTCATAAATCAGTGGTGCAGGAAAATAGGGGGGAAAAGACAATCTACAAGCTCACAAAGCTCTGTGATGTGACGCATGGAGAGCTTGTAGATGGGCTATTTTCACTTTTGAGTATAACACTCAACATTGGGACACCAGGGTTAAGGACGTAAAAAAAAAAAACACATCTTATTGGCAAGCCATTCAACATGTGTTTTTCTTTTGGACTTTTTGGATATTGTTTACTTTGACAGTAACAATTACTCTGCCCCTTATCTGTTTCAATTACCAAGCTGTCAGGGTAAATTCAAGCTAGTTCCACATCGGAAAAAAAGTCGTCCTTCATATCAGTGACAGAACATAATTCTTTTTTTGAATAATAATAAAATAATAATAATAAAATCTTTCTTTTATTTTTTACTATCCACTGGAGTAGCACACCAATTAACCTTAGCAATGATAAATTCTCTATATACTCAAGGTATGACACATAACCAATCAAACTGAAATGACCTTTTAGACACCTCAAGGGTGTAATTGAAAAAGTTGTATTTTATTTCATTTCCCCATGGCAACATGAACAGACTACCTTTACAGCATAGCGTGTAATAATGAGGAACTGCAGATGATCATATCATTTTTATTGAGTTCAGGTTGACATTATTGCTTTGAAGATAGGCTATTTCACGAGTGTGTGCTTATAGTAGAATATTGAATATTGTAATATCTCACACAGTGTACAAACATTTTTATGAAAATATCCGGTGACATTTTGAAATGTTTTGCTGTCTTTAATGTACTCATCTCTGTCATGTGTGTGGTCATATGCAAATTACATTCCCAGGTGCCAGAGACAGACCTTTTCTGATATAAATCATAAATGTGCCATGTCAAAAGTTTAAAAACATATATTTTCTTTTGCAATGGAATGTTACTGAAACCACTAACTGTGCTTAGTGAAGTACAATAATTATTACTTCTTTCTTATTTTTGTTTTCTTCTTTTTTTTTCTTTTTAGCTCAGAGAATAGATGAATGTAATTACATAAGGTTTCACAATATGGCACTGTAGTATTGCAGTGATTATCTCTCCCTGTCTACCTATTACTTAAAGAATGTTATGACATTTGATATTTGTTTGTCTTTAATACACACACACACACTCACTCACTCACTCACTCACTCACTCACTCACTCACTCACTCACTCACTCACTCACTCACTCACTCACACTCACACTCACACTCACACTCACACACACACACACACACACACACACACACACACACACACACACACACACACACACACACACACACACACACACACACACACACACACACACACACACACACACACACACACTATACATGCATGCTTTTCCAGCTGGAGTTAGGCTACTTGACATGATCAGACAATCCCTCCTTCTCATCCCTTCACGGTATAGTGACACTTTTGACATCAGAACTACTTACCATAGTAGAAGGTAAAACTGTCCAGTCTACCTAAACTATATTATAGAGTAGTATGGTATACCAAGTTGGCATATTATTGCACATGCCCAGCCCATTACTCTCATGAGGCAATGCCATGATAGGTTGGTGTCACTGAACCAGCAAAAGAGGAATTTGATGAATAACTTCAAGTTCACACGGCAACATTTTGATTATCTTCTCACAAGGAGATACTGTGCGCGCGTGCGTGCGCGCATGCGTGTGTACGTGTGTGTGTGTTTGCATCTCTTTGTCTGTCTGTCTGTCTTGCATCAATCTTGCACACTACACGGCTAATCAGTGTCACATTTCTTAATTCAACTGGCAGTATAGGCCAAGGACCTCAATTACGTGCGTGCGTGCGTGCGTGCGTGCGTGCGTGCGTGCGTGCGTGCGTGCGTGCGTGCGTGCGTGCGTGCGTGCGTGCGTGCGTGCGTGCGTGCGTGCGTGCGTGCGTGCGTGCGTGTGTATGGGCTGGCCCCCCGAGGGAGACAAAACGCCAGGGCAAAGCACATCCTCTGGGATGGGGCGGCAATTAGTGACGATCGGCCGATAAAATATCTGAGATCCCATTTAACAGTTTTTCAAGTTGTCAAAAAACACTTTACTGCATTTCTGGCATATCATATTTCATATTATGACATATGAAATACAATAAAAAAGAATAAAAAAGAAAACACATTACATCACCTGTATTTTCATTAAGTGGAACTTTTGGTGATTGAATGGTCTGCCTGGGAAATGTAATTTATTTCATTTCCTTTTACATTTCCTCCCACCATAACTATGAGACTGAGGCGAAGGAAATAGAATGTGTGTCGGAGAGAGACAGAGAAGAGGTGTGTGTCAGTGTGTGCACGTGCGTGCGTGCACGTGTTAGAGAGAGACAGCCAGACAGGGAGAGAGAGAGAGAGAGAGAGAGAGAGAGAGAGAGAGAGAGACAGAGAGAGCAGAGAAGTTATTTATCATAAAGTATCAGTTTCCATCTAACTCAGTGCAAAGCTTAAGGGACCATGCTCTCCATGGACCCTCTGAGCCAGTCTCACTGGGTTTTGCACATGAAGCATAACCTACAGTACTGTATTATGGGGTCCACCGTCTCTGCTCAAATTACTGGAGGCTGTGTGTGTGTGTGTGTGTGTGTGTGTGTGTGTGTGTGTGTGTGTGTGTGTGTGTGTGTGTGTGTGTGTGTGTGTGTGTGTGTGTGTGTGTGTGTGTGTGTGTGTGTGTGTGTGTGTGTGTGTGTGTGTGTGTGCACATGCGTACGTGTGTGCATGCGTGCGTGTGCGTGTGTGCATGTGTGTCTGTGTGTGCATCCATGCATGCATGAATGTGTGCGTGTTTGTGTTGTGAACACAGCACGTGAGTGCATGTGCATTCGTGTGTGTGTGTGTGTGTGTGTGTGTGTGTGTGTGTGTGTGTGTGTGTGTGTGTGTGTGTGTGTGTGTGTGTGTGTGTGTGTGTGTGTGTGTGTGTGTGTGTGTGTGTGTGTGTGGGCGGGCGGGCGGGCGGGCGGGCGTGCGTGCGTGTGTGTGTGTGTGTGTGCATGCGCGTGTGTGTGTGCATGCGTGATTGCGTGTGCATGCGTGATTGCGTATGCATGTGTGTGGGCAGTCTGTGCAGAGGGATTGCATAAGAGAGAAAATACAGTACATGATGAATTCCCTTTTAGTTTCCTATTCTACACAGGATTTCTCATACGGTATTGGCCTTTCACGTTCATCAGGTAGAGCCAATAATCAGCCCGGCCCAGCATCTCTGTGTCAGAGCACCATAACTTTTGCATGCCCTTTAAAATGTGTGAAAATCACTTAGATTTTTCTTGTTCCAAATGACCTCACCTTTCAGTCTTGTGTGATTGAGCAGGAAATGTTTTGTCTGCATTTAGGAGGCGGATGAAGTTTGGCACTCAACCCGGTCAGATGGACTCTCCACTGACGAAATGACACTCAATCATTGTCCGATCCCTGGTGTACATTCAAGGAGAAAGCCATTTACTGGCACAAAAACCATTACTTGTGTCCTTTGTCATTATTTCATTTAGAAGCCAAGCTCAGTCTGCAAAGACAATAGCAGTGGTGGAGTTGACTGTTAATATGTTTTTGTTTCTACCGCAGAATTCAAGCTATTTTATGAGACACTTTGTTTGTCATTGTAGGCATAGAACAAAAGTATGTTTGGTACCTCTAGTGGAAAAAATAAGTACACTACACATGTAGAGTGACAGTATGTTATCCTAGGGGTCAATGTTAAGCCATAAATGGATACACATGTATGATACATGTATGTAAGTCTATCAAGGATATTATGTTAGGCTTTATGTTACCATAAAAGGACATACTGTATCTGTCTTTGTCTCCCCTTTGGAGGGGATACAAAAAACTTACTGTAAGGAGGAGAGTTTGCCTTTTTTGTCGGCTGGATGCTCAACATGAGCCACCAGCGGTGGTTTCTCAGCACTAACAGAAGAAAAGCTGTCCACAGTCATAGGCCTCTGAACTCCCTGATACCTCGCCTACAGACACAGGACAAGACGGCTAGAGTGCCACTGAGTACACAGTAGCATTAGCACTGTGCATGTCCATCAAGGACATGGGCGGAAGTGGCTCAGGAGGTAGAGCGGCCGCTTGGGAAATGTAAGGTTCCCAGTTCGATCCAGCTCCCCCAGAGTTAGTGACGAAGTGTCCTTGAGCAAGACACTGAACCCCTAATTGCTCCCGATGAGCAGGTTGGTGCCTTGCATGGTTTCCTCCGCTAGTAAGTAATGCACATTGTGAAGACATTGTTACTATAATAGGATATACTATATCTGTCTTTGTCTACCTTTTTAAAGGGGTGCAAAACCTACTGTTAAACCCGGATTAATACTTGCCAAAAAATAGCTGGCGGCGGGAATCTGCTGAGTTCTTCCTGCCCGCTTGGCCCAGCTCCACCTGCCCAGCAGGAAGTACCTGGCCATCATCCTGGACTCGTGCTGCTTCCTGTTCTGCGTGTGTTCTACAAGCTCACAACGTGTTGCATCTGCGACACATTAGGTCTGTTATAGCGCCACCAGCAGGTCTAAATTATAATTATTATTATTAGTGTTAGTAGTAGTAGTAGTAGTATTAACTATTATTGCTATTATTAAGCATTGTAATAATATTTGCAAGGTTTATTTACACATAAATAAAGAGAATAAAGAATAAATATGAATTTAAATGTACTTAGGAGGTAATAGTTAGCCTGGTAAACCATCCCCCTTCCGGAAATCTCATTATCCGGAGGGAGGGGTTTACCAGGCTAGGTAATAGTAGCAAATCTAATTTAGTTGGAACAAGTCTGGAGGTTGCCTGGTTCAATTGAGCAGAACCGGCTCAAATACAATTTGTTTCAAACAATGTAGAAACAATGCGTTGAGGGCAAAGGTAAATCTTTGAAATCTAAATGTCTTTCATGGACAGCCTGTTAGGGAGACAAGGTGAAAGGATGAGTACAAGGACATTGAATATTTTGTTTTTGCCAGTACTAAAAAAAGACACCAGCAGAGGTTCAGTTCACATGTTTCATCTTCCCTTACCAAGTCTGCAAACAGGCTGGAAAGCTATTTAAAAATATGTTTCCAGAAATAGGAAAAACAAAACAATATTCTTTCTTATCAAATAAAACAGCACTGGAGCCTGAATCCCTATGTGATCTTTGCAGATATAGTTACACCGCTAGCCAACTTTATTGCCTCCAGCTACCAGCCCAACCAATGCCCCAGCTATACTGCTCCTCAGCGACTGTCCATAGAGTGTAATTTAATGTTCCGAAATTAATACAAACGTATATACATACATACATACTCCTAGGCCTACTGCTACTACTACTACTACTAGTAATAATAATGGTATTAATATTGTTGTTGTTGCTATTATTATATTGCAGAGACTATTGTGTTATATGGGAGGACAGTTGTGACAGTGGTCATTATTTACTTTTCAGGTCATGACAAGGCATCGCAGGTTTCTACAACAGAGGAAACAGAGCTGAGTCAGCTTCCTATTGTCAGCCGCTCAGCCTCCCTGATATCAGCCGCTCAACCTCCCTATAGCTGGGTTGTCTGCTGCTTGCAAGTGTGTGAATTCAACAAATAAAGACATATTATCTCTTGTGAGCCTCTTATAGAATTACCCCACAGCAATAGAGAACAAGAGAATACAATAATAATAATAATAATAAAAACAAGACAAATATCATGAGGCATTGTTCTCTATCTATAGGCTATATAATAAATAAAGGCACATGGAGGAGCAGCTTATTGTCTAAACACCACTCAACCAGATGTTGGACTTCCTCTCTGTAATGTGTCTCCTCATTGTCGTATATATACTTCCCACTATTGTTGTTGTCAGTAAACTTCACCTAGTGTTAGAGGAGTTATCACTCTAGTTTAGTGTTTCTTTCCTTTTCTTTCCTTTTCCTCTCAATTCCTTGCCAACCCTACTGCTAGACTACATTATACTGTGTAGCATTGGGAATAATAGCAATATACAGGAAATGGTATTATACAGCTGAGCTGATGATCCCCGTTCAATCTGGTGTCCATACCTTTATATCATGTTTAATAAGACTGGCATTAGAAAATGAAAGGCTTATGGATGACCAAATACATTTTTCCTGCTGTGCACCGCATCATCTCAGCAAGGTCGGTACTGTGCTCTGCTTGAGGTTGACTGTTAAGATGTGGCCTTTCTGAGATAGGGTCCTTAACCGAGATGAGGAATCATGAAGATTGGAGAGAATCCTTAGCATTTGCCTCTCCATAATGTATTCTGCAGCACGGCACACAAATAGCGTGCAGTGTGTGGAGGATAAGAAAAGTGACATATTCATACATGCTTCATTGTTCAGCGAAAGAACAGACAGTGATTGACAGCCGACAATGCAACACAATGCCGCAGCCATTACAGGAGTTTGTAACACCGCCAGTGCTTTTTACGTATGACACCTAAGTGATCTGTGAATAATGACCAATTGATTTAAAGGGGGGCCAAAATCAATTTACTGTCAGAGTGGCCATTTCGTTGTAAAGATTCAATGAGGTATGTATATATACTGTACCGCAGGAGTGGCTGTGTGCCGCATTCTGCTCACGCAACCCTCTCCGAGGAGGTTGAGCCTCTCTTTGCCAGGAGCTCCTTCCTTGTCCCAGTGCGCGCTCCGCCTTAAAAAGACAAATATACGTGCCTAACTGGCTCCCTGACATTGACACACCGTGACTCACTCTGCCGTGCTATTTCAGTATGGCTGTTGGCAAGCCCATGCTTCTCCGTAGCCTCTCCCTTTCTCTGCTTTGGGTCATTTGTCGGCCTCCCCCTGCAAGGCTGTTTACTTGTAATTTGGACATCTGTCAAGGTGGTTTGTTTGCTACCCTGTGGTGTGATTAGGGCCAACTTTGCCAAATCTAGGAAGATAGATGGGGGTTATCTCAAACCTTGGCCGTAAGACAGAGCCAGATTTGGCTTCCTGTCATCTACTAAGCTTGGTAGGACGATTAGTGGAAAAAGGAAGCAAGTGTCCAAATGGAGAATGTTGAAATTAAGGCTTGCCATAATATCAGATTTATTTCAATGGCAACATTTATTTTTCTGTTTTTCTATTTTTCGAATAGCACTTTTTCATAGCGGTCCTCTGATATGGTGCCCCAGTCACAAACGTTTTGTTGCCACAAGCTCAATCAGCTTTACACCAGTGGGGGAGAGAGGGGCAATTAACCACATAGCCGGTATTGTATGATGCTGTACTGTCTCCTAGGCTTATGGGTATATTCATGTCTATTCTTAAGGAATGTTATGTCTACTGTAGTGCATACAACCATATGCAGTCATTAATGCAGGCTCCTTATTCACAAGGAACAGGAATGAAAAGGTTCTTTTACAAGGAGGGTGAGAGAATGCACCGGGAAGGTTGTGGTGGTAATTTCAAATTTGCATTCTTATCATGATTCATCTTGGGTGGTCCTAATTTGTTCATCTTCTCGCCTTAATGGATGTTATTGGCAGGACTGCATTAACCCGGCACTACAGGCTGCTAATGTCAATGTCATGTATCATGTGACCGGGTGCATATACACTCAACGTGACGATCAATACAAAATTAGGCCTATACCATGGTATGTTCAGCCCTGTCCAACTTTTGCTAATTCGTAGATTAACCTCGCTATATTTTTCCCACCTAGCTGCTATGAAGCATTATTATCTCCGCCAGGCTGGAGATTATGTTTCCGCCCCTGTCCGTCCATGTGTCTGTTTGTCTGTCTGTGTCCGTCTGTGGACAGCTAATCTCCGGCACAGCTAGACAGGCGATCAGTGTAAAACTGTTGATGTTATGTATTGTGTTATTTCTTTTATACTATGTTGATGAACTGAATGCGCAAGACCACGATGGAAACAAGTCCCCAGGACTTTTTGGTGTTATCCTTTTAGCCTTAATGTCTGACTGCACCTTGTGCTGTTTACATTTCTGACTAATAAAGTATTCAATCAATCAATCAATCAATCAATCTATCCATGCACACAGGCTTCATGTTTTGGTCCATAACTCTTAATCGTAGGTCATATACAGTCATACAGCTCATGACACAACTCCAAAAATTCACACAAATCAGTACATCTCTGGAGTCATATGATCAAGATGTATCAGTCACATTTTCCATATTCCATTCCAATTGGCTACGATTGACTTCTAAAGTTTGCCGGCCTTGGGTAGCCAACCCGGCCTGGCGGAGGTCTGTGCTCAGAGGAGCGCACATAGTATTTATTTTTTATTTGGGACACAGAAATAACCCTTCTGGAATTGAAAAACAAGCCAAATAAATCTAATCTCTCCATTTTGGTAAATGATTCAAAGCTGATAAGAAAGTGTGGACTTTGGATCAAACTGCACTAACTCAAGCAACACCCCAATAGCTTTCCTATTCTGCCTAATGATCCGGTCACTGTGTTTCCTGTGCTCTATCCATTGTCGTGGTCACAGTGCCACTGTGTTTTGTCAGATAAGTTCAAAAGCGACATGTTTTATTGTTCAACTCTACAGTGCTTTCATGAGGTAAGTGGTGCATTGTCATGTGAGTGCCAAAGGGCGTGGCAGGCTGCCAGTGCTGGGGGGAATGTATTACGAAACCATTGTCCTTTTCACCCTGAGAGAAGTTAAATAATCTCAAAAGTGTATAGTTTGTCAAACTATGACAGTTTTGAGAAATCTGATTTTAACAACATCCAGGGGGCCAGGGCACAGAACAACTTGCTGACATCAAACGTGTGCAGAGTTAAGGTGGGATACTAGACTAGAAGTGAAAAACACAGCCTTTGTTCTTGTTCTGCAAAATGGCTCGTATTTGACAGGTTTCTTTTTGCCCACTCTTGTTGCCAATATAGTGTTGATGTTCTACTAAATACATGTTAATATACTATGAATATTGTATGTAAGTAAACAAATTGTACCATGTGGTTGGACTGTTCCCAACATTAGCAGGTAATCATTAATTTCACAATCAACTACAGTATTTACTGTAGGAGGGAAGACTATAGACTGTAAACAAACTTTATTTTTTCTTGCTTAAAGAACACATTCTTTCTCATTAAGGGCATTTCTAAACATGGATTATTCAGTAACTGCAAAATAACTATATATTAACTATATATTATAACATATTTAAAATCACTATCATTTCTGTAGAAAAAAAACAAGTTGGAAAAGTAAACAGTTATGTGGACTGTTTGAAATACACCCAGCTTCAGCAGTGGCCAATAGGCTACCACTGTGGACAGATGGGTGTGGCTGACTCTTATCTCACCTGCTGGGTTTCAGCTGAGAGCAAAATAGGAAGTAGAAACTAAGCTGTGAAGAACATTTCAGTTCTCTGTGCCTTCATCTTGGTTGGATTATTTTTCCACTGAAAGGTATGTTTGCGTCATTATTCATTTTATTTTGAATCCATAATTCTCTACTGCTGAACAGAACTCCATTTAGTGTTCTTGGTGATATACTGTACTGCTGTCTAGCTATTGGATTTATGTAAAAGTCTCGAATGTGCTGATTAGTTGGCAGAGAAAATGTCTTAAAATTTAAGATGGAATAGATTCCATTGCTTTGAGTAGCTGAATAGGCTGGACTGCAACCTGAGCTGGCCTGCTGTAATCATTATGTACAGGAAGTTTAATATACAAAAGAGAAGTAAAAAACAATAGGACTTTACACACACACAAACACACACAAAGGCTAATTTATTTTGCATATAATCCCCCAAACAGTCTTGTTCTTACTGTTTTGTGAATTAATAGTTAAAATGTTTTGAAATATGGGTTTCAGGCTATATTTTTTTGCCTCAAATTAAAAATAACCAAATAGAAGGCAATACATTCTAACTAATTCTCTCAAGAAGAATCAAATACAATGTAGGGATCAAATATCCGATTTATAAGAGCTGAAATGCCACTTTAAATAAAGTACCAGTCATTTGCTTACATTCTTCTACATTCATTCTGTTATCACATTTACTCCCAGGGTTACAATGGAAAAGTGTTTCAGAAACATGAGATTGCTGTTGGCTGCGCTGTTTCTTCTAACACTTCAGCTGAACACAGGTGAGTCTGGTTTGATAACCAACTGGTATGTTTGTTATGTCCACTCTACTATTTACAGTGCATGTCTTTGTACAGTACTGTATGTAACATGGTCCTAACCATGTCTTCAGGCCTAAGTTAGATGGCCAGTGTGACTTATCTACAGTATACATTAAACACAACAGGTGTTTGCTGTGAATGTTATCAGGATTCAAGTCAGATTTGTCATGCACACAGTAGATTAGCATGTCCAGCATTATTGACGTGACTGCCTCGCCAACAAAGTGTAACATATGTTTAACTGAAAACATTGTGACGCGTCAATGTTTTTAACTAGTGATATGTTGTACGTCACAACAAAGCATAAATAAGACTTCTGCGCCTGCCTAAACCAGTGCCATGGACTACATCACAGATGTCTAATAGACACTGTGCATGATCTGACAGCTTTACTCATTGAATGGACACTTTTTCATTTCCATTGCTTGTTGCAAAGGGTGGAAATGTTAGGTGCACCTGCATATTCTGAATATAGCTTCAGACTGTTCAGAGAATTTTCAGTGAACCATTAGTATATTGTGACAAGCACATCTTGGCTATGTTTTTTTCCCTCCACATTATGTGAATGTACTGTACTGTACATCTTTCTTTAATGACAAATTACCACAGCCGTTCTGTTTAAGTGTGACTGACAGTAATCAACCCTTTCCTCTTTGTCATATCTGCCATAATCATCTTTTCTTAAATTGCCTTTTACAGTTTTCAATCTATTCTAAGTGCTCTTTTATTTCTTTTCAAAAGAAGCATTGTAGTGAATTTGCAAACACATTCCAACCGTACTTAACGAGAAGTGGTTTAAATGGTCAAACTGACAGCAGACTGCCAGTTTGAATCACCAGATATGCTGTGAAAATTGGGACAAAATGTGTGTAATGCTCTCCACTAACTGCTGAGATGCCCTTGAGATCCCACAGGCAGTTGAGCAACTGCTCCATTGCCGGTCCTCAGAGGCCAGTTGAAATTTGTGGCGGTTGTCCTAGAATCATATATTTATATTTTGTGAGAATTAAATGGACTTGTTTGGATTCTGAAGCTTTTCAGTTTAATTACATGTGCATGGCAGAAGAACACCGCAGACGCAGATGCGGTTCTGTCCCCGTCAGTGTGCAGGCAGGATATAAACAGCGATAAGCGAGGCTTGAAGCCCAATTTATACTTTGTCGTATGACTCTGTTGCTCAACGAAAATAACAGATTTTCAGTTGAGAAACGTAAAGCATTGTGTCACATTTTCAGCTGAACAGCTGTACAACGAAGAACCATGCTGAGGTCTTAGACTCTCTCCTTTACATATACAATAAAGATTCATAATTACACTACATTTCATCCTTGGCCTCTTACACTGGTAAAGATGTAATAAGTGTGACGATTATTATTACAATCTTTGAATCTCCACGCTATAGTATAAATAATGTTTTTTGGATGAGGATTATATACCACAGATCTGTTGCCCTAACAGTCGGAGATGTGTGCACAGGTTAGAACCAAAAAGAAAAAACCTATATCATTCTCATTAAAAGTTGGTTTCAATTATTGTTGATCTGTTCAACTTTGGTCATAATTTTACAAAAATACTTGTAATTGATTAACCTCATGAAGAGCCTTAATTTACACATTTTCTCACATAATACGTTGTTTGCTCTTCAGGCTCTATACACTCCAGTATAAAACTTCATTTTGACTTAAGAGTCTAATTAGTTTGCACATCAGTACACCCTCTCTATGTATACATTTATGGATACCGGCCCAGAGCATGAATTTCGTTGAAGGTGAAAAACATGCCACAATGTAAAAGAATCATATGACAGAACATTTATATGTACTATATTCCTCTTATCCCTGAGATCTAACAAGGGCACTGCAGGTGACATCCACAGGCCCCCAGACCATCCAAAGAGCCCAGGGAGATAAGGTTACTCTGGGATGCACCTACACCTTTGCTGCTTCAGACGCTGGAGAGCTTGACATTGAATGGTCCAATGTTAGCCCTGACATGACCCAGAAAGACAAACTGGTAAGTGTTACATTGAAGATCAGAGTAGGCCTACTGTAGGCTCTCAAGAGAAACTGGCCTGGGAGGTTTGGGGAATTGACTAGAGAGTATAATTAACATTTCATACTTTGCATTTCAAACATTCTAGACAAAGGTAAATAATCCTTTTCAGCTAGAGGGTATATTCATATTCTAGTGGAAAAACCTGCTCCCAACGAACTATTTTGTGTTGGTTTGTCACTGAACTGGATCTCCCCATCTCAGATCTTATCGTATACAGGGGGCCAAACGCTGCACTATGGTGACTCCAGCCTGTCAAAAAGGATCAGCTTTGCGGAAGACCCTAAGCTGGGAGATGCCTCCATCATCATCTCTGGTGCATTGGCCTCGGACACGGGCACTTACCAATGCAAAGTCAAGAAAACGCCGGGTGTCGACATGCGAAAAGTCACTCTCGTAGTGATGGGTGAGGATGAATTCATTCAGACACTCCTCCCAGACTGGTTTCTGTTTTGCCTGTTCTGTCCCTCCCTATTGTTCTATGTTTATCAGAGCTGTTGTCATTCACAAGGAATGCTAATGCCCCGGCAGTTTTGCTTCCGCTCCTAATAACCATGCCTCGAACTCCCTGGCCTGTAGTGTTCCTCTTCGTTTAGCAACCACACCCAAGACACTGCCTACTCTCACACATATAAAGATCCCATGATAGGGATAAATATCCCTCTAAGAACCCGGTTTGATCTCTGTTGTTGTTGTTGTTCTTCTTCTTCTCTTGCATTAGTTCCCCCATCAGTGCCAAAGTGCTCGGTTGAAGGTGGTGAGGAGAAGGGAGTCACCGTGTCCCTCCGCTGTAAATCTGCTCTGGGATCCACTCCTCTCAGCTATGTGTGGACGAGAGACAGTGGGGGTGACATCCCACCAACTGCCACTCAAGGTACTGTACAACTCAAGGCCAACTGATAATACAGGAAAAAGTAGGCATACTGTGTAGACTATACTGTGGCTTACGTCGATAACACATTATATATTCCAGTATGTGAAGTGTGACAGTGCTGAATGTTCTCTCTTTCATTTAGACCCACAGACCGGGGTGCTGTTGATAAGGAATCACTCAGAGAGCTATGTGGGGAATTATCTGTGCCATGTGACAAATGCTGTTGGCAAACAGAAGTGCAAATACACGCTGCATGCATACAACCGTAAGTCAATCCGACATCTGTGATGTCACTTCTTTGCTAATTTTACTTCCAAATTCGAAAACTTTTTGAACGCCTTAGGATATCCTCATTAGGATTGGAACTGTCAAACGCATGGGCCTCAGTGATGTGTTAGAAAAGTAGAGCATGTACTGTATATCCACTTTGGTAATCAGGTGCAGGACAAACAAGATAAGCATCAAAAATAATAATGGAGTCCGATTTGCTCCCACTAAGTTTATTGCACTATGGTAAAATCAGCATTTCGATCACTAAAGGATTATCAGATCTGAACTGAAGATTCATACAGTAGGTGATCAAAACGTTGATCTTGCAATGAACCCAGTCGAAGCAAATCCCCCAGTGCTGTATTGCCATCCATCCGCTGTGATATTCGACGTGACAAAGTAAAAATATCGGTTGACATTTAAAAGCCAGTGCAGAGATCGACAGTAAATGAGGACAGCGTCTGAGAGTCATTTCTCCTCTGCTCTAGCTACCAACAAAGCCGGCGTCATAGTGGGTGCGGTGATAGGAGCTCTGTTGTTGCTGCTGCTGCTGCTGCTACTCATCTGGCTCCTGGTTTGCTGCTGTCTTAAGAAACGTTATGTAAAGGAGGTTGGCAATGAGATCAGGTACTTTGTGAAACTTTACACACACACACACACACACACACACACACACACACACACACACATATACATATGTGTGTGTGTATATATATATACACACACACACACACACACACACACACACACACACACACACACACACACACACACACACAGTGTATTATCACCCATTCTTGAGAATTGGACAAAACCTTGTTTTTTTTTATATATTCTTCAATTATGCCGGGAAAATATATTTTAAAAGATCAAAGTGTTGACTATTAAACCATGTAATGGGCCAACCTCCCAGTTTTTTTTAGATGTCAACTCCATAAGATGACATATCTGACGGAGTTGACATCTGACGGAGTCTGACGGAGTTGACAAAATGCTTTTTTTTAAATATTCCACAGCAAGTAGTCGTAGTGAGTTGACAATTTATTTTTCAAAGTTTGTTCCATTAATGCTAATAGAATTGCACTTTTTTGGGGGTTTTGATTTAGGACTGACGGAGTTGACATGTTATGGTTGGGACACACCATAGTAATATTATTTAGTGCATTTATCAAAAAATAAAAGCTTACCAGAGCTTTCGCAGCTTTCCTGCCTTTTCCTCAACGCGGAATTGAGACAGGGGACCATAGAATATAGCGATCTTGGACACAACTTTAAAGGGCAAAAACTTTTACAAAAAAACATATTTAAAAAAAAAGTTGATGGCAAAAGTACATTCTTACACCTATGTTATCAATACACATGTTTTTTTTATTTTATGCTTTTAACAAAAAATAAATACAAATGTTTGAAGTTGTGAATCCTTGTCTTAGACAAGGGTGTTTTCTGGCAAACAAAAAAGAGTGCAAGGAAACTAGACATTGTATAAATCTTATGTAATTCATATACAGTACAGTATATAAATCCTTTAAGAATATATTTTCACCAAACTGTTTTTGAAATTAGTTTGTCCCAATTCTCAAGAATGGGTGTGTGTATATATAGGCCTAAAGTTCTATAAATAACCAACACATGTAGTCAATATATGAGAAAGAGCAGTTTTGAATCCTGTGTGGTGCTCTTTCCTCAGGGAGGACGTCCCAGCCCCAGAGAGCCGGCCCTCCAGCAGAAACTCTAGTTTCCGTTCGGTGTTGGGGTATCGTGCACACAACGGGATGAGCTACAGCTCGGCGAGGAGAGCAGAGCCCAGCAGGACCGAGTCTGGCCGAAGTGCCAACCACACAGATGGGGGCAACGGCACGCCACAGCTAACCAATGGTGACCACATAACTCCTCCCCAGAAATATGAATATGACAGTAAATACGGATACCCTGTGTGAGGACACAGATTATGTAGAGGTATCGAATGTAAAATTGTGTTGTATTGAGAGACTTTTTGCTTTAACCCATTGATACCTGGAACGCATCTGTGTCACTTTAGATGTCTTTGGCTATTCAAAAATAGCAGATATACAAGCTCATAGCGCGGCACCGAGTGCCACGCTACGAGCTTGTAGATCTGCTATTTTTTTTTTTTTTTTTTTAAACTGTTAGGATTTCGATTTTTTTAAAGAATCGCCACAGGTCTTAATGGGTTAAGTACACAAATACATCTTGGAAGGGACATGTAGACCTACTGTATGTGACGAATGGTGCAATGGATTAACTGCAGAGAACGGATGCTAAATGACAGGCTATTAGCTGCCATATCAAGTCTTATTTTGTAAATCCTGTATGTAAAATGTGTATATAGATAATTATCAGGATCTTTGATGCATATTTGTTTTATACGAGGCATAAGCTGAAAGATGTGTATATTACCCTTTTTATCTTTGTACAATAAAAATTCTTTTACACAATTATTTTGAAATATGAAAAATTCCATCTAGCTGTGTTTTCGCTGTACATTAATACTTTATTTTATTGTCTCCTTGAATGTTTTATTTTAGATAATCTGCGTGGATGTAACAAAAAACTAGTCAAAATATGCCATTTAGCCTGGACCGCTGGCGTAGCGGTCCGGGCACCTAGGCTACAATGTAGCCTGACAGCGCGTCGCGGGTTCAAGTCCCGATCCCGATGGCCTTTGCCATATGTCACTCCCAGTCTCTCTCTCTCCCCATTTCCTGTCAGCCTACTGTCCTGTCAATAATAAAGGCATAAAAAGCCCAAAAATAAATCTTAGAAATATATATATATATGCCGTTTACACCTGAGATATGTGATTATTTAATTTGGACCTTGCCTTTGATTGTGACCTTGTAATCATGTCATTCCCACCAAGATTAATAAATCTGCCCATCCATTCCTCCGGTGTAATGTTATCATTTCTGGTAATGATATAATGGCCTACATAAACATTTTATTTTGGCATTACCAAAATAAATCTAGAAAGGTTGTAGCGGTTTGAAATGGTACATTAGGTTTTGGTTGATGGGTTGGCCTGACAATAATAAACTTGAATGAAAATGGCAAATAACAAGGGTGCATGTATCAAGTCATCAACATCTCATGAACCCTTGCAAATGCAGAAGTAAACCAGTCTTTCAATACCATAACCCTTGTATACTCACAGAAAATCACAGTTCACAATAATAAGATAACACACAGTATTTCCGTTTGAGGGGGGTTTTTCTATTGCAAGTCAGAGGGGCAAGGGAATTCAATCAAATTCAGTCAGTTCAAAAAAGAAACCAAAAAAATCAGTTTTCACTTTTAAAAAACACAAAAGAAAATCTGAAAATAGAAAACAAACTCAAAACATCCCTTTTATGTACTCTCCAAAAACAAAATAATAACTCTCCAGAAAAAAAGGTTTCCTCTTCACAAAATAAATGTTTTCTGACCGACCTGTTACCACAGCACTGAACTGGTGTGTAAAATAGTAGCCTGGCATGACCAGACTAATATCACTACGTAGATATTAGTCTGGAATCTCTGTGTGGAACCTGAATTTCCAAGGGGCGAATTAAACAAATGCATCTGGCGATAAACCTTCCCCATATTTGCATACTGGGCCCTGATTGGTGCCCCGCAACTTCGGGGGCAGCGAAACTCAATCCCAACCGAGCAGGGCCAGACCAAATCTGCCTCTTCCTTACTTCAATATCTAGCAATAGCTGCTGCTGTGCATAGAGCTCATTTGACTGACAAGGACTGTTAAAAATGACGGTGGCACCAGACGGATCACCAAAAGGTCTACTGCACAAATATATCGTGTATACAGTATAAGAGCCAGTGGTGGAAAGTAGCTAAGTACATGTACTCAAGTACTGTATTCAAGGAGGGTAGCCCATTTTTACTTAATTTGAGTATTTCAGTTACTAGTTACTTTGTAGGCAAAAACATTTTACCAAACATACATGAACCACTGAAGCCTTTTATGTTTTATACTTTTAAACTTTTGTTTTATTATTTACTTCAAAAATGTCCATACCAAAAATAAAAGGTAGTGGTACTCAAATGTTTCCAAATCTTTCAAAAATAGCCGATCTACAAGTGTCACAATGCAACATTACATTACATTAAGTCATTTAGCAGACGCTTTTATCCAAAGCGACTTACAATAAGTGCATTCAACATAGGTAGGGAACGAAACTACTAATCACCAGAAGTCTTAAGTGCATTTCCTGCAAAAACAAGGAACCAAGAGTATACCTAGCGCTAAGGTAAAAGTGCAAT
Source organism: Gymnoscopelus braueri (assembly GCF_963280865.1). NCBI lineage: Eukaryota > Metazoa > Chordata > Actinopteri > Myctophiformes > Myctophidae > Gymnoscopelus > Gymnoscopelus braueri. Next base: position 38,546,908 of record NC_137608.1, on the reverse strand, counting down.
ATATCAGCTACCTACTTTCTTAAACAGATGAGACAAAATAGCAAAATCAAATGAGCACGAGCTAAAACAAATAAGTGTATCAACTAAACAAGATCCAATAAAACAATACAAAAATAAAACAAGAGTTCGTACAACTAGTTAACAACAAGTAGGCCAGGCAAAGAGGAAGGGTAGTGTTTCCTGAAGAGGTGGGTTTTCAGCCTGCGGCGAAAGATGGGCAGTGACTCTGCTGTCCTGACATCAGTGGGAAGTTCATTCCACCACTGTGGGGCCAGAACAGAAAAAAGTCGTGACCGTGTCGATCGACCAGAAGGACCGTGTTGTGAGCTTGTAGATCAGCTATTTTTGAAAGATTTTGAAAGATTTGAGTACTTTTACTTTGGTACTGTAAGTATATACTTTTTTTTTTTTTTACTTTTACTTAAGTCAAGATTACCTTTACATTGTGGTATTACTTTTACTTGAGTAGAACATCTGAGTACTTCTTCCACCACTTCTTCCAATTGCAGGAAATCAAAAAGGACTTATAAGTGGCTTCAAACTAGACAAAGAAAAGGCTAGAACAAACTACACAAGATGATTTCCTTTAGATCTGACTACATCTAAAATACAGGTGGGGTCTACTGTACAGTATGTTTAATGGTGGGCTGCGTGAAAATTACTTAAGTAGCTTAAACTTAATATTCTACCGTTGCCTATTATTCATTTAAAATTCAGGGAAAGTACTTGAAGATACTTGACTAGCAGCCATACACAGTCATCAGTTTTTATAGCCTACAGATAAGAGAGCATATTCAGTGGCGATATTGACATATTCAAAATGATATACGATAAACCTTTATTGATCCCCGGAGGGAAAGTCAGGTGTCATTGCAGTGAGAATGAAACACAGGAAAGGTACAGGTGATAAAAAATGTATTAAAATTAAACAAAATGCTGCGCTAGGTATCTGCACTGGATCTCCAACTGAGTGAACATAATACAGTCTATCAACAAATATAAATGTACAGTGAATATATGCATGAATAAACTGTGCAGCCATCGCTATGCATTGATCAAATTTTCTCTTATCCTATCACGGCTTCCAATCTTTAGAATCAATTTATTTTTTACTAATCACATTCAAGGCCAGGCTAATTTGACTGACTAATTTGCATGTCCAGTCCATATGGCAGATTTGCACTGATCAGAGCAGTGGTCACCGATTCATGTCAATACATACATACAGTACATACAGTATACACACACAATAAACTGTATACAGTAATTTCAACAGTAATGTCATATTGTCATTATAGTCAGGCTATATACAGTAGGCTATTTTGTTATGAGGTTGCAGTGAACTCAGGTGTCACCCTCTTGTCCTACACTTTTGATTTCTTACACAAACAAAGGCTTTTAAAACTTCCCTGAAACATATCATGGAAGTTTTAATAGCCTTTGTTCACTCTTACACTTTCATAAACTGGTCAGCTAATAGTTGTAGTTGTTGAGTAGCTATGACTGGGATCTTTATACATTTTTCAAACTACTGTATGCTTGGCTTTTAAAGGCATCTCAAAATATTAGTTCTCTTTTCTTTTTTTGTAATTAAAGTATTTATTCATTTTTCAACAAATAAACATGACATAACATAACAGACAAAGACCAACAACACAACAGTACAAATAAATTAAACAATAGTTCTCTTTTCTTAAAAATCTAATAACTGCTGCATGTTACATTCTGCTCAAGGCTCTCAGGGGTGCCGTGTGTGTGTGTGTGTGTGTGTGTGTGTGTGTGTGTGTGTGTGTGTGTGTGTGTGTGTGTGTGTGTGTGTATTTGCCCAGTTCATCATGTAAATGCCCAGTTCATCATTTTAAGGGAGGATAAGAACAAGATAATCTTTGTGATTGATGCACAAATCTATTGCCTAAATCATTTAATCCACATGAATGCAGTAAATATACCAGTAATTCAAGCAACTTGCCCCATAAATACAAATTTATTTGACATTTGACCAAAAACACTTCAGCATAAACCTTTAAAGTTTTATTGCCAGTGTTTACGGTCTAAATATGATCTTAATTGCATTTCAAGAAGCAAATATGGGGGTAAAACACTATCAAAACAAGTTGTATTTATTCCCATGAGGAAGGGCATTCTAGGCCTATTAGTTCCCTTTTTTTTTACACTGTAAAATCCTGAGTGTTAATTTAACTCAACTCAGAGTGTACGAATGTAACCAATTGGACCCTTACATTTGCACTGTGAATTAAATTAACACTGAGTATTTTACCGTGTACACAGTACACAGTAAAATAAGCATAGGATAAGCACCCTGAATCTACTTTTGACAGGTGTTGATTGTGTGAAATCAATACCCTATAACTCGGGGGCGGACTGGGACCAAAATTCAGTCCTGGCATTTTGGTCTGAACCGGCCCACCACCCCCCGGGCCGTTTTGTCAACGGGGGGGGGGGTGGGGGGATAGGGTTCAATGTTTTAACCCAGCAACGCTATGTAAATTACGCCACTGCTGAAAAGCATCCAGCCCAAACATTAACGTAACTAATAATTGGGCCGCGCGACCCGGAAATGACCGTAATAATCCTAGAACGGGAGCAAAAAAAATTTGGGTGGCCCCACATGCCCGGTATGCCAAATGGCCAGTCCGCCCCTGCTATAACTTGATAACATTTTCATTTTAAAGAACGAAGGCCTCATTGCTGCCGAGTGTCACAAAATAGTTTATGACATTGTAAAATCACTTTGTGCTTGAATAAACAGGGTTGTTATTTTAATTATGCAGAGTACAGAATGTAAAACAAACAAGAAAAAAGGTCTGCAAAATTAGTTCCCGGAAGAGTCAACTAATGTTGGAAGGTAAACATAGCTCCTGAAGGTGACTCAAGGTGATGCCTCCTCCTTTATTCATGTAAAAATTGCTCTGTTTTATGGTCTTTTGTAAATATGTGGTCATGCTCCAGGGATAGTAATTTGCATTGGGTTTTCTCTAAGCCCTATCGACGTAAAGTGGAATCTGTGAATTGGCTGAGTTGTTAAGGCACTCTCACAGTGGTGGAAAAAGTACTCTGACGTTTTACTTAAGTAAAATACCACAACGTAGAAATACTGTTACAAAAAGGTCCTGTATTCCGACTTTTACTTGAGTAAAAGTCGGAAACTTTTACTTTTACTTGGCGTCAGAATATACTTGCGGTACAAAAGTAAAAGTACTCAAATTTGTCAAACTTTTTAGAAAATAGCAGATCTACAAGCCCAAAAAGCATGTGACACGCTGTGAGCTTGTAGATACTAGATGTAGGTGTGTGCCGATATATCGTCCCGCGATATATCGCGATACGTTTTCGTGACGATATGTATCGTTTTGGGAAAAAAACAGAAACAGAATTATTTGTTTGCATTTGCTTTTTTTCTCCCCCATATATTTTCATAATAAAAAAAGTGCGTATCGTATCGTATCGAAATCGTATCAAAATTGTGCGCCCAATATCGTATCGTATCGTTTCGGGAAATTAGTGTATCGGCACACCCCTACTAGATAGTGTAGCTATTTTGAAATGGATAAACTATGCAAAGGAAATATTCGTACATCCACTTAGCTCAGGTGCAGGTGCATTGGACAGTAACAAATGACCATTCGCAAATAAATATTCATGAAGAAGAATCCCACACACTGCTTTTGCTCAGCAGCATCAATTTCATTCATGCGTTAAGGTTTCGGTCCCTCTGGACCTTCATCAAGACTGTCTATATACAGTAGAGCGAACAGATAACTATAAAATAGTTTAACATTTTAAGTTTTCAAAATAATTGGAGTGGAGTAAAAAGTAAAAATGTACCCCTGAGAAGAAGTGGAGTAGCATGTGAAGTGGAGTGAAGTATGGAAAAATGTCAAGTACCTCAAAATTGCACTTAAGTACAGTACTTGAGTAAATATAGGCCTACTTAGTTACTTACACCACTGCGCTCTCACTGCATTACAAGTAAGCTGTCCGGATAGGCATAATAAACACGCATCTTCCACATCCTGTGACCTCACCCTATGACCAGGCAAATACTTAACCACAATTCCCTACTGTCAACACAGATGCAAATCACGGTTAAAGGCTTGCATATAAAGGATCATGGCAGTTGTGTTTGCCTTGCAGCGCCAGTGTGCCACAGCTAATAAATGTCTTTGGGCGACTGGGTAAACAAACAAAGAATCTGAGTCAGACAACCGATCCTATTAGGAATGAGAAAAGTGAACGAAGACTTTTTAATGAGGTCTGAGACGATGAAATTCCTGATCCAACCCGAAGGCACCTGTATATGAGGTAGACTTGTGTTTTTTAACATGACAGTTTTATGATTGCTTTTACCGGAATCCAGATATATTGCGCTTCGTTTTTCAATCACACATTTGACATGCTTTTATGTTTACATGTTATTGCAGCTTAATTAAAAACGTTAAAAGAATATTTGGAATGGATTTTTAAGCTAAATGTGTGAATCTTTTCCCCAGGCAAAGAGACAAAACCCTGCTGAATCCATTGAAATGAAGAATGTTGTCCTGAAGACCTCACAAACACTGCATTCTTGATATCAGATGATCTTTGAAAACAAATCTTTGCACACACACACACACACACACACACACACACACACACACACACACACACACACACACACACACACACACACACACACACACACACACACACACACACACACACACACACACACACACACACACACACACACACACACACACACACACACACACACACACACCTTGCTGATGTTAACTCAAGTGGTACAGAGGCAGAGCTGATCTGAAAAAAAGAGGGGGGGGGAGATTTCAAATATCTCCTCTGCATTGTTTAGGGAAAGCAAAGAGCAGCATCATGCTGGGCGCTAATAAGTTAGCCATCTGGGCAATGACAGGCCTGTTGGCTGTGACAACGGTGTTCTTTAATCTATACATCTTCCTGATGAGCCTGTGGCATTACAACCAAAACAAACGGTGGACGGCGAGCGAAACCATCATCACAGCGCTGTCTATGGCCAATGGAGCCCATCAGCTTCTCTGCTACTTCTGGATGACTATGGACGAGGTGGACGGAAAGTGTCTCCTCTCCCAGATGTCCTACTCCATTATGCTTCTGCTCATGTTCAGCCTCAAGTTCACCATCATGTGGACCTCAGGCTTCCTGACTTTCTACTACAGCACTAAGCTGGTGGCGACGCCCAATCAGTGCTATACTAAGATTCGAGCCGCCATCCTGAAACACGTGACAATGATCATTTTCCTCATTCCTGTGTGTGGTCTCGCCACATGCATGCCCATGTTGGTGGTCCTCCATCATGAGAACGACGATGACAACATCGAAGGCAAAGACTGCGGGGTCATGATACCCGACACCACCTCTGGTCAGGTCTACGAAGCCCTGTATCTGGTCATGGCTGATGTACTGCCGGGGCTGTTGATGATGAAATGCTGCCTCTCCATCACGGTCCACCTGGCTATCCACCTACACAATATGAAGGCCAGTAGCAACGGCGCCCATGGACCAAAGCTCGGTACTCAGATGAGGGTGATCCGGATGACACTGTCGCTGGTGTTTGCCTTCCTGTGCTTCGTGGTGGTTGACCTGTATGTGAATTATCAGATTGCGGTCAACCACGAGAACGCCATTGTTCTCACCTTCTTCTTCACGTCCATCTACACCACCGTTAGTGCGATGGTGCTGGTTTACGGGAAGAAGAGCCTCTGGAAAGCTCTGATCCATGGTTATAATGTCTGCCTAGATGGCTATCCATGTTTGTCTTGTCTAAAGGTGAAAATAGTCCAACCCCCCCAGAAAACTGAAAGTTAAAAGTTAGTTTGTCGTGTTTAAATAAATGAATCGTTATCCTTGATTGGTGGGGTTTTGTTGTGAAGCAATTACAGCCATAAATATTTTCTGTATGATTATTAAAAGTGCAGTACTATAATTTGCTTTTTTAATAAAGTGTGTACTACTGAACTATGTTAAAAGCTGTCCTCTGGTCTAGCTTGATTTGATTAGGAAGTAGAGTTTCAGCCATGCTAGAAAGCAGGTCAGTCTGTTAGTCAGTCCATCCATCTGTGGAACAAGGCAACTAAAAAACAAGTGGTTGGATTGCCAATGTGCTGAGCACCTTCATACCCTGGAGGATAAACACTACAGATTTTGGTGATCCCATGGCCTTTCCTCTACTAGAACCCTTTGGCCATAATTTCCACTTGCACACAAGATATCTCATGATCTAATAGGCAGATTGCAGGATGAACATCTTTGGCTCAAACATTTTCAAAACATGTGTTAATTTGTGGGGGTTATCTTGTTGAGCAAACCAGAATATCATAAGCCAAGCATAGAGAGCTTATTTTCTTTGTTAATATATCCAAAGTTGACGTCAAAATGTCCATTAGAAATATCCAATGGAACATGCCTGATTTGTACTTGGTTCTACAAGTTCACATTGCGTTACAGCGCAACACGTTGTGAACTTGTAGAGCTGCCATTTTCGGTGCGTAACACAGGCACTTAGCTACTGTAAATATAAATCAGGCTTTAATCTGACAGTTTATCAAATGGCAAGATGTTGTTTCATGAAATATTGAATGACTGCAAATAACGTTTTGCCTTGTAATCCTATGCTATACTGTATATATCCACAATGACATGGTTGCATGGTGATGATGCAACAGTGTCCATATGAAATATTGAAAAAATACACAGAACTGCGGTGAGCGCACAGACTTCAATACTAAAGCAATACAGCACTCAGAAAACAAATGTTTGGTTTTATCCAATGCTTTTCTGTCATAGCTGCAAATAGGGCGACAGTAGCCTGAAGTTAAGAGAAAGCAGCTTGTGACAGGATTGCTGGTTCACATACATACAGTACATACAGTACACACACACACACACACACACACAGTCTCTTTGCAGGGCTCCATTAGTTCATACCCTCTGGCACCACCTAGTGAAGTTCAAAGTGAAGATACAATGGAGTTTCTAATCCCACAGAGGCTGTGGAGCTCCAGCAGCTAAATGGACAAAGAAGGAAAGGCCATCTTTTCCTTTGATGCAGGGTAACTCGGTCCTGCTCCTATCTCTACCCACATATCTCAAGTGAAAGTAATGTGTTTTGCTTGGCAGGGCCTACACTGTCAAAATGAGAGCTAGCATAAAAAGGTCAATATTGAATATATTTGACATTAGCTCTGTGGAATACCACTTAGAAAACCGTAATATACTTGAGGATTGAGCCATGTGTTTTTTATTTATTTATAGATATATCTCATTTTGGAATGAAACCAAACTATTTCTCATTGAGTTATGTTTTTCTCTCTAGACACGGCCTCTTTTTACCTACTAACCCTGAGTCATAAGCAGATAATTTTACAGGCGTCACTTTGAGAAGCTTCAGGGTGCCATTTATTTTTTATTAAATAAAGCAATTAGCTGCACGTAGGGCATTTCATATAGCACAGGGTTGTAAACACTTCAATCCAACCACAGAAAAAAAAAGAGTGGAGGTGGTTACCATGGAGATATAGATCAAGACTGGCTTGGCACTTGCAGAACTGCTCCCCAAGCATGGGCAAACATCACAGTGCAGATCATGCTGAGTCTAGACCTTCTAGTTTGTGCTCCTGTAACTGTACAGGAGGAGAGTGATATGCTGTTCCCTGGTATCTGACAGGAAGGAACAGGCCATTAGCAGTCCAGATTAGCATAACCAGTACACTTCACATGACTGATGTGAACATTTCATACCCACCACCCCAAAAATAGCAGTCTAAAACGCATGTCAGAGGCACCATTTTGTTTACAGCAAATACTATTGACCTTTAATTAACATTTACACTGAGTTTGTTGTATGATTCAAGAGAAGTGGTGCTTTTTCAAATGCACCATCCATCTACTGCCAGATTGCCAACTGCAGCTTGTTTTCAAAAACATGCAAATGGAAAATCTCTATTGCCTGTTCTGAATGTTTTGAGAATTAATGGAACCGTTTGTAACACAAGTGGAACTGGAATGGGTGCTTTGACGAAAAAATTGGCATCTAAGTGTTTGGCGGTCTGTGAAGATATGGAGTCAACCCCCTGTGCAGTGGCCAGAGCCTTATCTATAACATTTTAAATCAATTTGTCTTTATTTTTGCTTGGTCAACTTTATTGTCTTGTTCATATAAACATCTCATTTGATCTTGTCATGCTAACATAGAATACATTGTATCATCAGAAAATCTCTCTGATCTTCATTATGAAATGCCTGGTGTACAAAAAGTTAGTCCCTTGTAAATCATCTTACAATATCTAGCAACACTAAAATACTGGCAATTTAAAATGAATGATTCAAATTGATCACAAGTAGCATTTGAAAGATGCTTGCATGCATAGATTTAGCATTATGAAGGCACAAAATAAACTGTTGCTATAAAAAACAACACCAAATGATAATACATGGTTAGATTCAAATGTATCAGCTTAAAAATAAACTCTGTATTCCTTGAGTGTGCAAAACCATAAAAATCTTGAATGAAATCTTCAATAAAAAATAATTTAAAGTATTTGACAATGAATCCACAAGAGAAAGGATATAAATCAAAAAGAAAACAGGAAATGTACTACTGTACCAACACCTGAAAAGCAGAACCAAAGTCAAATCATGTCTGTACCATACAGTGTTCAAGGTTAACCAAGACGCAACTTAGGCTTAATTTATCGTCGATCACTCTGTCTACAAAAATGACGTAGCTTTAGAAAAAAGCGACAACACAAATTGCGCTAGCAGTTTCTTCAGTTGAAAATAAGTAATTTGTTGTTGAGTGACACTGCTGTTGTATAAAGTATAATGCCTCTTCTGTCTATGATGGTGTCCCACTGCGAAAATAGCAACTTGCAGAACGCCTATTTTTGGCACAGGACACCGTCGTATGATTAAGTATAAATCAGTCTTACACATCAACTTGATGCTGGTGGGAGGTAAAACCCATTAAAAGGACAAGTCCGGACTAAATAACATATAGGCTCATTTTCCTACTTATATTGATCCCAAATGACTGGCCATGGGGTCTATTTGCAGAATTGCTCCTGTCGTCCAGGTTCCCCAGCAGCCCTCATAGCATAGAGTGGAGGCCATAAGCATATCGCTACTTAATAAATTTGTTGCGATCAAAAGTGATTTTTTTTTCATGAATCTGTTATTAGTTGTCATTACACACGCATCCATGCTTTGGTTGTCCCACACGAGCTGCCGTAGTCTGCTAAACAGATGTTATGCTGTTATGCAGGCATGCAAACAGCCCCGAGGTGAGAAAGGTTTTTTTTTCGGGTCAGGTGTCACACAATTGCCCCATTTGGATTCAAAACGGCTATTGTAGCTGAAAAGCTACAAGTTTGCATGTCTGGTTATGTGTTTTGCCAAGTCCCAGAAAAGACTCGCTGTGATTGGCCAGAACAGTCACTTTGATTGGCAGTTGTGCCGGACACTCACCCTAAAACATGATTTACGAGACTGTGGCAGCTCGTGTTGGACAACTATGATGACAACTAATAACAGATTAATGAATGAAAAGAAAAACGCTTTTGACCGCAACAAATTGCTTAAGTAGCAATATGCTTATGGACTCCACTCTATGCTATGGGGCATGGGGCTGCTGGGGAAACTGGACGACAGGGGCAATTCTGCAAATAGACCCCATGGCCAGTCATTTGGGATCAATATAAGTAGAAAAATGAGCCTATATGTTATTTAGTCCGGACTTGTCCTTTAGGGCCCTGACACACAAAGCGTCAGACACTAGCGTCATCAAATGCACCCTTTGTTTACAATGGCTGTAGCTACACTGGGGGCGTCAAATGGTCCAAACCTGTTGACATTGTCTTTCAGAACTCAGTTCTATTTTGGAGCGTCGATGTAAAGCATGGACAAGACCATCGGGAGCACTGCAGAAAGGCAACCTCTTTTTACTTTAAACTTGTGTTTTTTTTTCCCCCAATTGTTTGACTGTTCTAGAAACACAAGAAATGTGTAATATTTTAAAATGAAAAAGACAATGTGAACAGGGGGACTCCCATGACGTGCACCAGTGATGCTTTGAGTAAGTCAGGGCCTTTAGGCTGAGTATTTTGTTATGTAAAACAGCAAAACAAATACACCTACACATGTATAACATTCATGAATTCCATCCAGTGTCTCTGAAACGTTGTGGCTTAAAAACGTTTTCATTGCGATACAGTCCTAACTCCTAACATTTCCAAAGACCAGCATTGCTATGGATATAATCATTCAGTCACTACCAAAAATAGGTACACTATAATACAAAATAAAATAAAAAAATTGTACACTATTTTATTCCCTGCCCTTGATCAACGTAAATAAAGATTTGATCATACTGGTTATGTTATGCAGCACTTTCCTGTTCTATTATCATGGAATGCCAGTGAACAGGTAGGGAAAATGAAGGTGATCCAGTGTCAATCCAACACATAATAAAAAAAAAACATGTTACAAAATTGCAGCTTTGGTCATTCCCTTTTTCATTAAAGTGATCTTTTTTGTGTATTACTTCTCTTCAGAGGAGTAAAGTGGAGCCACAGTTTTGTCGATTTGTAAAAATATACTGACGAGAATTGTGGAACCACAGTTTTGTCGATCTGTAAAAATATACTGACATGAAAGTATGCATTGGGGGGGCTTGCGTATCCGTTCTCCGACTGTAACATCCTTTGTACAGTATAACAATTGCCCCACACATACAGTATTATGCTTCCTTAGGGCTTACAAACATTATAGGATCCCAAGAGCAAAGGATGACAGAATTATTAGTGGCTTGCATCAGAAATATGACCACCCTAAATCTAGCTTACATGCCACATACTATACAAGGTCCTGCAACAGTGCTGGCTGCACTGCGAATTAGAACCGTGCGTTTAATCACAGGAGGGTGATGAGCCAGTTGACAGAACAGTGAGGAGTGTCTGTGTGTGGGGGAGTGGAGCGTGTGTGTGTGCGTGTGTGCGAATGTGCGTGTGCGTGTGTGTGTGTGGGTGGTAGCCTCACTGCGGACTGTGCTCATATGAGGGGAACATTGACTTGCGTGCTTTGGGAGGGGGCGGAGGAGGCTTGCTCTCGTGTTTCACAGGTAGCGGAGGAGTGAACTGTGGGGAAATAGAGAGGATGTAGTTAAGCTTTAAAATATTCAGTCTTTGTATTGTTGTCGTTTTACTTTATATACCACTGGTATGCACTTGTGTAGAGGTGTTATTTTCTGCCACTCCCCCATCCCTCCCTACATGTACCTCAGAAGGGAAATGGGAGCTGTCAATCTCATGTGGGTGTTTCTTTGGAGGCATCGGTGGGGGGGGCCCTAGGGTGTCACTGGAGTTTGCATCATTCTCACTGAGAAGAGATGAATAACCTGCAGGAGAGAAAATAAAAACATTTCAAACAAGTATACAGTGTATATGTGTGTGTGTGTGTATGTATGACCCGATTAGGACTACAAGAGCAGGTTATGCTTACACAGGTTTTGTACGCAGGTTATTTCTCCATTTCTGTGTACAAGGCAGATTTTCTTATAAAATAAAATAAAAATGATGACATGCAGTATGGTGTTTACTGGGTCGGTGTGGCTGTGCTACATACTGGAGCTGCGTAGTGTTTGCTGTGGAGACGCAGGTAAGGGACTCAGAGGGCTGGAAAGGTTGAGCTGAGAGGACGCACCGGGGAACAGGGAGAGAGTCAGGCGTCGATCGCCTAACTGTAAGCTCTTAGGTCTCTGCTGCTTCTCAGGGGCCTGTGATGAAGGGGCGCGTACACACACACACACACACACACACACACAAATCAGTCAAACAAATTAGAGAGTTCAACCATGAGAAATTAACCGCAGATCTGAAAATAACACAGATTTTCTAATACCATTACAATCTGGCATCATTGAAAAACAGAAGTAGCACACTGTCTTCACTTATATCATTATTTATTGAAGTACAATTATACCATTATAACATCCCAATGAGGATTCTACTTTATGGGTCCAAGTATCTTTAAATAGGTGAAAAAGCAGCAGGGATAACATTGTAGCAGATGCAGGCAGGGTCAAGCTTGAGTAAGGAAAGAGAGCCAAGGACGACCCATCAAGCCGACAAGGCGCACCTGTTCACAGTTACCCGCCCCCAATTCTGTCCCGCTACGTGGGAGGGAATGAGCCCATAAGCTAAGGATGCATTTGTAAATTCACACTGATGCTCTGCTACAGTATGATACCTGAGTGCTCTCATCGAAGCGTAGAATTATTTTTGTATCATTTTATACATATATATTTATTTATTTTTATATACAGACACAGGTACGTAATGGTTTTATACCAAAATATGTTAGCCTGGCAACAAGATGACCTAGTGACACTTTGGGTATGTTTATTCAAACAAGTCACAACCATGGCATTTTGTCTTCAGCCATGCCACTCAGACAACCCTCTTTTCTGCTTAATCATCTGAACCCATCTGAACCTGTATGCACTCTGAGCGCTCACAGAGTGCAGCGCGCTGAATTTCCAAACAGGAATGCACTGAACACTGAATTTCCAAACAAGCACTTAGAGTGTGCACTGATGCCCTAAGAGTGCATTTATAAACGCACACTAAGACATGGCTGTTGGCCTGTGTCTCTCATAAAGGAATGTTGAAGATGGTTTGCTTGTTTGCCATTTGAAGGAAGCATACACCCATACATACCAAAGCATACACCCGATGTCTTATTTTGTCTGACCATAGTTCGGATGGAGCCCAGTTATGTTAGTCTGCTTTGTGGCAATGGAGATAAAAGGTCTTCGTTACACATGTGTTCCCCAGGTCTTACCTCATCGATGTCTGACTGTCTCTCCAGCAGAACTTGCGACTTGCTCATGCTCCACTCCTTCCGGTTCTTCCGGCTTATCCTGTTGTCGTCCTCTGAGCGGGACAAAACAGAGGCCCTGCGATCGCTGGGACGTGACAACAAGGAACTGCTGGTCAATATCGGGCCAGAGAAAGAGATGTGTAAAAAAAAGATACAATGAGGACAATACACAGTACGTCACGGTCTGCCATGCTTCACAAGATGTAGGACAGAAAGTACACAATGTGAGGAAAAGCAAACACAAAGGCCAAATGGACACTGGGAAAGGAAGAGGTAAAGTATACACTATTAAACCAAGTACACTTTTAGTATGCAACAGATTACACTTACAGTAAGTGTACAGAAAAAAAACGTGGATTAAATTAAATTCATACTTTAAATTAAATTAAAATTGTACATACTTAAAGGAGAATACCGGACAAATTAAGTGTTGTCTTTGATGTCTCGTTACTCACCTATCGACGTGCAAAGTGCTTGTTTCTTTCCAGAACCTGGCAACTCGTGTTGCCAGGTTCTGGAAACAAGCAACCAGTGTTAAGTCGTTCGCCATTAACGGTGGCCTAGCAGGAAATTTCAGCGCATGTTTGACTATCATGAGACTCCACAATGACTAGCCGTAGAGAAAAAAACAACTTTGCATTGGTTATAATAGACGAATCTCCCTAACCCACACGCTCCCATTATGACAATGGAGGGGGTTTAAAAAATGACGACAGGGGAATCTATGGAAAAAAAGAACGCCACTTTTCACGTCGATAGGTGAGTAACGAGACATCAAAGACAACACTTAATTTGTCCGGTATTCTCCTTTAAAGTTTTACAGAAACAAACAAATAATCATTTTATTCATTACAAGTGGTACAATTTAGTCCCAACAAGTATCAAAAAACACACTTAAAAGTAATCTAAAATTATTGCAACGCCTACAACTTCTAAGTATACTTTTGCTACTTATTTGAGGCAAAGGGAGGGAGACCAGCCTAATCTAAGCTTCGTCATACAGCCACGTCATCTCACTGACAATAATTGACTTCCAGCTAAAAACACCTGTTATTTTCGGTACGTGGCTGTACGACAAAGAATAAATTAGGCTAGAAGAAGATAAGAGCTGGGGAACTGACTCTTGAGAGGAGATGTGGGAGGGTCCGTCGGAGGACACAGAGCCACTGGAGATGCCCGAGGAGGCATTGGAGACGGTGGAGATGGTGGACATGCGACGCAGAGTAGAGGACATGATGTAGGGCATCACTACAGAGCCCACGCGACTCTTCTTTTTCTCTGCGAGCGAGCAGGGCTGGGGGTGGGACACACAAATAGGATTAAACGTCGTGAGGGAACTTGGCAGGAGAGGAGCACAAAGTGACGGGCAAAACACTGGTCACAACGGACTGCCTAGAGGGAGATTTATGGCCCTGCACCAATATAATGTACACTCCGCTTTGAATGAGAGGAGTTTGATAGGGAGGCAAGAGAGCCAATAGCTTGAGTTGGCACCCTTGTACATTAAATTGAGTTTGCGGCTGGCAACTGACCAAGGTTATGACGCCGTAATGCTTCTCAACCTTCTCCCGTAGGTCCGCAAAGCAAGTCACCAGTCGGTTGTGTAAGGGCTTCAGTTCCTCTGTTGACTTCTCCCCATGGATGCGAATTCCATCTGCCAAGACAGGAATCTAAGGGGAGAAGGGGTGTGATTTAGCAGATCTACAAGCTCTCAACGCTTGTACAGTGTCCTGTGATATCGCAGGACAACGTAGTACAAAAGAGTATAAATTATCCAATAGTAAACATGTTCTAGCGTTCAAGGCCAGCACCAATGAAAGTCAGCTGATTTACCTGCAGGGCAACAAGATGTTTGAGGACCTCAATTTGTTCAAGGTCTTCCGGGTGCTCGTGAATGTAGGTGTCTGTGAAAAATGCCTTCAGAGATGGAAAAAATATTGTGAAAATTGAGTAGCATTTTAAGATAACATAAATACAAAAAATACAGCTATGGGCAGCTGCAATTCCCGGTTACCAGAGCGTGACTACAAGGACACTCTCTGTATACCTGTATAGGTCCTTACACACCGGCGAATATGCGAATATACGCAAAATTCGGACTCGTTCCGAATAATTAAAAGACGCTTTTTCGCTTCGCGAAACTGATGTGGACGCTTGCATTGACTTTATAAGGTTTTAAAAAAAAACGTATTTATTCGCATGAAGAATTCGCCCCGGTGTGTAAGGACCTTATGAATTAAATTATTTACTACACAAAGCAAGCTAGAGCAATCCCACCTACGGTAAGGCTCATGAGAACCAGGAGTATGTTGTTATCATTAGCATTTACTTGCAAATAAACAGAAAAGCTACAGTCAGGACTTTTACAGAGTGAAATGTCAAACATGACTAATTAATAGTGATTCTTTAACAAAAAGTTGATATGTCTGATTGGCCCAAATACCTACTGAACAATCTTTTACCAAATTATGTTTTATTCAGCCCTGCCAAGAACCCTACACACAATGTCCATTTTTAAAGGACCATACTACTGTCAATACATGTCATTGTCATTTCACAGCTTTGGCCATATATGGTACATAACTTAAAACTTTGGCAGTTAATGGCATTCTTTTTATTTTGCATTTGTTATTGCATAGTCATTGGAACGTTACAGAACTTGGCTCAATAACCGATGTTAACTAATCATCATTGTGTGGTTAATATGTAATGGACTTTTGAATTTTTCTCTAGCTACTATTTTCAGCTAGACTTTCCAAATCAGAGACAAAAAATAACCACATAATATATTATTTAGTGTGTTGGATTATGTTATGTATCTCAAACACATTTTAAGTCCGAGATCTTTACATTTTTGTTTATTACAGAGCCAATTATGGGGCAATTTGGCCCCATTCACTGTGAGGAGTGTACTTGTGGCATGTATTATTTGTAGAATAAAATACAAAGTATGACTACCATAGCTTATTTGGTCATAACTGGTCATAAATCAAA
Source organism: Gymnoscopelus braueri (assembly GCF_963280865.1). Lineage (NCBI taxonomy): Eukaryota > Metazoa > Chordata > Actinopteri > Myctophiformes > Myctophidae > Gymnoscopelus > Gymnoscopelus braueri. The sequence continues at coordinate 38,530,981 of NC_137608.1, read as the reverse complement.
ATAATTTCCTTCAAACAAACACAGTGGTAGCCTAATGACTTGGACACTGCACTCAAAAATACATGTAAAACAAGTGGTTCTCAAAGTGGGGTCTGGGAACCCCCAGGGGGTCCCCAGCAAAATTAGGAACAGTTTAAAGACTTAAGCCCCATTTTGTTTTTCGGCTACTCAAAAATAGCCCATCTGCAAGCTGACACGTCGCTATAGATCTGCTATTGTTTATGAAACATTTTGAGAACCACTGACAAACAACCGGAAATAACGAACCTTCTCATAGTTGGAGAAGCCGCCCATGACGGCGGGGTCAATGATACCAGTGAGCATCATGGACAGAGGATTGACGGGCAGAGAGTGATCACAGGCCTGGTGCTGCACCAAGTTGCTCAGCTTCTCGTTGGCCAACTCCATCGTTTCTACGGCGTTCGCCAAAGGGCTAATTTCCTCCTGACAAGAAAAGAAGTGTAAATGATGAGAGATAACAGGGTAAGAGGAAGAAAGGGCGACAGAATGGAGAAAAGATGAGATGTGTATTAAAATGAGTAACAAGGCTTTTGACATTGCTTCTTACCACATTGCTTGATTTTACTTCGAACCATTTCAGGATTCCTGGGAAGTGATAGGTGGTAATGTAGGTAGTTCTCTCAATCCACATGGTCTGTGAGGCAGGATAGAATTATTCAACACATGAGGCTGTAATAATTTAACATCTTTAATATTCAATCTTCAGAGTCGTGTTAAGACGGGAGTAGAGTTATAATGGTAGATATGATCTATTCTTCATCATGCACTCAAGCCAGTTTATTAAAAAATAAACACATTACTCACTGCAAATTCATTGTCTGGGTCCTTTTCCCCTTTCCTGAAGGGTCTGGAATACTGGAACTGGTCTACTTCGTTGGATCTGTAATAGCTTTGAGAAAAGAGGAAAGGAAGAGGGGTCAATTAGATTCAGGCATGATACCGTGCCATATATCCAAGGATCTTTATGAGAAAATAAATCATCACATCAAGTAATCTATTCTGTACTTTAATATCTGCTCCGGAACCCCCTTGTCCTTGAACTGGGGTGGCAAAGTGAGAACCGGCTTGACGGTAAAGCACTGGATGTCTGGGTGGTTCAGCTAAGGATACATGCCTGAGTCATCCTGGGGCATCTTAATCTTTATCAGCATAGTAATCAGGGAGCAGTTGCATTTAATTGAGACAACCCCCCCAATACAAGTAAACACATGAAAGTTTTTATATGCTGCTACTCTAATATAAGGATACGCTGTCCTGGTGAGTTGATGATGTTGTCCCCAGGGGGCGCTGTGCTGGTCATCCGCACAGCGATGGGGAACTGAGAGAGCAGTTTGAGGCTGAAGTCTTCCAGCCACTCGTACTCTTTACCTCTGTGGATGAAGATCTTGTTCTGCAGCACAGAAGTCATATTAAGGAAAATTACAAGGAATGAAAACAACTCCTATTTGAATATAATACACATGTCAACATGTATTATACAAAATATAAGTGTGGCATTCTCCTACAATAGCCTGATTGACAGGATAATATTGATTATTCAAAACCTGCAGTACATCTATGACTTGTATTGCACCTTGCCCCGAGTAACATTTGAAAAAGCCATCTCACTGGATAAGCAGAGCCTCAAAAGAGTTATTTCTACTAATTGTTTTAATTGAAAATAGGTAATAATTGCCTTACCCGTTGGAAAGAGGGGAAACCAAGGCCATAGTATCCAACAGCAAAGTACTCTGGCTGGGGCCGCATAGCATGCATTATATTCTGATAGAACGTGGCTTGCTGTTTCTGTGCATGACAGTAGAGAAAAAGACATGTTTACAGATATTTCAATGTATTATTTAGCAGCAATGAAAGCTCATTGTTGAGATCAAAGTAACAAAACTTTCAGAAATTCAGGCAAGGACGTGTGGATTAGTTCAATCATTTACAGACAGAGGTTTATAAAAAGTGCACATAAAACATACAGTGTGAAACAATACAGCATAGACCACTGCCACAGCAGGCGCTGTCTGTGTGGAGCTGTGTTGGGTAAAAGGGATTGCACACAATTCTGACAGCAACTCTTATCTCTTTCCCATTTCCTGAAGTTGTTTTTACATTGACTTGGACAAACTGACATGCCAGTCTACTGTGTAGTCTAAACTAGGCATGATGTTATGTGATGTTAGACAAATAGAGTTACTGGGTGCTATCAAAGACAGCTCCTGTACAGGATCTGTCTTTGCTGGCACACAGTAACACCTAATTGAAATACACCCAGTGTGTTTTTCAGAGTTAATGTGATTAACTTCAGCTGTGTTTAGCCATCCATGAAAAGGGGTCCACGGAGACCGTCTACATGTTTAGTTATGTGCATTTATTTGCTTTTCTATGTATTATTTTTTTATATCTTCTGCATGTGAATGTTTGTTTACTGGATATCCCAAAGCAACAGGCTAATTACTATGAAACGTCAAACGAAAAGTTTGAAGTTTCATAGTAGTATGATTTGCTTGTATAAGAACTTTGCATTTTCACTATCGAGTAACTTTTGCATAGATTTGAGTTATTGACTCCCTGTCTAGTCTCATCCACTGAGGTGTGTGTGTATGGCATATGATATGGTGTTTTCTTACATCTATTTATTTATTATTTTTTTGTGAACACTGTCTGCATACCAAATTTCTCCTTACAGGACAATACTATACTGTAGCTTTCATTCAATCAAACTGAATACAACTTCATGGCAGATCGTACTGTGTCTTCGTTTTAACATGGGCAGCTCAAAGGCCGAAGTCCAATGTACTATCAAACATTTTGTGATGGCAGTGAAGTGCGTTATCTAGAGCCACAAGCATATTATGCCACAAACTCTATACAATTTTTTTTTTTACATTTAACAAGTCTGTGTAGTAAAAGTGATGTTTTACTGAATAACAGACTAATTACTATGAATAGGTCTTCTTACCAGCAGCTGACTGAGCTCCATGTAGTCAAACATGTGGATCTCATGCATCTTGGCCAACTGTTTGCCCATCTCTATGGCCTTCTCCCACATCTGAAAAGACATGCGTGCTGCTCAATTAGGGAATACAAAAAAAAACACATGAAACTTGAATGAGAAGAGAAAACAGCATAGTGTGATGCCCCATCTGTCAGTCTCTAAGGGCTGTCCTCAGTTAACGCTGCCATAATTGTTGCAACAATACCTGACAAGAAGCTCTGTAGTCAACACGTGAAATGTGGTTGTAATGCATGCAAAGAGCAACATAGTTAATTCTGACTAGCTCTTGTGACAAAAGCTCAAAGGGTGGCTTCCTTCATGTTCTGCAAGAGGTTTGCAAGCTGGGAAGTTAAAGGTCATGAAAACTCCCCGTCTCAAAACAACACCTAGACACACAGCTCACACATCAAAAATGTGTTTTAGTGAACCCTGGGATCCCAATTCAGGGCATGTCATGATAGGCAAACCTAAAAATAGGCGAACATTCGATGAAAATGGAGATTGCCTGTGCGATGCGTTGTGAGCTTGTAGATCGGCTCTTTTCGTTGAAGACATTTTGGGTTAAGAGAAAAAAAGAGAGGACCAAGTATAGATCTCTAGGGGATCACGGTCAAGGAAGTATAGGGTGGGGTGGGCAACTTTGACGATGTAGAGGGCCACTATATTTCTGCACTCACTCCAGAGGGCCACACTTGTTTCGTAAATTAATACCGTACTTCGCCATTCTATGTCACACAAAAGTAGCCGATCTGCAAGCTCAAAACGCGTCGCAATGCGACACGTTTTGAGCTTGTAGATCAATTTTTGAATTGGAATCCTGAAAAGTAACATTTTTATCTAATTTCAAATGCATTTCGTTATACTTATGTATGTATACTTTATGAACTTAAATACAAATACATTGGACATAAAAAAGACAATAGAATTTTAATACTAGTCATTAAGCTACTAATATAGACTGAAGTAATTCAAGCGGGTCATGTTTGCATGTTTGGAACTGTAACTGTTGAAATCAATAATATATCAGTATTCTGATATTAACCTGTGGGCCGCGTTAAGTGGAGGTGGGGGCCGCATGTGGCCCCTGGGCCGCCAGTTGCCCCATGTATGGTATAAATGGTTAATGCTTACCTTGCCCTTGTCTAAGTAGCACATGATCTCCTGAAAGAGCCTCTCTTTCAGTTCCTGCTGGGTCCATACGTGTTGCCCGTCCCGGGGGATCAGATGGGGCGCACATTGCTTGTCAGACCACTGACAGGGACAGGAAACACATTACTATACATTAAAAATGTAGACAAGCGGTCACTACCATTTTAATAACAGCAAAGGTTATGCAGCCGAAACATCCCCTGATCCCGGTGTGGGATGTTCAGTCATGTGTACGAGACCTCACCTCCAGCAGCTCAGCATGCAGCAGCAGAGTGTAGGCTGCCTCTGTGTAGTTCTCACAGTCCAGGTGCAAGTCTCGCAGCTTGTAGAGGTACCTGGTTTGCGAGAACAGTATACTGTTCAGCAGGGGTGGAAAGAGTACTAGAATATCCTACTCAAGTTGAAGTACTGTTACTTGTTGGTCAACATCCTTCCAACCAATCCTTCTCAAAAGACTGCACTATAAGGGAAGAGGTTCAAAGAACACTTCAATGGAATCGCCTCCTGCGCTGTATTTCTTGTGGAGTACAATATATAACAAAAAATCGACTAAAGCGAAAGTAAAATGCCTAAAACGATTTTAAAATTCAAATGAAAAAGCAAACTTGATTACATAACGAGAGTTCTTTTTCAACCCACTGTGGGCCAACCAGTGTGCTTTCATATCACTCACCGGATGTAAATGTCCTCTCTCTTCTTTTCTTTGTAGAAGTTCTATTCAAAATGGAATCATAATAAAAATGTATTAGTCATTTTGTATTAACCAGTTCACACTGAAAGCAGGCTAATACATGTACTGTACTGTATGTGTATACACCTCTGGTAACTGGTAGCCCCCACCCCCACCCCCGGCCAGTCAGCCAGTGGACCGTACCAGAACGTTAACGGTGCAGCTCATGCGGTGCTCTGGGCTCTCATCCTGTGTGATGGTCCGGTACGCCAGCAGTTTCTCCAGCAGGCTGCTGAGCAGCAGAGCCAGCTCCTCTCCGGACTGTGACAGGTATCTGTGGCGCCTACAGTGCTCCAGCAATCTGCACATAAGAAAACCCAACACGCCGCCCAAATCGTTTTGTCCTCAAAAGGGATCATCCAGAGCGCTCAACATGGAAGGAAATACATCTCTTCTACTGTAACGATTAGATTCGTGTGGAGAATCCTGCAGTGTTCTTTTGAAATGGCATGCAACACTGATGGGCTTCTATTGATTATAGGTAGAGGTCTGGCACTTAACAGGCTGCACCAATGGCCTCCTTGAAGCCTAGGTTTCAGAACATTTTTCATAAAAAATTTGGATGCTGTGTTTTTTTTTAATATATATTGGGCAATACATTTCATAGTAAAATAGTTTGATCTTTCTTACATTTTCTCAAGCAGAAGTTTGTATTGTTCATCGCCGCCTCCGCCTTCCACCGCCTGATCCAACTTTGTGATCAGTTCGTTCTCAAACTGGAGGGGGAAAAGGGAAAGAGGGGGGGGGGTTATTTAACCAACAGCTTTAATAATCAACACCAACTAAATAAAAGTAGTGCATTTTCTTGTTAGCTTTTTACCGTTTCAAATGTGCGCGCTGGGCTGAAATTGTGTTCACACTGCATCATATCAAAGAAGATGGGGATGGTGGCCTTTCTCAGTTCAGGCTCTGGTACCAACGTGGCCTCTAGAATGGGCCCCACCATGGCAGGGATGAACTTCATTTTGTGGGGCCCTGAGAGAAATGCACGGTTTAATCGTCCAGGGATATTACACAGTGTAATTTCCGAAGGCAATAAGCTGCATCTTCACTTCTCAATAAATATGAGACAAAACTAATAAAGCAGTAAACAAAACCAACAAGGCACTGTGAAACTGGACAGTAAAAGAATATTGTCTTGTTATAATTCGTATTACCGCTGGCCACTGAATAAACCGTCCTGCAAATCTCTCTTGAGAGTAGGATATTTTTAATGTAGGTGCAAAATACTCACCTAGATTATACCACATATCTCCCATCTTAAATCCAAAGACTTTCCTCATGTCTCCATACCTATTAGTAGTAGTAAATAAAATAAAAATGTTACTTAACAGTCAAACAGAGAATTAATTTACATATACTTTATCGATCCCTAAGGTGATGTTACATTAGCATGACTTAGTACTACAGGAAACCAATAATAAAAATGGAGGGGAAAAGAAATTCTATAGCAGTAAATTATAACTACTGAAAGAAACAATTATTCATAATTGTTTTGATATTATACGTAGTGAGTAAACCACTCATTTTTTATATCATACTTGTTCAGTATCTTATTCCGTTTCTCCTGGGAGAAGGATTCCAATTGCAGTGACTTGTGGGTGAGGAATGCCACGGTCAGATGAAAGTAGTGATTCCACAGCTGCAAGGAGAGACAGATTTTCAAATATTAATGACATAATTACCTTGTCACAGCATTGCCTTTCTCAATTTCTAATTAATCAGAACCTCTACCCCAAGAAGGTTGTAATAAGGAGAAATGCAATTAATCCATAAATACCTGCAGTTCAAAATGAGCCTGGTCTAGGAAGTACATGTTGAGAACCTCAGAGTACTGGTGGATGGCCCTCCGGAAAACCTGCATCTGCAGCAGGTTCATGGTCATCCAGTCAGCAGGGAAGACATTCCCCATCAGGTCCTTAAACATGATGAATGTCTCCATAAGAAAGTCCTGAAGGCAATGGGGGGGAGAGCAGTTAGTTTAACATATATCTTATGTTTCAGGCATTTAGCTGGCACTCTCATCCAGACTACCCAACTTAGAACAGGTGTAACTGCAAAATGAGCCTGAATGAATTCCAAGACGGCTAACATTACAAGAAACCAATAGTAAGGAGTTTCACAATCAGGCCCTTAAACATGATGAATGTCTCTATCAGGAAGTCCCAAGGGCAGAGAAAGAGCAATCAGCTTACCACATGGGTATGTTTAAGGCCTTTTAGCTGACACACTTATACAGTGTGGCTTTGAACAGGCAAAACGGTAACATAAACTTGATGTCCTAGGTCATTAACACTACAAGAGGCCAGGATAGTAAGAAATACCAAGGTCAGTCTAAAAATAGATGGGGCCTATATAGTTCCTGGTATCCTTAATGATCATGTGAGGCAGATTGTGCTAGGATAAGAAATAAGAGACAAGAACTGAGAAGTGGGATAGAGTGATAATTTGTCAAATAGAGACAAGCGCAAAATGAGAAGAGGAAGATGATGGAGATGAAATTGAATTAATTTGGAGGGTGACATTCTGTATTTGTTTGTCTACACAGTGTGTGTGTGTGTGTGTGTGTGTGTGTGTGTGTGTGTGTGTGTGTGTGTGTGTGTGTGTGTGTGTGTGTGTGTGTGTGTGTGTGTATATACTGTATATACACACACACACACTATATGGGCTGCGACGATTCATTATTTTCTTTTAGTTTGTCTCGAGAAGCACGTTTATATCTCCACCAGGCCGGAATGGCTCGGGGGCAGGAATTATGTCTGTGTCTGTGTGTGGCCGTGAGGAGCTCATTTCGAGTGCCGCTGGACTGTTCAGCAAAAAGCTTTGCACACACACTCCCAATAGGCAAAGGAAGAACCTCCATGACAAACATTTCAATCATTTCAATGATCATGGTGGTGCCACTTCACGTTTTTGCCTACAATCCTTGTACTTACGTACAATCAAAAAGAAAACATTTTCCCCTGGATTCTTTGGATCATGACGCAACTCCCCATATAAACTACACCCATTTCCAAGACTTTCTGCCATTTAAATTTTCTTCAAAACAAACATTTAGCTACTTTGTTGCTTGTGTCCAAAACTCGAACAAATAGGTACACATTGTCTCTGGAGACATATGGTCAAGAATTATCAGTCAGATTTGTTATATTCCATTCCGATTGGCTACGATTGGCTTCCAAACTTTGGGGGAGGGGCCAGTTTAGCAAAAAAGCCATAAATCATGAATCTTCCCCAAATTTGAATCACACATTGAGGGCCTTCAAACAACGCAGAGCCAAAAATTAGCCAAAATGTAATTTACAGGGGCACCACAAATGCTACACATGTCACTGTTAGGCACAATTAGGCACAAATGCTCTAGAGAGTCATGTGACATTGACCATCAAGCAGTGTCTTGCTACTCCATACAGTTTGCCTGTAATATATTGCCTTCATAAATTTGTGGGCAGGCTTATATCTTTCAAAAAACACCATACTGTATATCATGAAAGTAACTTTAAATCATCTCCTAATTGGAATTGTGTGTTGAGGGGCCTCTATACAGCGCACCTCCAGAATTGCATTCACTTCTGCCTTTAGGGAGCACCACAAATACAAAATGCTAATGCAAATATATATATATACTACACATGAAAATGCCAAACTTAACGGAGCCAGTCCAAGGGATCTCACCAACAGGTAAGGAACAGATAACAGTAACGCAGGTCAATATGAGTCCAGTGACATCCTTATCATGTCAGTCTGCTTCTTTGTGTGAAATGTCTATAATCAATATTCACTTAAGAAACGGTAACTAGCCCAGCTGGTTCGATGCCAGCAATTGACGAGATGCCTCGGGAACAGATGTAGCCAAGAAGAGGGTAGGAGTGGGGGGTGGAGGGGCGGCACACTTACAATGATATCCTGTCTGGTCTTGAAGGTGCTGATGTAGTGGGCGTAGTGTAGGTCATCCATCTGTCTCAAGATGGCTGTCATGCAGGCAAGGTAGTGGCCCTGCCAAATCACAGAGCAGCCATATCATAGTCTGATTTATGCGTCTGCAACATGTCGCTCAACAAAACAAAAGTTGTCGAACAACACGCCCCGTGACACTTTGTGTCGCCCAAGCATAAACGGGTGATGTGATTAATTTAGTTGTCCAAACAATCACAGTGCCTTACAATAAGAAGTGAAGATCTGCTCATGCTGATGACGGTGCGATTAACTCTGCGCAGCAACCGTTCCATTATCGTCTGGACGTGGATCCTGGTGGGACCCTGCAGCAACAAAACAACAAGCTTAGGTGATCAATCATGTCAAACAAAAAGAAATGTTCTAACGTGTGTGTATTATATTACTATACTTGAGGGGGTCAAATGTCCCAAAAACTGTACGTTTTGAAAAATAGATTTGTGAGGATTAGGGTTAGGGTTGGAGCAATCTGGGAACCCATCGCCAAATGAAAAGGAAAAACAGCGCCCTCTGCTGTTTTTTACTTATTCACTTGGCTCTGGGAGGAGCTCAACGAAGCACCCGTGCGCAAGGAAACCAGGGTTTTTGGTCTGCCTTCAGCCTTTCACTTCCGGTGGTGCGACTATGTTTTCATTCCCACTAACAATATTTCTCCATGGAACACTAACACCAATTCTCCCAAAGAACATGGATATAAGCCCACTTGTTTCTATGATGAAAGAGCAATTTAAAATGTTACTAACTTTCCGTGGTCTTGTCGGCTTCAAGGACGCTATTGTTAAATGAGTTTCGGTTTGTTTCTAGTGGGGAAGGAACAGCACACACGTAAATCCCGCCCACTACATTTGATTGGGTAAAGCGCGGCCTGCTTCCTGATCTGAAAGCACGCCCAGTCGCCCACTTGTAACCAATGCGCACGGGTTGTCAACACGGCTACCGACAGATTCAAACGCAGAGCAGAATCTGTTCTTGAGAGATTAGGGTTGGAGTTATGCCAGATTTTTATAGTTCTCCGTTTATAGCTGATCTATAAGCCGATCTACAAGCTCACAATACTGCCCTACAAAGCCAAAGTGCAGTAACTACGTTTTTGGATAGACCCAAACATTTGGCTGACCAGTTGAAACACTTTTAAACCCATTTATCAGTTTTAAAAAAACTTAGTAGTTACTGAACTTTGGCCTTGTAGGGCAGAATAGCCGATCTACAAGTCTCTCGTTGTGTGACACCTCAACTACAGTATAACTCAGGCTTTAGGTTATTCAAAATGACCAAAAATAAAAGCAAAAATTGGCATACATGCATACAATTTTGATCACATCAGGGCAGGAATGTCTCGGAGGCCATGAAGGCCATGGCTGAGCTGAACGTTACGCCCATTGGTTTCTATAGACCGTAAATTAAGCCTATTTTTCAGCGATTTCAAATCCGCCATCTTTCTATATCTGGTCCGAAATGCACCTGGAAATGTATGCTATTGGCTGCTACCGCCGCGAGGGCGGGTCTTCACTCGGTAGAACCAGTAGAAACCCTAGAAACATACCCTCCTTCATCATTAATTTCAAAAATAATGCGAGCATAATTTACTAAACGCATATCATGACGATTTAAAAAATACTTTAAACTAGCGATTGAAAACATAAAGTGTTTATGAAAAGATTTACTAAGGTAATAAAATCAAGTGTAAAGTTTGACTTTATTGAGATTATAATGTACTAGACCATACCCGGTGAAGGGCGCAGACGAAAGTAGTTGCAAACTTGGGGTTATTGCACGTCCTGTAGCGCGGTCCCCCCGCGGCACCCCCCGCGGTCACCCCTCCCCACGGGCAACCCCCCACCCCCCCCCCCCCACGGGCAACCCCCCACACACCCCCCCGTCGCGGAACCCCCCGGGTCCCGTCGCAAACACACACACACACGCAACGTTTAGCGCGAGTCGTCTCGTGCGCGCACACGCACACACAGAGCCAGCGTGTGCGCGCCTGCGCACACACACACACACACACACGGGCAACAGTGTGTCGCGGCTGGATTGGATGCGACGCATGCGCAGTTTGATCGGGCACAGACGAAGACACGACCCAAGACAGACACGACCCAAGACCCAAGACAGACAGACAGACAGAGGTTACTCAAATTATAGGAGGATTGCAAACGGTAGAAGGTGAAATAGCGACATCTGCTGGGACAGCAGGCTGAATGAGAACCCGGAAGTGAGCTTCAATTCCAGCGAAGAGGGTTTGCCCCTTGGTTTTGACACAGTAGTTTTACAAATATTAGTAATTTGTATATACCAATTTATTTTGTGAAATGAACAGCTTTATTATGTACAGTACATATTTCATAGATAGTAATACTATGTATTGAAAATGTATCAATTTAATCATTTCTGTGGACTTACAACACTAACAAACTAACAAACAAACACACAAACACTGTTTTATTTGATGGCCTTCCTTCCCTGGCATTTGGCCTTTCCTGACCTAAATAAATGTACACCACCAAAGGCCAGGTGGCCGTGCCCATAAAATGATGAAATTCGTAATACAAATATGGTAGGTGTGCGTGTGCGTGTGTGTGTGCGTGTGTGTGTGTGTGTGTGTGAGACTCACACGTGGTAGTTAAGTCAAATATCTCACCACGTCTTTGCGATCCAAGATGTCCAACACAGTGCTGAGTAGCTGGACACAGGCCTCGTGGTCGGGCTTGTTGGAGTGGTCATCCAGCTGCCCACTCAGCTGGTCGGTGACAAGTGGTAAGAGAACATCTCGACAGTCTACGAGGGTAAAGCAGAGAAATGTGCCATCATGGAGCTGTATATAGCAGGCTGGAGAAACTTGTAATTTAATCTAGCCATGTATTTTTTTGTTTTTTTTACAATTTCCTGTATATTTCAAGAGAAATGTCATTCGTCTCAAAACATGTTTGAGCCTGCTCCTACCTGGCTGTTTGAAAAGGTCACTTTCTACCATTTTACACATGCAGCCCAGCTTCTGCCGCACAAGCTGAGAGTCGGGAATACTCTCAATGAACTTGGTCAGAAGGACGCTAGAGAAAAAGACCAGAGTTATGGTAAAGCAGTGGAAATGCTTTCATATTAGTAGCAGTTACGAGTCATACATTATGGCTGGCAGAGAATTAGTTTAAGTTGATATGTATTGCATTGTTCGTTTTGAATTTTAAAAAGCTGCATCTCCAACTGGCTGATTTAATGCAGCACGTTGTATTTTGAAAGTGCATGTGGGGTCGGTTGATTTATCACAGCAGGTACTATATTTGTCATTGATGATGATGAACAGACACCGTACATGAGTCATTTTACAGCAGACAATATAAATTAAGGCTTTCTATTCCGTAACTCCAGTTCTCAGATAACAAGAGTGAGGTGTCTCACTATGGGGAATGCTCTCTGCATTTTCTCCAGCCAGTATTGGCACCTTTAAAAGGGCCTGGTGCCCTTATTCAAAATAAGTACATCTCTTCCTCGCTTTATGCTTTTCAGCTCTGCATTTTGCAATGTCACGCATTCCATGCTATGAGCTTGCGGGCTTGCTCTGCTATTTCTTTCAGCCTCATGTGTTCCCAGTTGGGGAAACTTGGCCAGAAGGAATAAAGAGGGCATCTTCTTCATCCTTCAAGAGATGCTTCGATACACCCTTGAATTAGAGTCGATATTCTCAACAGCCTCCAGGATATCTGCCTCGCTAGCCACAGCTGTTGCCAGTATACGACAATGGGAGAACGGTGTATAGTGGCTCAGACCAGCTAGGCAGCCTCCCTCATTATCAGGTCATTGCTTGACACGGTAGCCTGGCATGTTAGCCTCCAACGGAGGCTCTTTGAGGTAAAACAGGCGCAGTGTTCAACATGAGCACAGAGAGGCCAGTGCTGCCTGGGCATGTTGCAGCCCCAGGCATGAAACCCACGCTGTATGAGTGTCCATCCCAGAGATTTCGCAACGACAAGAGCACAGTATGGGGTAGGGATGGGCAATATTATCGATATCACGATATATCGCGATATTTTATTTCGCGATACTGTATCGATACTCCAGTATCAATATCGCGATAAAAAAACAAAAAAACAAAAAACATTTATTTATTTTTTTGCTTTTTCAGATACAGGCTTTATGAAAAACATTCAAAGAACCTATTACATATCTGCAGCTACTCAATATGTAGTGTATATATAAACAATATGTAGTTGCGATATATGTATATATCGCAATATATCGCAATATATCGCAATAGATCACAATATATCGCAATATATCGCAATATATCGCAATATATCCCAATATCGTGATACGACCCAAGTATCGTGATGCGATGAAGTCCTTTTACCATAAGCACTTTCTCTATTGTCATGCTTGCATTATTTTGAGTTACTTGTGGTCAGAAATGTACTCGCATAGCATTTACTGAGTTAACCCTAATGTAGTTCAACTCGGTTCATTTTCGTTCAACTGGACTTAATTGAGTGGTCGGCTGTTTGGCCAGTAGCCGGTCCTTAAGGAAAGCATTGCTATTAGCCAGACACAAAGTGGATCCCTATGTTTGGGAAACATCAATAAACGAGCTTCTGAGGATGACACAGAGAGCATTCCCCATAGCGTGACATTGAAACAAATGTTTGAAAGTGAGCACATACTTTGCTGTAGAAGAGTAAACATTGTAATTTGCATTGAGCCGTGACAGCCAATTATCATAATTTTCCATTTTTGAAAAACCTAGAGGGAGTTACCTGAGCTCAATGGGATCAAAGACACTCTGGATGTCATTAATGATGCTTGGTAGGTATTTCAATATTGCCCCCTAAAAAGACAATCAACAGTTCCCATGAGGACATGAAACAAAGTGTAAAATATTGCTGGCATCAATTTTGTCAAACATCTACATATATTTTCTGATAAAACACAGCCAGGAATTGAACAAAAAAGCTTTTTGGCCTTATATAGAATACCAATTTACTGTGTTTAAAGTGAAATAAACTAAACTTCTACAAGACCTACCTTTATCTTCACTCCCTCATCTAGTGGTCTGTCCATAAGTGTGTTGAAGGAGAGGAAGAGTGTGCGAATAGAGTTGAAGAATGCATCACCGTCCTCACTGTGCCCATAGAACCTAAGAAAGCACAAGGTCAGACATTACAGTATGTAAGTCTTGAGTTATCCAGGGAGTTATTTTTATGTTTATACAGCAATGGTCCAGATACCTTAGGTACAGAACCCGGGACTGTACAATGAACCTGAACAGGTACTTGAGGGCCTTGAGTGCTGCATAGAGTCTCTCTGTAAGGGCAGGCTCCTCAGCATGGCCAACATAGTAGTTCAGTACCTTGGTCAGCTTCCTGAGAAAGAAGAGACATCAAGGTATGCCGGTAATTGTGTGTGGGTGGAGGAGATGGACAAACATAAGAAGTGATAAAAATATAACAGCATGTGGGGGTGTGTGCCACAGCAGAATGATAGAGCACTCACATGTAGGCCAAAGTGGCGCTGAAGTGCTTGTTAATGTACGTTTCGAGGACCGGATTAAAGTGCTGGAACTTGATGTCGCCAATCAGTGTGATTATGAACACCTGTTAAAAAAATAGAACGACATGTCAGAATCTTACCCGAGGTATGTCTTGAAATGATAAATGAATGAACCACAGCAACATAAGAGTGGAACACAGGAACAGGCAAGAGTAAGTCAACAACAAATAAATAAAAATAAATGAAATGAAATGAATACTATTCTATCAATACTATTAAGTAAGATATCAAGTAAGTCTGGTCAGATGAGTCGGTGAGAAACTCACCAATGCGTTGAACACCAGTTTATCAAAAGTCTCTTTTTCCGAGGTCTCCATCATGATGTTGAAAAGCGCATCTAGAGTGTCCTGAAGAAACTGAGCATAAAATACACGGGCATTTTAAACCTTCTATAAAACAAACATAAAGTTACATATTTGCTGTGCAATCTGCAAAGCAGACGTTTCACCTTGACAATCTCTGCTCCCTCAACCTCCATTAGGCGCAGAAGATTCTGCTCCAAGTTCTCAGGGTTAGATCTCCAGTTTAACAGGCCAAGTAGGTCCACTGGAAAGCATCAACACATCAGGAAAGATGGGTGTTAATACATCTCCTCATTAAACTCTAATTTACTGCATGAGAATCAAGGTTCGGGGATGCAGCTCATTAAAACCTAATCAGATCTGCATCAATCAACATTAACACATCAGCAAATTATTAATAACATCGATAAGCAAAGTGAATTTCAAGCCAATCTTGGAAGGGAGAGGGGGGTCCAGCTATCAATCCTAGAACATGCTGCGTTGCATTAACAACATGAACCCTAGCATCCCTTTTCTGTGGCAAACATTCTGTGAAAATACAGCTTGCAACGCAGAGAGCTAGGGTGGAAAAGGAGAGGGCATATGCCTAGTATACAGTAGACCCCTGGGGGTCTATGCTCAACAAAGGAATGTGTGACTAAAGCTGCTGCTTTAATTAATGAATGAATAGACGGTATATTTTTCCACAAGAGGGCGCTCTAACGCAGCTTAGGAATGATCCTCGACACTGATAGAAGGACACTGATAGAAGGAATGGACGGATGTGACGTCATCCCAAAAAACATCTTACGTCCATTCCTATATTAGGATTTGTAGAAAAACACTTCTAGCTCGGATTCTTTTTTTTGGGGGGTGAAAACGAGCCATTTTCGACGGGCGATAGCAACAAAATGGCAGATTGCGGTAGAAATGTTTTTGTTCCAGTGGATAGAAGAGACCCTCCCCCACCCCCCAGACACTTGTTGTTTACATCCACGTGCACGTCGTGGCTTCTGCGGCTCTCCAAAGATCGTCAAAACAGGTAAAAAACGCTGGCACCAGCGGATGAAGCGGATGCATAGTACCTGGCAGTGCACACACTCCCATTCATACCATAGGTCAATGCCAGTCATCTATTCTACATAATAATCAGCAACATTAATAAAAAGAATACCATAATAACACTAAGGTGAAACGCTGCTGCTGTGTGATCTGCAACAAGTTATTCCAGGTCTCTCCACACACACACACACACACACACACACACACACACACACACACACACACACACACACACACACACACACACACACACACACACACACACACACACACACACACACACACACACACACACACACACACACACACACACACAGCAGGAAAAAAGGAGATATTAACTTGCGAGTCGCGACCCATAAAAACTGGTACGTGGCCCAAAGATGGGTCCCGACCCATTGTTTGGGAACCAGTGCCATAGACGCACTGATGCTCCGAGTTCAGAAAGCATAGAAATGGGACCCTATGTTACCATTCTGAGTGAGTTTGGTGGAGACGGTGAGTGTGGAGATCTGGAAGCTGTCTTTAGTCACAGGAATCACTCCCGAGTGGTGATACGTCTTCCCCGACTGTCTCTCTCTCTCCGCCACCTCAGCCCAGGTCCCTGGCAGGGTGAGATACGCCTTTGCATCCTCTGCCTTTTTCACGTCAACCTGAGAAAAAGTCATAAAACAGGAAATTAATCTTGAAACCTACATTGATCGCTGGAGATCTAATTTGATATTTATTGATCGAGCGGGAGATTCATGCATAATCCATGTACACACTGTCAGCTAGTCAAACGCGCCATTATGTGTGCAGAACTGTACTGTATATAAAGCCAATAAACTATCTACCGTCTATTTTAAAGAGCCCCATTAAAATGTATTCAGTACACAAATATAATTAGATAATCTTGCAGGCATAACTACCTTGTAGACGATGAGCTCATGCCTGCCATCTCTCAGTGTGGTCCCATCTCCCTTCATGAGACGGACAAAGGCCATCCCAAAGGGCTTCTCAGATTTGTCCCTGGCTAAAGGGAATACAGGAACATAAGAGGGGAACACACACACCAACAGGTTTCTGTTATAGCTAAGCACCCCTTTAACCATGCTACAAGCATTATACTGTGCTGATAAATCTCTCGGATAAATAGGAAACTCACAGTCCTGGGATGATCGGTGCCGAAACATCACCCTCAGGTGACAGCGGCAGACATCCTCGATGGGTATTGTCACCTTGCAGGGGTAGGAAAGTAAGTGGGATTGAGAAAAACATGGATGACATAATGTTTTTTTGTTTTTTATTATGAGAAGCACGTTCTGTGCCAATAACTTCCCCAGACGATTATTACATTATTCTCAGCCAAATCCATTTGGGGAAGTAATTGGTGAGCTTGAGACATTCTGTGGGGTGTTGCTTGTACAGTATGAAAACAAACACACACACACACACACACACACACACACACACACACACACACACACACACACACACACACACACACACACACACACACACACACACACACACAAGTCAGTCCTGGACATTGGCTTACCTTCACTGTTTCATTCCAACATGGCTGCTTCACCTGGTAGTAAATGACAGACTTGTACTCTGAGATCCCATCATACCCAGCCCCAGGAAATATTGCTTTCTACAAGAGAAGGGAAGGAGAACACATTTACACAATATTAAGAATGCCAACAAAGCACAACAAATCCAGCTTTATATCACAGTATCACAGGAAGTGTGACCTACCAAAGTACTGTCGGACAGTATGTCACATAAAGATAGTTGAAAGAACAAATATACATGCTGATCAAATAAAGAGCAGCCTATACAGTACAGCGTTTCACTGTCCATCAACAGAGGCGCTGGCATCTCACCTCCATAGGATTGCCTTCGTCGTCATGCACACTCACTATGACCTCAACATTTTTGGGTGTCTTCTTTTTTCCACGGTCAAACTCTCCTTGCAGCAAAGTCACATAGATATCATTCCTCACAATTCCTGAAGAAGGAGAAACAGACACTTATGGCTATGGTTATTTATAAAAATGCGTTGCAGTGCAATGCGTTGTGAGCTCTGCTATTATGTAGATCTGCTATTTTCGTTGTACGACACCAGTGCACAACCAAGTATAACTCAGGCTTTAGGTGGGCATGCAGAGGGGTTTTCTTTCAAGGTTACGAGAGTACCCTTAAGATTTATGAACCCATATTTATATACACACACAACTACAATGCACATTTCCCTTGTCTCTAAAGCAACAAAGATGCACACACCTGGGAGGATGATTTCAGGGAATCCCATCTTTCTGACGATGGCCGTGGTGCGATCCACGAAGTGAGGGTAGTCCTTCCTGACCTGGACAAGATCACCAGGGAGGAGTTTCAAGGTCACAAACAGCCCTGTCAGGGACACATAACAAAATTCAATGAGCCAGAAACAGGAAGGATGTATACTATATGCAGCCTCATGTACAACCATTTATCAACCCCAAACAAGCGAGGCCTTCTGTATTCAGAGGGGACACGGTGACTGTGAGAGCGGCTGTCCTTTACCCTGGCCTTTGTGATTGACCTCCCGAGTGGCAATCACTTTGTTGAAGACAGCAGCAAGAGGCTCGTTCTCTCCAATGACTCGAGATGGGATGAGCGGAGACATGATGAGCTGCCTCTGACGGATGTAGGTTTCCATAGCGATCCTGGGAGAGGATGGAACGAGAGAGAGAGAAATCAGCTGTCAACTTGCCTGACGGGTGACAAACAAATGAACGGTTACAGCTGCATTTGCGAGGCAACTGCTGGGAAATCTAGGTCTCCTGACAAGCTGTGACATTGCTCCCCCGGCCCAACACTGTTTTTGCTTTAAGTAAGGACTGTAGAACCTTGTTTCCACCGCCACCGTGGGAGAGGACCGTGTCTGGAGAAGTCAAATGTTGGGAGAGCTTATAAACTCAGAAGTGCTGTGCATACTTGCTCAAAATACAAAGTGTGGTAGAGTGCGCCGATAGCTGACCGGATGAGTGTGTCGACTACATAATCACAACTCCCCTGGTTCGACTGCTGGCAGACCTGGGCTTCATGTCGTTCCCCCCTATCAACCCTCAGCTTACGCTCTCTCTACACTGCCCTATCAAAATAAGTGTAGACATTTTTAATCACACAATTTTATATAATCTATACAAATAGATTTGTGGTTGGTTTACATTTTACATTGAAATGAAGTAGGATTGGGCTCCTCTGATGCAGCCTGACAGCAAGTCGTGGGTTCGATTCCCGAACCCAACGGACCATTGCTGCGTGTGCCTCTCCCCGACTCTTTCCTCGTTTCCTGTCATTACACTACTCCTGTACTATCAATAAAAGGCAGAAAATACCCCAAATATCTTAACAAATAAGTTAAAAGGATGTAGTATTAACTCATTGACTGCCAGAGTTAAAACCTCGTTCATAGCAGCCCTTGCCAGCGATTTTCGTGTTTTTTTGTTTCGTTATTTTGTTATTTAATTCACATCTAGAAAGTCTACCTTGACACTTGAATCGTTTTGATCGTTCCACCACCAGAGAGCAGCACATACCAAGCTTGATCGCCTCTCGATCACACTCGCCCCCTCCCAGACCCACTCACACAGTGAAACACATGAACCGGAAGTGAAATGACTCAGATTCTGTTATCGGCGAAAATTACTTTGTGATGCACAACGGGGATGACTGTTCGTCACCCAGACCATAGATTATAGGAGGGGAGGTCTCCGATCGCTTTTCATAGCGTGTGAAAAACCGTTTGTTTCCCTATTATGGTCGAAAATGACTGGGGGGGAAAATGTAAAACCGAAAACGGAACCCAAGTCATGGAACCGGATGCAGTGGTGGTTGAAGTAAGTGGAACCCGAAACTTAGCCTGATTCATAACAGAATAGCGTGATCAGAGCATAAAGATCAATAAAGACGTTAGATCGCATTAATGCGATCCTGGCGGCCAAGCGCGCTATTTATTAGATCGCGTTAATGCGATAATGGCGGCCAATGAGTTAAAGGACAAGTCCGGACTAAAATAACATATATCCATTTTTTTCTACTTATATTGATCCCAAATTACTGGTCATGGGGTCTATTAGTAGAATTGCCCCTGTTGTCCAGTTTCCCCAGAAGCCCCCATAGCATAGGGTGGCCTGGAGCCCATAAGCATATTGCTACTTACACTACTTGTTAACTCTCTCAGTGCGAAGCCCCGAGTTATCCCGAGTTTTTTCTGAATGCCCTCAGTGCCAGAACGAAAAATCCTGAGTTTATGTTCAGAAACCAAGATATCATTATCTGAAGATTTGCAGGTCCATCCACTCTTTGTTTAACTTATAACTGAAAAAGGCTGTATCTCGCTTCCTAAGCACTTTTTTTTTACTTTGAAAAAAAAAAAAATTGCTGGCAGTTTAGAGAACATATTTTTTTATTTCATTGGCACTGAGAGAGTTAAGGTCAAAAGTGTTTTATTTTTTTCATGAATCTGTTATTAGTTGACATTACACACGCATCCATGCCTTGGTTGTCACACACGAGCCGCCACAGTCTCGTAAATCCTGTTTTGGGGTGAGCGTTCAGCACAACTGCCAATCAAAGTGACTGTATTGGCCAATCACAGCGCGTCTTTTCCGGAACTTGGTAAAACACATAACAGCTGTATATATACGCCATTGGTCTGTTTAGCAGACTACGGCGATTGGTGTTTTTCTTCCACTTTGCCTATTTCATCATACTGCCTGCTTAAATTCCCTCTTCACAGCTTTGTTATTGTTTAAAATATGAAAGTTGATTTCACTTCTTCATAATGTAATATATCTGAAGCTGCAGCATATCAGCTAACAAGTACAGGACAATTAACATAAATTTGGCACCAAACAAAATATGAGATCTGGAAGTTTGATGAGGTTGCCTGTGTTGCCTCATCTCGGTTCTTCTGAACTGATTATAGAAGAAAAAGGATACTCCTACCAACTGTCAATTATTGTATAACAGAAATTATATGCCCCTGGCCAGGACATTTTGACTGTGCATGTTGACTAGAATGAATTGCTGCAAAATTATTGTATTCATATTTTTCAATCACTTCATGATTTCAGATGATTTGTAAAAACGATGTCAGAAAATCTGAAAATATACTTTCAAATGATCAAAACTGAATTAATGCATGGTTTATGATGGTAATTGCAAGTGGTAATGAAAATGAAAATGGGTGATTACATCTTTAACATCTTTAACTTTTTTGTTTAGTTTTTTCTTAAAGCAAACTTTAGATGTCATGACTCAATAAAAAATATTTTGGGGCATTTTCAAGCTTGTTGTCCTGTGATAAAATATGCCGCACCTCCCCACCCCCTGATGAACAAGCAGCTGGTAGGAGGGCAGATGGCTTTGAAGCTTGCACAACTGCTATATACTATAGTATTCTTGAAATAAGATATAAGCAACTTGCAAAGCATATTTAAAACCCCATAAACAGTACAGCCATATAGAGCTCAGATCATTGGGTCCTTTGTTTTCTTCCTATACAGTACACGCACCACTCATCGGAAAGTAATGTTCCTGATGTTAACATAATCATGAGCAGTCCATGACAATATTGAAGGACTCACTGCTGAAATGGGATGAAATGCTGCTTGTCCTCATCATCCGTTTTCCCATGGGCGATATCTGTTATGTCCATCACTGTTAGGGAAAAACAATAATACATTTGGAGCATCAGCTTTTGTCAGTTGATGGCTGTCAAGGATGAGCTAATTTGCCTGCTCCAATACAATTCACATGTTAGGTACTACTGCTATTGCTGCAACTACTATTGCTGCAAATGATTTGACTTTGACCACTTAATGGATAATAAACATAAAATACATGTATTGTCACACCATTATCAAAAGGATAAAACGCAAAAAAGCCAGCGGCTTATTTCCATCGCGGTCCTTTCATATTTATGTGCAAGTTATGTAGTGATGCAAGATGTGATATGTGTGTGCACACAAGTCTACACACCCAATGGTGCAAAAAGTGTCCTTGTGCATGTCAGTCAAAGCACCCATAGGTGCAAGAAAATGTCCTGTGTGGGTGTGCCTTCCACACTGGAGGGAATGATGGGGGTATGATGGAATATTTTATAAATTAGTTTTTCCAACAGCAACTTTAGAGACTGTAATTTCTGTTCCCCTGGGGATACCCAAATCAGATTTTTGATCTCACTCACCTGTTGCCTAGCACCAGAGGGTGCATACAGACGAAAAACAGACAGCAAGTACAATAACAATAAGATAGACTGAAAGACCCAGATCCTCTGCTGCAATGGATAATGCCAGCCAGGATTTTTTCTGGCATATTTCTTTCCTGGCTAAGAATAATGGGAGTTGCTTATTTCTTACAGGCCCCGGTCTCAGTTCATTTAAAGGGACAGCAAAGGAAATTATTTTCTCATCTAGCCCATTAATCTTCCACCCCCAAATATAAAGAAGGGCTGCTAGACTCATTTCCACTGACTCTGTTGCCAAAGCAGAGTTAAGGCATTTTATGCATCAGAAAATTAAGCAGGTGTGCCAATTTTATCCAGCACACTGATTCTTTGTCTTTTTGTAGGGTATAATTTCAACCATCCATGTGAGCAAGAGCAATAATATAAAAAGCATAGACGTCGCAGCCACTTCTGTTTGGGTTGGTCGGTCAGTCTGTCTGAGAGCTTGTCACAGCTGCTTGTTTATTTTGTGCTTTATAAACATGACATACAAAAGAAAAATCACATCATGTCCATCTTGAGAGTCAGTCACATGGGAACGGCGTGGCTCCAATGTGGTTCTCATACTTCATGAGGTAAGCCTATGATGTCTGTCGTCTATGACATTCATGTATGTATGACTCCAAATTTGATCAAGGTTTCAGCCTGATTCCAGAGACCACTGCAGTCTTCCAATATAAAAAAGTATTTTTTTAAAGTATAAAACATATGTGAAAACAAATTAGTGGATGTACCACTGTATATACAGATATTTACACAAGATATTTGGCACCGATTGGTCCAGCGGTTTGAGAAATTATCTCCGGACGCAGACAGACCCGACCCTCTTATAGAAGGCTAGACTCCAGCAGAACCATGTTGTAGAAAAAAAAATCTTACCAGCAACACCAAATGGTCTTCTTAGGCCTCCAGTGTGTTTTTTGCCCTCTTTGAGCTCCATGCAGCCCACTCTGATGATCTGACACACTAGGAACAGGCGCTGTCTGATGAGGTCACTGCTGCTCAGGTCCTGAATAAAGCGAGCAACCACAGATGTGGTGATTTGGAGACCCACAGCACATTCAAGGATAAAATGCAAGGTATTCAACCAACAGGTGCTTATACGTACAGTATTCAATCATTATTATGCTTTCAGGCAGTGTGACCAGTGTTGGGGGTTACTGTAACAGAATACTTTTTTGGGTAACGGAGTAACCTAACACGTTAGTTTTGCAATTAGAGTACTCGGTTACTTAGTTAACTTTTCCAAAATAATGGCGGTACTTCGTTACATTTAAGACCTATATTTCCGTGTTCTTTCTGTTGCAACTTGCCACAAAGAAAAAGGAAAATCCATCCGACGCATTTGCGCTGTTTCCTGATAAATGGACAAGCTCGTCTCTGTCAACGGAGACTTTTGCGGATGTTGCAGGATAATCAGTGACTGGGCCAGCAGTCTGTGGTGATTGCACAATCATTCTATTCAATGGGTGACCACTTTTGGTGTGACACACGGCTGACGGTATTACTGGTCTTGTTTTTATTACATTCATTTGCCGCACCTGTGCGACATGGCAGAGATTGAGAGAAGACAGAAAGGTTGCCCTTTAGTACGGTCGTGGAAGTATTCACACTATTTTTTAATTTATTGGTGATAGGAGGAGAACGTCAATGCAAATTAGCCATGGTGAAGCCCAGCACAGCTCCACAACACTGGTGGTCACTCCGGTAGGCTGCACTCTTGATTTTATGTTTACCAAACTTCCTTGGAGAGGGGTTTTAATCGTCGGTAACGCAAAAATAATGTAACAAGTTAATTTTCTCAGAAGGTAATCCTGTAACATAACGGAATACTTTTAAATGGCAATAATCCTGTAACGTAACAAGTTACTTTTAAAAGTAACGTTACCCAACTCTGACATATAGTTTAGTTGCAGCTGTAGAGAGAAGCGGCACCCTGGGACCCCAGAAGTGCTTTGGACCAGTGTACCATGAGATTACCGGTATATTGAAAATTATGAGATGTATGAAAAAAGCTGGCAAATGTATCGCTTCACAAATTGGTTTATGTTTTAACAGGTTTTGGGTATTAGTAAAAGTCTTGACCTATGAACCATTTATAGATCAATTCAAATAAACAATTTGATCATTTTTGTCTAAATGAATTTGGTTTAACAGCAATCACATTTTATGATCGACTATTTCCAGGTAGTAAATGTGGG
Organism: Gymnoscopelus braueri; assembly: GCF_963280865.1. Classification (NCBI taxonomy): domain Eukaryota; kingdom Metazoa; phylum Chordata; class Actinopteri; order Myctophiformes; family Myctophidae; genus Gymnoscopelus; species Gymnoscopelus braueri. Next base: position 38,506,803 of record NC_137608.1, on the reverse strand, counting down.
GGTTTATCCATTTATCATTCTTGAGGAGTAATTGGATGTGCCCTGCATACAAAGAGCAGAAAGAAGCATATTGATTCAAAGATGTGCCATGAATCTAAGAATTTCAGTGACAAAATGTAATAACAATTGCCACAATCAGGAGCAAATTGCCTTGTCATGCAATGGATTTCTGGCTGTCCAGCTTATGTATTGTAGCAGATAAGTGCAGACATACTACAGTCAGGAGCGTGAGATTTAGTTACCGTGAATAGCGCAGGCAGATTGTTGAGTTTCTCAATTTCTTTAGGCATGCCCATGCTGTCCCAGCGTACCAGGAAGTTCTCACTGCATGAATTGCAATCACAAGCACAGTTAGGTATCTGCTTCTCTAATACATGTTTTAACCTTAAGAAGAGGAAATGCAACATGTTGTGAATAGAAATTGAAGAATAAATGACAAATTAAACTTGTAATCTAAATATGAAACTAAAGCCAACTAAAACTGTAATGGACACAACCTGACCTGATGAACTCAGACTGGTCAGGGTCATAGAGAGACATGAGCAGCTCTGCATCCTCTCCGATGTTGCACACAAAGTTCTTCAAGTTCATCAGAAGACTGTAGGTGTGCACAGTACTAAAGAGGGACTGACGCCTCGACTCCAGGTTCTGCAGTCGTGTCTGCAAAAGACCAAAGACACACAGGTGTATGGGTATAAATGTTCACGTGCATACACAGACCAATGTGATGGGAGTGAAGTGACCAGACGTTATCACTGAAAAACAATCATGCCTTCTCCTCTTGTATCCTGTCATCAATACTGCGGGATGCGATCTCATGGGCCCGGAACAGACTGACTGTGCTGGTGCTGTCTTGATCCATTGTGTTCCCCGATTCATCTCGTACAACCAGGTCCAGCCCCAGAATCCTGAGCATCAAAACACAGGTTTATCCAGAGCACCGTGAATCATGTTATTCATTTACGTCAGAATGCATTTCGATGCAGCACAAGAAGAAAGCAGTGAGCTGCTTCATACCTGTTTCCATAATCAATCTTTGCGGTGACTTTCTTCTTAAGCTCTACAAGGTCATCCTTGGGGAGTGTGCCTGACACTATCTGAGATCGATACTCAATGAGACTATAGGCCATCTGCTGAACACTCCTGAACAGCGTAGTCTTGTTGGCCTGTCAGATAAACGGGCCACATGCTATGCATTAACAAACCAACATCACAGAGAAGAGCCTGGGTATCAAAGTAGAAAACATCAAGGGTGTGCATATGATGAAAGTAGCAGAGAATTTGGGGTGGGTGGGGAAATAGAGGTAATCTGCACATACCACATAGAGTTTGTGCCATATCTGTGCCCATTCCCTCAGGGTGGCCCCCAGCTCCTGCACCAGGGGTAAATCTGCCGGGATAATTATTTCCTGCTGGCTACCAGCCAGAAAGAGAATAATACGATATTGGAAAAGTGGTCCATCATTCACAAATCACGTCATATCATTTGGATAGACTCTGGCCACATTTCTATACATGATAAATAGTTGATCGTTTTCCCTGCTAAAAGCCAACAAAAGCATTACTGAGGCCTTGCTGATTATAATTACAAGCGCAGCATAATGTTATTGCCAAAGTGACGAGGTGTAGCGGAGCAAACGCAAAGTGGATTATCATCACAGTGTCGTGTTATTTAGTGATTGGTGAGCTCACCCGATTCCCTCAACTCTCGCGTCTTTCAGGTGGATGTAGGAACCTGGGAAAATACCCTGAGGACAGATGGAAGGTACAGTATTTAGTAAAAAAAATAAAAATAATAACACTGCTCATTTTGTTATGAGACCACTTGCACAGTGAAATCCTCTGTGTTAATTTGGTTAAATTAACACTTTGATAACACTTTGTTACACTGATAATGGCCATACCTTCTGCGATTTGTCCCGTAGTGTGTAGCCTCTGAACCACCCTGAGGAGAAATGAATGATAGGTTGGCAGCGATATATTAACATAACAGCAACAGGGAAGGGGTAAATGAGAGAGAAGCAGCCACACAGGTAGCCGTTGGGAGAATTATCTCTTGGATGGCAAATAAAAAACAAATGTTATGTTATGCTTAATAGATTCATCACACTGCTGGTTGGTTCGCCGTCTTTCATTTCAGTTTCCTGAGTCAGTTCGCTGGTGTAAGGAACGAAGGGATATGTTGGGGCCTGTTAACGGCACATGCTTGCTCACCTTCAAATGTCTCAAGTATGTGCACCGTGTCTCCCACTTGTAGACACAGCTCCTGCTGGCCTCTGGGATCATAATTGTAGATTGCTATGGGAGAAAGATAGCATGAATGTCTCATCATGTAAACAACATACGATGACAATACTATAGTGACAAGATTACTAACAAAGAAAAGGCCTTGGATGACAGATTTGATAGACATGTTTTGTTCAAGCAAATGAACCAATGAATGGCTTTAATGAATTTAGAATTCCTACACTCAAGAGTTAAGAGAGGTGGGGATTTGCTTGTGCCCATAGCAATTAGGCCAAATTGCTTCATTTGTGCATGAGATGATGCAGCGTCTTCTGACTGTACTTTGTATTTTGCATGCTGAGTTCTCCCACAAATAATATATCAAAGCTATCGACTCCCTGTCTGGTCTTATAATCAACCAGTGTTTTTATGCCTCCGCTGGCGAAAGCCGTAGCCCAAGGCATTATGTTTTCAGGTTGTGCGTCTGCCCCAGCCTCGTGAACGTGATATATCAGGAGCGCTTTCAGGGACTCTCTTCAAATTTTGCAGAAACATCCACTTGGACTCGAGGATAAACTTATATGCAGCGAGCCGTGCACTACATATATTATATACCCGTTATCAGAGTACTTTGCGGCCCGTCTGAAGCCATGTGGAACTCCATATTTGGTTATTGTATTGATAAAATAGGCTCTCTCACTCCTTCTCTCCATAATATGCAGTATTTCATTTCTAGTATATTGGGGGGGGGGGGGGGGGGGCAGGAAAGGCAGTTGCACCCATGTGGTATGCGGCCTAACCACTTGCCTATCAGGATGCCACTAGGTATTTCCAGTTTCTGTATGTTGTGGTGATTTCTTATACGTTTTTACTTTTTATAGTAAACCCTGTTTGAAAATGAAATCTTGCTTACAGCCCAATAATGCTGGAAAATAATTAAGACTGTGTTGTGATCCCTTTTGAATAAGTAGTGAAGATAGAAAAAGATGGGCCTAGTGAGTACTCTAGTGTAGAAGAGTACAGCATAAACCTTGGTTCAGATGATCAGACTTTGAATTGAAAAATAAATATATATATAATAAATCACCCTGCATTTGCAATTGTAAAGGCCCTTGAGTCTGACATCAGTTGATTTATGCCTTTGTTTTATTCTACTTAATTAGCAGCAGGTTCTGTGTGCAGGCCTGCGTGAGTCAAGCTTGAAGTTTCTACGTTTTTCTTTTAATGACTGCCGATTGGAATTACTGATGCCCTGAGGCTGTGCCTCTGCAGTATAGCGAATGGACACTGTTGGAGCTGGTAGTTTCCAAGCCTGTTACAACATAAACAAAAACAGAAGTACAGCTTCAAGAACAGCTGACATCATATCCTTTTTTTTTTTTTTTTGTATTTGATATCAGCCTCTGGTCAGTGATTAAACTCAACAGATGAAAAGAGGGTGATCCCCAAGACCTGCCCTCCTCTACACTTGCCCTCAGTTTACAAACTTAAGAGAATTCCTGGAGGCAGCTCTGGCTTGGCTTTTCTAAGTTTCCAAAGGACATGTGTGGGAGGAATCATGCAGGATCACATAATATGTCTACTGCTCAGCCTCACACCCTCCTCCAAGTCCTGCAACCTCTTTCTGCCTGTTCAGTGTGCTGGCATAGGCCTATGCATGCACAACATGCATATCGTCGCAGTCGGCTGGAAACCTTGTATGTCCAAAACTGTTACTTTTCAGGAAAAAGGAGAAAAGAACCTGTGTTTCAATGGATCCAGTTAGTTACAAGATCTTGTTAATACTTTTCATCGGTTCAATATTTATAAAACCCACAGACACGCACAACTTATATATAGTGAAAATAGCAGATCTACAAGCTCACGACGCGTTGTGAGCTCGTAGATTAGCTATGTTGGCTTTGGCTATATTTGCTTTGCTTTGCGTGACACGCTTGTACGACAAAGTCGTCATTAAGTTATGAAAAAATTAAATTTTGAAATATGGAGAGATACAAGATTTCTGCCCGACAGCGACGATATACATAAGCACTCATGTACACATAGTACAGTACATATTTGCAATGTGCACGTGTGCTCTCACACACACACACGCACACACACACACACACACGGCATTGCAACACGAGAAACCTTTTGCAAACAACACTGTAGCTCAGTTCTTTGTCATTACAGAGACTAGAGACACATACTCATAGCAAGATACAGCAACTACCGGTATGAGCAGGAGCTGTGCCCTGACTTGCATGGTGATAATCCTTGTTGCCAGAGGCTAGGGCTTTCAAAGCACGCTTCAACTGGCTCAGCTCATCACACCTCTCAGTCTGAATACCAAAACGCCACAAATAATGAATGTGACCACTACTCTGTCCCCATCATTTATCCCCCATTGATGCCATGTCTTGCCTTCTTAAACTCACACGAATGAATAGACAAACAATCGTAGCCTAAAATTCTCATTCTCAATTCTCAACTAAAATGTCTTAAAACATTAGTAAAAATGGTTTTAGTTGGGGACTTATAATTCATAATTTGTGTCTATGTTGAACCCTAGCATCCCTATTCTGGAGGGAACATTCGCAGAAAATAGCTGATCTACAAGTTCTAAACGTCTTACAATGCGATGAGTTGTGAGCTTGTAGATCTGCTATTTTAGGCAAAGAGATTTGGGGAAAAAAAAGAATGAGTGGATCAAGTACAGAGCCAACTTCAAGTGGTCAAAATACACTGGGAGCACATGTCTTCTATGGGTGTTAAGCATATCCTCTGGGCTGGTTCATCTGCTGTGAGAACCCTCATGACCAAAACAACCACGTTAGCAAAGATCAGAAATCCAGATAAAAGGATTCTAGAAACGCCTCATACCAACCACCAGGTGTTGTTTTGCTTCATTTAAAGTTGTTCATGCCATTGTACCCTTATCTTGAACTGGGCAAGGAGCAGGTTCAGGCCATTAAAAATGAAAACCATAACATGATATAAACTATTTTTAATAGGAGGTTTGTGGCACACCATAACATCCCTAAAAACAACATTCACTATTTTCATTTTTAAAACTCTCTTATGATGCCTCACACAAAGCTCACTAGAAAAGCTAAGAAAAGCTTACTAGAGAAATGGCATCTGCCTCTCTGGTCATGCTTAGAGTGACAATGGTCCATTCACCAACTTGACAGAGTGTCCAGGCCAGGCAACAGCAGGGCGATATGCCAGTCTATCCATTCAAGCATGTTGTGATGCCCCACTGTCTCCACTAAGGACAACAGTCACTCACTGGACTCCAGCAGCACAGCTCAGTGGTGCAACAGAAAATCTATGACACACCATTTCCAACATTAACTTGTTGAACGCCAGAGAAACGTTAGGCCCAGGGCCTTTCTTATAGGAATCCAATAAAACTTTTCTCCTAGCAGGTCCAAGTGCAGCGTCATCATTAAATGTTGGTCAGAGTCAGAGTCAGCAGGATTTAGAATGTGCTATCACTGAACTGAACTGGATGAATAATATCTGGTGGTCAGACATGGACACAACAGAAAACCAGGATGGGAACATTGCACATAACACCCTGCGCCTGTATAGAACACAAAAGTCTAGAGATAATCCACAGTTTTTTTTTTTTTCTCTCTTTTTGAGTGGGGTAACCAGTCCCACATTTAGCTGGTAAAAAGGGGCGTTTCTTCGCAAAAAAGGGCGTTTCACCTTTTATTTACCCGGCAAAAAGGGGGCATTTCTTCAAGATGTGGGCATTTAATTTTTTTGATGATGATTGGTTCCCATGCTCTGGAGGGGCGGTCAGAGATTTCGATACGGCAGGCAGAGCTGAACAGGATAATAACAACAGCAACGATATCATGATATGTGGGAAGACCGTCTGCAGGCCTTCAAAAACTTTGTATATCTCAGGTATGTGTGAATATCTCATGTACGTGTACTTGCATAGCTTTAGCATATAGACATGAGCAAGTGATGCAATGCTAGTGTGCTACCACATAATCTGGTCCACAGTGGCCGGAGCCGGCCGCCGGACACAGCGCTCCACAGAGCGGACACAGGCGGCCTGCGCTGGCCGGTGCTTGCAGATCTACGCTTTTCGGCTTAAAACGGTGATGGCGCCCAAACGGTGAGTCGTACCAGGACGGGGGACAGCTCAGCCTGGGCACGAGGCATGAAAAAACGCCTGTTACCACAGTCATAATAAATGACATTCTATGTCATTTATTCTAGTTTATTTTTTTACAAAAGACTGCATTTTAACAATGATGTAAAGATAAGCAATGATTGTATGTTTTGGCAAAAATCCTGAAATACTAATTTAAGCTTTATGCTTAAATAGCCTAAAGAACTAAACAATACCGAGTGGAGCTGTTTTCATGAGGAAAAACTATCAATTGAATGAACAGATAAAACAAAATAGTACTAGTAGGGCAACGGCAATTGCATCCATATTGCAATTATGGATGCAATTAAATAATTCTAATTATCTCATCATTTGCAGAACTATTCAAAACCTTGAACCTTGAAAACAGCAATACTAGCGCAGAGAATATAACTGCAGCATGAACATTATATACAATTTCAAAACAGATAAACGGATAGAAATGTAGTTGAGTTATTCCTTATCAACAAACTTGAAATGCTTCAAAGGAATAAAAGAGCACCCTACAAAAACATTTTCGTAATTGCAGGTCTATTAAAATTTGTTTTAGATTTTCACCTGCCAAGCAAAATTTCTTTAGATACAGACATTTCAAAACAGACAAACATTGATGGAAAGGCCTTTAACCATCAATGTACAGTACTGTCAGCCAGGGATCTCTCCAAATATCTTAGAGTGCTCTCCAGGTCATAACATCTTTAAGTTATCAATGAATCATAAAGTCAGTGAAGTCACTTCTAAAACTCAAAGCTAATGTTGAAACAATTAAGGCTAAAATAGAGACAATGTGATCTCATTTGATTGTTTTCACCTGGCCAATAGTCTTGCTGTAACATTTTATAGCATTTATATATTTTGTATCAGTTCAGCAAACCTTACAACAAGGTCAACAATGCTGTGTCTAAGTTTTATGCAACCCTCAGGCTTGGCATTAGAAAACAAACTGCTAAGATTGTGATCTATGGGGTTAGGAAAGTGGAACGATCTCACATTTATTATCATTAAGTTTGGGAAACATTTGATGCCAACTCAGGTATCTTTAAAGGTGGACTAGGCTGCTGGCAGCTCAGAAACATTCACTCTGATACTGATACTCTATTAGAGTGAGAATGGATATTGTGTTGAGACCAGCAGGAATCTGAAACCGTTTACATTAAACCAAGTTGACAACACAAGTGTACTAGCTTAAAATAAACTTCAGCAAAACCCTTTCCTTTAAGAAAAATACTACACCATTTCTAATAAAACATTAACTCACTCCATACTGTACTTCCTAGGCTTAAGGCCTTATATATCACTATGTCTACAAGGTAGAAAGCAAAGGAATTACTGTGTACAGAAGAGATAGGTCTTTGCTTTAAGTAAATTATCATCACTGAAATTATACTGTGATATAATACAAGTGCAAATCCTCTGGGTTTAATCATGTCTGAAAGCTGTATGGCTACAAAGTTATAACAATTTCATATCGGTCTTGATTGTTTCATCAGAACAACCGTAGAGAGTTAAAACACGCAATATGTAGAGTTCCTCTGTAAGTAGTGTTTCATTCAGTGTGCTCAGAAATGGTGGGGTCAAAGATCAACAGCATTATACTGCCCTACTATGAACCCACTCCTTCCAGTGTATGGGTGGATATGCTAAAGCCATGGGCAGTATTTCAGTTACATGTATTTGAAATATATTCCATTACTTTGTATTTTGTCATTTGTATTGTCCTGAAGAAATGCCCATGTAATTTGTTATAGCATACTTCTCAGAACAGTATTAAAATGTACTTGCCATTCCAGCAAGTTATGCAAAATAGTTTTGCCTGTAAAATACTGGCACTGTAGTGAAAACACAGCTAATGTTGGTCATTTCAATGGGAGAACCAGCAAGTCCACAGAACTAAATAGGAAGTCTGTGTTGCACGTCATGCATGTTCCCCCAGGAAGTTATGAGCTTCTTATGAAATGTACCCAGTTCACATCAAAAAGAGTTTGCCATCCAGCTGAGTACATTGAGCACACGCATCAGTGGCGTGAATCTAGACAGTGCAGAGGATGACTGCACCTGCAGGGGACCCGCAGGAGGGGGGTCCTGCCTATCACACCAATCGCAGTGTTCTATTTCACAACATACTGTACATTATTATTATTGTTATTATTAACCTTCACTTTCATCATTATATAAGTGGACATGTCAAAATCAAATCTTAGTGGCCCCCATCTAAGGTATTCAATATTTAGTTCTAAAAGATGTTAGAAGATTAATGGTAAGGTAATTTTCTTTGGTTAAAATAAGTGTTAAATGGCTCTATATTCTCTATACTCATTGCTATAGTGTTGAGTGTTCAGTAACAGGAGTCTCTATGTCTCTCCAGCTCTTTATTAAACAGAAAATGCATTTTCAGGTCGGGATACCAATTGTATCCCAACAGGATAGAGAACTCAGTCAGGATACAGATTAAACAAGTGAAATTGGAAATGATGACTCAAAGAAAATCGGAACTGGAACGCTATAAAAATGAAGCTGTTAAATGGGTACTCTCTCCTGATTGCCTGAAAATGTATTTACTATTTATTAAAGAGATGGAGAGACAGGGAGACCCCTGTGACTGAACAAACACTCTAGCAATATACTCTCAGAATAGTGATAGTGATTTATCCTTTTAACATAACAAAAAAAACGTTTTGTTTTAACCAAAAAATACCACTTACCCTACCATTAATTACTAAACATGACCCAGATTTTTTGAGCATGTAGCACTACAACTCATCTTGTCATTTATTGCAGAGGTCTGAAGAGAAGTGTATTTTATATATTTTGAAAATTCAAATAAATGTCTTTCAACGATACAGTTGTTTTGGCTGTGTATTTTTGTAATAACATATTTTGCCCATCCCTGACCCCGATCCAACCATGGATGGATACACATACTGCAGAACAAGTTAGCTTTAAACTTTTATTGGACATGTAAAAGTGAAGACATGTTATTCATGTATTCACTGTTTTGCTTGATTCACTGCCTTTTTGTTTTGGCCATTATTTTAATGCCATTATTTTAAATGGTTTTAATGTTATTTTTGCCTTTGCTCTTCTTTTTGCGTTATTGTTAAAGGAGCACTTCACCCCTGGAAGAAGTTTTCGGTCTTTTAATGAAGTTTAGGAGTCAAGAAACAAGATCCTGGGTTTTTTTTGTGAATAATCTGTGTTTTTAGATATCTAGTAATCTTCGCAATATTCGTGACGTTATTTGCATCATGAGAGATTGGTCTCATTCCTTTCCGCACTACATGTCTCGGCGTGTCTCAGTCAGACCATCTCAAAAGACAGCCCCAATGGGGTGTCCGTAACACTTTGTTCAACCTTCTTTCGCCACTCGGCCACTCCCATTAGCTGCGGCCAGCGGCCCTTGCAGAGTGAGGTATTACTTTACCTGAGTTATCTTCTGATAGTTGTACTTGAATGTTGACATGAAATAATAATCCTGTGTAGTGTTTCATAAGCGCAAGCTTGAAAAAAAAAATACAGCGTGGAGTAGCAGCGCTGGTAAACAAACACCGTCACGAAAGGCTAGGATCATAATACCAAGGATGTGACAGTGATGTCAATACTATGCGACACGGAAGTGAAACTGCATGAAGATACTTATATGTCCCAGTGATATGACATCACTAACGAATCCTTGGACATAATATGTAACTAGTTGAACGTTTGCGAGGACAGCCAGTGTTGCCAGATATTGTGAGAGAAATAAGCAGCCAGGTCTATGAAAACAAGCCCAAAAGAAAAATAACTATGCCAAGAGCACTTTACCTAGACATGGGATATTATATATTTGAAAATTGCTGATCTACAAGCTCACAACGCTTCGCAACCCATTGTGAGCTTGTAGATCTGCTATTTACAAAAAAATCTTGAGGGGGAAAAAGTCCAAAATGTGGATTTTTTGCAAAATATTTTTATTTGCTTTTCAAAATGTGGAATATTTTTGACACATATTTGTTAGGGGCTCCCTGCCACAAATTATAATTTCAGATGGGGGTCTGTGGAAAAATACATGAACATGTTTGAGAACCACTGGTTTAAACAGCAATCAAAACATTTGGAAACAAGCCCAAATATCAACTACATTTTAGAAAGAAGCCGCTTATAATAAGCAGACATGGCGACACTGGCATGCTGTTTGAATGTTATTGTTGGAGATCACACCCACATGGAACCTCCCCTGCCACAAGGCACCAAAGCATTCTGGGAGTTGAAGTTATAGGCAGTGATACGCTGTGGTCCCCCTGTGGTCCCCCCTGTGGTCACCCCTGGAACTTCTTCCAGGGGTGAAGTGCTCCTTTAAAGTATTATTGCTTTTCTGTAAAGCACTTCTGCTTTATTTTTATTTTTTGTTTTGCTCCGTAAAGCACTTTGAGCTGCATTCGTGTCATGAAAGGTGCTATATAAATAAAGTGTACTATTATTATTATATTGTAATGTTTCAACCAACAAACACATGACTAGCCACAGTTTATGAACGTATACAATCTTACTTCGTCCGAAGGAAAACACAAGACAAAAAGTAACAATTTCCAGTAACTGTTTAAAGCCTGGGTTCATTTACTTTTCCATTAGCTTGAGGAATACGTTACGCATATATTCTTTATCTGCTGATTCCAGTATCTTCACTTGGGCTACTGATACTTAATTTGAGCCTGTGAAGAGAATCCAGGGAAGCCATTCAGTTATATGACAGTGTCACCATTACAACTAGGTTTATTATCTCAGTTTCCATATTAACGAGGCAGAGCATGTGTATTCATTGATATGATCAGAAACCTCGTAACCTCGAGTGATGTCTTATTTATAGATATGCTCTGAGCCTTGTTATGCTAATCCCAAATTAAAACATCACACCCAGCACAGGGCCTGCTGAAGTCTAAAGTATTGAGTGTTGTGTGTTAGTGCAGTGGTTCTCAACCTGTGGGTCGGGCCCACAGGGGGGTCCCCACATGATTTTGGGGGGGGGGGGGTCCTCGGATGACAGTGAAGTGACTTTTAAGACTTTTTTAATATAGAAAAAGACCATTACTGCATCAAAAGTAATCAACAAACTATAGCCTACAATAAAAACTGGTCACACATTGGCCAAATTGTCAAATAATATAAGAAAAAGAAATAGCCGATCAATGCCTGCCGTTTTGAGCTTATATTTTCACTACATTTATCTGTGGAGTCAAACTAAATTGAATGCCTCAACTCCTACATTCCAAGTGCTTGTCAGTGTGGGGGGTCCCCAGTCTAAACATGATCATTTTGGGGTATCATGGCCTGAAAAGGTTGAGCACCACTGTGTTGTTAGTGGTACTAACTTAGACACATGGCAAGAGCATTGTTGTCTACAGTCAAACAGAATGGAGTGAATAACAGTGCTGAAGGTGGTTGGCTCTGCAAGGATTAAGACAGAAAGAATTCCTCCACATCGGCTTCTAAAAAGATCATGCTATATATAACCAAGAGGATCGAGGGTCTTTATGCCGTGGAGTTCTCTAAACCCGACTGGAATTTCTGCAAAGAAATGTGTGTTTTACCAGACTAGTGGCAACTGAATACTTCCCGTACAAAAATAAAAGCAGTAATGTGATCCAGCCATCCAGGACAGGTAGCCAGTCAAGATAAGAATTAGGGGTGTGTGCTAGGTAGGTGTGTGCCCAATTCAGGCCTTTCTTTGTGTGACCCACATGTTTGTCTTAAAGTTACACATAAAAGTAACATCAACATTTCAACTGCATTCAGTATTATCCCACATTAAGACTCAACTAGCACTGTTCACTAACGTTGGCGTCATCATAAGTTTCCCCACTTCCTGTAACACTGATTTACCTTGAGGGCGTGGAGGCATACCTGATAGTGTGCTGTGCACACACACACACACACGAGAAGGGGACACCCTACAACCACAAAGTAGCTAACATGTAGTTAAACAACCATGTTGTAATGAAACAATCTTTTAGTTGTAACGGTGAGTAACGAAAGCCAAAAATAAGTTTAACAGCCAAAGCTTCCCATGAATCAACAGCTAACTTTAAGCATTTCATAACTCGAACTGGCAAGAGCCATTGAAAGCGTCACGTCAGTGCTGTGTCCAAACGCTTCACATTGCATTCGTCGCATAAATGCAGTGGTGGAAAGTAACTGAGTACATTTACCCATGTACTGTAGGGTACTCAAGTACAATTTTTAGGTATTTTTATTTTACTGGAGTATTTCCAAATTTCCGTTATTTTACTTCTACTCCACCACAGAGGCAACGCACTGTGAGCTTGTATCTGTTATATTCAAAAGATGTTTATACAATTTGTACATTTGAAAACTTGTGAAATGGGATATTCTGCATAATGAGTACTTTCTACTTTTGGTACTAAGTAAATTTTGAATAAACGGACCTTCACTTGTAACAGAGTATTTCTACACTGTAGAATTGATACTTTTATTTAAGTAAAAACAATTGAGTACTTTTTCCACCACTGCATAATGTTTGCGGAGTTTCTTTCATCCCCAAATAGCAACACAATGACAACAAGCTGCGTCTCCAGAGGTTTCAGAGCCGCTTTCAAGTTCCACAGGACTGGGAACAGTGGGAAGAGCAAAGAGACAGCCAGTTGCAGCAGACAGAGCAAAGAAAACAAACCCACGTCGAAGTTTCAATAACATCTAGTAGTTTGTAGAAACTTACCAACGCCATATTTCTCTTTTTTAGTTGGGATCCAACGGGTCATTACGGGGAAGTAATAAAGGCGAATAAATAAAATAAATAAATAAAAAATAGCTGAACTGGGAGAGAGTGGCACACTTTTCTCGCCCCGAATTCTAGAGTTCCGCCATCATGACTTCAAAGGGGGAGGGGAGAGAGAGGGAGGGGGGCTGTGTGTGCATGGGAAGGGAATGAAGGGATTGGCGTAGAAAGGTATGACAAGTTACAGGCTAACCTCGGTGAGAACAAATTTATGAATTGAAATCAAGTACACAATTAATTATTTGTGTCATAAATAAGTAATATGTCGTGGCGATTGATTGTTTATATCCAACATTTAGCTATTTGCAATTGCAGTGGTGGAAAAAGTACTCAATGTTTTTACTTCAAGTAAAAGTAAAAGTCCAGAATTCAAAATGTACTTGAGTAAAAGTACAAAAGTATTGGTATCAAAATATACTTAAAGTACCAAAAGTAAAAGTACTCAATATGCTTTCAAAATGTCTAAAATGTATTAAAAAATCTTTTGAAAATAGCAGCTCTACAAGCTCATAATGTTTCGCACCGCCCCTAGGTATGAGCTTGTAGATCGGCTATTTTCACATTTCCAAAGGGTGTATATAGGGCTGAAGTGGTTAATGTATGTGTTTTGTAATAATAATTTAAATAAAAAAACTAACATACAATATTTGCCTCTGAGATGTAGTGAAGATGTAAGTACAAGTATTGAAAAATGGAAATACTCCAGTAAAGTAAAAGTACCTAAACATTGTACTTTAAGTAGTACTTGAGGAAATATACTTTACTATACTATACTTTACTTTACTTTCCACCACTGGCTATTTGATTCCACTGACTATTTCTGATTTGACTTCAAGTTCATTGGCTACATACATACTATTGTCATCATACTGAGTGTATTCCTAGGATTTAGCCTTGGATCAAGACGGTCATAATAATATGACAGTCTTGTATCAAAGCTACTAAGGATTATACCCTTGGCTGAAAACATCAACAGTTTAATATCTCTATTGCAATCCAATATTTTATTGTCCATTTTCATGGAAATGTGTTTTGCAATCAGCGCCAATAGCCAGATCAACATACTGTATGTAGCCTATATCATGACGATATAGCCTATCATCATATCACGCATCATAAAATTATGAAAACACACACACACACACACACACACACACACACACACACACACACACACACACACACACACACACACACACACACACACACACACACACACACAGAGGGCAACACTAGTCTCTCCATCCAAATAGGCTAGATCATTACATTACACACCATAGCAATAATAGCAATAATGATGATGTTCTAATATCAGCATACAGCAAAATACTTGTAAGATAATGGTGTGAAATAGACCCTGTAGAAATGGTTGAAAGTGACTGTTGTAATAATTTCTTCTGCACTGTATTCTTTTATCTGTCTGTTTTATTTTTAATTGTATTTAAAATGCCATTTTATAGTGTGTTTCTTTTGTGTCTTAATATTCTATGTCTTAATGTCTCAATGCTTAATGTTTTGTGTAAAGCACTTTGAATTCCCTTGTTGTTTAAATGTGTTATACAGATAAAATTGTCTTGTCTTGCCATGGCCAATATGGTACATGATGATGATAAGCCTCAAAATAGCACTTTAGTGTACCACAAAATATTTGCATGATTTGAACAGAACTTACCAATCACTGTGTTTTGCCTGTAATTTTTCCTATCAGTGCAATTGATGTTAATTGTCCAAGGTTATCATTAACCTACAAGGTATTATGGTTGTCAGTTCCATTCATTTATGATGCTCACCACCAGCGTCTTTCCCCAATCACTGAAGCAATTTACAGCTGTTGTTTGGGACCTGGTATCCCACTTAGCCTTTTGTTTTCCCATCATGTTGCTGCTGGTGCCACTGGTCAGCCAAATGGTACTGTCGGTAATGTTCTGTCATCCACTCCCTGTGTTACTCCCTCTAACAGCTTAGTTGATACAGTATCTGTTCTTTATTTGTGTTGTATCAGTATCAACAGGGCTGCTTGAAGGCAAAGCGTGTTTAGAATTCATAAAGGCACTACTGTACATTGTTGGTGATTAGTCATGTAGAAAGACACTGCTCAATGTAATGATCTTTCAGAAGACAATGTATTTCCATAGACTCATGCACAACTCAAGACTCAACCCATGTAGTGAAACAATACCTGACCACCACAACCAAAGATTGTGAACAATAAGCCAAACCAAAGGCTTCAATTTGTTAACTATGCTATATAATGTACAAGTCATGATGTTAGACACGATTTCTGTGAGCAAGTTTTGCAGTTGAAAGTGCTTCCTCAGGCTTTGGATTCCTTTTATGAGCTTGCATATCAAGAGATGCCACAGTCACTCAGGAGCCACTTATTTTACATGAGTGAGATGACTATTTTCTATTAGGCCATGAAAGCATAGTGCCAGACCAGGCACTCCACTACCTGTGGAAAGACCTTGTGGAAAGACCTTGTGGAAAGATACAGAGGTATAATGATGCAGATTAAATCATCCTGCTGTGTGATCTCTTGTATTTATGTTTGTCATACATTGCAGATTTGTTGTTGTTGTTGTTGTTGATCATGAAGGATAGAACCAATACATTAACACAATATTCATATGAAACCCCACCTCAACAACTCACAGTCCCCCTTTGGCTCTGAATCCACTATAGTTCAAACATTTGGACACATTATGTCCAGTCCTGTCAGTGCAGTCAGGTCAGACTCAGCAAGATACTAATTACAGGCATGTGCACAGTAAAAAGGCTTGTAAATAGACCCCTAAGGCCTAAGAGTCCACTACTATGTGGTTTATTGTGTTTGTAGCAGTTGCAACATAATATGCAAGGATTTCATTCTGATGTGAATTAAGAATACAATATTGCCATCATCTGACAGTTTTGTGCTATTACATTTAGGCTGTAAATATATATATATATATTTTTTCTGCATTTAAACATCCGCATGTCTGCATGGCTAGTTCAATCATGGAATATTTAAAGATAGATTGATTCATGGCCAGTGTGTGTGTGCGTGTGTGCGCGTGTGTGTGCGTGTGCGTGTGCGTGTGCGTGTGCGTGTGCGCGTGCGTGCGTGCGCGTGTGTGTGTGAGAGCGCAATTAAGATTGAAGTCACACGTTCTGTATGTAATTTATACAGAATGTAACTATAACCAAGTCTCTATGAAATTATATAATTGCAATTGGGATTCCTCCCCTGTTTTCTCAAGGTTTAATATTTCATTATGTCTCAGGGTTTATTTTATTAAAAGCACAAAGAATAAAGTGTGATTATGGATGGCTTTTCCTAATTATCATCTAAAATAAGACTTTTTGGATGGGGATGGGGATAGTAATTTATTAAATTAGTCACTATGCATGTTCTCTAGTGGTCACTGGTTTGTCACTATGCATGCGCTCTACAGTGGTCATTGGTTCAGGCATTCTAAGGTGTTTAAGCAAATGCATTGCGTTGTTATCTTGAAAATCTGTTATTTTCAGCAAGCAACAGCGTCGTGCGAAGAATATATCAGGCTTAACAGATAGAGCCAGAATGTCCTTGCATAAAATTACTCTGGCATACGCATAAGCAAAGAGTGTGCAAGAGTAGAAGTTAGTCTAAGAAGCAACGTGAGGTTCTTCTTTAAATATATGCAGTTAACACTCAGATAAGGTATTATCTGAGTGTTTCATCTCCGGATGAGATATGGTAAATCTATACTAGCATAGCATTATGGTACATGCTCATACTAATATAACTCAATTATCAAATTTTTATTTGCCTTATATGGGAAAGGCAATGACAGAAGCAAAAGACAAGAACAAGAATAGATGTATAATTTACAATTTGGGCATTTAGCAGACATTCTTATCCAGAGTGACTTACAGAAGTATCCAGAAGTGATACAAAGAAAGAGGAGTGCTAGGGGGTTGAGGTGTAGTCTGAAGAGGTGAGTTTTCAGACTGTGGCGGAAAATGGGGAGTGAGTCTACAGTCCTCAGGATACAATGCTAGGACTGAGTTATGTCAAACACAAACGAACATGGCCCCTGCTAAAATGTGGGCCTCAACATCCTTTTTTCACATTTTACATATCTGGCTACTAAATTATTATCCCCAATACTCTGCATACTCCCCATTGCTGCTAACCCCTATCTGTCGTGCTTAACTTCTTATTAATTTTAATTATTATATCCAGTATTATCAGTATTATTATATTGATGTTAGCGCAGTTTGCTGAGCATGCTACACCAACATTTCACTGCTTGTGTTGTACCTGTGTAAGTGAGTGACGCAAATTTACCCTCAGTGCAGACTGTTCATTCCATAAAAGAGGACCCCATACAGAAAAGTCCTCAGCGTTAACTTAACTTTGAGAGTGTAGAAACTTAACCCATTTGGTTACTTTTGTACACTCTCCAATGTAAACTCTCCATAACTAATAAACAAAAATTAGGCAATCTGCAGATAAAGAAACACTGAGGATGTTGCTGTGCATTTCCTAAGTAGTTATGCAAACTTATCATGGGCCCAATTCCACACATGTAAAGAACACAAAATCAAAGTTGTACATGATGGATATTTACTTTATTATGGTACATGCACTGTCTTATATCAATACTGGAATAAATGCATAAGACAGTACAAAGGCTGTACCCATTGAGCAGATACTGTGCATCCATATAGCACAACACATTTGTAAATAAACTAATAGAATTTGAAAATGTAATCAGAAAATTCAAAATCTTTAAATTAGATGTTTTGTTGTAGCCTACCATACAAAATAGTAGGGCTCATACAATAGTCTTTGATTGAAGATTCCCAGTGATCACAAGAGGGAGCCACAACTCTTATTTAACATCAGTTTCTTTGTGGCAACAAATAACTGGCTGTGTGACAACCGCAAATGCAGACCGCAGTGCACTGTAGCAACACCTTGGTCTGAGCAGAGAAGTAGGTGACCACCTGCAGTGCATGACAAGTCAATATTTAGGACGTTGAAGGGATCACATTTCTAGTGAGATGGGAAGTATTAACCCCACACACACACACACACACACGCACGCACGCACGCACGCACGCACGCATGCACGCACGCACACACACACACACACACACACGCACACACACACACACACGCACACACAATATACTGTACTGTACTGTACTGTACTGTATATACATATGTATATACAGTACAGTATATTTATATGTATATAAGGTATATTTACAGTATATACTGTGTGTGTGTGTGTGTGTGTGTGTGTGTGTGTGTGTGTGTGTGTGTGTGTGTGTGTGTGTGTCATGCAAACAGTTTTCTTACTTAAAGCTGCTCTACATTATATATTCCAATGGATGACATTATCTTGTGTTGATATTTTCATATCATATCAACATATATATGTTAAATAAAATGTTGAAAAACACACAAAAAAAAGTGTTCATTCATAAAATACTGTAAAACCTGTTTGTTTTGCCTTGTTATGAATTCTTCTGGGTTCTCCACTTGCAATGCTTTCTTTTTCATCAAAAATGTGATGGATTTCCTCAAAGTTTATTATTCTGGCAACAGGATGGCAGACAAGAAGTGAGACAAATGGAAGGTCCATTCACAGCTGTAACTTGACAGATGAAACAGCTGTGACATAATAATCCTCCCATCCTTCATGCTCTATTACATTGCTCCCACCTTGTCATCAGTGCCACCTGACACTCCCTTCCGTGGCTGAAAATGTATCATAAATGTCACTGCTGTTCTAAGCCTACTCATTAATGACCCAGTCATTTTCATAAGGATGGAATATCTACGTACGTATTTCTGTAGTTCCATGAAAACTACTGCTCGAGTATCATGAAGGCTTCAGTCTTCAGACAGACAGTATTGCGTCTGTCTGCATTCCTGTCTGTCTGCATTCCTGTCTGTCCATACAGTATGTGTCTGTCTTTGTTCAGTCAATCTGCCGTATCCGTAGCCATATTTAAGCATTATGGTCATTAAAGAAAAACCTTTCTTTTAAAGGATGCTTTAATGCAGGTTGAAGTATACACATGCAGTCTGAATCATTTCAAGTAAGAAACTACGTAATATTGGAAGTGTCCGTGAACTAAACTCAACCTTTCTGTTCACAACTAAGTGAGTTTCCTCAGCCACGCCATCAAGCTGCTGAATAGGTGCTGTGCTATTTTGCCATGTTAGTCTTTACATGCTCCTATTATATTGATGTGTCACATTATGTACAGTATTATGACTGTGAATATCATCAGCGCCACCTGACACTCCCTTCCGTGGTTGAAAATGTACCATAAATGTCACTGCTATTCTAAGACTACTCATTAATGACTGAGTCATTACATCCGTATCTCTCTACACTCCGATTGCCATACAATACTATATTTCACATCTGATACTATTTGCTAAGAGAGAAATGGAAATCTGCCTATACTACACACGTTATGAATATTTGATGATTGATTTGTTTTGATATTCAATATTTTCACTCTATTTTCTACACACCTTTTCACCTGTAAATTTGTGAAGTGACACTACAGTATAGTTGAAGTTCCTCCTACCCAGACAATAAGGATAATAGTAGATGCAGGAAAATCTTGCTTAGGCATGGGGTAAACTGAGGACAAGGAGGCTAGAGAGACAGCGTTGCATATATTTTGAGGGGAGTTGCATCTCTTTGACGCATATGAGATACTATAGGGTCCCATTTATCAGGAGTCTATCTCATACAGTATACAGTGTGTGTATGTATGTATGTATG
Source organism: Gymnoscopelus braueri (assembly GCF_963280865.1). Taxonomy (NCBI): domain Eukaryota; kingdom Metazoa; phylum Chordata; class Actinopteri; order Myctophiformes; family Myctophidae; genus Gymnoscopelus; species Gymnoscopelus braueri. The sequence continues at coordinate 38,486,873 of NC_137608.1, read as the reverse complement.
TATGTATGTATGTATGTATGTATGTATGTATGTATGTATGTATGTATGTATGTATGTATGTATGTATGTATGTATGTATGTATGTATGTATGTATGTATGTATGTATGTATGTATGTACAGTATGTATGTATGTATGTATGTATGTATGTATGTATGTATGTATGTATGTATGTATGTATGTATGTATGTATGTGTATATACTGTATATACAGTATATTTATATGTAGGCATATATACAGTATACATGTATATATACACTAATGAATGTATATAGTGTGTGTGTGTGTGTGTGTGTGTGTGTGTGTGTGTGTGTGTGTGTGTGTGTGTGTGTGTGTGTGTGTGTGTGCGTGCGCGTGCGTGCGTGCGTGTGTGTGTGTGTCTATCTGTCGTGTTTATGTGCACAGTTTAATACTTGTGTTAATTTAATTCTGAGTGTGAAAATGGATCCGTGGGGTGTAGGGGAACTGTGGTAGGAATGCTCCAGAGACCAGTCTCTTACCTTTATGATGATGGCTAAAAAACTGCCCGTCCTCTGTCAAGGTTTAGTACAGTGAGCTATTACTCAACTCCTGTCTGTCTGTCCTCTCTCTCTCTCTCTGTTTCGTTCATTCTCCCTCTGTTTCTCCACCTTCTTCCCTTCCTTCATTCTCCCTCACTCCTTTCTGCTGTCTCTCTCTAATGAAATTGCTTTTCTCGGCTGTCCTCCATTAGCTGACACTTGGCCAGATCCTTTGGTGCAGCAGTCTAGCTGAGTCATAAAGGTTTCAGCAGGCCCTGATTTATGGCCCGTGATGTGGCTGAGGGTGAGGCAGCAGGAAAAACCCTGGTATCAGCTCACTGAACACACAAAGACGATGGGCATAACTGGATAGAGAGGACCTATACTGACTTATGAGATAAGGCATGAGACACACACAAGCACATCACAGTAATGCTGCCATCTATCCTCGATGTTTATGTCCTTTAGACTTGGTCAGTGTAGGGAAAAGGAGATGAGGCGGTAATGGCAAATAATGAAGAATGTGAGGAATAGTATTCTCAAAGTTGTAAATCTTTCACACAAGAACAGAAATAGCTCCTGCAGAGTAGTGATAGAATCAGGAGCACTTCTTTCCAGGACACTCTCTGGGCTGCTTTGTCAAATGGGGTGGAGCCTAAGGCAATTTGCCTGCTATCCAAATACTGTAGCCTCTCCATTTATATCCATTAAGAGAGGTCCATTCTGTTCTAACCGAGACAGAAAACATATTATCAACTGACTAATGAGTCAATAAAGTCTCTTTCCGTGCTGGCCAAAATTAAACACAAAGACACATTTTCTGTCCATGGACATATTTACCGTATGCCTAATAGAAATGGATTTGACTGATAAGTTCATTACAGCAACCAGTTTTCACAAAGGGGAAAAACACAATCAAATACAAAGAAGTGAAAACAAGCCAGCAGTATTTTTTATATGTTTCAAGGCTTTATTGGAGTTTAGTGCAGCACATCATGGATCTCCCTCTGAGGAGTTTGAGTAAGGCATTTGGAATTGGGCATTGAACAAACTTGACACCTTATAGACATATTGTGGTGACAGTAAAGCACATGTTCAAAAAAATCCACAAAGAATTTGTACATCCCCTATTTGCAATTCATGGTGTTAAATTGATTAGCTTTTGTTGTTGTTGTAATGGATTATTTTATTTGCTGGTACGGCGCATACAGTACATGCGTACATGCTCTGGCTCACTGACAGCTTGATCATACAGGTTTTCACCAGCATACTGGTTCCTGATTCATAGAGGCTTTGCATTATGATTGTACTGGATGATCTCAGTGTATAGGCTATAGCACCAAGGGAAACATCCCTATTCAGCATGTAAATTTAAACCTTTGTTTGCTCATCTTTCTTGTCAGCTTCATCTGCAGTATCATCTTTACTTTCTCCTTTCTCCTCTCCATCTTCTGCATCACCACCTTCCTCCTTTTGATCATCGGCCTCCTCCTCTGCAGGTTGAGCCTCATCTCCTCCTTCCTCGCCATCTTCTTTTGCATCCCCTCCCTCCGCATCCCCCTCTTCTTTTGAGTCAGCATCTGGACAAAAAAGGCAGTAAGTCAGTATTAATCAATGTTGTACAAAACCCACCTACAAGAAATACCAACAAGACACAAGAATGTGAGCTCTATTAAAACTCTAAAGCATTAACCTTCAGCCTCTCCCTCCGCTTCAACTTTTTCTTCTTCTGCTTCTCCCTCACCTTCTCCCTCAACTTCTCCATCTTCACCCCCATCACCCTCTCCCTCTTCATCGCCCTCTTCCTCCCCCTCTCCTTCTCCCTCTCCCTCCTCGACTTCTTCTGCCTCATCCTTCTCTCCCTCTTCCACCTCCTCTTCCTCCTCTTCTTGAGGCGGACTGGCCTCGGCCTGTTCTGCTTGGCTGGCAGATATCGTCTCCTCTACGCAGTATGCTGAGACGGGCAAACGGGAGCTAATCAGAAAGGGTGCCGCAGAGCTCAGCTGGGACTGCATAGAGAATGGTCGTGTGTAAGATGGGTACATGCTCTGGGAGTAATAAGAAACAGATCCGGGTCCTCCCACGTTGAAACGGTTTTCCTCCCCTTCAAGCAGCTTCCTAATATTGATAAAGACAAAGGTTATAATTAATGAGATGGCTACTTGGTGTTTTTACTAATGTATACTAAAGATTTACTAACTAGAAACATAACATCCAATTGTTGTTTTCATTATTATTATTAATATTTGTAGAAGCCTCTGACCTGTAAGCTGCAATCTCAATTTCCAAAGCCATCTTCACATTCAAAAGGTCCTGATATTCCCTCAAGTAGCGGGCCATATCATTCTTATGAGTCCTCAACTCATCTTCCAATTCACTGATATTATCCTGTAAAGAAGGAATAAACTGGCACATTAGTGGAAACCATGATGCTAAATGTGGAATACATTATCAGTATTTGATTTAGGAATCGAACCTATGGATACACTCTTACACTTAATGATTAAGAACTGAGGAATTTGACAAAAATGTCACATAGGTAACTAGGTAAATAAAACCATGGGATTTATTTCATTCTGTTTAGATTCTTACCTGTAGTCCTGAGATCTCATCACTCTGCTTCTCCTCTACATCCTGCAGCTGGTTCTCCAGGGCCTGATTCATCCCACGACAGGCCTCAATCTCCAGGGTCTTCTCTTTGAGCAGCCGGCGATACTCACCAGCCTCATCTTTGGCGTTACGCACTTTGTCTGTATTACGGGCAGTGTCTACTGTCATAACATTCATCTTGGTGCAGAACCATTCTTCAGCTGCATGGAGGTTGCGTTGCGCCAGCTTCTCATACTGGCCTCGGATATCACGGAGAGCAGCGGACAGGTCAGGTTTAGCCACCTCCATCTCCACTGACACCTGGGTGCTGTACTGTATCTGGGCCTGCAGCTCTGCGATCTCACTCTCGTAGAGCCGCTTCAGGAAGGCCAGCTCATCCAGTAGCCTTTCCACCCTTTTCTCAAGCTCAACCTGGCCGAGGGCAGCCTCGTCCGCCTCCTTCCTGACATCCATGAGCCTGCCTTCCGACTCCTCCCTGGCAAGCACTTCCTCCTCGTAACGCCCCTGCAGGTTCTGCAGCACGTCGTCCATCTGGTCCCTGTGGTTCTGGGCAGCCTGCTTCTCATGACGGGCCTCCTCCACAGCAGCACGGAGTTGGCGGATCTCTTGCTCATACAGGCCCCGGAGGTTGGACGGCTCTACATGCCTCTGCCTGAGGACCAGGAGTTCAGTCTCCAGCAACTTATTCTGCTGCTCCAGTTCATGGACCCTCTCGATGAAGCTGGCAAAACGATCATTCAGGTCCTGCAGCTGGGCTTTCTCTTGGGTCCTTACAGTTTTGAACTCAGAACTGACGTGCGTTGCCTGGCTGAGGTCGAACTCAGCAGCAGAGGAGGACAACGGAGCAGCTGAGATGGCTCGGCTATAGGTTGGATAACTTCTGCGTGATGATCCATAGGATGTATGCGGGGCAGAATGGCTGGAATATATGGACCTGGATCCTATTCCTCCACTGCCTCCATGTCCTCCGCTGCGCACCACCACTTTCCTCTTGTAAGAGGAAGGGAAGTAATGTTCGAAGCCAATGGAAGTCATGACTCTTCAGATAAGACAGCTCTGTGTCTAAGAATGCGGCTGGGTAGACTGCACACTGGAATCTGCATTACACTGGCTTTTATAGTGCCCATAATGACTGTGACGTAAGCTATTTTTTGGAGGCATGCTGACTGAAAGAATCAATAATGGTGCCAGCCAGCCAGTCTGAGAGAGAGAGAATGGGAAGATGGGGATGGGTGGGGCAGGGGAGGATGGGTGAAAGAGGCGGGATAAGCGGTGTAGCAACAAGGGACTGCAAAAAGCAGGGTCAGTGAGGACAAAACCATTTCTGATACATATTCTTTTCCATAAATCAGCATACATTTTGAAAGTGGTGAGCTTAAACTTGGCATGTCTCTACCTTGTGCCTGTGCAAAACATTTTGAATTGATCTAAGCAACGACCATGACGTTTCTGGCAAAAAAAGACACAGCCCTGCACCATTTTATGTATGCAGAATAAGTAATTCCATAGTTCCCAATCAATCTCTACTAATAAACATATCATCATCATCAATCTGTATTACTTTTTGTGCCGTTGGAACACACCCAAATGAACCCACAATGCAGATTCTGTATTCAAAACAACTGTACTGAGATCAGTAAAATAGTTTGCAGTGACCTGGACAAATACTCATTATCAGGGACACTTTGCCCCCTAGTGGCGGTCTGTGTATTGTGCAAGTCCTGCAGGAGAAAATCTTCCGCAGTGCACAACAAACTGGCAACAATCATCAGATTTTGTAATGTGTACCTTCACTACCTTGATACACATTACAGATATATAGTAGGCTACTACTACAAGGTAAAGTATTTTTATACTTTTTTTTACAAATGAAACTATATTTTCTTGTGTGTGCCATATCTAATAACCACAATAATTCAGTAATTATTTCTTTCATTACTGTCATTTATTGCCTTACATGACTTAAAGTGTGATGCTTATGGTGACAGCGTTTATGATTACATCATATTTGTATACAATTATACACAGATTCTGAAATACAAATTCAAATACAATCCTCATTGCAATTATTTTGGGGTTCTGTGGCCTAATTCATTTGAGTTTTGGTTGATAAGATGATTTAATCAACACTGATAATAACAGGCCATTCTTCAGGATGAACCATAGAAATTATTTCTTGTTGGCATGTATGAAGAGGTACTGGTGTGGTGAAGCCTATAGCATATGGCAGGACCATGTATGCAAAGTGTTAAATTGTGGGCAACTTTAGCCAGTGGTATTGTCTAGCCTATAATGTGAATATGAAATTGTTATCAGTAGTCTAGTGGTCCTAGTAATATTTGCTGAAGAAGAATATCATATGACATGGTTAAACTACATTTGATTAAAAAGTAGAAACGTGAGGATAGCTATTTGTGATTTTGTTTATTTGTTTTATTTTTTTTCTCTATGTTTTAAGTTTATGACTTATGGTGTGGAATTAACATATGCCCTAGATGTTTCTTTTTTTTCTTTCTTTTTTTACCTGACCTGCACATCCACTTAAAAAAAATAAAAAAAAGATTTTACTGTATTGCATGTTTTGTGTGAATCAAATCAAAACGAACCCTCATTTTATTTTGATCTCCGCCAGGCCAAAAGGCTGGGAGGCAGAGATTATCTTTTCACACGTTTGTATATGTGTATGTGTATGTGTGTGTGTGTGTGTGTGTGTGTGTGTGTGTGTGTGTGTGTGTGTGTGTGTGCGCGTGCGCGTGCGCGTGCGTGTGCGCGTGCGTGTGTGTGTGCGCGCGCGTGTGTGGGTGCGCATGTGCCTATATTCCATACTATTTATATATCTTTACCTATACTGGCTTCCATAATTAGTGGGAGGGGTCTATTTCTTACATACATTTAATCACAACCCAACTTGGAATCACATGATGAGTGGCCTCTATGAGCACACTGCCAAAAGCGTTTTCACTTAATTCTGCCCATGGGGTTGTCACAAATGCGAAAAGTTGAATCATATATCATATAAATCTAGCTCCCGAAGCTTCCTCTGCTCTGGCCCTGATGGCTGTAATCCATGATTAGGGTTCATGATCATGACATTTTAAAAATAATCAAATAATTGTGATTAACGGTTTAATTGTGTTTTTGGAATGGAACATTGGAACATATAAATCAAAATTACATTTCTGTTTGCCTTTTGGGCTTTTTAATCAAAAATTGCATAGGGCAGATATGACTCACTGGATCGGTTCGCAGTCGAGTGTGTGGCGGCTAAAATGAGGATCAGTATCTCCAAATCTGAGGCCATGGTTCTCAGCAGGAAACCAAAGGATTGTGCACTCTGGTATAGGGAACGAGACTTTCGTTTTCTCAAACGGGTGGCTGGCCTCTCCCTTAGAGGGTGAAAAGTTCAGTCATCCGCGAGAAACTTGGAGTAGTACCGCTGCTCCTTTACTTGGAAAGGAGACAGCTTAGGTGGTTCGGGCATCTAGTACAGATGCCTCCCGAGTGTCTCCCTATAGGGCGGTCCTCACTGTACGTCCCACTGGGAGGAGACCCCCTGGCAGACCAAGGACCAAATGGGGAGATTATATCTTCACACTGACCTTGGAACGCCTCAGGATCCCCAAGGAGGAAGTTGCTAATGTTGCTCTGGAAAGGGAAGTCTGGAGCGCTCTGCTGTTACCCCTGAGACCCGATTCCGGATAAGTGGTTGAAGATGGATGGATGGATGGATGGCCTAACTTAATTAGGCTATACACAGAAATGACTGACACATTTTACACTTTCAAAAGTTTTCAGGAATAGCTAAAATAGCAGATTTACACATTGTTACGCGTTGTGAGCTTGTAAATGAGCTATCTTAGCAATTTTTCAGTTGATGAGCTTGTACAGATGAATGGAAACAATTCTGAAGACAAAAATAATTGTGATTATCTCATTTAATCAGGGCGTTTTTCTCTGGTTGTGCCAGGTGACAGCATCCATCATGTCGCTGTCCATCAGCAGTGGTGCTGAACCATTCGGGCGGGGGGGGGGGCAACCAACCATGTGGGTCACTCACTGGTTCTCAATATCGGGTCAGGGGGGGACCCAGTTGGGGGGACCACCAAGAGACCAAAAGGATGCGTACGGGTTTGTATATTCTGTAACTAAAATGAACACTGAGGATTTTACAGTGTAGACTGGGGTCCCAGGGATTTAAGGAGAATGGTTTCAAATGGGGGTCCGCGGCCTAAGGCATATCAAACTGGGGGTGTAGGGCTGCTGGTCCTACTGGTCCTACTGGTCCAGCCAACAATGCTCTGGTCATGTACACACTGGTCTGCACATGCAGTTAAAGCAGTTCACCCGAACATCAATGTTTATGATTGGCCAAATGAATACGGCCCCCAGCTCACGTCGTCGCTATTGACCAATGAGCCACGACGTTACTGTAAGCGGGTAGCTTGACGCTGCTGCTGTGACGTCAAAGTTACCGATGATATTCACACACTAAAAACAACAAAGGATGGCATTATTATAAAGTTATGCATGGACTTTGTAGCCCCGTATCCTATCTATAACCAGCGTCTCACATGTTTATCATCCTAACAATGTCACCATGCCATTGAAAAGGGGAACAAATGGTGAGTCAAACTCATTTCACATTTTGCAGGGTATGTTAGCAACATGCTAGCGCTAGCCTTCAACTTGCTAGCCACTCGAGCAAAGACAGAGATCTTTTTTAATGCAAATTCAGACATTTTAGTTTTGTCCATTTGTTGCGTATCTCTTCCATTAGCTCAAATGTGAAAAGAAAAGGTAGAGTTTTGTGTAGTTGTTTTGGAAGTGATATTTTGTACCCACTACGACTTGGATGCCGCCCCATCAAGATGTAATGGACTCAATCAATAAACTCAAATACAAAATGAATTATTATTCAGGAGGATAAGTGCCAAGTGGGCATGAAGAAATGCCCATTTTGTTGTGGTAGTATGTATTTATTTTAAGCAACTGACCAGTGACTATGTCATCATGGATTATACACAGCAGTGGTGGAAAAAGTACTCAAATGTTTTACTTAAGTAAAAGTATCAATACTGCAATGCAGAAATACTCTGTTCTGTTACAAGGAAAAGTCAGGAATTCAAAATTGACTTGACAAAAAGACTGTACAAAAGTATAAAATGTACTTAAAGTACCAAAAGTAGAAAGTACTCATTATGCAGAATCTCCCATTTCACAAGTTTTCAAATGTATAAAAAAATATTTTGAAAAGATCTACAAGCTCTTCAAGCTCACTCTGGCTATTTTCAAATGGCCGAAATGTATATGTATATGGGAGTAACTAGTAACTACAAATTTCAAATAATTGTAGTGGAGTAAAAGTGTAATATTTGCCTCTGAGATGTAGTGGAGTAGTGTAGAGTAGAAGTAACAATACTGAAAATGGTAAATTCTCCATATACCTCAAAATTGTACTTAAGTACAGTACTTGAGTAAATGTACTTAGTTACTTTACACCACTGATACACAGTAACATCATAATATAACTCTGACAATGCACAATGAATGGTGAGTTGTAGCCTACACTCAGAGTTGCAAATAAATAGCAGAGGATTTTACTGTGTATATGCATGCATATTCAGACTGTATTCATTCTCTACATTTTATCAAACAAATTCTGAATTTGTATCTTGTTTCTGACTGCTCTGACACTACCCTGTGTGACGTTTACTAATTTTGATACATTTGCAGGTCCTGTAAAAAGCAATTAAGTCTGCAGTGAGATCTACTGTGTCTGTTCTAAAATGGTAAGGGCAACATCAGAAATTCTGCATTGTAACCACTTTGCTGAAAATAGCCTATCGACAAGCTCACAACGCGCTTGTCGATCTGCCATTTACTGCGAAAGCTTTCCCCACAATACGGATTCTGGGGTTTAAGTGGTTAACTGTTGTGCTTTGCATCAGTGTGAACTAAATTAGTTTCTGTTAATAATGATTACTCAAGCACTCTACAATCCCAGGGCTACATATTTTGCTTGTCCAATGTTTTTTTTTGCCCTTTTATCTCCCATCATCATTTCCATCCAGATCCGGATAGCAGCATTGAATGCTGCTTCAGCAGCCGCTGATGAGTCTCAAGACCCCTTGAGAAGTAGCAAGGGTCAAACGAAGGAAGCTCAGGTCCATTATTAATTATAAACCATACAGTTGAATCGAGTTATAATTGTCTTTCCTCTTTATGCAGACATTTTGTTCGCTAGATTCAGTAGATTGTTTTTCATATGTTGTCGCATTTGTTTTCTACAGGAAGCTGGGGCTTTTGCTCTGTATCACAAAGCTTTAGATCTTCAAAAACATGACAAGTTTGAGGAGTCTGCCAAGGCCTATCATGAACTTCTCCATACCCCACTGCTCAAAGAGGTATTATGTCACAACATACACAGTACAGTATAACTTAAATCCCTCTACCATTCATCTTTATTGGTTACACAAGGATCAGGATTGAGTTTGATATTCACCATTTATTTACCTTTTAGTAACGTGGCGTGGTGATTGCCACATAAACCATACTTGTTCGAACACACAAATTACAAACAATTAAACACTTCCAAAATAATGCATCAAAAACCAAAGTTCATTTTAATAAACAAAAATTGATGTACAACAAGTTAGACTGCTGTAAACCATGCAGATGACAATGCATTTTCTTTGTTCTGGTGCCACATTTGATAAATCCTTATCCTGATGTTTAGGCGAAGCTCTCAGATGATCAGAGAGTGGGTCTCAAGCATCCCGGGCTGATGTTGAAATACTCTACTTTCAAGAACTTAGCCAGCTTGGCTGCATTGCGAGATGACCTGGAAACGGCTATGGAGTTTTACTTGGAGGTAAATTAATCAAAACTAAAGTTGGGAACGATGTAAGTTGGAAATGCATAAATCATAAACTAAATATCTTTATTTCACTTTGAAAAAAATATGACAAAATTGACCAAGAGAGTGACGACAAAATGGTCATGGTGATGCTGAAGAGGTGGAATGTGGTGTTAACATTGCCTGGGTTAACCACATTAACCTTGGTGTCCCTATTTTGGAAACGTCATTATGGGTGGATATTTTTCAAAAAATAAATAAAAATACAGAATATGATACAGCTCTGTATCATATTAGTTTGTGTGATGTGATGTGATGTTTATATATGTTTGTTTTTTCCCCTTCAGGCTGTCATGTTAGATTCCACTGATGTAAACATGTGGTATAAGATTGGTCAGGTGGCAGTGAAATTGGTGCGTATCCCTCTGGCCCGGCATGCTTTCGAGGAGGGTCTGCATTGTAACCCAGACCACTGGCCCTGCCTGGACAACCTCATCACTATTCTGTACACGCTTAGCGACTACACCTGTAAGTCATACAAGTTTATATTACCTCCCTCATTGTGTTGATAACCCTTTGCATATTGGCATTGTTATCTTATTGCCCAATCATAATTTATTACATTTATTATTAGCAGGTTATTAATAATTCTCCATACAGACTTGATTTCGTGTGTGTATTATAAGTGACTGAGGCATGACCGTATCCTCCTCACAGTTATATATTGTTTAAAGTTCAGACTGGTTCAGCCATGGGGAGGAGAATGCTATCATTTATGTATTCTGTTTCTAGGCTGTTTGTATTTCATCGCCAAAGCCTTGGAGAAAGACCACTGTTACACTAAAGGCCTGGTGTTGAAGGAGAAAATATTTGAGGAGCAGCCCTGTCTGAAGAGAGACACCATGTACATGTTCATGAAGTGGTGAGGCCCACATGTTCCTAAACTAGCGGCAGGATAGCATAGCGTTTAATAGACATACTGTATACTGTATGTTACAGGTTCAATTTCCCTTAAAATGGCATTATCTGCAGCTGCCATGTACTCTGGTTAATGTGTATGTGATGAGGAAGCTGAACCCAATCTGCTCACTTGAAGTTAAAGCTAATAGATTGTAGTATGGAGTTACATCTTTTAGCATTGCATCGTGGCTCTAGTGGTGTATATTAACATAACTGAATCTCTATGCTGCTTTAGTCTTGAGCCTCTGTGGTTTTGTTTGCAGTGACATGTCTATTCACTATGTGGATGCGGACGAAGAGGTGAGCAAATCCATTGTACAGGAAGCATCGGACTTAAGGAAGCGCAGACAGGCTCTGTCTTTCCGTGAGCCTAAACCTGACCTGATCCTTGTTCAGCCCATACGCTGTTTCTCGTGAGTGATAGCCTGCTGTTTCTCTTTTTACTTAAGCATTTGTTATTACAGTTTACACTTCAACTGACAAGGGATTGACTATGTAGGCTTGCAGAATGGTTATAAACAGAATATGCATAATATAGGTCAATGTTAAAATTCGATTGTATTTCCCATTAAAGAGCAACTTCACAAAAATCTGAATGAATGAATCGTATCATTCTATTTTGAGGAGGCTGTGGAAATCTGATATAACACTTCCTTGTGTGTTCTCTCTTTGCTGGAAAATCCCCGCCACAGCATGTTTTACGTTGGCTAGCAGAGATTTTCCAGCACAGAGAGAGAGCCCTCGACACACAGAATGCTTTCGGAAGTGTTATATCAGATTTTGAAGTTGCCGTTTAATAACAATCCTTTTGAGTTCTTTGTTTGAATTTGTTGGCTCGATCTCCAGGTGGAAGCATGTGGGAGAGAGCTTTCTTGCAATGTACAGACATCAGACTACATGTGAGCCCCCACAACCAAGTCTGGGGCGCAGGATTGACCTGTCAGAATACCGTGAGTCAAACTGCCTCGAGAACCTGCCCCAGCCCAGTAGCCCGGCCAGCACAGTCCAGACCACCGTGCCTAGCAGCAGCCCCAGCTCATCCCTGCCCCCAATAGCCATTCCCGAAGCCCCGGCTCTGCCACAACCCACCACGCCGGCTCAGGCCATCCCCAGTCAGACCACTGTGGAGGTCACCACAGAACCACCTCCTGTTGGTCAGTGCAAATACATGGTTGAAATGCTATTGCTTTGAATTGTGTAATATAGTTATTATGCAGTATGAGGTATTGATTATTCATACTGCACTTTTGCAGCTATGGATACCTCCCTGACTGATAAGGGAAAGAAAGCCCCCAAGAGGAAACGTGTGGTGGAAGACAGCGGGGAGACGGCCAAGCGGAGGTCGGCCCGTGTCCGAAATACAAAGTGCAAGAAGGAAGAGAAGATTGATTTTCAAGAGCTGCTTTTTAAATATCTTCCTTCCAGGTAAATGTCGGCAACCTAACGGAAACGCGCCTAGCATGCAGACATAGATGTAATTCTAACAATCACTGTAATGTGTTTTTTTCCCTTTCTTTTCTTTCTTTTTAGGCTAAGGAAGTTTGATCCTGAAGACGATGACGAGAGCCTCAGTAATCTGGAGGCCCAGTGTGATGTCAAGGATGACGCACAGCATAGAAGTTGTTCGCCCGTGGTTCAATACATGGAAACTGGTATGTAGTATAGATTGCTCAATGCGCCTGAAATTAAAACCTGAACAGTCCGTAGTGAGTTGAAGGCCGAGCCCTCCCTGAGTTCAATAATAACGTATGATAATGAGCCCAGCCTGACCCATAACCCAAACCATTACTCTTCATGAAATGGAATAAAGAACCTGTGTTCCAGTGAATCTAATGTAGTTATTTTTTATTCAGAAGCTCTTGTTAATACTTTTAAATGTTTAAATATTTATAAAACACACATGACAGACTTAACCGCTTCCAACCTGGTGTCCCTGTTTTGGGCACGTCATTATAGGCAAACATTGTCAGAAAAAAAATAGATAAAATAGCAGATTTGCAAACTTGTGTGTTGTGAGCTTTTAGATTGTCAATTTTAGCTACTTTTGCATGACACTCATATGACGAAGTAAGGCAAAGAAAAAGTTGAAGTATAGAGATGCATGGTTTTTGCCTGACAGCGACGACATTCTTCTCACATGACGCCTTTTTATCAGGTTAACAAACTATGCAATCCACCTGTCTGTAGAAAAACAGGATGTCCACAACTTCCTGCTGAATAATATGACTAATGGTGGCATCCTGGACCTCATGATGCGCTACCTGAAGGCAGTCGGTCAGAAGTTTATGGAGGAGTGGTCCCGGGGGCTGACCGCTGTGGTACTGGAGGTCTATCAGACATGGAGGAAGCATAGTAGTGGACTTCCCAATCCTCTGCTCAGAGACTGCAGCAACCAACACATAGGGGTAAATGAAATTACAGGCATCCGTCAATGTTAAAGTTCAAAGTTATATTTGTCACACAAACCGTTGTACTTGCACAATTAATAATATTTCTTGTGCAGGAAATGTTGGAGATGAGCTTAGCATGCATGGAGCTACAATTGGAGCAATGGTCGCACAGCAAAGGGAAGACGGGTATGTACTAACTAACGGGTATGACTAACTTTGATAATTGTCATCGTCTATCCTGAATAATGGTCTGAAACGTTATTTTCTTTTTTAATCTACTTTTCTAGTGTCTCCGAGAAGGAACGGCACCGGTCAGGTCAGCGATGCAGCTGACACAGAGTTCCCTGGACAGCACTTTGAGGGAGATCTACTGCTGCTGGCCTTAGGTTCTACCCAGAGGGACATTTTTGAGGATAGCTGGCTAGACGTTATGGTGCGTGTCTACTGGCTCAAGGCAAGGTTCTTGGCTCTTCAGGTGAGACCGCTATGCTGCCTTTGCCTCAATTGTGGTCATGTGGGATTCTCTGTGCTTGACATAAACCATTAATTCAATACTTTCCCTATCTTTCTCAGGGGGATATGGAGCTGGCCCTGGAGAGCTATGACGTGTGCACAGGTCTACTGCAGAGCAAACCAAAGACCTCTGATGGGAAATATTACACCATCAATCTGCCCAATCTACGAGTAGAAGCAGCAATCTCAGTGGAGGAGGTTGGTCTTCTTACCGGAAAATAATTTGGTGTAGATATTTACAGTTCCTAGACTTTAAGCATTACTGATTTTATGCTTTGGCATTTCACACACTATATATATATTTTTTAAGAATCGATTGATGTGTACTGAGCAGTCTCAATGTGACTTTGAGATATTGTCAAGTGTACTTGCGGCAAACCAAATGCAGAACACAAGTGAAGCCACGGCAACTTTTCTGTTTTGTTGGTGGTTCCATGAAAATCTATTCTCTCCCATTGACAGATTGACAAGAGACTGAAGTCCCTCGAGCGTTGTCAGTCTCTGGAGGAAATACAGCGCCTCTTTGAGTCTGGGGATTTTGAATCTGTTGTGCGTCTGCTGCAGCCCACCCTCAATTATGGTGGCAGAAGCAAACCTCTTGAATTTGTCACCGCAGCACCTGAAAGGCCTGCTCAGTTAATGCTGTTGCAGGTAAGATATTCTGCAAGCTTGACAGTGACAATGAGATTGCATCAGCATGTAGCTTTGGCAACACATTATAATTGGTCTGCATAATGAATCATGCACTGAATACCTGATTTAAAATCGCACCATACCACCATTAATAAGCATAAGATATTGGCATGTTGACATACATATACTGGTATGTATTTATTTTTGCTCTTAATTGATCAGTGCTGCTGTTATGGAATCTCTCCAAATGAATGCATGCATCTGTTCCCACTGTCCATTTTGAGCAGTGAACAGAAATGGCAACTGGAACATGGCCATATAATGTCACCATTTAGCCCTCTTTCAACGGACGTTTGAAAGCGCAGCTTGCATTCAATGAATGCTCTGTAATGTCTTGCTAACAAACCATTGTACACCGTCACACTTAAGCTTATAGTGCGTTAATACCTTGCAGCGGAGCGCACAAGCAACTCTGTGCGTCTGCTGCTGTAGTTGAAAATTGTCCATCTGTTGATATAAGCTATTGAGATATAAGCTACTAATCAGGGTTAATTCTCATGATCAGAATATGGATAGTTGTAACCAGGATCGTTCAGTTGCCCATAACTTTGAAATTAAACTGCCCGGTCAGTTGACACAGTTGGTTGTTCTCCGTCCACATCTGTGTGGCCTTAGACCTCCCTGTTGAAGCAGAAGGATTATCAGCAGTGTATGGAGTGCACCGAGGTGGCCCTGAACGAAACCCTGCAGCAGCTCAACTCTGCTCCGACCAGCTCCCCATGTGCCAAAGAGGAGTGGGTCAACACCGTCACACAGCTACTGACTGGCATTGAGGTCTGCTTCGCCGAGGACCCGCAGCTACTCAGCAATGTCCCTCGCTTCTCCAGCTTGGCCCGTCTGGCCAACAACCTCATCCAGGTGAGCCTTTGCTGCGTGTCACTCTCTCCCCATTTCCTGGCAGCCTACTGTCCTATCCATAACAAAGGCATAAAAAGCCCCCAAAAAATACACTTTTAAAACTGTTATATGTTCATGTAGAATACATGACTATCCCAAATTACAGCCAGGACTCAAATATCCTCACAAGATACAAAAAAAACTATATACAATAACATGCATAGATGAACGATGGAAAAGTATAGAAAATGACCTAAGTGCGGGGTCGGTGAGTTTTAAGTTATGTGTGATCAATGTTATTTTAAGACTGTTTGATTTAGCCTGTGCTTACATAAAACTGTGAAATGAAGGAAGCGGCTCAAGGAGTGACTGGAGCATTCTGTGATTGCTACTCGGGTTCTCTAAATGTGCTGTTGTGTTGTCTCCAGCTGATTGACCTCAGCATGGTGATGCCTGATGATCCTAAGGAGCCTTGTTTCTCCTCTGTTCTGCCATGGATCATCCTGCATCGTGTCATCAAACACGAGGAGGCTGCTTTTGACTGTATGCTTCGACAGCACATATCCGTAGGGGATGAAGAAGGTATGGTGGTTGGTCACACAAACTAGAATTGGATAGAACGAATGTCCCACTGTTTGTTTATTGCTAGAGACTACCATCTAGTGGTAACATAAGTTAATGTCATTATTTAATAGCAATAGCTAATAGCAATTCTTGAAATATTGGTGTTGCAAAGCCTGCATTTGACTGACTTATCATTGACTGATTCATAAATATACAAATGGCCACCGCCCTCTAGTTAGGAGACTTATCTTCTCCTCTGTGTGCCTTGCCTATTGTTATGTCATTTGTCTGTTTACCTGCATCTTTTACATTTTATATTATCTGATCTACGGTCATTTTAATCTATTTTAATGCACTTGACCAAATAAGTCCCCTCTTTGGGATGACACATCTTACCTTGTCATTGCTGAACTGAGCATTGTTATGACCTTTTCTCCTCAGATGAGTCTGACACGCCCATGCTGCCTTCCTCTCTGATGTTGCTGAATACAGCTCATGAGTACCTGGGCCGGCGCTCCTGGTGCTGCAACTCGGATGGCACACTCCTCAAGTTCTATGTGAGTGTTATCATAACATGTCATCTTCTACCATGTACTGTACCTACCTATGAATAATATGTTATAGGACAGTCATTTTTATCTTAGCCATTGTTACGATATACACAAAAAACTGATTGGTACCGTAGGTTCCACATCAAACGGCCCGGAGCAGTTTGTATTTGCATTTGTGAAAGTACTACAAGTAAAATATACTTTAAACAATAAAATGAATTTGAACAATAATGTTGTTTTGAGAATATTGTAATTTGAAAGTACCAAACCTTGTGCAAGTATTTAAAGTGATCCTGGAATATGACGTTTCAGGTCAAACATTATGCTAACTCCTCAACATTATGCTATGACTTCAAACTGATTGACTCTCTTATTTTCTATAAAATAATAGCAAAAGCAAATAATATTACTAAGCCAGTAGAGGAGACAGTTATCCTAATAGAAAGTTGGTCACAAAGGTGTATATATATACATGAAAATAGTTGTTAATTATGACACACTACAGTATTTGAAAATCCTTCAACCATATGCCTTTAAATCCTTTGGGCTCAGCATCGGAACTAGTTTCTCACGACTACATGAAATATGTTTGATGCAGATCTGTGTTCTGGAAAAAGAGCTTGCAGCCGCAGTCGCTAGTAACAGTGACTCCCATCCGTATAAAGAGGAGCTAGAGATGGCCTTGGAGCAATGCTTCTTCTGCCTGTATGCCTACCCCAGTAAGAAGAGCAAGCCCCGTTACCTCGAGGACCATTCTGCTCCACAGGTCATACACACACACACACACACACACACACACACACACACACACACACACACACACACACACACACACACACACACACACACACACACACACACACACACACACACACACACACACACACACACACACACACAGAAATGTCATCCTATTCATGCCTTGGTGGTTGTGTCACGTCACGTGCGTTAGTGTACATAGTGCACATCTGTAGTGCACGTATCTGGACACTAGGTGGGTATCAACACCACATTTGAATGTTGATATACCTTGATGACTGGCGTTGATACAACGCCAGTCATCAAGGTATAAGTCGTGTAACACAGTAATTGCATGATGAACAGATTGGCACATGGTTTGCTGACTTAATTAGCCAAATTGAATTAACTGGTTGGTCATCTGCGTCATAGAGTTTGAGAATGTCTCACAACAAGTCAATACACGGATAAGCAAATTGCTTTGCTTCCAGGGCGCTTGAATTTGATTAATTATCTACTTTAAAATGCATCAGACAAAGGCGCTCGGGTGGCACAGTGGTATAGGCCCTGCCCACCACCAGGGAGGTTGTAGATTGGAATCCACCGTAGTGCATACGGCTTTGTCGGGCGTCTTTGCAAACACAATTGGCCCGTGTTCGGGGGAGGGAAGCCGGGCGGGAGGGTGAGATAGATATATATATATATATGCACACACGCACACACACGCACGCACGGGCTGGGGCGGCACATGTCAGCAGGGAGTGTTGTGCAGTGACAACACAGAAATGTGTGTGGGGAGAAATTAATTGACATAATGACTAAATTGGGGAGAAAAAGGGGTAAAAAATAATTGCCTACTCTAAATAAATAATAAATCAGACAGAAATTAACACTGGGTTTGCACACTGCTGCATTCCGCGTGTAAATTTAACCCGCAAGGGTAAAATCTTTGCTGTGCATACTGATGGTACATTTTTAAGGGTCAATTATTTTAAACGTTAATTGGACGCTGAGGATTGTTCTGTGCATGCTGTAGCAGAGTACCAAGGCCATGTTTTTGTTGGCAAGAAATGTACGCAGTATTTAAACATGCATACAAATGCCATCTAGTGCCTCCTTTTTATTTCCACTCAACCTGTTTGGTAGGCTTCTTAAAGGGGACCTAAGTGATATTTTGTGTTAAAATAAGTGTTGAATGGCTCTATACTCCCATAGAAATAATGTGAGTGTTTGTTCAGTAACAGGGGACTCCCCATCTCACAAGCTCTTCATTAAACACAAAATCATTTTCAGGTTGGTATACCAATTTCATCTAATTAGGAGAGAGATATAATACAGGATAAACAATTGAAATCGGAAGTGATGAAACAAGGGAGGAAAAAAAGAGCAGACAAAATTGGAATTAGATCGCTATAAAACTGAAGCAAATAAATTAATTATTTCTCCTGAAAACATATTTTTTGTTTATTAAAGTGCTGGCGATTGGGAGACACCTGTTACTGAATAAACACTCTATAGCAATGATTACTATCAGAAATAGAGCTTTAACTTTATAACAACTTTTTGTTAAACCAAAGAATATCAATAACAGCACTTTTTTTTAAATCATTCTTTCAGTTGCATACTGTTGAACAATCTAGGCTTTTTGATGATCGTGTGGCACTGCACTCATAGTGCACATTAGCACTCTCACTTTAATCACCAGGGCAGCACATTACTGCCATTCTTTGCTGTGTCAGTGTTTCTACACTGATTAAATGGATTGTGATATAAACATTACAGCCCGTGGTATTTAGTATTAACTCTCATGTCCGAACTGCAGGTGGAGCTCCTGTGGAGCAATGCTTTCAATATGCTGCAGTATTTTAAGCCAAAGACGCTGGCTGAGTTTGACAGTTACAAGACCAGTACAGTGTCTGCTGACCTGGCCAACCTTCTGAGGAGGTTCTCTGGCATGGCGCCCCCCAGCGACACTCCTACTCTCTCCATGGACGACGTGGCAGCGTACATCGAGGGCATGACTGCAAAGGTCAGCATGTTATCCCTATTTTGATGCATGTCATTATAGACTCACACCGCTCACATCGCAATGTGTTGTGAGCGTGTAGATTGGCTATTTTCACCACGAGACACCTCAGAATCAGAATCAGAATCAGTTTTATTGTCACATCACAGGTTTACAAGGTAAAAAAGTGGGTGAAATTCTTTTTTGTACATCGTTCCCATCGCAACGTTAGTTTCCATAGAAAGAAGAGGGGGGGGGGGGGGAGAAGAAGAGGGTGGGGGGCAGGTGGGAAGGAGATCAAAAACAAGAGAGCAACAGAAGGCCAGACAAGTTATCTACATATTTACAAATTACCTGAGATAATAAAAAAACTAAAAAACTAAACTAAGGTGCCTGAGCATAGCAGCAATGTATTGTATACTGTGCATGTTATACTTATACTGTGCATGATAGACAAAGGACGTTAAGGTGCTTAGAGGAAAAGGAGCACAATAAAAAGAATAAATATAATATAATAAAAATACCCAAAAAAGACACCTGTTGTACAATGAAGTATAAATCAGGCTTAAGTGGTTCAGAGCACTAATGAGTCAGATAGTGAGTGGATGTTGACTAACTTTCACTGTATTTTCTGTAGTAGTAGTAGTATTGAGAGTGGTTGGTGTGTTCAGCAACTGGAGTATAAATCTTTGTTGCATCAGATCCTGCTCTTGTATTCAGCTCTTGTTTTTTTTAACTCATGCAACTCATTCAACTTTAGTTGTGATGTTTGACTCCGTTCATCAGAGCATAGCAGTTATAAACAATAGAATGTCTTGTGATTTAATATATCACTAGTCCATACCTGGGGATGAGCAGCAGTCTTGGGACTGCAACCACACCCATAGCCCATGACAAAGATGATTACATTTGGGAAAAGTAAAAAATCTGCTAATGGTCAATGCCCATGTGTAATTTCAGTGATCAATCCACTATAGAGACAAATGGACTGAGGATGAGCGGACAAACAGGCAATAAGAGTTTTCTCTGTTTTATAGTAGGATAGGATAAGTGTATAGACATTAATTATCCTTTTTTTTCTTGTATTCTCTTTAAGACTCCATGTATTCCTGAGGGTGGTGCCACAGCCCCTCCAATCATTAATGAGATCTACTACTTGCTGGCTGACTACCACTTCAAGAACAAGGAGCAGTCCAAAGCCATCAAGTTCTACATGCATGATATCTGCGTGTGTCCCAACAGGTTTGCATTATCAGCGATGGTCTCTGTACCAGTTCAAACTGTTAGAATATGAGCAAAATATGAGCAAAAAAACTGTATTGTTAAAGTGTGTTCTGCCTGTTTTCTTGTGTTTTACAATTCTGCGTGCTTCAGAATTAGTCTTGGTGGTGGTACATTAGGTTTTATGTGTATGGTATCCTTCAGACATTCTGAACTCAAAGCTGCTTTACAGTATCCTTTAGACTGATTCTGAACTCAAAGGTGCTTTACATAAAAACAAACAGCACACAAACAAAAGGCAAGTAGCTTTAGAACCACCCAGAGAAATGCTTATCACATACAGTACCATCTAGGGATATTTTCGTCTTTTGACATTTTTTTATATTACCATAATTATTCCGGAATTGATCTTTAGTCTGCATTTTGACGCAAAACTACCAACTCCGTTTGAAGATGCATATGCACACGGCATCCACAGAACATTATTATATGGTTATATACTATACTATTTGTCTATTTGTCCACTGACATCATGTGTATTCGGTCAGGTTTGACTCCTGGGCTGGCATGGCACTGGCCAGGGCTAGCCGCATCCAGGAGAAGCTGAACTCCAACGAGCTGAAGAGCGACGGACCCATCTGGAAGCACTCCCAAGCAGTGCTCATCTGCTTCAAAAGGGCCCTGGAGATAGACAGCTCCAACCTGTCTCTGTGGATAGAGTACGGCACTATGTGCTATGCCCTGCACTCCTTCGCCTCGCGGCAGCTCAAGCAGTGGCGGAGTGAGCTGCCCCCAGACGTGGTTAAACAGGTAACCTGACGTGCACTTTGTGCCAGGCTGCAGATTTCTTCATAGCTCCTCTTGTGTCCACTGTCAGGCCCAGTGGGCACTTTTCCCTCCCTAGTGTGCTAAATGTCATGTCTTGTCACTTCTGGTAATGCCCCATGAGAATTCACTGTTGAGTAAATTGATCTGTTCCCCCGAGGTACATCAGTCTTGATAGCCCCTCTTCCTTCTCTTCCGTTTGTGAGTGAGTGTGCTTGTGCATATGTGTCTGTCTCTCTGCGTGTTGTCCACGGACATGCCAACCGTCCATGCATGTGTGTGGGTATCTGCATATGCCTGCACCTATATACTACGGTATGTGTACTGTTTCAGATGGAGGAAAGGAGAGACTCCATGCTGGAGACGGCCTCTCAGTGTTTCCAGGGGGCTTCTCGTTGTGAGGGTGACAACGATGAAGAAGAGTGGCTCATCAACTACATGCTGGGAAAGATAGCAGAGAAACGCAAGCAGCCTCCACGGGAATACCTAGAACTCTACAAAAAGGTACTTGGCAGGGGGCTCTACAGTCCCTGCTCGCCAGATAACCACCTGTTATCTTTTCTTCAGCATGAAACTTAATTTAGTCATATGAACTGGTCGTTCACATGATTGGCATGAGACATAATCAAGGCGAGTGCCAAGGAAGACGCCACGAATAGATAAAATAAGCAACCGTGTTGATGTGGAGTTGATTGCGTGCGATCTTTGAAAATCCCCCATGAGTGGTTACATAACCCACCTACCCCCTCATTCCTAGCCTGCGTGATGTTTTCTACCTTAGCCCATTGAAACCGGGAAAGCATCGGTGTCATTTAAAATGTCTTTGGCTATTCAAAAAGAGCAGATATACAAGCTCAAAGCACGTCACTTTGTGCCGCACTATGAACTTGTAGATCTGCTATTATTTGAAAATTGTGAAGGTTTGTGCAAATCTTTGAATATATATATATTTTTTTTAAAGCGAATTTTTAACTCAAATCTTTGCTTCTGGGGGTCCGTGGAACATAATATTTTGAGATGGGGGGTCAGTGGCCAATTACATATATTTTCCAGGGTCCTTGATATTTGAGAACCACTGATATAGCAACATAAGATCTTTCAGAAAACTGTTAGGATTTAGAAGACATTTGTAGAATCGGCCTCAGGTCTTAATGGGTTAGAACAATGTATGGAGAGAGAGAGGTATGTTCAGAGTTGATCAGTGGAGGGCAGTGAGCCCACAGGAACGAGAAGGGTTCGTGGAGGTCGGCAGAGTGGAGGAGGTGGAAATGAGGGGGTAGGAGGAGGGGGCCATTGGGAACACTGTGAACTCAGATGTCAGCTCATGAAGCTCTGCTACAGTATCTATTCAATGTATTTACCTCCTTCCAGTTCATCTTTTTTTCCATGGGTTGTCTTTGTAGTCCCCTTAGGTCTGAAATAATTGTGTGTGTGTGCATTGCATACCACAATTTTACCATTTCTAATCAAGTCGAGTATAATTTTTACGTTTGATTTCATTTAAAAATGCCTGCCTGCTGTGGTTGAAAATATTCACCCTAGTAATGTAAAATGCGAAAATCGGTTAGCGTATATTTATTCCCCAAGTCAGTGAAACGAATCAATCAATCTTTATTTCAGACTCTAATAGGTCCATATAAAAGACAATACAGGGGACAACAAAGATTAAAAGATTAAAACTAATTAGCTACAGTATAACAAATAATAGTGTTCTCAATTGTATGCAGAATAATCCTGATTATCTATTTAAACCTTTTGTGCCTATAGGCTATAGCCTCTTGTTTAATCTTGTGGAGCCCTGGGGGCCCTTCAGAGGAAGGTGTAACGAGGTCTCTTATTGGTCTCTGTACAGGCTGCACACTATTTACATGAAGAGGCAGCCAGGTACCCACGGAAAATCCACTACCACAATCCTCCTGATCTGGCGATGGAGGCCTTAGAGGTAAGCTACTGTACCGTCCTTGCATATTGTGGTTCAACAGTGTGACCAGTGGTGCATGGTGGTCTGATTGTATTCACGTTGTCTTTGCTATCCTATCCAACAGGACTCACTGAGATTCACGTTTCCTTCCCTATTCAACAGGACACCATGAGCTATTTAGTACACGTTCAACCCAATCACCTGGTGCAGTGTTTGTTAGGTCAAAATGAAAACATACTTTTGCACATGATTTAAATATCGCCGATATAAGGCAAACACTCAAACTGAATGAAACATAACTATAACGATTTATTTATTAACCAGTGATTGTTATTTTATTACTCGTTAGCTTTATTTGATTTGAGTGGATGCATGTTAAAAAGTCAAATCGTAAAAGTAAGTATACTTTTTTTCCCCCCGGCAGTTGACTAGAAAAGTTTCGCTGAAGGTATAATAAACTCAAATGGAATATAAACCTCTAACCATCGTGTCTCCTTCCCCTCCAGTTGTATTTCCGTATGAGTGCCACCATCTTGAAGCTCCTGGAAGCCAATGAACCCGACCTGGACCATGAAGCGTTTTTCACCCAGCTGGTGGAGGCGGCCTGTGGGCCGTTTGCCAGAGGGGAGGAGAAGAGCATGCCGAGCATGCCCAGGTCGCATGAAAAGTGAGATGTGAAAATATTAACCCCCTGCCCTAGAAGAAACGAGATTCCTTAACTGTTGCTGAAGCCTCCATACTGACCCTCTCCCTCCACCTTTTGATTCCAGGGAGAAGCCCCTTTCTGTGTTGGACGAAGACTCCCTCGGTTCGTCCGTTTGCACGGCTGCCATCATGGGTGCCTCCCTCCCGCACAACGCCGCACCAGGTCTGACATCCCCTCCTTACATCTCCACACCGGTCGACCACGATTACGCCAAACGTAAAACACTCCGGCGGCAACAGTGGCAGCAGCAGCATGAGGAGCAGCAGGCTGATGGTACAGTCCCAGTCCTAGACACTAGTCTCTGGGGATGGGCCCTTTGTTTGCCCCCTTTTTTGCACTGGGACAGGAAGCCCATTATAGGGAGTGCTCAGAAGGCTAATCACCATGCTAATCGCTTTGGTTTCAGTAATAATGATCCCCTGTTATGCACACTGGGTGATTGGGATGCGGTAAAATGGGCAATATGGCTACTGATTATTTGTTTCTTTGCTGCACTTGAAAATAGCGGAAGTATTGACATAAACACGGGTGTGAAGAAGTTTGGCAGAGAGCATCTGAGCCTGCGTGATGTGGTGTGGTGTGCCAGTGCATTCATTTCTTTTACTGTTTACCATTCTTATTTTCCTTGCCTTCCCTCTTCCCTTGCATCTCCAGATCTCCAATCTCCAGTTGGTTGTAAAAAAGATTTACAACAGTCAAGAGAACTTTATGTGAGCTATTATGAAGCAACATTGGCATGAAATACTGCTGCGTAATAGTTTGTCAATGTCAAAGCTGTAAGATTGACACCCGGGTCATTACATTTGACAGGTAATGTTACCACCATACTGGTTGGCATAAAGATAGCTTAATTTAAAGCAGTTCACGCCTGCAACTAAGGTTATTGTTATAATCAATTAATCTGTTATCTTCTTCTTTTTTTAAACCCAAAAGACCAATTCGTTTAGAACATAAAATGAATGAATGATTAATTAATTTGTATTAATAGTCAAAAACATTTTCATTTAATATGGAACCAAAATACAGTCACATATTTGTACGTAGTTGTAATTGTAAATGGCATGATGCATCACTAAGCTGATTTTTTTATTACAAAGATTTGATTTGATACATTAATTTATATCAATTAATTGATTGTTCAATTCAATATTTGACCCCTAAAGTAGTTACAGTATATTTAACCTTAAGCTTTGTTCATCTCAGCCTTTTTAAAAGATGAAGTTGACTATCAGCTTCACATTTAATCTAATTATTTATTTTGCTCATGGTACCTGTATGCTATAATAATGATACTTTTGCCATAGCCTTCATGACAAATAATTCAGAGGCTTAATAGATGCTAAGACTACACTACTCTTTTAGGTGCTGCACAATCCTAGTAGAATGGAGAATTGTATATTCCTTATTATACGTTGAACATAGAAATGAAAAGGAGTCCATCTACATTATGGCTGTTGGACTTCATAGTTGAGGACCTTAATGTGTATTGAAAGGAATAATCTCGTTCACTTATATTTATCATCTACTCTTATTACTCCATCTCATTTACTCCATCTCATTTACATTCTCTATCATACAGTCACATATCTGTTTAGTAAATTACAGCATTAGTGAACTTTGGAGTGGTATTGAATGGCAGCAACATTGAATGTCAGCAACATGTCAAAGAATAACTACTGTAACTTGAGAGCAAAGCAAAAATGGTTTGATTCTACAAGACTCTTAAATAGGGATGCAATCATAGTAGATTTTGATGGAAAGATCACGGTTTCACGGTTATTACGTGTACATTTATTCCACAACACTAGATGTATAAAATCACATGAACATTCATAAATTAGGATTTATTGTATTTTTTAACAGTTGCTGTCTTTTAAAACAAATAATACATTAGTCAAATAATACATACAAAATGTCAGTATTTCCTTTTTGAACATAACCGAATCAGAGACTGCGGACCTCTCTTCTGATCAACTGCTGTATATTACAAAATAATATTTCTGGTTCGACATTTCTTTTGAACCCGAGTAGAGGAGGTCGTCTATTTTCACATTAACATTTGCTGCATTTTGAAACAAAAATAATATAGTAACAAGAAAACTAGAAATACAAATCATCATGGCTCTCTGGATCTCGGGATCCACAGCCGCGTGGCTCTAATGTGAACCTCAGACTTCTTTTGCCCAGCCTGTGACGTGACATATTATCTGTGACATATGACTCCCAATTTGAGTGAGGTTTCAGCCCGATTAGAGCCCCCTTGACCTCCATTATAAAATCAAAATAACATTTTCAAAATATAAAAAGTAAAAAAACAGTGGGGGGTACATATTTGGCCGACTGGCAGTGTGCACAAGAAATGTGGCGCTGATCGGTCCAGTGGATTGTGAGATTAGCAACAGACTCACCAGACCCTCTTCTAGACGGTTAAGGCTCCAGTATACTCCCAACAGTACAAGAACTTTGTTCGGCATCTGGCAGAGCTTGCCGACGTGGAACGAAGTTCTGAACAAAAACATTTTATACTTCCTAAGTTCAGATCTGTGATCTGAACACTACACCCATCCCACTCAGCAATCTGCCTAGCAACACCGCGGCTCGCTCCGTCGCTCGAGCCACTGAAGCTTTGTGTACTGCACTGGAACCGGTGGTTTCACCAGGATCTCCAGTCCTACGCGCCTTGGCAAATCTGTCATGGAGATTTTGCCATTTATTGTGACACGTTGTCTTTATGGTCACTGATAGAGGGATTATAGAGCTGCCTGTGCCACCTGGAGGTTGGCTCACAAGGCTAGTTCCTCCTAACCTCCTCAGCCAACGTCTCTTCAAAACTATCACTTCTTTTGCTGCTGGCAGAATCAAACCTTGGGCAGGAAGCATACGGAGACAAAACAAAATAAATCGTGCCCACCTTAGACATCTGATCAATCACACATGAAGTTTGGCTAAGATCTTTGCTCTGCTAGTTACAAAGTGTTGGAGGTGCAAGAACTACTATACAAAGTTCTAAAAGGCACTGACGAAGTTATTGACATATTTTCGTTCTAATTGACCTACAGTACCGTAGCCAAACACAATTTGCGTTCGGCTGGAGTATGCTGCAGCCTTTAGACTCCTGCAGACCCATGTGAAAAATGGAAAATGCAGTAAAAAACACTCACTGTTGCTGAGCCTCTATGGTTATATAACTGAGGTTTAAAATAATGGTTACTCAAATCTAGGGGTGTGCCGATACACTAATTTCACCAAACGATACGATACGATATTTGGCTCACAACTTCGATACGATACGACACGCACTTTTTTATTATGAAAATATATGGGGGAGAAAAAATGCAAACAAATAATTCTGTTTTTGCATTATTCAGACGCAAACTTATAGCTTTTCAGCTACAATAGCCGTTTTGAATCCAAATAGGGCAATAGTGTGACACCTGACCCGAAAGAAAACAACATGTTGTCACCCTTTTCACCTCGGGGCTGTTTGCATGCCTGATTATTATTATTAAAAAAAAAAAATTCTAAACGATATTTTTTTTCCCAAAACGATACATATCGTCACGAAAACGTATCGCGATATATCGCGGGACGATATATCGGCACACCCCTACTCAAATCGGTTAATTGCGTCATTAATCATATATAAAGGGATAAGGCAGATTTCCCTTTCCCCAACTTTGGCCCTACTTTATTTCCCTAGTTGTTGTGGGGATCAGTGATGATAAACAAGTGTTGCTTCTTTCAATGTAGAGATTCATACCTGTTTAACATAATCAGAAGGGGCTACACCTCATTAACCTTTTTTATAGGGTTTGGCCCTGACAAAGAAGGAAGTGACACAATTTGTATCATAACCGAACTTGAAGCTGGTTGAAATTAAATCTAATAAAATAAAACGGGCACTAGAACAAACTGACCTTGAAACAAAGATGCTGGGACACTTTGGGGAAATCTTGCCCTGGCTCATTCATTTCCATGGAATAAAAGTGCAACTGAAGACATTGTTCACCCATCCCATACTCTGAATCATGTTTAACTTGGATGTGTAAATATTGCAGCCATATTGCCCATGTTGCCAGTTTTGTCACCCTCTCCAGATTCCTTCCTACCTACCTACCTACCTGCCTGCTACCTCTCTGCCTGCTTGCTTCTACCACCTGCTTTATCATTTATTATATATGCATGTAGATCTAACAGGGGGTTTGCCTCTACTGCTAAACAAATTCAGTCCTTTCTCAAGGATCACTTAATGTTATGGTGTTTCTGGCCACATTTGATTTGGGTTTGGTGTTGGCTTGAATTAAAGAAGAGTGGAGTGCAGTCCTATGTGATTGCCACTATTGCCTTTCTAATTATGCTCACTTAATGTGAAAATGCCATGTTGGAAAGAATGTAGCTGGCCCCTTATTGGCACACATTTCCGATTCTGAAGGCAGAAAATAGATTTCTGTGCAGGTTTGCTGGTGGGTGTCATATCCTTGTGGTCCGAGGCCTGTTCTAATTTGATGAGCCTGATTCAGGCACAAAACATGTCACATTTTGATTGGCGTGAAACTTTGCATTTATCAAATCAATGCAGACGCTTTACTTTTACATATAAAATATTTGTATGATATACCTATAATGTTCTTAATTATTGATTTGTGAGCTTGAATTAGAAAAGCAGGGGGTAAAATGCTGGGGGGGTTTTTTACATCTTTTTCTCCCCCATTTAGTCGTTATGCCAATTGATTCCTCCCCACACACATTTCTGTGTGTTGTCACTGCTGTTGTATCCTACTGGCTCACCTGCCAGTAAGGGGCCCCCACCGGGAGGACATGGAGCCTCTGTCCTACTCCTCCCGCCTAACACTCCCTGCTGACAGGTGCCGAGCCAGCCCTTAAGAGTACGTGCAGTGACAAATATCACCCTCCCCGCCCGGCAACAATTGGCCCTATCACGGGCCAATTGTGTTCGTATAGACTCTTGACAAAGCCGGAATTCACCACGTGGATTCGTACCCCTGGACTCCGGTGGTGGGCAGCTACTTTTCCACTGCACTACCCTAGCGCTTACAGGCAATACTTCTTGATGAAGTTGCAAGTCCAGGAGCTGCTCCACTGACAGCAAATGCAATTTCTTTTCAGCAATTTATGTTAGCACTGTTGCCAAATGAAGCTCAGTTGGATGTTAAAAAGTCATACTTTAACCCATTGATACCTGGAATGCATCTGTGTCGCTTTAGATTTCTTTGGCTATTAAAAAATAGCAGATATACAAGCTCATAGCGCGGCACCGAGTGCCGCGCTATGAGCTTGTAGATCTGCTATTTTTGAAAAATCTTGAAAAATATCTTTTTTTTTAGAATTTTTTCAAAAAACTGCTAGGATTTAGAAAAAAAAAAAATTAATTGCCTCAGGTCTTAATGGGAGAAGCCAGAAATTCATTCAAATGTAACCAAATGTCTTTGTACATTCTGAGATACACTCTGAGATAAATTAACACTCAGGATTTTACAATGCACATTTTATTCAACCAGTCGTTAAGAACACATTCTCATTTACAATGGTATATTGCCTGGCAATGGAGCGACCAAAGCCTATAAATGAGAATGTGGGTGTATATGACAGATGTACAGACATTCCCCTATGCCTTACGCAAGTTACTGTGCGAACCACTCCATCTGCATCAAACATGCAGTCCTAGATGGGCACATGACTCCCTGTTGACC
Source organism: Gymnoscopelus braueri (assembly GCF_963280865.1). Lineage (NCBI taxonomy): Eukaryota > Metazoa > Chordata > Actinopteri > Myctophiformes > Myctophidae > Gymnoscopelus > Gymnoscopelus braueri. The sequence goes on along the minus strand of NC_137608.1, from coordinate 38,457,272 downwards.
TTCAGTGTAGACGGCAAACACCCAACATTTGTAGGAGAGAAAATAAATCTTAATTTAACTCAAAGGCTCTTTACTCACCGGGTGGCGTGACGAATAAACAATACGGAAATTGCTGGCGAGTATTTTGCAACAAAACTATTTATATAGTTGATGCTTCATTCATACAGGTTGATGTCTTTACTCGCGGTGAAAAATCGGGTAAGCGATGTTACTGTTAACCCAGCACTAGAAAGAGAAAAATATTTGTCACATCCATGGTCACGTAATTTTATTTTTTTGTTCCTGAATGGTGCTTGTTTGATTCTGAAATGGGTTATAAGTTACGATAGGGAGTAAAAACTTTAGTTCACTGAGTTGTGAACAATAGCTAATTCTGAAAAAATATATATTTTTTGGGCATGTCATTATTGGCGAATTTACAAACACCCCCCACCCCCCCCAACAAATTATAAGATAAATAAAAATGTGATGGCAAAAATTGTGGATCTACAAGCTCACAATGTGTCGCAACTGTGTTGTGAGCTTGTAGATCCACAATTTTTTTCTGACGCCTCTGGTTGACATTTATTGACAGGTTATAGGGTGTCTAATTTAAACAGTATTTTCAGGACAATATGTTTAGTAAATTCAGGTTCTCAGGAAAATCACTTAATCAATGAATTAATCGATCATCGATTGATGAGGTGAATCAACTATTGATTGATGATAGTTAATTTGCATCCTTACCATTAAAATATTTATCATTGAGAAATATGAATGCAGCTGAACTGAATCCAAACCATTTTTTTGTAACAAAAAGTGTTATAGCAACAATGCAAGATCACTTTAGGATATTGACAGATTTTGCAGATATGAAATAATTTTTACAAATTACAGCTGTCTCACTTTTATGTCCCATATAACGTGAAATCACCCTACTATGGACAGACGTAAAAGGCGATATCCCTTGTTTAATCAATTCAGCGCTCAGGTGGCACAGGGATAAAGTTCCTGTCCACCACTGCAGAGACTAGAGGGTAGAATCCTCTGCGGTGCCTACGACTTGGCTGTCCATATGAACCCGATTCATATGGCCGTGTTCGCAGGAAGGAAGCCAGGCGGGTTGATCTCTGTCGCTGCACCAGCAACCCCTACAGGTTGGTCAGACCACCTGCTCAGTTGGTTCCAGAACTAGATGGAACAGCGTGTTCCTCCATATGAATTACGTCCTCCGTGAAACTCCTCGCTGTAGGGTAAAAAGAAGCAGCCTTGATGTTGCACGTATCAGAGGAGAGACGTGATGCTCTGTGCTCTCCTTAGTCTCCCACACCATCCTCCTTGATCGCCTCTCCGCCTATCTTGGCCTCATGGACATAGCCCTCGCTTGGTTCCCGTCATACCTCTCCAACAGACAGTTAGTCACTATAAATGCTTCCAGATCACACCCAGCCCCAGTCAAACACGGCATGCCGTAAGTTTCCGTACTTGGTCCGCTACTGTTCACCATATACATGCTCCCCCTGGGTCAGATTATTCGCCACCATGGACTAAGCTTTCACTGCTATGCTGATGATACTCAACTGTATCTGAGCACCACACCTTCCAGTCAGTTCACCCCCCCCCCCCTCAGTCCCTAGTCAACTGCCTCACTGAAATAAAAGCCTGGATGACCACTAACCTTCTCAAACTAAACAGTTCTAAAACAGAGCTCATGTTTGTGGCTCCCAAGGCACTGCTCCAGAAGGTTGGAGATGTTCTACTCCATGTGGATGGCAGCTCCATATCTCCATCCCTGGAAGTCCGCAACCTGGACATTATTCTAGACTCAACCCTCTCCTACCAGTCACATATCAAGTCCATAACCAAATCGGCCTTCTACCACCTCAAGAACATCTCTAGGCACCGTCCCTCACTCTCCGACTCTGTGGCTGAGACCCTCTTTCACGGTTTTGTTACCTCCCATCTGGACTACTGCAATGGAGTCCTGTTTGGGCTCCCAAACAAGTACCTGGATAGGCTCCAGTATGTCCAAAATGTAACTGCCAGAGTTATCACCTGCACCAAGCCTTGGCAGCACATCACCCCTACCCGTAAATAATTGCACTGGCTTCCTGTTAAGTTCCACATCTATTACAAACTCCTCCTTCTCACCTACAAATGTCGAAACGCCGCTGACTCCACAGTCCACAGTACCTCTCAGGCCGCCGCCATACTCTGACTCTATCATGGAACCTGTGGTCCACAGACTTGGACCTCCTCTCTGTACCAAAAACAAACAAGCGAACCTTGGGGGACAGAGCCTTCAGTGTGGCAGCGCCCACCCTGTGGAACTCTCTCCCAATAGGGATTCACCATGCTCCAACACTGGATTATTTTAAGGCTACCTTGAAAAGACACCTATTCTCTCAGGCTTATGGCAAATAGTTGGTTGTTGTTTCGTTTGGTTGTTTGTTTGTTGGTTGTTCATTGTTTTTGATGTAAAGCGTCCTTGGGTTCATGAAAGGCGCTATATAAATTCAAGCTATTATTATTATTATTATTAGGACCGACTATAGGAGTTGGCAGTGACAAGGGACTAGAATAAATGGGGAATTGGTCAACCTTAGGTAGAGGTTTGGGTTGTGTAGTTGCCTTGCTATGATGCAACTTCAAATATTGGGAAGATAGCTTCAATACTTGCCCCGTTGATTCGAAATCGATCATTCTAAATATTGTCCCCATTGACTTTCATTGCAGAGTGAAACGGGTATCAAAGTCACTGTTTTAGTACATAAACAAATGCAAGCGGATTCTGACAATTTAACATTACAAAACCTGACACGGTTTTATCTTTTGTTTGTTTTTAAATAAAAATGTCAACTTCCTGCTGGTTTTACTATTTGAATTAGGAAGAAGATTCGGACTGGTTCCATGGATCCAGATTCGGATCCTAAAATCATAAGAAGGAATCGAAAGAAAACAAGAGGACGATATCTATTATTGAAGATATGTCGCCATTATTTGGTTTTACATCATGGGACAGTGTCTACACAACCCAAACTTCTAAAGTGTGATTTTGCTTTATTTGGGAGATAAAATGGGAATAAAGGGAAAAACATTATTGCCAAAAAAGAAAAAGGATACAGTTTGGCTTGAATATGTTTTAAAACCTCCCCGTATCTTCAACAGCCTCCCCAGAGTTTGATCATGATTACTGCCTGCCCAGGTCTACAATATGGCTGGCTTCCCTGAATGGTACTGCACTTAATACCCACTAAAATCTAAGAGGCTATGTATTCCATCCAACAAAAATGTTGCTTAATTTTAAGTAAGTTTACTTCTATAGGAAGCACAAATCACTTTGAGGCTAAATGAAATCCCACTTGAGTTACCTTAAGTTTGTATAATTTATTGTAACCCCAGTGAGTAACTTATATCTAATTTGCTTTATATGCTTTATGTTTGGCATATATTTTCCGCTGTCTCTTGTGATATTCATTGGATTTCAGTTTACTGTGAATCTTTTGAATATTCCCATGAGATCATTTATCTCTGAAACTGCAGAGCCCTGTTGTGCTCTTGTTAATTCTGTTATTTACAGTCGCCTGCAGAGGATCTTTCTTGCTGAGGCTGCACAATGTAGCCTAATGCAATTAAGAGGAATGCTGCCATTTTACTTTTGGGCACTTTGTAAAATCAGACCACCTTGCTTTAATAAAATGATTAGAATTTTGTAGTTACTGTTGTAAAGGTGGAAATTCTCTTACTATGAATTGCTATGAATTTTTCCCATAATTCAGTTTCGGCAATTATCTAAGTGTTTGTTTTGTTTTATTTGACAATATTATAAAGTTCTGTTTATTATCTGTCTCCATAAATCTGCATTCAGCACTTTGACAAAGGCCCACAGAACACCAAAACTAGTACATGACAACAGCAGTTTAATACTATCTATTTGCACAGAAAGCGCAGTAATGATTTTGTGCAAAACACAAGTTTCGTTTTTATTTAGTCTTAGTTTTTCAGATATTATGAGGAACACCTTGATTTATAGAAGATGCCAAAGATGGGGTGAAAGAATGCATGACATCAGATTTGATTTACAAAACATGTCAGTTCCAGTCAGCCAGTCAGTTCCACCAGATATAGCGAGCACCACAGTGCAATTCTAATTTGTTTTCGTTAGTTTTGCATTGTCTTTAATTATTATTTTAGTTTCAGTTAACAAAATATTTTTTTCCCTTTTAGTTAACTATAATTATCCTGGTCACAGTTTCATTTACAGAGTATTTGCATAAATAATCCAGTAAACTAGACACAGCATTCATCTTGCTTGTTGCCAGAGCACAGAAACATTAAACATATCAATTATCTTCATGCCAAACTGCACTTAATTTATAGAAGTTTCAATGGTTTCTCCCAGTTCTCCCACCAATACAGTAGAAAAATAGTTACAAAAATACAAAACTTTGCTAAAGTGGCAGCATCAATATAAGATGTCCACATTTGAACAGAAAGAGTCACCCCCAACCCACTTAATCATTATGGAGCATAGCAATGGTTCCACAGATAGAAAGTCCATTCATTTTTCACATAGAGATTTATGAAAATATTCATGTTAATTATTTTAAGCCTGGAACCAAGCCATCCAGGCTCCTGATGAACCATAAACCATACAACATCTGATTCTGTGTCAACAAAATATTTGATGATATACTATATTTAATAAATACACTTTTTTTGCGGTTTATTCATTTCAAAACATCCCAACTTTATTGACTGATACCACTGTTGTCACACTTGAAAAACAAGAAGGAGACTCCAATCTTTATTCACAGCAGCAACAAAAACATGAATGTTTCGACTTTCCGGTCTTTTTCAAGTTAGTGACTTGATAAAGATTGGAGCATTTTAAAGTGAGTTGCGAGCCCCCTTCTTGTTTTTCATGATTCTGCTGTTTTGCATTTTGGCTCAGCACCAAAGACCGAGGATGTGCGTAATTTTGTATTTGAAAAGACTTGCCCATCTTGAACTCCAGGGTCTCCTTGATATTCCAGGGGATAAAGAGGTGGGTCTGGCCACATGGCCAGGCAGCTTGCCACATGACCTATGTTGTTTTGTGCCCCTCCCCCCTGACAGAGCGCAGTCAGGACAGTGAGGTGGTGATGCTCTCTGACTCCAACTCCACACAAGATGCCTTCACAGACCCCGCTAGCTCCCAGGACAGCGGCCACAAACCAGCCTGTGTGAAGCCCAGCTCCTCCTCTTCATCAGAAAACACCACGCCTGTGAAGGAAGGACAGCCTGCAACTGATGACACAGGTGCAGAAAAGTGTGGCAATAGTGCATTTTGTGTTGGATGTGTGTTTGTAATTAGATAATAGTTGCATCATATACGGTGTGTAATTTGTATTTGAATCTTGCATCAGCTTCTCATGTAGAGAAAAGCAACGAGGGAGGCAGAGCTCCTGGCGCCCAGATGGAGGATAAAGCTACCGAAGATGCAGTAGCCGCGTCGGCACCGCTGGTTGAAACGGCAGCCGCCAAGACCACCACCGAACCGAGTCCTCTTCCTCTACCAGTCATGGTCACCCCTCCGAAGCCGAGTCCCTCCCAACAGGCCACCCCTCAGACCCCGGCCAGCGATGGGAAGAGGAAGCCAGAGGCGCCCCCTGAGGTGGTGGAGATGCCGAAGGCCCTGCCTGCGGAGCGGGGCGACCAGAGGCGCATGCTGGTGGAGATGTGTGTCCGTGCTCTGTTCCTCTGCCTGGGCCGCTTCCCCCAGCATTACAAAAGCCTCTACCGGCTAGCCTTCTTCTACTCCAGCAGCAAGGCCCATCAGGTCAGTCCACGCTCTGCGGTAGCCTGCTAAATTGCAGCACCACACCACATTCTACTCGGTTCCTACCACAGGTCAGGCTCACTCTCTGAACCTGAGCCACACACCTGTCATCAGTGGCTCCTGCCATTAAGGCTGACATTTGCAGAAGATGGAGCCATTATTTCCCTGTGTCAATCCCTATTATTCCATGACGGACACAATAACCTTCTATTGTGTGTTGCGTACATCACGATGCTGTCAGGTCTATTTAGTAGTTGTAGTATTTTTTTTTTGAGGCGTGGAGGGATTTGCCTGTGGGCTTTTCTGCACCGTACATGAGATGCTAATACAGTGTGTGTGTGTGTGTGTGTGTGTGTGTTTAGGACACAAGGCACTGTGGGCAGAGATGTGCGTGGGCGATAGCGCAGTGCTCTCTCAGCCAACTTGGCACAGGGAGATTGTGATGAGCTTTACTGTGGTGGCGTCCTTCTGTCAGCATTCTGCTTGTAGAGCACTTTTACTGCATCTTGTCCTTACTCAATAACGCCAGGTTAGGGAGGACATAGCAGTAGCAGTAGTCACTTACTCTATTCGACTCAACTCAAATGTATTTATATCACTGTTACAGTCCCAGAGGGTTTTACAGGCACACATTTAACTCATTCACTGCCAGATATAAATAAATAAATCACCCACTGCCATTTTTCGTTTTCCTTACCTTTTCAACTAGTCACAGAATATTTATCTCCAGTATGATCGATCCCCCAATCGTTGCTAATCACGGAGGGTTTCACTGTGCTTCCGCGAAGTAATGAATTATAATGAATAAAAGTAATGTCATCGCGACCCCCCGTTCGCTTGTTATAGGCCGTTGAAAATAACATGTCTCGCCAAAAATGCATAGTAAAGCACAGGAGGCAAGATAGTCGTTTTCCCAAATACGTTAACCAGGAAGTGAATGGGTAAATCTTGCGATCACGTGATCTGCTAGATCTCTGTGTGACTGAGCCTGAAATGGTGGCTCATAGGTTGGGGAACAGCGCCATCTAGTGGAGAACCGCTGAAAACATACTCGTCATTGGCACTGTGGACATTGGGCCAACTGACTCGTCAGTGGCAGTCAATGAGTTAACAAAGAAAACAAGCGACACCCAATTGTATAATAGATTCTCCATCAGGCAAGGAAAAACTATTGGGAACTTCAGGACGGGACCATCTTCAAATCAAGGGTGCGAGCACGATTCCAACTCATTTCACCAATACTGCACTTTCTTACCAGGTGCACGGTCTGGAAAAGTAACTTTATAATAAATCTCTGTAAGAGAATACCAGCACTCACAGAATAGTCCTTTTATGGCACTTTTATTTATATAAATTAAGTAGGCATGGTATGCTGCAGAGCAGCCAACAACGTACGCGTTTCGGTGATGTCATCAGTGTTGTGTGAACTCCAGGGTGGGACCACCTCCTAAGGCAGACAGGTGTGTAATAGGTGCAGAGTGGGCAATATTGAAATTAAAAACAAACAAAAGACATAATCTATTAAATATTTTTGTTTATATAATGTCATTGTATTAATATTCAAAGCACTGTCAGGAATATGTAGGAAGTGACTTCAGTATCCCACAGTGTATCCTGGTTGTAGTGTTTCCCCCCTTTGTTTAAAGAAACATATTATTGCCTGGGAAAAGATAGACATGACCAGCTCTCCATTTTTAGGAGTTTTTCTTTAATTGGTACTTCCAGTGGAGTTCTCTGAGTCCAAGATGAAAAGAAATGTAAGGTACCATAGCAGTGACCCTGTGACACACCTGTGCTTGTTGAGGTGTCCCCCCCCCCCCCCCCCCGCCCCCTTACATCTAAAATGCGTCCACAGACCTCTTGTTCACAGGACATTTGCTTCATCTGCCACAGCTGTAGTCCAGTATGGCTTTCACTAGAGAAATGGAAGGAGAGAGCTGATAGCATGTGATCTCGTGTTTTCTGCCATGCGGGGCGGGGGTGCAGAGCTCCAAATGCATCGTGTTGTGAGCTGGCTGTAATTTAAAACAAAGAACTGGTGTAGGCACTGATTTCTGAGTCATACGCTGCTAAAGGTCTCTACCCTGTCTGCATGATCTTATCAGCGGTGTAATTTATGTTTTAAATAGGTGATTTGTCTTTGCTCTAATATGACAATTCTTGTTCAATGAATGAGCGGGAAAACGCTTTTTTTGTTAACCTATATTTTGAAATTGTATTCCTTTAATTATGTAACCCCCTCCCCCCTCCACAGAACCTACAGTGGGCCCGAGATGTGTTGCTAGGAAGCAGTGTCCCATGGCAACAGCTGAAGCACATGCCAGCACAAGGACTTTTCTGCGAGAGAAACAAGACAAACCTGTTCAATGTAAGTCAGAGATTTGAAGCCAGCTTGGATTTTGCTCCACTCCCATCACGCACTGTACTCAGAAATATGCAGTGACGTAGTGACTTTTGCTAAGTGCATTTTGGAGACACCTGTCATAACTGAAGATGTATATGGTTTAGTATTCTTTTTTTGCTGTAAAATAAAATTAATTCTAAGTTTGAGGAGGGAACATAATTAGTTTGGAAAGTCACTTCGTTAGATTGATCTAGAGCGAATTAAATTATATTCATTGATTAGACATTGGCATTCAAATACAATAAAATCAACCAGACCGTTAGGGCAATAGGGCCTTGGTTTTCGTTGCCATTGATGCATAAATATTTAGATTTCACTGCTGCTTCAACATTGGGGAATGCTTATTAATGGTCCATCTCTTTGCTCATGCACACACCTATTGCAAAGGAATATATATGTTTTCACCTACAATTCATGATTCCAATCTATTTGATGCATGAAAATCAGTCTGAATCATGGGTCTAGGTACAAAACACGACTGAATGTGAAGACACGTGAGGGTCATTGTGCTAGTCAGCTTCCCAGAACAGCAAGGCCTCTAGAGGATTGTAGGGACAGGTGGAGTGAGGGGGGGGGGGGTTACTCTGTGAATCTGTCATTTACCGCTTTTCACATTTGCTTGAAAGGAGTACCAAAGGACACTGACGTTGGCACTATTTCAGAATATGTTGGAAATTAGTTTGCTTTGTGATTCTGCCTCCCTCCTTGGCGTGTATGTCTGTTGCATGCACAGGTTATGCAGTCCAAAGCTGCCTCCATAAGGCTCCTCTGTAAACAGACTTTGTGTGTGTGTGTGTGTATTGGGGGGACAGGCCTCAGCAGAGCCTTGGCTCCCACTGAGAGTTCTAAGAGAGCCCCCTTCTGGAGACAAATCTGCTGCCCTGGCAGAGCAACTATGGCAACTTTAAGCCTGATGTATACTTCATTGCACTCCTGTGTCACACACGCAGCAAAGTATAAATCAAGCCTTACAAATCCCTTTCGATCTAAGCCCGCTCTTTCCAACACAGGATGCTGTGAAACCTCCATCCATCATGAATTAAAATAGACTTATTCTTAGGTCTAGTGATTATTTGTGACAGTAGAGTTGCACAGTAAAGTAACAGTTGTTGTTACACTAGAGTTGTGGCGAGATAAATAATGAATAGCAGCCCTACGGCTGGTTTTGATTGGCCTGTAGTATCGCATGGTTGTGACCGATCTACGATCAATCACCGTCAAAGTCACATGATTATGTTCTGCCTCGTGCTGGGAGGAGAGAGTACAGCTGTTATGCTGTCAGTGACGGGATGACCAAGTGAGGGCATGTGTATTGGCAGAAGTTGACACAGACTGCGGATCATCACAAAGTTGTGAGGGCATGGACGTCCAAGGGACTTGTCTCAACAGGATATGCACTTCACTGAGTGTGTTGGTGAATACTTAGTCTTATTATGTAGGTCATGGCGCCCTACTTTCCCTCTTGCTTTGGCTGGTTTGTATCAAGCGGGCCTACATAAAGTAACCTATATAACTGCTGTTTTGAAATGTTCCAGATCAGTTGAAGCCCAGTGTTGCATAATTTATCACTGTTAAGCCTTCAATGCCAGTGGTTTTTGGGAGGACCAGTGCACACGTTCAGCTAGTAATGAGCTCATAACTATTGGCAATCATGCAGTCACTTTTCCTCTTGTAAAAGTCATGGTGCTTTGACAGATATTACGGTGTGTTACTGTTTAGGGGAGTTCCTAACAGGATTATGTAAAAGAGGTTGTAAAAGGTTGAGAAGTTAATACCCAGGTCACATGACTAAATATCGTATTTCAATATATTACTGTTGGCCGTAGTGCTTACTCGTCATGACAGGAAATCCCTCCTGACCCTCTGACTGCACAGTACTGCTATTGTATGATCCTGTGGAGTCACCATGTGCTTGCTCAGGCACAGTGGCCCATGTTCTACACACACACACACACACGCACACACGGTTGCATATTTCACCACCCACTCACTATACTCTCTTCCAAGCTCCGGAGAAAATGGATGCACTTGTTGACCTAGTTCAAATGAACAGTATTCCATTACTCTTTAACTTTTTGGTGAATGTTTTTTGCGTCTCTTTGGGTGGAGGGTCGGCGATGGGGATTGGCTTGATTTAAACTCGCTTCAGTGCCTGATTGCTTCAGGGTATTGCAGTCTTTTCAGGGATAAATGTTCTCGCATTACTTCCATTACATGTTGTGTGCTCAGCTGTGCAGCATTGGAGAGTAGGTGGAGCTCAACTATGGAGTTTTTTTTGTTGTTGTCATTCTTCCTTTTGAGGGAGGAGTGTTGGGCACGATGAATGCATGTGTTGAAGAAGTTGATGTTTTGGTTCAGGTTTACCTGTACCCGCCACTATGTTCTCCACCAACGCGCTCTGCTCTCACTTCTGGTGAGCTCAACATTCTTTCTGCAGGGTTTTTCTTTTCTTTCTTTTTTTTTTCTCCCTCTGACTCGAGCAGCAGCAGGAAGCAGGAAAAACAAGGTGCGTTTTCCTAGTGTGTGCGTGTTTCTTTTCTTTTTTTCTTTTTGTATGTTTCTGATTATATTTTATTCTTCAGTTTTATGTAAAACACTTTGTAACCTTGTTTTGATAAGTGGTTTATAAAAAAGAATTAATAGCAGTATAATATAATGTTTGTGTTGAGCGGGTGGAGACACGCGATTAAAGATGGAAGAGAGCAAAAGAGGAAGGTGAGGTGCTCTTAGTGTGCCGAGCTTGCTTGAGGTGATTTTTTTTTGTTTACCCTGCTCTATCTTGTCTGCACAGGCAGCAGCACTCTTCTTCAGCCTGGGTCTTTTACTTCCTTGTTGATCATGAAGGGCTTTTATGTACTTTCCTTCCTTCCCTGTCTTTAGTTGCAGCTCTCTGCTGTATTTCCCACAACATTGATCTGCTTGCTCTGGGTCCATTTGTTATTGTGTTTTGTTTTTCAACCAGCTCAATGTTCTTGGGTTCCTTTCCTGTTTCTCTCTGTCTTGAGGGGGATCGTGCTTAGTTTTACCCCTCCCTCTTGCTGGCTCTACCCTCTCTCACTCCTCCTCTCTCTCTCTCTCTGTCTGTTGCACTGGTGCGCTCTTTCCTCATTACTTTCTCTCTCTCTCTCTCACTCACTCCTCTATTTGTGTATGTATTGTGTGGGTGTGCACTAATGGGCGGGCGTTACTCGGCTCAGTCTCCGATTGGAGGCCGGGTCCTAAACGGATTGGCTGCCGCGTGTTGTGTATAGTGAGAGGGAAAAGAAACGAGAGGGGGAGGAGGAGGCGGGGGCAGGCTCTGGGGTCAGGGGAGAGCGGAGATGGAGGGAGTGCGTGGGTGTTTTTGTTTTGAGATGGCAGGGCTCGAACGAGGGAGAGAAACAAGTCGCCTCACTGTCTGTCAGTGGTACACTGATTCTACAGACCCTGACGCCAAGCTCCGTTTCTCCTCTTATCAAGACTTGCCGCCGTCCACTTCATCTTCCTCTCCTCCTCTCCCCGTTCTGCTCGGTGCAGCTGTGCTTCCCTCCTCCTTCCTCGAGCAGCTCTTGTAGCCCCGGCGCTTAAATGCAGCCCACCCCTCGCTGTCTGAGCGTGAGCTGCTTTCAGGCTGAGAGTGGCTGCCAGGGGCTGCTGCTGGTGTTCTTGCTGCACCAGCCAGCAGGAAACTGTCCAAAAGAATACTAACACAGACGCCAGTGGAGTAGCTTTCCTTGGTGATGGTGAGTTGCTTTCCCTTGTGGTGTACGGTCGTTGTCCGTTTATGTGAGTAGTAGAGTTCCTCTGCAATTTTGTGGAGATAGTGTTGTACTTGGAGTGGAGCTGTTTTACTCCGTTGATCGAGTGGCCAGTAGAAAAACAGATGTGTGTTTACTCTCTGCCTGGTTTTCTTGTGCAGTTGATAAACTTGGATGGGCCAATGGGACTTGGGGAACTCACTGTGTGGTGTGTATTGTGAGTGTTTGTACTAGTTATACCCTGCCAAGGTGTCAGGAATAGTTCTGATATCTTCAATTAGGCAAAAGTGTGGAAGGTTGAAACGAACAGAAGTCAGAACACAGGACTTAGCTTCAGGTGATGTGAGTGTACCAAGATCAGCATACAGAGTGGTGGTTTAATAGGTCATGGAATTGAGGGCAAAATGCCACCAAAAACAATACACCAAATGCTGCCAACATAGGACTTCTTAATATACTGTGATTGAGTGGGTGGGGTCTCTAATTCAAATGTATCTCTCTAATGGATATGAAATGTAGCCCAATAATTAGGGGATGAGAGAGTCGAGAGACTGTCATTGCACTCGGAACTGTTCAGATTGCTAAAATCGATGCTACACAATGTATATATACAAATGTATCTGTACACATGGTTATGCTTTTTTGCGCATTCTATAAATCCAGCCCCCCAATTACTGGTACAGAAATTCCTCATGGAGCTTTATCTTTATAATGTTTTCTTTATTATTGTTGTTATTGTTATGTTGCTTTTAGTGCAGTGTTGTGAACCTTGCCACACTTGCATTTCGCTACCTGCATGAGTAGTGACAAATAAACCTTATGATTGTATCCAGAAAATGGCAAACCTTGGATGTTTAGCACCCACTTTGGCAGGTAACCAACTATCATTGAGGCTCTTATCTGTTCTGAAAGTCTTTTGGCTAGTAAGATGGTGCTGTCGAATTTAGGACTTTGTGGCCACTGTGTGTGAATAATCAGTGGTGTTCTGCTCTGATTGTTAGCTTTACAAAAACATTTTGTGATTCCCCTTGTTTCCAGCTTTGGCTGAAGATGTGATGGAGTGAAATATTTTTGAAATGTTTTGATGTTGATGATAACAGATGGTTATACTGGCTTCAGTAATTGAATAGGAAGCCATAGTTGGTTGCTGTAATATCTGATTGCTCTAACTAAGACATAGGGAATGATTTGCTGCCCATCTCTTCACTGGTTTTTGATTGAATACTTTATTAGACAGAAATGTAAACAGCACAAGGTACAGTCAGACATTTGAGCTAAAGGGATAACACAAAAAAAGTCCTGGGGACTTCCATTGTGGTCCTATGTATTCAATTCATTAACATACCATAAAAATAACACCAAAATACAATATCATCAACAAATATGATATTATGAAAAAAGAAAACAAACTGGTTTTGGTGGCGTAGTGCGGAGAGATTGTGAACAAAATAGTTAAGATGGCATGCCATGGGCTTTCCTGAGACATGCTGTTTGGGAAACATCCGGTGTGTTGTCATGGCTCAGGATTTCACTCAGGCACCCAGAGGGAGAATCCCTCTGTCTGTATCACAGTGTTAGTTTATTTTTTGTGTGTCTTGGTTTGCTTAATATGTTGCTCTTTTTAATGCTTGGTTTAGTGGGCACTTCATTGTTTTGATGGTGTTCACCCTTTCAACTTGTTTGCCGACAATTTCTAGAATTGGCTTGAATGTAATGTTCCTATTGGTAATCCATCCCTTGTTGTTTCTCCCTCTTTTGTAGTGCAATTTAATCTCTTTGCTTCCTGAGTGATCTAATTTATCAGCCACATGTCTGTGCCAACTGCCAAATAGCTGCTGCCACATACAGCCAGTTTACTGTATGTTTTACACAAACATCTCTTGGGTGGGGAGGGGGGTGCTTGAAGGTGGTGTAATTATTATTATTTTTTATTTTATTTTTGTTAAAATTAGTATTAAATAGCTCTCTATTCCGATATTAATCATTACTGTAGATAAGTTATTTTCTTTTTCTTTGAGTAACAGGTGTCTCCCAATCTCTCCAGCGCTTTAGTTAACAGAAAATACAATTTCAGGTTTGGATACCATTTTCAAAGAGATAGAACTCACAGGACACTGGATAAACGAGTGATAAAACTAAAATGAGCAGACAAAATTGGAACTGGGACGCTATAAAATTGAAGCTGATAAATGGTCTTCTCTCTCTTGATTGGATAAATGTATTTTCTGGAGTTGGAGATGTGGAGACCCATGAACAGTCAGTTGCTATGAGAATATAGAGATTTACATTAAAAAAAAAATCATTGCTGCGAGAATATAGAGATTTACATAAAAAAAAAAAAATCATTGCTGCTGTTAAAGTGTTAAGTCTTATAAATCTGCCTCATCTGTTGTGTTATAGTGTAATCTGTGCAAAGCCATGGCTCTGGTCTCCCTAAACAGATTTCCTGTGGTCTGATTGTTCTCTGCTGAGGAACAACTCTCCTCTATTAGAGCTGTTTATCCAGTGAACAGCCCCCCCCTCCCACCCGGTCCCATCTATGGCTCTTTTTTTGTTTTAATCTGTGCATTGAAAGGTTAAAACCTTCCCAAGCACTGAATGATTACATCATATAATAATACATCATCTCTGTTTCACACATGCTGTGCTTCTTCTCTGGGATGTGTTTTCCAGCCACTGGCAACAAACATTAAACGATCATTCATTCACCTAGTCTCGATAGGATTTAATAACCCAGTTGTGAGATGAGAAAAATAACAGGACAGTTGAAATGCTGCATTTATTCTCCATTCTTCATTCTAATAAATTGAATAAATAAACTGAAAAATAAATCGTATTGCTGGTTGTTCTTATCATACAATTGGTGAACATGCCTATAGATAACATTTCTGATAACCAGCCTTGTAGTGAATAGTCCAATTACTCCAATGGAATTTCAGTGGGTGAATTTGTTTACTCCTGTCTTTTTTCCTGCTTAGTTTTTCTTTGGTGGATTTAGAAATATCATCTGCCAATCTGGAGTTTTTTTCTGATTCAGTGGGCGAGGAGGAGGAGGAGGTTCCCCGCCCGGTGCTTGCAGAAGCTGATAGAGCCATCTCATTTGTTTTGTTCAACTCTTGCTGATATCGTCATCTTCTCCCGCTCCCTCTGTACTACTCTCACTCTCTCCCTCACGCACTCCTTGCAAGGCTCTGACCCTGCCAAGTATACTGTGACAGACCATCTGCACTCGCTAGGATTGCTTTGGAGCACTGGGTCCAGCCCAGCTCACCTACTGGGTGGACATGTGCTCACTGGTCGTCCGGTCAGTTTGCCTGTCATGACACAACCCCTGCTATTTTTTCTGTGAATCAGGGCTGTCCTCGTTGGGCATGGACTCTTTAGTTTTTTATTCTTGTATTGTTTACCTGAATTGAAAGAGTAGCTGGTCTCAGTTCCCCATATTGGTTTGATGAGGTCAGAGCCTAGGGTGCCTGCCCAGAGAAGGAAAAAAAAGTCACCCAGGCCACAGGATCCCTCTCTGTCAAAAATCTTTCCATCCTCTCATTAGGACTTTCCTTGATGAATGCCATGTTTTTTAGCTCAAATTAATTCCTACAGTTTTCTCCTCTGTCTTTTTCCCTCTGGAGTTTCCATGTCTCACTGATATAACGTCGCTGTTGGGCGAAACCTTGTCCAAAACTGTTACTTTTCAGGAAATGGAAAAAAGAACCTGTGTTTCCATGGATCCATGTGTAGTTATTATTTTGTCACAAGCTCTTGTTAATACTTTTCATTTATGAAACTCCCAGACTTTCATCCTGGCAGAAGATCTACAAACTCAACCAATTGCAATGTGAAGCAATGTGAGCTTGTAGATGTGCTATTTCTGCTGTTTGCTACTTTTGTGCAATACAGTGTCATGTGACAAAGTGGGGAACATTGAAGTGTCAAAACCCTGTTTGATGGTTATTGTCAAATGAACATATGTGCCTAATTTGGTAGGAAAAAAATCACATTTCGGTGACAGTGATATTTGTAGCATTTGTGGTGAAGTGAAACTGCTTTTGCTTCTGCATTGTTTAGCGGCCCCTCAATGTGTGATTAAAATTTGGGACAGATCAGATCAGTTATATTATTTGCAAAATTGGCCCCGCCTGTAAAGGTTTGATGTCAATTGTAGCCAATTGGAATTTAATATGAAAGATCTGACTGATACATCTTGATCGTATGACTCCAGAGATAATTAGTAACGAGAATTAGCAAAAAAGTGTGTTTTGAAGAAAATGAAAAATGGGTGGAAAATCTAGTCGGGTACAAATGGCGGGGATACTGTTTTTGGGGAGTTGCTTCATGATCCAAGGAATCCAAGGGGGAAAATTGATTGAACGAAGTACAGTTCAAGAATTATAGGCCAAAACGTGAAGCTACCTGTTATAGCACCACCATGAGGCCAATTTGAAGAATTGTTGGTGGCAGTTCTTACTTGGCCTCCTGCGAATGTGTGTGCAAAGTTTCATGCCGACTGGTCCTGCAGTGCCAGAGATTAGCTGTTCACACACACACAGACAGACGGATGGACTCTTGCAATTGCTGACCGGAGCTTGTTTCCTTGCCATCAATCCAAGAATCACTTAAACGTCATCTTGCATAGGTTGTGCCAGCTTGGCCTGGACTCCAGACAGCTCCCGCACAGTTTGTTTGTTGGGGTTATAATAACCTTTCTATAAGCTAGGATGCCACTGCCACAGAAAGGTTTTGTTTATTACTCAGCTTTTTTGTTGTTGTTTCTTTAAACAGTGACACAGAACTAATGACTTCTCTCATTGTTTCTCCTCCTCCAACCCCCCCCCCCCCCAGGGCATCTGGCGTATTCCAGTGGATGAGATTGATCGCCCGGGCAGCTTTGCATCTCATATGAACCGATCCATCGTACTGTTGCTGGAGGTGCTGTTTCAGCTCAAGGATCACGACACACTGCTAAAAGTCTCTTTCATGCTCCAGCGAACACCTGACCAGGGAAAGTAAGGATAAGACCTCCTGAGATATTTCTCTGGATTACCGGTACATGTGTTTGTTCTACAACTGAGCTCAGTTTCCTTTCCCATTTTTTTTCTCTCTCTCTCTTTCTCTGTGAAGGAAATATTTACGGGATGTGGACCGCCAGGTTTTGGCTAAGAGAGCGTTTTTCCTAACTGTAAAAGTGCTGGAGGACAGTCTGAACAGTCTCACTGGGGTAATGCTCACTGCCTGGTACACACTCTTGAGATCTTCAGAGTGTTATACACCTCTGGCATGCAGTGCTTCGTGTGTTGTGTTGTGACAGGCTCTGTTCTTTCTCAGGTGTCTGAGCCGCCCTCCAAAGTGCTTGCACCCTCCATGGGGGAGATGACCACGACAGATGCATCCAACAGGCCTGCCGCTGCTGCTGACGACAGTAAACATGTGTTGCCGAAGAAGCCTGGGCTCGCCGAGGCCACCTGCGCTGCCGGCCCCGAGCCGGTGCCCAGAGAGGCCTGCCAAGCACAGCCTGCCTCCGTCCTGCTGGCCACAGACAGGGGGGATAAACCTCAGGACCTCCAGCCCGGGAAGATGGAGGCTGCTGGGAGCGAAGGAGCCAGAGTAGGGCCAGAGGAGCCCATGGAGCTGGACCCAGTCACTGGCTTCTGGAGAAAACCCTCCTCCACTGCTGTAGATTCTCAGGGCAACCAGGCGGTGCCCGAGGCCCCCAGGACTGCGGTGGAGCCTGGGGAGAAAGTGGCTGAGTGCAGCCGGACGACGTCAGAGCTGTCTCTGGAGGAGCTAAGCCTCAGCTCCAAGCTGCAGCAACTCCCGCCTCTGCCAATCAAGGGCCCAGTGGCTGCCTGCGGGCCGGATCAGGGCCTGTTGCTGCGACGGCCCAACAGGAAGAGGAAGCTGCTGGAAGACGTGGAGTCGGGCAAGACCCTGCTGTTGGATGCCTACAGGGTGTGGCAGCAGGGCCAGAAAGTCATGACCTATGACCTGGCACGCATTGAAAAGATCATGTCGGAGACTTACATGCTCATAAAACAGGTACGCCTCTTCATTTGGTATTTCAGGAGTTCACGTGTCATGGTATATCTAGTTCAGGAGTTCATATGTCATGGTAAATGTAGGAAAGCATTTCCCAATAGACTGGTAAATGTCAAAATTTTCGGAAATGTAGACGGAGCTGAGAAATGTCGGGGGGGGGAAAAGCAAATAACCATGCTGGCACACACTGACACCGTCAGAATGCTCTGTAGTGGCTAGTTCTAGATTGGATGGGCTGGAGGGACTTTTGACATAACTTGAAAACAAGGCAGGTGCATCAACAGTGAGTCCAACGAATCAGTGCCTGCAAGACAATTATTATATAATCGTCTAATCGCAAAACATTTTGCTTAATCGTCATAATCGTCTCCATGTTGAAAAATGTTCACACATTTTCAAATATTTAAAAAAGCAGAAATAGCTGATCTACAAGCTTACAACGCGTTCCGCTATTTTACATTACTTTTACATACTATTTTACAAAATTATTAAATATGCCAATTTCTTTGCATATTTAAGTTATTTGTCATATCTGCCCTGTGCGATTATGAAGACTAAAAGGCAGAAATTACATTTGTATGTCCTAATGTTCAACGCCAAACACACGATTAAATCGTTAATCGCAATTATTTGAGTGACAATCGTCAACTTAAATATGTAATCGTCACAGCCCTAAAACGTACAGTACTTTATCACACAGAGACAAACGCAAGCAACGACGTAAATGCCACACTAAAATGGTACCTACTTTACTTTCTTAGTAACTACTGTTACTTTAATTCTATTGTTAATTAATTCTGCAGTGTCACATATGCCTGATAAGAGCAGCAGTAAAAAAGAAAAAGAAAATGGATTTGGGGAATCCCCTCTTTTTTACTACAATAGCAGCACCAACCCCCAATGCAAATCAGGGACTTTCCCTGTCTATTTAAGTTGACAAACGCTACCGTGAAGCAAGCTTACATGTGGTTGTGTCTCTGCTGCTCATAGTAAGCCACATTAAATTCCGTGCATCAGTGATTACACACATTCACAGATTATCAGATTAGTTCAGTGAGTCTCATTGTGTAGCCTATTTGAGAATAGCATCAAAAGCATTCTTTTTGGACACTCCGTAAAGG
This sequence comes from Gymnoscopelus braueri, assembly GCF_963280865.1. Taxonomy (NCBI): domain Eukaryota; kingdom Metazoa; phylum Chordata; class Actinopteri; order Myctophiformes; family Myctophidae; genus Gymnoscopelus; species Gymnoscopelus braueri. The sequence continues at coordinate 38,438,177 of NC_137608.1, read as the reverse complement.
GCGCCCTGAATGTATCATGACATGGTCCCAGAGTGGCAGTGCTTGGTCGTAATTATCATGTGAATCGTGCTCCAGGCGTAGCATCAATAGTTTTCTTTGCTTACTCCATGCTTACTCAACGCCAATTATTCACAATATACGTATGTTATTATATTACTCAGTTGTTGGAAGGAGCACTCTCTTTTATTTCTGTCACAGTCTGCATCCCACACAGCCCGATCTCTTGAGTGCTTCATCTGATGAATACAATTCAGCAAGATTAGATATCATCTAGTATTTGGTCACTTCATAGTTTGCCAATTAGGAAATACTGCCAAGGAAAACAGATATATCTAAGCCATGATCAGGGGCAAAGGATACGATTTTAAAAGGTAGTAAAACTCACCCTGGAGGTAATTATCTCCACCAGGCCAGGAGGCCTCTGTGTGTATGTGAGTCCGGAGCTAATCCCGCAAACCCCCGACCGAACGCTGTAAAACTTTTATGTGCATGCTACCAGTAGGCCAAATTTATTTTTCAAATCAGCCTCATGGTGGCACTATACCGTTACCAGCCCGCTCTACGTTATGGCCTATAACTCTTGAACCATCGGTCATATTCCTTGGATCATGAGGCAAATCCCCATATAGGGCCCCAAGCCTATTTCCGCCTAAATAGATTTTCTGCCATTTTACATTTTCTTCAAAATACTCTTTTTGCAACTACAGCTCCAGATGTATACCCAAACTCACACAAATTGCTACACATTAACTCTGGAGTGATCATGTAATCGATGTATTATAGCCAATGAATAAGTGTGGAATATAAAAAGTGGTATGATACCAATTATTTTATATTGCACACCGATTGGCTATAATTGGCTTTTGCGGGAGGGCCATATTTTACTGAAATGTCAAGATTGGGGGGTGATTTCAAAAAGTTATTTCACTTAAACCCACAGTATTGGAGCCAAATTATAGAGCCAATGCTGAAACATTTTGTCTTAAAAATATTGGTGTTTAAATTAACCAAACAACACAATTGTCCCCATAAACTAATGTTAAACTAACAGCAGCAAGATTTCTCTCTGTAATTAGTGCTTTGTTTCACTAAGGAAATGATTAACATACTATGTTTATTCCATCATCATAACACAAAAGAAAGCAGTAGCAGTTGAATCATTTTGAGATTATAACATGTTGTGCTGCTTGTTTAAAACCTTTACTTATTTATAGGAAAACTACTTACTTTACTACCCTTAAATGAACTGCACTTTAGTCATGCACATATGTACTGCATGTGCATTGCGCACCATCACCAGCACCATCACACCACCACTGACAGGTCCTGGCAGATAGCTATGTATGTCCCTGCAGATAGCAGTAGCCTTTGTTAGCAACAACAAGCGTGTCTAGGAACCGATAAGCAGAACCGAGTCAATATATTTTGTTCTTAGTACTACTTGGAACCAAATTTCGGTACCCATTACCAACCCTAGTGCTGACTCCAGAGGACTTCCCTTGGACATTGACCGTGGGGCAGACCAGAAGGCTGCTACTGGAGTTGAACATAACTTATACTGCCCCTCAAAACATACGTTTTGAGGGGCAGGAGGCTGAGGAGAAGATAGGCCAACTACCAAGGCATTTGAATTAAATTCTGTTCACTTCACTTTTATTGCCCCACTATAGGGAACAATTAATTGGACATGCTAATTAATTGGACAGAATCCAATCCACCGTACAACAGCAGGATAAAAGATTCAAATGCATATGTGTTCTCTCTACTTTGCAACCAGAGTAACCACAGACAGTATGAACAATAGTAGGTATAATTATAATATGATAAGGCTACGTTTTCATTATCAGCACGTTGATAACCACTGAGACAGGGGAGTCCTTTCATCCCTTTGCCCTATTTAGCTTCTTTCCTGCAGTAGCTATCACTTTTCCTGTTCTGTACAAGAGGCAACAATGACAGAAAACTTTCTCAGACACACCCTGGAAGATTAGCCATCCCTGATACCTTTTCTTGTTGGTTTCATGTCATCGGATCGCATGTGTAATTCATCTTTCTGATCATTTTCCAGTTCTGTCCTCTGATGATCAGGCATTTTCTCAGATAGTTCCTACCTCTGTATCACATGCTGTATTACACAGCTCTATGCAAGTATCATTAAAATCTATGGCCATGTGTCTAGCTGTATCAAAAGATAATGTCCAGGAGAACCAAAATCATGCATATTTCAATCTGAGGATTCTTTTTTTTTTCACCTGGCACTTTAGCGTGCTTACCGTCGGTGATGGCCCATCTCTCTTTCTTTTTAAGTTTTGGTTGGTATTTTCAGCCTGATATATGAAGGATAAGACAGTCCTCCAGATGTCCATCCATACAGACCCATCTCTACATCAACATAATAATAGAGGCCCCTTCTGCATGTCACATGGCACAGCATGGCCTCATTTGTGTTCATACGACAGCTCTCTGGTGTTATCAAACACTGTCTGGCGATGACACCACAACAACAACCCCTCCAGCATTTCTGAAAAATGTCTCTTCCTCTATTTTCCAAGACTTGCAGGCTTCTCCTTCTGTTCAGAGTTCATCGCTTCCACCTTCACCCTGTAGAAATTAGAGAATCAGGCTACCGTAAAAGACCATTTAAGGCTAAAACGGGGGGAAATGAGTACTTGACGCATGTGTGCCAGTGAGTACACCAGTAATTAAGCATAAATTCCAACATATGCTGCCACAGACAGATACACTTCATCTAGCAGGACCAGGCCCTAATGAGCCTCTACTGCTTTTTTATTTTTTTCAATGTTATTTTTAATCTTTTTTTCTTGACTTTTTTGCCATGTTGCACTTTGATTTGTGTCAAATATGAAGCGCATTAAAAATGAAATGTTTTTTTTATTATTATCATAACCAAATGGACCAGTAAAGGTCCATTTGTACACTCTGATACTAATGACAACACTGACAAATTTATTGTGTACTGTGATGGACTGCATTTACTGTATATATATATATAGGGCCTTTCTCCAAAGTGCTTTACAGTATTTTATTTAGCAGTGTAGTTGACATTCACACACTGACAACAAAGGACCTTGACTGTACTTGTACAGAACAACAGAACATCATACTATATCTTTCAAAGGGTCATATATTTTAATATAACTATTATATGTCAAACAATAGTGGGAATACGTGTACAGTATCTCTTTCTCTCTCTCTCTTGTCGACTGTACCCTCACTTCCCTCGTTTCTTTTCTTTCTGCATTGAAATGCTAGAGGGGGGCAAAATTGAATTGGGGACGAATCTAGGTGGTGTTTGGAAATACGCTTCGAGAGTGAGCGATGGAGTGCTCTCTAGTCGTTCAAAAATCCAGAGTGGTCAGTTCTTTGCCATTTGAAAATTCTGAGCGAACGGCAGCTATTAACTGATATCAGAGCTCTGACGTCAAAACCAGAACGCTCTGAAATCGGAGCAGATTCTTAGAGCGTATTTCCAAATGCATTCTCTTTTTACAACCATAAAAAGAAAGCAGGATAAACCGAACAGTGATTTGTTCTGCCTGTCTGTCTCTCTATCGACACGCAACAATCACTGCTGTCCACAGCCGAGAGGTAGTTACAGTGAATGCAATAGAATGAAATAAATAAAGCACAGATTTGTTTTTAATCATTATGTAACAGACATAATTGTTTGTAACAGTATATACTCCCTGCTTTCATTTACAACCCCCATAATCTGTAATTATGTAATAATAATACTGTTCACTCTTTCAGGTTGACGAGGACGTAGCTTTGGACCAAGCTGTGAAATTCTGTCAGATACAGTTGGCCACATCTGCCCAAAGACAGGTAAAACACTGGAACCCCCCCACCACACTTTTTTTGCCCTCAACTCTCTCACATAAAGCAGAATCATGACTCACTCAAATATACTCACAGCACACGGCGCATCATCTCACCACCATAGGTTATTTTCTCTGTTTTTGCATTTCTTTCATGCTAGTTTACACTATCTTCCACTTGTACTCATTATTACCAATACCAGCCTCTTCAAACTCTTTCACAACACCATGATGTAGGACTTTTCCCTCTCCGATTCTCGTGTTGCTGTTCTATACAGACAATAGGGCATAGCAGTGGCGGCCATTTTGTGGTGCCACAGATATAAACCCTTTTTTTAAGAAAATTAAATGTCTTAATTTTTAATTTTTCCCATAGACATTTCTGAAAATATTTATATAAATTATTCTAAGCCTGGAACCAAGCCACCCAGGCTCCTGGTGAATCATGACCATAAAATATCTGATTATGTGTCAAAAAAATATGTTTTTGCGGTCAAATATCTTTTGATACAGAATCAAATGTTTTATGGTCATGATTCACCAGGAGCCTGGATGGCTTGGTTCCAGTCTTAAAATAATTTATATAAATATTTTCGGAAATCTCTATGGGAAAAACAAATGTTTTTTTAAATCTGTGGCACCACAAATGGCCGCCACTGCTATGCCCTATACAGTGATGATCTAAAATAGTTGATCTACACGCCCACAAGACGTCGCAGTGTGACACATTGTGATCTTGTAGATCTATTTTGTGCGACATCTCAGGCATCATTTGGCATTACCATGTACAGTACAGTGCATTGCAGCTGTATCCAGAGATACTTTGCAACCATCTATTGAAATGGAACTTGAGATGCTGAACGCATAGAAACAGTCTGCTCTGCACTCACTGTGAAGTAGAGTGCGGAGTACTAGTCAATACATCATCCCCATCCCAGTCATCACCATGGTAACAGGACTGAGGGGTATTCAAAAACAAAACCATTAGCTACATCGGATTTTTTTGTTTTATGTTTTTTTCTAAGTTGTGTGAAAATGTTATAATGGTACATTTTGCTCTAAGGATTTTCATAGTCTTATAGAATGCCCACACTGCAAATACACACATACATACATACACCTATAGGCATACACACAGACACATGCATACATACATTAATGATGAGGGATACTGAGAGATTATGGTCTTCTATTCCGGCGGTTCTCAAACTATGGGTCGCGACCCAAAGTGGGGTCGCGGGAAGGTGCCGTTGGGGTCACGCAGTGGCAACCAAAAAATATGACTTTTTATCAAGAAACGGTAGGAAAAATATATATATATGTGGTCGTCGCCACCAAACAAACTATTGGCTTGACTCCTCATACACACACACACACACACACACACACACAGCTCCGCCTCAAACAGCGACCCAGACACATGGATTAAAGTTCTCCGTCGTGGCGACGGATTTCCGTCGTGAGGATTTTTTAGGGGTCATTTATGAGATCTGTGCAGATCTGCAAAAAAAAAAAAAAAGTGGGTGGGGGGGTATGTGTATATGCCCGCGGTGTCAATGACATGACCGAAGTCATCAAAATGTAGCCTACTTGCTATTCAAAATGATCTCCAAATTACAAAGCATCCACCATCCCATAGAATTAAAAAATAATCCATCACCAGCGATAAATATCAGCTGCTCAGAGTGCTGCGCTGGTGCTGCGTCACAACCCCTGTAACCCGACACCGTGTTTAGCCCTCAGCAATATACTTAGCTGTGTGGCGGTGTCGTGCGCGGTAAATAGCAGACCTACAAGCTCACAACAGGTCACGAACGGTACGCGTTGTGAGCTTGTAGATCTGCTATGTTTACGGCATGCATTAAGTGCTCCATTCCCAACGCTCACAACGCATCACGAACGGGACGCGTTGTGAGCTTGTAGATCTGCTATTTTTACGGCATGAAATGTTAGTTGTGTTAGTTGTGCTCCGTTCATTCTGACTTAAAGTAGCACGGATTTACCGCTGAAGTTATGGATTTTACTCTGTATGGATGGTGGCAGTGTCCAAACGATGAAATCACAGGAACAATGGAATACACTGTTGTTTTTAATCGAAAGTGGATTACACCACGTAACAGGTAGGATATAATTATTTGTTGCAGGGAAGGGAGCAGTAATTGACAATAAACGTATGCTTAGCTTACGTTCACTTGCATTAAAATAAGCAGCGGAACAATTGCTATGTTTGCCAATCAGAGAGGATTTATTTGTCACTCACAAAAGTCACCCATACAGGTGTCAATGCCAAAACTCTGGGCGGTGTTTCATTTGTGACGGTATCATGATTGGTTTTCAAGGCAGGAGGCGGGGAGGTTTATCCACCATGCATTGCACTGTTGTGTTTCTATATCTATGGTTTATACTCCCACCTGTGGTAGCGCCGTACCGGTCAGTCGAGCATAAATCATGGAGGCGTTGGTTGTGAATGAAGGCTCTGATGTGACTGTCATTGACAGCAAACTTTAACAACAAACCGTGACTAGCAGTGTTAGTCAAATCACTGGTTCTCAACCTGTGTGTCGGGACCCACAAGGCCCAGGGGGGTCCCCATGTAATTTTTTTGTTTGGGGGGGGTCCCCAGATGACAGTAAAGTGACCATTTTTTTAAAGACCTTTTTAATACAAAAAAAAGAAGGAAGAAATGAAATATAAAATAGCATTACTGCATGAAAAGTAATCAACAAACAATACTATAGGAAATTGTAATTTGTGAAAATAGCTGATCTACAAGCTCACAACACATCATATCTCGGCATGTTGGGAGTTTGTAGATCGGCTATTTTTACTCTTATAGTGTGACACTCTTGTATGATGAAGTAGGGCAGTGGTTCCCATACTTTTTAATTTCATGGACCCCCAGTTTAATAAGCATTAGGCCACGGACCCCCATGTGATACCTCTTTGCTATCTCTGGGACCCCAATCTATACTAAGAAATCCTAACTCTGAGAGTGTACAAATGGAACACTCTCATAGTTAAAGTCATGTAACTCCTCAAGGACCCCTGGGGGTCCCCGGACCCCAGTTTGAGAACCGCTGAAGTAAGGCATTCATTTATGAAAAAACATAAAGTTGAAATATGGAAATACAAGGTTTCGGCCTGACAGCGAAGATATATATATGATTTAATCATTTGCATTTATCCATCAAAACATTATGTTTATTTGTATTTATTCATTTCCTTCACTTGCTGACGTGCTGCTGCGCAACAGGGCAGATATCCGCCAGGCCAGGTGGCCCTACCCAGGCCCATGAAATTCATAGGCAGTCTACAGTAGCCAATTAGAATGAAATCTGCTAAAACTGACTCATACACTAATACAGAACCATATATAGGCAAAATATTGTCTCTGACTCTCTGTCGGTTGGGAAAACTGTTTACCTTTTATTTTAAAACAATTTCTAATGGTGAAAAAAGCCAATCTACGAGCTATAATTATTAAAAATTAAGAAATACTATATATTTTAAATAGTGAAAAATACAGAAAATAGGGGAAAATACATAAAATCTCTAATCTGTGATTCTAATGTGATTAATGTGACCCCTAGTGAAGTCCAGGGCTGAATGTGACAAATATTGAGACAAATAGGCTATAACCCAATACATAATTTTATGAAATAAATGGGTTATATTTTACAGATACAGTAGTTACACTATTCTTGTACTATATTACAATTACATCATCCTTAACCTTCAAGTTAAATTCATTATTTCCGTGGACTTAAAAAAATCTTCGTTTTATTTGATGGCCTTCTTTTTGATTGGCCTTTATTACAGGCCCTACCAGCCTGTAGGGGGAGGTAGAGAGTCACATTATAATACCAGCCTGTAGGGGGAGGTAGAGAGTAACATATTATAATACCAGCCTGTAAGGGGAGGTAGAGAGTAAAATTATAATACCAGCCTGTAGGGGGAGGTAGAGAGTAACATTATAATACCAGCCTGTAAGGGGAGGTAGAGTGTAACATTATAATACCAGCCTGTAGGGGGAGGTAGAGAGTCACATTATAATACCAGCCTGTAGGGGGAGGTAGAGAGTAACATATTATAATACCAGCCTGTAGGGGGAGGTAGAGAGTAACATAGTATAATACCAGTCTGTAGGGGGAGGTAGAGAGTAACATATTATAATACCAGCCTGTAGAGGGAGGTAGAGAGTAACATATTATAATACCAGCCTGTAGGGGGAGATAGAGAGTAACATATTATAATACCAGCCTGTAGGGGGAGGTAGAGAGTAACATAGTATAATACCAGTCTGTAGGGGGAGGTAGAGAGTAACATATTATAATACCAGCCTGTAGAGGGAGGTAGAGAGTAACATATTATAATACCAGCCTGTAGGGGGAGGTAGAGAGTAACATATTATAATACCAGCCTGTAGGGGGAGGTAGAGAGTAACATATTATAATACCAGCCTGTAGGGGGAGGTAGAGAGTAACATATTATAATACCAGCCTGTAGGGGGAGGTAGAGAGTAACATATTATAATACCAGCCTGTAGGGGGAGGTAGAGAGTAACATATTATAATACCAGCCTGTAGGGGGAGGTAGAGAGTAACATAGTATAATACCAGTCTGTAGGGGGAGGTAGAGAGTAACATATTATAATACCAGCCTGTAGGGGGAGGTAGAGAGTAACATAGTATAATACCAGTCTGTAGGGGGAGGTAGAGAGTAACATATTATAATACCAGCCTGTAGAGGGAGGTAGAGAGTAACATATTATAATACCAGCCTGTAGGGGGAGGTAGAGAGTAACATATTATAATACCAGCCTGTAGGGGGAGGTAGAGAGTAACATATTATAATACCAGCCTGTAGGGGGAGGTAGAGAGTAACATAGTATAATACCAGTCTGTAGGGGGAGGTAGAGAGTAACATATTATAATACCAGCCTGTAGAGGGAGGTAGAGAGTAACATATTATAATACCAGCCTGTAGGGGGAGGTAGAGAGTAACATATTATAATACCAGCCTGTAGGGGGAGGTAGAGAGTAACATATTATAATACCAGCCTGTAGGGGGAGGTAGAGAGTAACATAGTATAATACCAGTCTGTAGGGGGAGGTAGAGAGTAACATATTATAATACCAGCCTTTATTATTTATTAAAAAAAAATCTCACTCTTAGAAATTTCTGAAAGTTGGCAGCCCTGTCCCTGTCTTATTCTAGGACAGGGGTAAATTATAGTGATGGGCATATCGATACTTGTATAAAATATTAAAAAAAAAAAAGATACTTTTTCATGTACTTCCGGTTTATGGCCATTTCCGGTTCCGTTTGGTACTTCCGTTTCCGGTTTATCTCAATTTCCGGTTCCGGTATGGCAATTTCCGGTCCCATTTCCGGTTTGATTCTGTTTCCGGTTCCGGTATCGGTATCGGAAAATCGCCCCCAAAAATATCGGTATCGAATTGAAGAAATGTGGTATCGGCCCATCACTATAAACCGATGCAAGGTTCGGGGGTTTCCCCTTTCACAACGTCCCCCCCCCCCCGTCTGACAATGATTTTCAGGCACCCCCCCCATCTAAAAATCCTTTTCAGTCTTGGGATTTTTTCTGGCTTTAATCCAACAAGACAACGCACACGAGCCCTTACTGAGGCACACAAACTGATTTAGCTCTGTTCATAAACTATTTACTTAGGAATTATGTTCAATATGAGCAGGTGGCCAAAAAAATCACTCGTAATATGGGGTTGTGGTATAAAAAGGTTTGAGAACCCCTGTTCTTTTCAGTTTCTCTTCCATGAGTCGAGTGTTGTCATTGGGTGCAGTTTCATTTGAATTCTGGTACTGTAAGCATAATTATGTTTGATTTTAGTCCCACTAGAATGTTTTCAGATTCTGGATTTTATTTTGGGTAATGACAGGCCTATGTTACCTATGTTTTATGTCTGATATGGCCAATAATGTAATTTGGAAGGTCCAAATTGAGCCAAAGCCGGTTAATCATCTCTTTGGGGCAGCCTACTGATCGTTTCATGTAAGTCTGCCCATTTTACAGACAGACAGACAGTGCCCTGCCACACATGCACGGGCAGGGCAACAATGGCTCAGACATTTAACTCATAGTTAAATGTAACTATGGCTTGTCCAAGGTCCCTGATTTTCTTTTGATTACTGAAACTAGTTTAAGAGTTCCGGCGGTGTTAAGGGATCAAATCAACAGACCAATGAGTATACCGGGTGGGTGTTATTAGCTCTTGGTTTAGGCTTTCTCACACAAGGTTGTAATGCTAAAATGGAGAAGATTTGGTTAGATCTGCCCTTGATTACCCCAGATACTCACAATGGTTTATTCAACTGACTGGAGATTTCTCCCAAAGCCCAGGCTTTGCATCCACGCAGCAAAGCTGTAGGAGGAGCCGCTCACAGTATGTTGATGCTCTTGGCAATAACAGACGAAGCAAACTGAACTGCAAGTTGGGCTTATAACTGCTTCTTTAATATTGGGGGATAGCATCTTATCAATCAAAGCTTATTATGAGAATGTGAACAATTGCAACAGCAGTCAGTTTTAAGAAAGCCCCTTCATTTCAGCAGCCATAGCTTCACTGGTTGATTCAGTGTTGGTTTCCATTACCTAGACTATGGATTCAGATGGGATTAGGAAAGTAACATCCAGGAAAAGCCTCACTAATGCACTCCGAACTGAGTGTCAGCGTTGTCCCTGGCAGTCTAGATGGTAGTTTTAGATTACTCGATGACTCGTGAACAAAATATATTTAATTACACAATACATTACACACAGAGCTGACAACTATTTGGAGACTGTCTGCATCTTTGTTTAGAGTCGTATCTGAGGGGTTTGTCTACTTTGTGGAGTGGTCCCCTCTTCCATTCCACAGTTTGCCTTATTTGGGTGGTGTTGGCAATGGTGGCCCAGAGGCCCATTGGTAATAGAAGTTCAGCAGACTTACTAACAGACATGAGTCTTCTTCAAATAGTATTATTAAACAATTGTTAATGTTGGTTTTAACTTTCTTTTAATGCCATACGGGTGGGGTATACCATATATAGGATAACCCAATACATGCCAGAAAGAAACAAACATGAACTATAACACTACCACTACTGTCCTCCTGTGCTGAACTTTGTTTAGCAGTGAAGAGTTATGTGCCAACTCTGTTGGACACAGCTCAGCTGTGGAGCTCTGAATTATCTTATGCATGGATATCCTGCTATTATTAGCTCCGCTCGTTGCCGGGCTCTGAGGGTGCCGATGTTGTTCGGTCCATCCCTCTGTTCATCACTTTGGTCCCAAACAACATACTATGTCAAAGACTACTTGCTGTGTAATGTGCACCTTCATGCTTCTACATGGAGAATGACCTCTACAGGTTGTGACGCCCCCATGGCCTTTCCTCTAGTACCTTCCTTAGGCCAAATTGTGTACTTGCACATAACATATCTCAAAATGGAATGGCCAGATTGCAGGATGAATACTTGGTTTGGTAACACCATAAACTTTCCTGTAGTGCCACCCTTAAGCCAAACTTTCCAGTCGGGTGTAATTAGCATCACAACGTCTAGGGCTTGCTAACAGGACTTTTAGAGTTAGGGGCCTATCTTCCACCCGGCAATTCTGACCGCAGCAGCATGGCCACTGCGTTTGGACACCTCATTTGCAAGTGATGTTGCAGTAAGCAGAGTGCTTTTGTTTTCCCTGTGTCTACTGACATCATTATATCACATTATTAATGCTGCTCCCATTGATGGGTGAATTACATTTTCCTCAGCAGAAAATTGTTTGGGTCTCCTTCAACTTTCTAAATCCGTCATTTAAATAATGCGCTATGATGAAGATGCAGCAAATTCTTAAAGGGAATGGGAGACTACATTCTAATTAATGTTTTGCCAAAACACACCCATGACTGAGTCTAAATAGAACCCCTTTGCGCCGTGCGCCTCACTTTGTGCCCAGATAACGCACCGTTTAACTGATCAAATGGGAGGGAACACATATCTAAATTCCACACATATCAGTGTGTACATTAGTCCATGTATATCTTGAGAACAAGCCACCGTCACATTAGGCATCAGCATTGTTCATGCCCCAAGTAAGGGCAGTGTAAACAATAAGATAAAAAATCATTAAATAGTCGTGACACAAATGACAGTTATGAGAGTATTGGCCAATGGCCTGTACTGACGTCATAGTATATAGTGCCTGCTGACAATGGGTGCTGGTGTTACCAATGCTACTAATTAGGCTCTGTTCTGTTTGGTGTAGCACAGCCTTTCCCGCACAATAGCAGCATCCTGACCATCCCTCTGTTTGACCTTAATGGAACACAACCTTAATTAGTATCATTGGTAACACATGCACAGGATGTAACATTGCCCAACTATTTATACCAATATGGCTGTCATGAAAAATGTCTACTCCTCATTCTGTCCTTTAAACCATAAAGGACTCTCACTTCCAACCCCTCTTTATGGGGTACATTTGTGTAAAGACATCTCACATCCATGGTGTCGTAATTATCTGTGACTCACTCTGCCTCGTCTCCACTGACTGGACTTTAACTTATTAAAAAAAATCTGATTCATCCTTCAAATAGATGGGTAATCTTCTTAATACTACTGAGTTCATTTGAAATTCAATGAACTGTTAGATTGGTTCAGTCAGTGGCACCATACCAGGCTACCAGCCCCAATATGCTCTGTGCATAATTATAGTCCCAGTTCCCCAAAGGTAGCCCCTGTTTCCTGTTCCGGTTAATTTTCCCATACTGTAGCTTTGTTTGATTGGCTCCTTCATACAGTATGTGTTTCTGGTTCAAATCTGCTGCCAAGCCATTCAAATGATGCTATGGAAATATGAACTGGAACAGGAAATGGGTATGCCACCTAGGGATGGGACGATAATAGTCATTATCGTTTATCGTGATTAAAAACCGCTCGCAATAATCGCATCGCAGAGATTTAAATTTATCGTGAAATTGTCCTCCGTCATACACTGGGATGAATTAGCTTTTGTTGAGGTGAAAATTCAGTACCACTTAAACCCTCTAGACTTGATCAAACAGACCTGTAAAGAGCGCATTTGGTACGCTCTATTTCAATCTACACAAATCGATTCGCCAAAAATGGCATGGTGGAATTCACACATTTCAACGACCTGCCATTCTCTTTATTGAACGTAGGTCACTGAATTGAGTACTTCATTAGTATTCAAATTACGGGTCATAGCACAGCAAAATCTTGAATCTTCAATACAGTTTGTGTCTTCAATGCCAAGTTAATACTATTCTGTAATAGATACAGGAATGCTTGCTGTTAACACTGCTATTATATCTGATAAGCCTAACCAGCATTTATTTATAACAATCCCTGCACTTCTATGATAATAAAGAAAAATGAAAATGCATCGAAAAGCAGCTCTGAAGTGGTTGAGTTACTAGGGTGATTAACATTAGAAACAGTAGAAAATCAGTACAAAGCATATTGTAAGTGTACTCAGTGTTACTGTGAAACTGGGCCTGAGTGGGCCCGGCCGAGTTTGTGAGGGGCAGAAACGCGCATTTTTTTTTTACATTAATTAATTATACGCGCGTGCGCGCCGTGCGTGTGGGAGGAACTAGGGGGGAATAGTTATAGTATACCCTCCAAAAAAATCTAGAACACACCACTGGACTTTGGTACTCTACGCCAGTGGTTCTCAAACCTTTTCATGTCAAGGAGCCCCAAAATGATATGTATTCGGACCCCCTTCTCAAAATATTTTGTTCCAGGGACCCCCAGTAGCAAAGGTTTGAGTTACAAATGTTCGCTTTAAAAATATATATTCAAAGATTTGCAGATTTTTCAGAAATGGCAGATCTTGCCGCGCTTTGAGCTTGAATATCTGCTATTGTTGAATAGGCCAAGTATAAAAGGTTAAAGTGGTTAAAATTATTGTGATGCTATATTAACTCACTGAGTGCCAGAATTATTTCTGGCTATGTTGTCCCAGTGCCAGAGATTTTTTCAAAGTAAAAAAAAAGTGCTTAGGAAGCGAGATAGTCTTTTTCAGTTATAAGTTAAACAAGGAATGGATGGAGCTGCAAATCTTCAGATAATGATATCTTGGGTTCTGAACATTTTTTTCAAAAAAAAAAAGTTTAATTTTATTTTTTCAAAAACACGTGAAACACGTGATTGGCACGTTGCACCATAGCGGTAAAACACATGAAACACGTGAATAGCACTCAATGACCCTGGGGGTCCCCGGACCTCACTTTGAGAACCAATGCTCTACGCTTCAAATGCTTATCGGCATGAGTTTCTCTAGCAGGCCCCGCTACTCCTCTGGGCCGTCTTATACAACTTCCTTCAGATATGTGATATATATTTTTGGTATACTTGCTATGCATCCCATGTCTATAATGCATTGTAAATATACTTATGAGGCATTATAATCTGTTTATAACACTGTATAAATATAATTAAAATGACTCATAAATAATCATAATGCTTAATAACAATAATCGTTACTTATGTGACACATATATCATTATATAATCATGTATTATAACTATGAGAATTATAATGAAGAATTATTTTATGAAAAACTATGATCCTGGCCAAAAGAAAAGGTCTGTGAGTGACCAGTAATGATACTTCACCTTTATAAGTCATTATAAAAGGGTTTACAATGTGTTATGATTGCATTATGAGTACTTATTAGTGCTTAGAACTGTAATTATACAGTGTTACTGTATAAGCCGACCACAATGCATTTATACTTGACCTTTTATAAGTCATTATAAAATGCTTCATAATGTGTCATATTGTTACAAAGCATTATGAGTATAGTTCTTATAACTAAACAGCATTATAAGTAGATTATAATGCATTGTATGTTTATAAAACATTATTGTCTTGGGATGCATCGCATAGTGTTACCATATTCTTTTTATGATGCCAGGTGCATGAATGGGACTTTGGACTTGAGTTTTTAGTGTTAAGAGCGTGTGAAGCTAGCTAGCACATTCCAGGTGCATCTGCATACTGAATAGGGACTTTATTGCCGGATGTAATTGGGTCACTGCCATTGTGACAGATTATTATATACAGATTATAATTAATCCTATTCATGTGGTCATATTTGCTTTCCGTTATGGTCCATGTTATACTTATACTTTAGATTATATAATTCTACATAATGAGGTTTTAGATGTTTATGAAGTCCATCTAATGGCTACTTGTGTCTGTTTGTGCATCAGGTGCTTTTATGAGATGAGCTATGTGAGTGACTCATCCAGGGGTCTTGGAGTGCAAAGAAAATGAAAAAGTACCTGTCTGCGCGCCCCTGTGTTCTAAACTCAATAAACAACTTCATTCTTTCAACTTCAAGCCCCCACAACTGTAGAGCCTTCAGTAGGCCTGCTGTCTGTAGTTCTTAGCCACAGAATCAGCGGTGGTGTTGTGCTACGCTGGGTTCCCTTTCATTTATTCATGTTGTTTTTGCTAGATCTGCAAGGCATGACGATTAATAAACGTGAATGTAGCCTATGTGGCAAAGAGCGTCGTCTTTCACCTGCTCTCCTGTCCTCTGAAGCCTGATTTATGCTTCGGCGACAAAGCGGTGTGTGATGTCGTTAAAAGAATGTGACACGTCAACACTTTTTCAGGCGAAAATACATTTTTGTGAGCGACACATCTGGAGTCGCGTCTAAACCACACTGTAGTGTCACCCACTGAATTGGCAGGCTTAGCCCTGTTGGAATATTGAGCTCTTCTTATGGACGAATGTAGAGATTTAACATCACAAAGGAGCTCTTGTCATCAGTCTTGTTTAGGGAGGCAATTTAATTAAAATGTTAGGTCAGCCTGCCTTTCCTATTGTGTTTGAAAGATGACCATAGCCTCGGATGACATCCATAGCTGCGATAAGCTGATTTAAAGCCCCATCTCAGTAATTGCAGAGAACCACCATTGTTTGATACTCTGTTGGGGTAGGCTGCCAGCAGCCCACTTTTATCGCACGGTGAACACCTGAGGAACCCGCAGCGTGACTGCATGATATCTACTGCTATGTTTTCAGGTATAGTGTTTCCTGGGGCACTGGCTTGCATTTGTCTATTGTATGTTTAATTAATGACAATGTGAATCACCAAGGGTAGTGTTAGAACTCTTGTGTGTGTGTATACTTTTATGTGCATGATGGTGCCTGTGTATAGTTGAGGAGATCAATTGTCGCCTTAGGATTTTTGGGGGCAGCTGTGTTTTTTTTTTAACGCAAGTAGGTCTTCCATGTGATTTGTCGGCAGCTTTGTGATACAAGCTCTGACTCAGAGCATAACTGAATAAAAGTAGCCAGAAGACCGTGTTACTGGTAAATTACGTGGTGGTAGACAAAACTGTCGCACACTTTGATGGTCAATTCTGATGTTTTGGGCATGAATCCGGTGTGCAAGAATCCATATTGGATATTGTCACGTGCTCTGGACAGTGATTGGATTAGTCTGCATATGATCGCTGTCAGGCAGAAACCTTGTATGTCCACTTTAATCTTTTTATGTTTTATTGCCCTATTTTATGCCCTAGTTTACTGTATGACGGTGTCGCTCAAAAATAGTGAGAATAGCTGATCTACAATCTTTTTTTGAAGAATAGTGAAATATTCTGAAAAGTGTTGCCTATCATTACATACCCAAGTTAGTGACGCCAGGTTGAGAGTGGTTAACTCTTTGTGGGTTTTATAAATATTTAACCAATGAAAATGATTTTCTTTTTAAAGCTTGCGACCAAATAACTACATTGGATCCATTGGAACCCTGGTTCTTTTTTCCACTTCCTGAAAAGTAACATTGTCAAGTGGAAACCAAAACCAACTATATAACTTTCATTGCCATGATTGTGTTTTGGGATATGCTATGGTCCACCAGGTGCTGGAATAAATTTTCCCCTAATTTATATAGTTTCATCTTGTATACATTTGTCCAGTTTTGATGCATCTAACAGAAGATGGCATGTTTTCCAGTTCAATGTCGATGCCGTTTAGAGGGTAAAACTGTGGAGAGAAAGTGTATTCATTGCCTTTAACTGCTCCTCTGCGTTGCCATGACAGCGACCGTGGGAGCAAGGCGGCTGTTGTCATAGGTTGTTTGTGTGTTTATGAGTGGTCCTCAAAAGACACCCAAGAAAGTAGCAGCATTCCCTGGAGTTGTCATCATCAAAACCAGCCCACTGAGACACAGGGTCCAGAGCACACAAAGTAACCGTCTGATCCCCCAGGGAAGTCCTCGCAACATTGTATAAGATATCCTAGCCTCCCAGTGTGGACAGCATTGCATAATAGGTGTTGTTCAGTATTGTTCTGAAAAAGTGCAGCGGTATCGACTGTGACTCATCCCGTTTCCATGGCTCTGAATCCTGCACAATTATGACTCTGCCTCCAGGGAAGAGGATGTGCAGTTCTCAGCATTGTACCTGTACAGGGGGTGGTTGGGGGGGCGGGGGGGGGGGGGCGGGGGTGTCTATCGGTACTGCAGATGGATAACCAAGGTCAGTCTCTCACTTCATTACCACTGCTACTTCCTCTGTCCGCAGTCTGCCGGCGATGCCCCGACCACACCTAAGTACGCCAAGGACCACCGTGATATTTTCTTCCCTGCCTCGTTGCCAACGCCAGTCCTGCTCAGCCACGGCTCCTGCCACCCCCTGTCTGCCCAGGACAGCCAGCCTGCCAAAGTACCGTACGAACCCCCTGGCAAGGTGCCCAAACCTTTGGCCTCCTCTGTCTTCCACGAGCAGCCACAGCACAGAAGAATAGCCAGTCACCCTGCTGCAGCCATGGCCTTCCTACCACACACAGGTCAGTAGCCTCCTTTAATCACCTCTCCTCTCGGAGGAGTTGCTCAGTCTACTTTGTCTGCTGTAATGTGTGAGCAGGCTGTTACCACTTTAATGTCACTCTTTACGTTGGAACTCTTGTTTTAGAAAGCAAATACTATCTTTGAGTCATAATCTTGAACGTGTGTGTGTGTGTGTGTGTGTGTGTGTGTGTGTGTGTGTGTGTGTGTGTGTGTGTGTGTGCAATGCTCGAGGGTGTCTGTGCAGCTGTGATATATCTCCTGTGCATAGTCATAGTCTGACCAGCAGGGGGCACACTTGGCCTTTCCCAGCTGAATGTTACATAATGTCTGACCTGGTTTATTTTGCCTATTGGGCTTTCTTTGTCTGGCTCCTAATTAAGTAAGAATGATGTCTCGGTAAGATTGTGACCTTTTTTTGTTTAGCATTATGAAATCCCAGAGCTGTTTAAAATAAGTGGCTTATAAACCTATGAATGTTCTGTTGGTGATGATTAATTTGTATTTCACCATCTAGGACCAGCTACTTGAACCTGAGGTCACTGACATTGTAGGTCTGAAATAAGAGATAAAGTGAATCTCCAATATGCATATATGATATAATTACAGCCAAGATAAACTCGTAACTTTGTTTGAAACCAGATCTCATAGCTGTAGCTGTTGGTAGTTCATACAGGCAGCTGTTTTGTGCCTGTTCTCACATGTACTTTCCAGGTTTAGTATTATCCCCTGGAATGTCACAGACAACTTTTTGTCGTGGGTTACATCAAGGCCCCTGACCTTTTTAAAGGAAGCTACAGGAAAGCCATCAATCTCATTAATAGTGCAGTATGTACTTTTACAGGAAGCTACCAGCAATCTCATGATGGTGGTGGAGAGGTCACAAACTCTACAAAGCATTTCAGGAGATTATGACCAAAAATGAAATGTTGTTTATATGACTATTAAGCAAAGAAATAAACAAACAATAACTAAATAATCAAAATAAATATTAGCTGTGTCTGTAATTGTAAAGCAGAAAAGCTTGAATAATAATAATGATAATAAGAAACTTTATTTATAAAGCACCTTTTTAAACAAAGTTACAAAGTGCTTAACAACAAACAAAAATAAACAATTACAGCAACAAAGACAACACAGAATGAGAATATATGCATACATTTCTGCTGTTAGGGGGCTAAAAGGCTTTTTTTTTAAATAAAAATTGGTTTTTGAAAAATGATTATGGAGCTAGCAAACCTGAGGTCCAATGGGAGGCTGTTCCAGAGTCTAGGAGGGGCCCTGATGGCAAAGGCCCGGTCACCCGCCTAGACTTAGGAACATCTAGTAGAGCCGAATCAGAGGACCTCAGGCGACGGACAGGCACATGGGGTTCCAGCAGCTCTGCTATTGAGGTGCCAGAACTTTTAAATTTTGAGCTCTAAAAGTTAACAATAAAATCTTTAAATCAATTCTAAAGGCTACTGGCAGCCAGTGCAGTGCAGCTAGTACCGGGTTATGTGCTCTGATCTCCTAGTCCCAGCAATGAGTCTGGCAGCCGCATTCTGCACCAGCTGCAGGCGGTGTATGGATCCCTTGCTGAGCATTGAATAGAGGGCGTTACAATAGTCCAGGCGAGATGAAATGAGTGCATTGACAACTTTGTGAAGGTTAGGGGTAGAAAGGACTGGTCTAATTATGTGCTTCTTAGGTGGAAAAAGCATGTACGAACCACAGTTTTTACCTGGGCTGGGCCTCAAGACAGAGTCCAGTAGTACACCCACATTTTTGGCTACTGGTGTGACATTGGCTGACATGGAGTCGAGACAGTCGACTCCTGAAGACGTGTGTGTGTGTGTCTGTGTGCACTGTTTGAACTATGGAAAGCTTGACGACATGTGCGTACCTGCCAACACTCCCTTTCTCCCGCTCTGCTTCCGATTAGTAATTTCTCCTGTTATTCTTCCGATTAGTGATGAGCGACACTCTCTCAGTGAATGCTATTGTTATTGTATTATTAAGGCACCAACCTGTTCATCGGGAGCAGCTAAGGGTTCAGGGTTCCAAACTTCCAACGGTCATGAAATTCCTGGAAATATTTAGAAATTCGAAAACCTGTTTTCCAGTGTTCTGGAAAGATATTTGGCTATGCATTGTTTTGGGCTATTGATTTTGTTAATCAAAAACATGTTCAAAACATTACATGAAAGATATATAACATAATAAAGCAGTTTTGCGCCGAACGGGCTGCGTGATTGCAGCCTAATGTAAACCGCACTTCACATGACCTGCAAGCTCACAACGTGCTGCAGCGTGATGTGTTGTAAGCTTGTAGATCTATTCTTTTGTAACGTGACGCCCTCACTCGAGTATGAATCAATCAAGTGACACAACAAATGTTCACCAGTTGGTCCAGTACTATTTCCTGTGTTGCGTCGTCACTCATTCCCTCACACTGAATCAGGAACAGTTCTGACCGAAACCACATCCAATCGTTCAGTAAATGCTGAACAGTAGAGGTGTCTACTGTTAACGTGCAAGAGTGAAAGTGAACGAGTGTCTGTTTCCGTTGTTCATGTCAAGTCAATGGAAGATTAGTTAAAAAATAATAATTATAATATGGTTGAATGCCATAATGAGTCTTGTACTCCAGTGCGCTATGCCCTAGAATAGGTATTTTAGCAAAAATGTGGCATGACATTTGCAATGGAATTCTCTCTACTGCATGTTTTACACACAAAGGTATACCATTCTATAGAGGTAAGAGCACTGGAGCAATTCGGATGTATTTAACTTTTTATTAAGGTGAGAGTACAAAAGGGGACAACATTTTGATGTGAATTACATCTTCGTCAGGTTCTGATGAAAATGAGTTGCTCCAGTGCCTCTTTCTTACCTCTGTTGACCACTGCCCTGCTTCTGTGATGACCAGACCGGCTGCCCAAACGTACCTGGTTGATGCGTGATCATGGAACCCCCCGTTCTTCTAGTATACCATTCTATGTATTATTTTCGCTACACTGCCTGTCTTTGGGAATTGCACACCTGGAAATCAGGTGAAATATTTTAGAAAGGTTTTAGAAATTCATTGGTAAAAACATGTGGGAAGTACAGTATCTTGCTCAAGGACATTTAACCCAGCCGGTCACCTAGCCGGTCATCGAACCGGGAACTTCCGATTCCCAAGTAGCCGCTCTGCGTCCTGAGCCACTGCTGCCCCCAGTGTTTGTTCAGTAAAGGTAGCTCTCCACCGCACCGACGTCGGCGGCGGTAAGTGTTGGAAAGCGTCTGTTGCAGAAAATCTGCTGTTGAATGGGCGGTGGTACACTGTCGCGGCGGGTCGCAAGTCGTAGGGAAGCGTCTTTCGACCGTCGGATAGCAGCGGGCTTGTTGTTGAAAAATACATCAAGCCATAGGCTTTTTCAGCACCATAGTAGCCATCTGTTGTTTAATCACTTCCAATTTTACTTATTGATCCTGTCCTGGATGATATTGGTACCCGACCTGAACATTTATTTTCTGTTCACAAAACAAACGCAGATACGGCGGGTACAAATAGGAGATCTATTGATCAAAAACATTGTGCATTTCTAACCAGTGTGTGGATTTTTGTAGTATATATTGACACTTATTGTTACAAAAAATAGAGCATATATCACAACACCTTTTAATCTGTAGTGCAGGATGTGGGGGCAGGGTTATTGAGGGTAGGCCATTTCACTGCCTAATGCTAGCAGGTATTCCTGTGTGTGGGTGGGTGTCTGTGGGCATGCGTTTATGCGAGGACTAATTGAACAATGAAAAGCTTGAAGACCTGTGTGTGCGTGCATTCGCATGAAACCTACACCGTCTCACAGGCACAGCTTCGTGTCTGTCAGTGCTACGCTGATGTCTACAATCTACTGGTTTCCTTGGTAATCTTTGAGGCCACAGGGTGAGCTGTCATTTGTTACCATACAGTGCATGTTAGACATACACACATTTAACACCTCCTTAACGCCACGCTGACACATGTGCTTAGAATACAGGGATACTGCCTTTGTACCTGAGGGCAGAAAGATAGCATAGTATAAATTCAGTTTTTATTGTGTGTATCTTTTGTACCGTTAATTTGGTTAGCAAGAACTCACATGAGCTTCTTCAGTCAAAACCAGCTGAGCTCAGGCCAGGTGTGGCTGCTTAACTCATTCAGTGCCACAGGACGTCTAAGACGTCCGACGTCTAAATAGCCCTGGGTGCCACAGGACGTCTTTCTTTTTTTTTTTTTAAAGGTTCAGAACCCAAGATATGATGATTTCAAGATTTGCTGCTCCATTCACTCTTTGTTTAAAGGGATACTTCACTTTCGGGCCGGGGACACATTTAAAAAAAATATTAAAAATAAATGAAAAAAGTTATGGAAAATTCATGGCCCCCTCACACATTAGTAGGACACTCTAATGCGTGGCCATGAATTTTCCATAACTTTTTTCATTTATTTTTAATATTTTTTTTAAATGTGTCCCCGGCCCTAAAGTGAAGTATCCCTTTAACTACTTACTAAAAAAGGCTGTATCTCGGCTCCTAAGCACTTTTTTTTTTACAATGAATTTTGGTTGTGGCACTCAGAGCCAAAATTCCATAAATAAGCATGGCACTGAATGAGTTAAATTAGCCATCACCCATCTTCAATTCTGCACTAAACATTGCATTAACTCATTGACTGCCAGAGTTAAACATCATCTATGGCTGCCCTTGCCAGCGATTCCGAGCGTTTTAACTAACCTTTGAAAAATCATAGATTATTATTCTTCACGACGATCCACCCGCTGATTGCTTTAAAAGACGTAGGGGGGTCTCGTAGAATCTGAGAAAAAGAATTGTGCCGCCGCGATAATCCATTCCATAGTTGTGGGCAGTTGAATATAGCTTGTTTTCGCCAAAAAGCAATGGAAAGCAGAGAAAATTTGATTTTTATAAATCCTATAATACTAAACCAAACCAGCTCCATTTTGTTGTGATCACGTGATCTTTGGCTGTGGTCTTCATCATCATCATGATTCACAGGCTAAGTAGCTAGGTTAGTCGTTTACACGGGAAGTTCACAGACGTAGTAGCTAAATCTGGCTTTGAAGAATTATGCATTTCTATTCTTAAGGCCCTGTTTAGACTAGCCTGGGACCAGACGAATCTGCCAGTGCAAAAAAAAATTGCCCTCTGCGATTTGGGTCTGGCACCGCTCCATTGTGAATCCATTTCCTGCTCCTGAAGTCTGGGGTGACCAGTCAGGGCCCAGTATTCAAATGTGGGAAACTGTAATTGGTAGTTGGTTGTAGGTCTAACCAATTGTGTCGAGAGCCATTGTTTTGATCCCGCCCCCTTGGGGGAAAAAAATCCTCATAGAAGCACCAGACTCATATCCACGCAGTGATATAATCTGGCTATGTGAGGCTATGTTTAGACAGCAGTCAAATCCGATTTATTTCTCATATCTGATATTTTGGACCGACTGTTCACACTGTTATTTGCAAGTGATCAGATCTGTGTGTTCAGACTGATTTAAATGTCAACCCAGAGCCGCCCTGCGCGACCTATCTCCTTTGGTTGCTGTGGTAACAACGTCATGACGTAGGCGCTAGTTGCTTGCTTACGTTTAAGGAACTCAACATAACAGACAAGCGACAACAACAGAAGACACAAAGACAAGTACATGCATGAAAACGCTGGAAAATATCTCAACTCGCCATTTCTTCCGTCAAAATAATATAATATAAATAATACCGCTATTGTTTTGTTTTCATTACGATTACTCTTCGCACGTAGATAAAAAATCAATTATTGTGCTCAATGACGTCAGTGGCGCTTGGGTCGCGCTGCAAGTGACGTTTTGGACAGTTAGATATGCGACTTCGCTGGTTAGAGCAGGTTAGAGCGTTCAGACTGAGACTCATCTTTAGGAATCAGATTTGCATTTGAAACCACCTCTGAATGTGGGTCAAGTCGGATTTGTAAATATCGGGATTCCATGTGACTTTTTTCTGTTCAGACTTCATAAAACAAATTGGATTCCAATCTGGATATGGCATAAATCTGATTTAGGCTGGTTTTGGCAGCCAGTCTAAACAGGGCCTTAGTTGCAATGAGATTGAGCGAACAGTTAAGTGTTGTTTCTCTATATGTTTGTTTGGGAAATGTCTAGCACACAGCCATCTGGACTGGCTGAGTAAACGGGCACTAGTCTCTGTCAGGAAGTTGCTCTTCCTGGTAGCCGGGAACTACTTTCTTGTAGAAGTTCTTGTAGTGAATTATTAAGAACTGTTTTAATTGGGACGTGGCTATGATTTTGATGTTGCCATATCTGTAACCGTTTTAGAAAAGCAATAAGCCACACAAAGGTCTCAGTTTACCTCTATTTTATAATGGCTGAGAGGCTCACTACGCCCGTCAGCCATTATAAAATACTCTGTAAACTGTGACTTCTAGTGGCTTATTGCTTTAATATACTACTCTCTCAGCAGGAGAGCTCACAGGCAGTTAGAAGTGTACAAATGGAACCAAATGGACCTGTTAGGGTCCATTTGGTTCCATTTGTACACTCTCTGAGTTACAGACCCATCCTTAACTATCTATCTTTTACCTGGGGACCCCCTGGAACTCCCTCAAGGACCCCTGGGGGTCCCCGAACCCCACTTTGACAACAACTGCTCTATGGACCTTCACCCGGAAGGACGGTGTCCCCTAGCAGTGTATGCACTGGGTCAGCAAGTTTCATTGAAATAAATGGGCAGCCATGCTTGGATACCGTATCCAATTCTTTTACACCTACCCCCATGGGTGGGAAACAGAAAGTCAGGGTGAAATATGATGAATAATGGCCAGTTGTTAGTGCAGTATAATAGTAGCATGAACCCCAGGGTCGTCATTTGGGTTCCATGGGGATGGAATTTGCCACCCCTAGCGTTCACATTTAACCTCATAATAGTCATGGGATGCAACCTAACCTAGCTCTGGTCTGTTTGACAACGTAATTAACAGCATACTCTATCCTCGAGGCATTGCAAAAAGGGAATAATGTTTCTGTCCCAGCTAGAGATTCTCTGTATAAAATGAACTGCATTGATGGCACATTTTTGCATGTGGGCGGGGCACATTTATGTATGTGTTTGCATGTATACTGTACCAGTGTCATTTCGAACACTGCATCCATCCATTTCTACATGTGACATATGCCGTACATGCTGTAGATTTAACCTTGTTCTAATATGATTTGTGAAATTCAGAATTATGCAACAATTTCATTGCAAATCGCAAATCCCAGCACAAGCTTTTTATGGACGCTTAGTTTTGTGTGTTTACTCTTGTGTACTTAGTTCGTATTGGATGAACTGATGGGGTGGGTGTGTGTGTGTGTGGGTGTGGGTCTGTGTGGGTGGGTGGGTGGGTGTGTGTGTAAGCGTGCGCCTGTGCCGCCTTGTGCGTATGTGACTGTCAGTCAGTATATTCTACAGTAACCTGTTGTACTGTATGTGCATTGCACAACATGGACTCTTAGAAAGTGAGGATATCTTGTGGTATTACTCGAACCAGGTTTAAAGTTACTATTTATATGTAATCTCCCCCTGTCAATGTCATATTGGGAATACAAAAAGATATATTTTTTTATAAACACAGTTATAGACACGTGTTGTCTAACCATTAATTCATTAGCATACATCCCTCTTTTTTTTTTTGCCACCCCCTAGTTTCTTTATGAAATGACGCCTCTGATGAAACCTGAGTTCTAGTTCTTGATTAGAACTTCTAGTTATTAGTTGTAAATCGGTGTCATGCACCGAATGTAGCCGAGCTCACAACACATCACAGCATGTGTTGTATATGTCCTTGTAGATCTGCGATTTTTGTTATAAATCTGTATAAATCATGCTTAAAACCTCTGGTTGTTGTGACCTTGTGATGTATCTACAGAAGAGCGAGAGGAACCCCCAGAAGGCTTGTCGTACCGCCAGCAAGAGTCTCACCTTTGCCAACAAATGAAGATGGCCACTGTATCTCCTGGGCAAGACGCTGCAGGGGCTGGCTGGTACCAGGAGGAACCCGCCACATGTAGTGCCACACAGTCTTGCAGTGGTAAGAAGCCCTGGATTACTATATTTTTATATTATATTTGTATTATCTCTCCGCCAGGCCAGGAACAGAGATTGTTTTTACGTGTGTGTGTGTCTGTCTGTCTGTCTGTCTGTCTGTCTGTCTGTCTGTCTGTCTGTCTGTCTGTCTGTCTGTCTGTCTGTCTGTCTGTCTGTCTGTCTGTCTGTCTGTCTGTCTGTTTGTCTGTCTGTCTGTCTGTCTTTTTCTTTCCATTTCCTTCCTTCTATCTTTCCTTCTTCCCTTCCTTCCAGAGCTAATATCGGACACCACTTAATGGATTGGCCTCATGGTTGATATTACATATTGATTGGATATATTTTGTCTTCCAAAGTTTGTGGGAGGGGCCTGTTTGACAAAAGAAAATCTCAGAAATCATGAATGCATTGACCCTAAGGTTGAATTACATATTGACGGGCCTTTACTACACAACACAGAGCTAAAGGCGATTTTACCTAGAACCACAGCGGTGCCACAACTGTGGCAAAATGTCACCGCTTGTTACAGAAAGCTTTTTTTTTTTAACCATCCTAGGCCTGGTTGAAATATGTGCTCTGTGGAGTGCCCCTTTCCAAGTTTATTTTATTTTAAAAAATGTACATTTGAATGTTAAAATGCTGTATTTCTGTGGACACATCTACAGTTTATTAAAAGACTGGATTTGGGATTTGGTTTTGCTTCACTGTCACAGCAGTGCTGGTGTAACTAAAATATTAGCTGGAATACATTTGGTTAGTACAATTTGATTATCAAGAAGCTCCACTTTGCTGGTTGTTAACCAGTCAATGACCAGCTGGTTATGGCAAATTGAGCTGAAATATCAACCCATTCTTTCAGCACAGACAGGATTACTTGCCTGTATTTTCTATCTTTTTTTCACAGACAAGGCCATCTTTTATTTTATAAACCGTGATCAAACATGAAGCAGTTTGATTGCGTGGGTTTCCTGTTGAGCCAGGAGTCCAGTCTGTTCCTATTCACCATTCATTCATTTGCCAGAGAAGCTTGCAGCATTTTCACTACATCAGGTGGTCTAGACTAGATGAATAATATCCCATCATTAGTGCCATCATTTTGGTACTTTTTCCTGATTTTCATTAGTCTTTAATGAGAGGCCCTTTGTGCCTCCATGGAATAAGGCAGGTGGTGTGTCTCATAAATGTGCCAGTTTGATTTTGATTTTGCATCAAATAAACGTGCAACCTCCAGCACTAGGTTCAGTTCTTCTTCTCTCTCAATCAGACCAGCAGCAGTATGCCAGTGGTGAGCTGTCTAAACTTCCAGATCCCAGTCGAATCCGTTCACGGATCCCTCCCAACATGCCAAAGCTTTTCATCCCTTCCACGGTGACCAAGTTCCCCCCGGAGATCACAGTAACACCGCCCACACCCACGTTACTCTCACCCAAAGGCAGCATCTCAGAAGAAACCAAGCAGAGGCTCAAGGTACTGTGTGTGTGTGTGTGTGTGTGTGTGTGTGTGTGTGTGTGTGTGTGTGTGTGTGTGTGTGTGTGTGTGTGTGTGTGTGTGTGTGTGTGTGTGTGTGTGTGTGTGTGTGTGTGTGTGTGTGTGTGTGTGTGTGTGTGTGTGTGTGTGTGTGTGTGTGTGTGCGTGCGTGCGTGCGTGCTTATAAGGGCCAAATGTCCCCACAAGTATAGTAGAAATAAATTGACATTGTGAGAACCATTTCCTAGTCCTCACTGGAGAAATGGTTGTTTTATGGTTCAACAAGATTTGTGGAGTTAGGAAAGGATTTAGGTTGGGGTTAGGATTAGACATTAGGAGTCGGATTTTAGAGTTTGGCCTGATTTACACTTGGTTACGCACCGGTGTCACAAGCCGAATACAGCCGATCTACAACCTCTAACTTGTAGATCTGCTATTTTTGGCTGTAGGGTTAAGGTCCGTACACTTAATTCGCATTCATTTAAACTGCTGTTAGTGTTATGGGTACATGCACACTGAGCGTGATAATAACGAGGCAATTCAAGCGAGTCATACGACGTAATTATTTCATCAACCTGTGTGAATGAGGCGCCACCAAAGTAAAAGTTTGATTCGAAATAATTGTGTTGCTTTTTGGTATCGTTTATTCACATCGCTCCTGGTGTGTAATGGTCTTTAGGGTTCAAAACAAAATCTAAAATAGTTTTTTTTTTTTTTTTTTTTTTCTAAATTTTTTATCCCGCGATTTTTGTAACCCATTTTTTTCACCCGGTGCCAATTTCCTAAGTGATCCTGGGCGCTACACCAGCCCTACACCAGCACTACACCAGTCCCCCACAGTAGGGAGGCCAGGGCCGAGCTCATGCTTCCTTCAGGCATGAGAGCCAACTGACCTTCTTGTCACCTGACAGGGGGGAGTTTCCCTGGTTGGACGTAGCGCGTGGAAGGAACACGTTATTCCAACCAGTTCCCTTCCCCTCCATCAGGCGCCCCGGCTGTCATGGGGGAGGCAGTATAGCGACCAGGATTACTACATGTTTTTGTGAGGGTATTAACTACCCTAGGAGACACGGGGAGAACATGCAAACTCCACACAGAGTAGGCCCTTTCGCCAACCCCACCTAGGGTATGGGTAACTAAAATAGTTTTCTTAAAATCACCATCCTAAAATGTTGATGTCCGTACAAGTATAGTAATACAAACGTACGTGCGTGTGTGTGTGTGTGTACACAGTATGTTATGTGTGCACTCATGTATGTGCGTAAGTCCAAACATGACCTCTCCATCTGGCCATTGAATATCTAACACTTACCAGTGTCCCTTGCTGTTCCTTCCCGTTCAGAACGTCATCCTGTCCTCCCAGTCGGCGGCCACAGTGAAGAAAGACACACTGAGCCAGCCGGCTCTGGAGGTGCAGGAGACCTCCAGCCAGGAGTCGTCCCTGGAGAGCGAGTCGGATGAGGAGGACGACTACATGGACATCTGAGGCTCTGATTATGCTGTGCCCGTCAAGGCCTCGGATCCTCGGCTTTCCGTGAACTGCAAAAACGGAGCAGAAGTCGGCCCGCCCTTTTGAGCACTACTACGTTGGCCTCACCCAGCCCAACCCTCTGTGCCCTGTCTTGAATTAACAGAACGGTACCTGTCACTGCAGCTTAAGTCTCTAAATGCCATTATTCTCTCTTTTAAGTGTGTATTTACAAATTCTTCTAGGGGGAGAGAAAAAAAGAAACTCCCCATCTGAACAGATGCAGTATTTTCTTTGTCTGTGATGTGACAGGTTTCCTCTTGCTGTGAGGCAGTGTGTATGCAGCTAGTGTCTGTACTTCTGCAGCATGTTTGTAATGTGCTGTTCACATGTATCATATATCGGCTAACTATGCCTTCAATGACAACAGGGAAATCCCACGAAAGGACAATTCAGCGCCTAGATACTGGGTGCTGTTAAGCAAATTTTTGTGGGGGGGGGGGTATCTATGGCAGTCCAGTCATTTTGTTTAAGCAACTTTTCTTACTTTGTTTGCACGCTATTTGTCTCTCTGACCTGCAGCTAAATCCTCGCCCTGAGAAGTCCACATCCCCAAAACTGAGGTGTTTTTGTCTGGACGTTTGCTCGGTGGCATGTTATTAGAATACTACTGCTGCCAACCACTTTGAACATTTTTACAAAGGCATGAGGATTAAAAGGCACTTGGCATTTATTTGTATACTGTATGACATTTCAATGGACACTAAGGTGAAATTAAGTACAATCAGCTTAGTTCAAAGCCAGTAGGCCACACAGCCTCCT
The DNA here is from genome assembly GCF_963280865.1 of Gymnoscopelus braueri. Taxonomy (NCBI): domain Eukaryota; kingdom Metazoa; phylum Chordata; class Actinopteri; order Myctophiformes; family Myctophidae; genus Gymnoscopelus; species Gymnoscopelus braueri. The sequence goes on along the minus strand of NC_137608.1, from coordinate 38,408,653 downwards.
CATAACCTGTAGCAGATTGGATATGTTTACACTTTACACATGGGTTGTCTTTTATTTGTCACTTACATTTTTTTTGTACTGTTTTATTTTTTTTCTTGTAATACTAGTCCCTTTTGGTGTTCTTTTGTGTGCATTTGTGTAGCTAAAGAGGAACGGTACTTACTAGGACGAAGTTGTGACACCAGCATCGCACTGAATGATATGGATATGGAGTTGGTTTTAATTATTAGAAATTAGCTTTTGTACATATCTTTATCAAACTTTTTTTTTCCAGCATGACTGCTTTAAATGGTGTCAAGGGTGTTAAGTTAGGCAGCATAGATGTGTGTGTGTGTGTGTGTGTGTGTGTGTGTGTGTGTGTGTGTGTGTGTGTGTGTGTGTGTGTGTGTGTGTGTGTGTGTGAGAGAAAGAGAACACATTAAGAGGTCACTTCAATTCCAGTCAACTCTGGAAACTATTGATAGGTCTAGTTATTACGTAGATTGATTTGATCAATTAGATTTTCTTATTTTTTTGATAATTCCAGAATTAATTGGAATTGAAATGACTATGGAATACCTTCTATATAGATGCCTTTCCAGTGGATCCATTTTGGTAAGTTTGTCAAAATTCTGGACTTACTCAGAGGAAGACAACCGAATGTTTTTTTTTACAGATTGTTTTCTACAAAAAGGACATTTACTGATTGTCGAAAAACAGTTTAAAAAAACTAACAAAATAAGCATGCAAATCAATAGCTGTAAAATGATATTCACCTTTGAGAAAACCTGTTGGGAGTTTGTATTTTTTGGTGTAAGATACCTTTTCTATTCTAGTGCTGAGAGTCTTCTGAGAATGTATAATGGCCAAAGGCTAATTTATGATTTGTCGCACGACAGCGTCACTTTTTTCAATCACTCATTTTTGTCGAGCGAAGCAGTTGTGAGACGAACTATCATTTTAGCCTGAGAGGTTACTGGGTTCAAGGATGTTTTTCTGTTCTACCTCCTCTTAGCTCAGGCTACTAGAGGGGAATTGTTCTATACATTTAGACTGATTGAAGATGTCACAAACCAAAAATATTGAGAGAAACATATCTGTTCTGTGTGATATTTAAAATGCCTTCAAAACAATGCATACAAACTTAACACTGCATGGGGTCTTTTACATATATTTATAATAATGGCTGTAGTGTTAATTGAGAGCTGGGTAAGATGCAAATATTTCAGTATGTATCTGTCTATTTCCACAGTAAATATATTTTTGAACTGTACTTGCAACTCCATTCATACGAGGATGGGAAACGTTTAAGCAACATGCTACGATCTAAATAAAAGAGATAAAATACTGTTACATTGTAGTCATTTTACAAAAATTGCCAGTGCTACTACATATGTTATCATTCAAATTACTTTATTTCTTTAAGAGATAGTTCACCCCCAAAATGACTTTTTTTCCCCATCGATTAGTCATCCCATGGAGACTTGAATTTGTGGACATTCTTTTGTTTTTGTCGCATTCCTAAGCCAATAATTTGATGACCGGCAGCGGTTCCGGTAGGAGACACAAAGAGTCTCCTTTGTATCTCCTACCTAAAAAGCTGCCTACCTGTCCGCTGGTCATCAAATTATTGGCTTAGGAATCAGACAAAAACTAAAAAATATCCATGAATTCATGTCTCCATGGGATGAGTAATTTTTTGTATTCACTTCCCCATCAGAGTGCATATATTGTGACTCTTTAAGAATGTTGATGTATAAACTATGTGGTGCAATGTTGTAATATTATTTCTGCCGTTACCAATACTTAATGGTGTTAATACCATCATGAACAAATAGCCATGACTACATTTTTTTATTATAAGCATTACCTTTCAAGAAATGGCAACCAAAAAAAGTGATTACTAATGTTTTTTCAACGCAGTTTGGGCATTCTAATAAGGCCAAGTTGTCTTCAGAACTATATGTAGGGAAAGAAAGGTGTCACTCCCCCTTCTGTGTATCACTGCTATTTTTCTTCTCTCCTGACAGACCACCCTGCTGACCATTGACATTGTGGTCAATGGGCTTGTACACTGTAGTGCGAAGTCTCCGACACGAGGGAAGTCATTAGTCTTCATTAGCAACTTCCAGAAGTTTCTTATGAAGTGCTGTGAAGTTGTCATTTGCCCCTTTACCAGGCAAGCTAAATTTGAGGTTTGTTTTCTTATCTAGCAGACCAAATGTGTGCTCCCCCACAGCCACTACTTTGAGGATGTGAGATGACTGTCACTCCTGGTCTAAAGAGGGGAGTTCAGAGAGGGATAGTAACAACATAGGTACTTCAAATCTATGCTCTATCCTTAACCCATTTAGACCTGAGGCCAATTCTAAAAACGCCTTCAAAATCCTGACATAAGTTTTCTGAAAAACTTCAAACATTTGTTCAAAAATTAAAAAAAAAAGTATGTTGCTACATACTGTACATGGCAACAACAGGGATTCCCGGATTGAACGGTATAGTTAGTATAGGGGTTCCCGGTCTAAATGGGTTAAATAAGATTCATCGTTTTAACCCACGAGGCAAATCTAATATAATTTAATACAAAAAAACAATATCAACTATGAGTCTTCCTTTTTTTCAGTGTTATGTTGCACATTAGTTAATATGCATTACTTTAGAAACAAATACTATTCTTCTCATTCATCGGTTGAGAATAGACGCCGTACCCACATTTAGCACTTTCTCTCGGAGCACAGCGGTGAAAATGTAAATAAATATTGCGATGGATGTGTTGTCAATACACAGCAATCACTTCTGTCTGATCTGGGAGGACACCATCTCAGGGGGATTCTAGGTCTTCTGTGACATCGGGTTGTTTTCCAGCCGATAGGTGCTAACCTCTCCAAAGTGGCCAATTAAGGCATCAAAAGGGCATGCTGCATGGCTAATGTGAGCGAAAGGTGTGAGATTTCTCGTCAGACCACTCCAGGGGCTCTTTATTGGGCTGCTAGAGAGCCGTCTGAACCCTGTGTATTGGCAGCTGTTAAGCATGGAGCACAAGGGGATCTTTGCACTTAAAGCAAATGGCCAAACACCTGGGGGAGGTAGAGCGCCGGTACCGAAGGTGGGCTGGGCAGTTAGCAGAAACATGGGTTCACCTAGTTAGACCGCAATGGACTGGTAAACAAAAACAGGCCAGTGGAAACATCAGTCATAGAGATCTGGATCTGGATGAATACTGTATATTTATTGAGTACAGAGAACAACTCATACATTGTAAAAAAAAAAAAAAAAAAATCACTGTGGATGTGCTTTCTGTGTGAGGTAAAATGCTTCCATTGGCCCCCATCATTCACTTTTTACTGTCAAATATTAATGAGCGGTGTAATACATATTCAACAGTTAAACTAATTCAAGATGCTAAATTTTTGTCTGTTCATAAACGGGAGGAAATTAGTGAGGGCCTTGGACGGGATACCTCTTGTAAGTTTGCTGTTGTTTTTGTAACTGGCAGTCATTATCAATGTTCTCACTCCCTGATGTGCTATCCAAGTCCAAATCCCCCTGAGGCTAGCGGCGACCCCTCTCATGTGGCTCTGGCTTCTGTTGCCAGCACAGCCACCTACGGAAACAGAAGCCTCCCAGTCGCGACCTGCCACCTCTAGACCCAGTGTGTGTAATGGGAATGACACTGGCACTGTTGAAATGTACACCTTAGCTCTCGACAGTGACACTCACTTTGGGCCGGCATGAGCCTGATAAATAACAGGACTTATCCTCACAATGTCTCAAGATTTTGAGGTTCTCTGTTCATTTAAAAACCCATTAAAATCTGTGTCATTTTACATTTTTGCCTATTCAAAAATAGCAGATATACAAGCACACAGCTCGTCACTTCGTGCCGCGGTGCAAGCTTGTACATCTGCTATAATTGAAAAAGAAATTAAAATCTTGAAAGTGTGAGAATTACTGATTTTGAAGAATCGGTCTCATGTCTTTATGGGTCAAATCAATGTTTCCCAACCTGGGGTCCGGATGGGGGGGCCTGAGGCCTTGTGTGTCTGGAGGTAGTCAAAAATTTCCAAAACATGTTGCACAAAATCATAACTTGCTTTCATCCACTGTCTGCCTGTATGTTCTCAATGTGATAATAGTCCAACTTGTCATACAGAATCTATATTATCCTGTAACTTTTTTAAGCTAACTCTGCCACGTAACCTTATTGTAATAACATGGTTAAAATGTGACCACTTTCAACCTGGCACCCCTATTTTGGGGCGTGTCATATTGTTAAAAATAGTCAATATTTGTATATAGCTGTAGATTGGCTATTTTCACTATTGGGCATACAAGAAGTATATTGAGGCTTAAGTGGGTAACATGTCTGAAAAACATAAGTGTGCGTGTGCGTGTGTGTGAGAGAGAGGAGGGGGGCTCAGCTTTTGTCAGATGTAAGAAGGGGGGTCTCCAAGAAAAAAGATTGGGAACCACTGATTTAAATATAAAGAGCTGTGTGATTTATCTCCTTGAGAAACAGTTAAACTTAAAGGGTCCCATGCTTGATAGCTGGTAATCCTCAACTGGGAGAGGAATATTACCCACTAGTCCCTGGCTGGGAATTTAGCGTTTGCCCTCAGAAGTGCAAAGTGAGGAGAGCAACACTGAACCTGTGATTAATAACTCCTTCACAACAATTGGGTTCACGTAAGGAGTATAATGCCACACATCACACTTCCTCAAGTTCTCCCACCAAGGTGACTCTCCAAACTGGGGGTCAGTCCTCTGGCTGTCATCTTGTTTTGTTTTGTTTTGTTTTGTTTTCGGCATTTTATGGTTTATTTAAGACGGATACAGTGAGAGTGAGACAGGAGAGAGAGAGAGAGAGGGGATGACTTGCACCAAAGCAGCCTGGGTTGAACTTGAACAATCCACAGCTACAATGTCGAGCCGAAGCAAAGAATTTGACTTGTGTATAGCCTACTTGTAAATGAGATGTAACAAATAAAATCTTTTATAAGCTATTGTATATAAGCTATTGTAGCATTGTCCTACAAATGTTGTGCAGAGCTTTGCATCTTTTAAGTGCATCTCGTTGATGACACCATTATTCTATGTTCGTATTCTAAATTGACTCATCATAGGGCCCTTAGACAAGCAAAGCAATAATTTCACAGGCACGTCGCTGTAGTTGTAAACATTTGGTTGTAAACGTCTTTAGATGAGCTTAACTGCTTGTCCCTCAGGTGGTCATGCTCTGCTCATTTGCAAAGTGCCCGTTGTCTGTATTCGGTTCTAATAATTGGTGTTAGTTTCACTTGCATTTGTTTTTGTTTAGTTTTTTTGCAATAGAGCTGTTTTTCATACAATTGCTGAGGCACAAGCAGCAAAACATTCCCATTGTGTATGGCTGCAAGAGAACTGCTAGACTACAGATGAGATGATATTGTATGCAATATGTAAATGTCAGAATACAATGTGAGATTGGGTAGGTGTAATTGGACATGTGGGGGGAAGCTTGCATGAGATTGGATATTTCTGTTTTTGATGTCAACCCCAGCCAGTGGAGACAGGACATTTGGAACTGGGCTCAGATGTGAATTCGGGTTCTCCATTCAAACAATGCTTGTGTTTAGCATTTGCATTGCTATGGTAACAGGACACAATGCAAGATGTGGACTATGAATAACGCTCGTACATTTGCTCTGGATGTGAATGGTGGGATGGTTCAGCTATTGGGGAAGGTCTTTATTCTCTGTCTCTCTTGCCCCATTCATTGCTGACTTGGGCTTGTGGTGCTAACTGGCTGCTAATTGCTTGCCCCTACACTGTCTTTCTCCACATGCAGAAACCAGGTCTTCAAGGGAAACTAGCCTAATGAGATTATCTATCAATGCATGGCCCAGTCTAGACCCCAATACACAACCCCCACTACTGGCCGCTCTGAAGCCACCAGCAGATGCCCTCAGGTAAAACTCACCTGGAGAATTACTGCGGTATCATCACCCTATTATGGGTTTACACAGAGGTTCCCTCCCACTTTTCAGTTTCTATTATGAAGAGTGGCCCTAAGCAGATTTAGAAAAGTGTGAAAGTGTGGCCAAATATTGTTGTCATTTTTAATACGAATCCACACCAGTAGGCTAAATTTGTTCAGTCAAAGGTGTAAAGCGTATTTAGGAGACTCCTAGGCATCAAAACTTTTGTTTAGTTTTGGCGATCACAAGGCCATTATTTAATGGAAATACATTTTTTTAAAGCATTTAGGTTCTTTTACATCACTTTAAATCTTGTTCATTCTATGAGTTCTGTCAATGGAATCATATGGGATATTTGACCACATTGCATAGAGACACTAAATAGCTACTTTGTGTACACTTAAGTCTGAATTGTACTTAGGCTATGCCTGAATTGTACATTTATGTCTGAATTGTACTTAGGCTATGTCTGAATTGTACACTTATGTCTGAATTGTACTTAGGCTATGTCTGAATTGTACACTTATGTCGGTTTGTATTTTCACAGATTTTGTGCCGGGGGAAGATGCACTCCTCATTGGGGAAGCCTGTCCATATTTGTTTAAAAGTCTCTTAGCAGTTAATAAAGATGCATTTCCTCCGTCCCTCTTCCTGTGGGGACGGTATCAAGGCTCTGTTAAGTCTCTTTGATTTCCAGCACCCTCCAATCAGAGTGGAACATTGACCCATCATTGTGCCACTTCAAAGACACAGAATGGCTGTCTTGACCCCGCCCACTGCAGGGCTCCCCTTAAAAGAGAGGGACACCCCATACCACAGATATGTCCTCCTGCAGATCTCTAAAACAACTGATGACTCAACATTGACTTGCTGCCTAACCTATTTCTTAAGCCACTGGATTTTACGCAACACACAAGACATAGGAGGGACCGCGGACCAAAACCAACACTCACTTTGGATATTTCAGGATAACCAGGCCTACAGATTGGCCCTATCTGCATTATTTTTCTTCATTTCTCTCTTGCCGCCATTGAATCGGAAGGATGCAATCCATTAGAGGTGAGCGTTACTCTCTGACCATGGAGATTTAATTGTTTAGCCTATTGCTAAGCTTTGTCTAATCAGGACTTCTTTTAGAATCTATAGCACTTATGTCTAATTTTCATTTGATCACGAAATATCTGGATCATCCAGAATATCACAGTTTCTAATATGTGACTATGATCCATCTCCCCTCTTTGCTAGACCTGAAGCCCAACTTCAGTATCCCACCTCCATCCTCTGTGGCCCCTGGACCCGATGCTTACCACCAGAGCAGCATCAAGCTCACTCTAGAGGACAGTGACCTCTGGAAGGACTTTCATGAAATAGGAACAGAGATGATCATTACTAAATCGGGCAGGTAAGATAAAGAAAACACATGCACTGCCAAGCAAAAACCTGTAACAATGATTATTAACATGACATTGAATATTATAGCTGTCACAGTGTGATACTATAATATAACTGTATGGAAGCTATCTAAAAAAGTTTTAGTTATTGTGAGTTTTTTATTACATTAACCCTGGCGTCCCTATTCTGGGCATGTCATAATAGCCGAACATTTGCTGAAAATAGCCGATCTACAAGCTCACAATGCACAGCAGAGATTTGGTGTTGAGGGAAAAAAGGAGGTATAGCCTTTTGGAGGACCCCGGTCAATGAAGTATATAGGGTTAAGGAAGCAGTATGTTTGTTTTGACTGCTCTCTTGTATTTATGCATCTGTGCATTTATTGTTTTTCAGGAGAATGTTTCCCCACTGTAAAATCAACCTCAGTGGCCTGATTCCATGTGTCAAGTACATCTTGTTGGTAGACATGGTACCAGAGGATAGCTTCAGATATAAGGTAAGAGTGCAGTATTTTATTTGTTAAAAGAATCCAGTCAGAAAGTAATCAAATGTCAACCCTTGCCTAAAATATTAATACTAATACACTTTTAGTTTTGTTTTAATTGTAAATGGAAACAAGGAGAAACATTTAATTCACCCCCACACCCATGACATTGGAAATAGAGTTCCCTAAATGGTTACTACAACTCCATCCCCCTGTTTATCACCCCCTCTCCTGACATTGTACATCAAAGGATGTTATCTCTTCCTGTTTTTCTATCCCCTGCTGGGACCCCACTGTACTATCCCTTTTTCTCTGTGGGTGGTAACCAGCCAGCCATCACTCTGTGCTCTATCTATCCTGCCCCTAACACTGTGGGAAGGGAAGACGGTGCTCTACCATAATATCACCTTTCGTATGACAGATAATAATGACACTTTGGCTTATCTTGGTCTCCTTATAGTGGAATAAAGAGAAATGGGAGGTGGCAGGAAAAGCGGAGCCCCAGCCTCCCTGCAGGACCTACGTCCACCCAGACTCTCCTGCCCCAGGGTGCCACTGGATGAAGCAGACTATCTCCTTCCTCAAGCTGAAGCTCACCAACAATACTTTGGACCAACATGGCCATGTAAGTTGAACTGAAAACACCAGTGAATATATTTTATGTTATAGAACTAAGTCTGCATGCCACTCAAAAATGATAAATCAGAATTGGAAAAATCATCATAGAATGGTTGATAGTAGAGCAATTTATGGTAACCTTTAAAAAGAATAAAGAAATAAATGAAATAACAATAAAGCAGAATACATTATTGCTTATCTTTGTGAAGTGTGCATGCCCTATTTCAATTATATACTGACTTATTTCACTGTTCTTTCTCTCACCAGATCATTTTGCACTCCATGCATCGTTACCATCCGCGCTTCCACATTGTTCAAGCAGAAGACCTGTACAGCGTCATGTACAGCATGTTCCAGACCTTCACCTTCCCTGAGACCTCGTTCACAGCGGTCACTGCTTACCAGAACACCAAGGTGAGTGCTTATTTTTTCACTGTGTGCCACTGTGACTCTTGTCAATCACAACATTACATTTACGTGAGAACAAGAAGTCTTTGATGACTGTGGATTTTAACCCACTTTTGTTCTTCCCATAGATAACGAAACTGAAGGTTGATAACAACCCGTTTGCAAAACGTTTCCGTGATGAAGAGGAAGGCACTAATGGCAAAAGGTAAATGGTGCATTACTTTTGTCTGAATTTATGTCTAATTTATGTTTGCTTACATATTGGATATGCACGCACTCATTAAGCAATGCATTTTAGTATTTATTTATTAAACGTATTGTTTCTTTGCAGACGTGCAGCCAAAACCGCAGTCGTCTGCCCAGAGAAGAGAGCCAAGAAGAATGCCATCATGAAAAGGGAGTCTGATGAGGACAGTCCTACAGGTATACTGCTGGTTTTAAAATGTTCACTCCGTTGGTGTTTGTTTCTGGTTGTGATGATGATGATTACTATGTTTTGGTTTTTATTTTAATTTTTTAATTTGATTACAGATTTTTGCCAGTCATCATATGAGGGTTATGAGGGAGAGGAACGAGATGTCCCAAAGAGCAAAGAAGAGGTCAAGGAGGAACGTTACTCCCCATGGGCCCCTGAGAGGGAACAGAGTGTACGCACAGAATCACCCGCAGGCACTGACACTAGAGATATGTACAATGCAGAACAGCTTGTACCAGCACCAGCATCTTATCAACCTTACAGGTAATTACTTACACCCCGCACCACCACCACCCTGACCAATGTTGGGAAACAGAAGCAAATTTTTTTTCATGCTGAAAACCTTAATCCCCCTTGCCCAGGGGTTTAAAGCCCATAAATTGACAAAAATATGATATTCATGTTTCAATCTCAGAGCTAACCGTTCTTGACCCCTGGCTTGCATCTGTATTGTGGTTTGAGCAATAAGCCCCATCAATGGGTCATGAAATTCCTTTTCTTGGTTTGTAATATGATTCTGAACCGTCTCTTTTGAATTTTTTAGGAGCCATGAGTATGCAAAACCTCCCTCTCCTTCCTCCAGCGTGGGCAGCAGTAATGGAGGTTCAGGACATACAAGCTTTGAGTCTAGAGTCCCTGATGTTGCAACTGTGCCGGAGCACCCCGACTCTTCTAAGCCCCGTACTCATGACATCGGACCATCGTCTTGTGGGCCACAGCAACAGCCCCTCCCGGCCCACCACCAGGACTACACGACTGGGGTACTCAACATGACCATGGCTCAGGCCAGTAAGCAGGGAGTGCTTAGCCACCACATTTACAGCCCTTATGGTGCTGAGCAGGCCCTGGGCCAGTGGGGTGGTCCTGGACCCACCCAATACCCGCCTCCTCCTCACCATTTGCCCACTGATTACGCCACACAAGCGGTGCACCATGGGTATCACCATAGCAACGTAACGGAATGGAGCCAGTACCCACTCTTCTCCTATGGTTGTTGGTGAATGTATCCCGCAAAGTGGAGAGTTATACTGACTGAGGGTGACGCTGTAGAGGCTGTTGCACACTTCTTTCTGGGGGTGTTGATCCGGGTGCTCACAGCGATGAGAATGCATGCCCAGACATGGCCGGTAGCCAGAGACTTGTGTCAGAGCACCAATGGAAAAACTGAAAGGTGAAATTGAGTGAGCGGCGACCTATTACCGCCGTATCAACACACTGGTCGCACGGTTCAATATCACAGCAGAGTCCAGTCTCAAGCACAGACTGCAACCGAAGTGCTGATTAGTTGTTACTATGAGTTGTCTATTTATTTTGTATTTGAATTTAAGTTCCTCCTGTATTATTTTTGTAAATAAGTGTCAAAGAAAAAAGGTGTGCGGTTATTTGATATGTTAAAACTGTGATGTGATCTGTATGAAAATAAAAACCTTAAAGTTGTTTTAATCAATCCTTTGCGTCGATTTAAAAAAAATATGAATTATATAGCAACATGTTTGAACACATCTTTTGAAGTGGAATTCTAGTTAACAGATTATTTCTTTATTTTTGTTATTTTTTTAGCAATTTTAGCAAATTAACTTTTGCAGACTTTTTTAATTAAAAGTGTGGAGAAGCCTGTGCTGTGTTTTCAGGATTTCCGGGTATTAGGCCCAGAGCCATTAGGCCCATCTTTTTTTCTCCTTCTTATTTAGTAGGCCTACAGTAGACCGTAGACAGTAGCTCTTGAGTTAATTACCTAAATAAGAATTGCACATTTTTGGAATTGGCTCATATGGGACTTGGTTATCAAAGACAAAAATGTAGTAAATTCATAGTCATTAATCCAATCTGAGAAGCTGCTTTCAAAATCCAATTCCAATTCAAAATGTGGAACATGCACTTCACAGAGAGCTGGCATATATTCCAACCACATCCATGTGCCTCCAGGCAGCTAACTTAACAAGGGTCTGGTGATGGGGGGTCAGCTGATGTAAACAAACAAAAACTAAGGAAACATTTGTTGCTAGTACTAGTAGTGATGTGTCGGTCATGATAATGCACAGTGAGACGGCCATTATTGGCTAGCAACTTGCCAGCCAATAATGGCCGCCTCACTGTGCATTATCTCTTACATAGGCTAAATGTTTACAAACAATAGCCAACCAATATAAATGAACCCATTGCAGCCCCAACATAGCTACAGCAACAGTAACAGGAAGAGTGGGCACCTAAACATTGTGGGCACCTCAATGTCATTCAGTGCCAAAAATATTTCTGGCTATATCACCCCTGTGCCAAGGCCAAAAATACATTGTAAAAAAAAAGTGCTTAGGAGCCGAGATACAGCCTTTTTCAGTAAAAAGTTAAACAAGAAGTGAATGGAGCAGCAAATCTTCAAATCATCATATCTTGGGTTCTGAACCTTTTTTTTCAAAAAAAAAAAAAAAATAAAAAAAAAGATTATTTTTTGAGTTTTTTTTTTTTTTTTTTTTTTTTTTTTTTCCATGACGTCTCAGACGTCATTGGCACTCTGGGCTTATGAAAAACGTGACGTCTGCGACGTCATTGGCACTCAATGAGTTAAACTGGCTATTTTTTTGAAAATATTAAAAAAATAATTTTGGAAATGATCTGAAGTAGGCATAATGCAAAGTAGGCTATAGCCTACATCATGGGTATTCAACAGGGGGTCCGCCCGTGACCCATAGGTTACAGAAGCTGTCACTTTGATCATCAACTTCATGTTCAAATGTGTTTACCTGTAGTCTACAGGTAAACACATGATCTACAGGCTGTAGATCATATGTCACACTAAACAAAAATGGTGCTAAAAGTGGTTCTTTGAATCGTGATTATGTTCTACTAGACTCAGGTTCTGGCCGCTACGCTACCCTCACACCTACGTGGCACCGCCGATCCAACCAATGTCTGAATCTGTGCTCAGGAATGTGTCAAAAACAAAAAAGTCTCCATGAATTCAAGGCGTCATGGAGTGTGTAATTGATAGAAAATTTGTAATTTTTGGGTGAACTGTTCTTTTAAGTGTCTTGTTCAGGGACACTTTCACACATTGCTGAGGCCTTGGATCTAACCTGGGATTTATGGCTTGCCAGGCAGGCTCTCTAACCATTCAGCTATGGCCACATCATCAGCAGAGATTCTAACGCAGTAATAAATTATGCATTTCATCCTCTATATATTGTCCAGCAACCTTTATGATAAAGGCGAAAAAAGATAGTAGACCAGTGGGAGCCAGATTGCTCAGATGCCGAGATCCCTGTGCTGGGATTCGATCCCATGATCTTGTGGTCTGAAGTCAAGAGCTCTTCCGACTGAGCTAAAGCTGGGGAACATTAGAGCAGCTGCCTTACAAGCAGAAGTCACACTTTCAACTCCCACCCTCGCCAGGGTCAAAAACGTTATATTTGAAATCCGAACGTTTATGTAGATGAATGAACGGGTCAAAAATGGAGAAAGTGCAAACACCAGGTTGAAGTTCATCCATGACGGTCATGACAGATCCAGACTGCACTAGCAATTTGTTTACATTCGACCGCATGGCTCATTTGCATAAGACGTTACCATATTGATTTTATCCCACTGTTGAGGGTTAGGGTTATATTTTATATATTTTGTTTAAGACTTACAGTAGGCTGCCTTGCCCCACTGGAATACAGTGACTGATATGAATTAATAATATACTGGACCATACATACATAAAATGAAGAATACCTTGTGATGTCAGTGACATTTTATTACAAATGAAAATAAAAATAAGAAACAGTGCAGTAACAATACGTTTTCGTATAGCAGCAATTTTGCATGTACAATATAAATATAAATATATTGTCTGTCGGGCGGAAGCCTCATTATGGCCAAAACTGTTACTTTTCAGCATAAATATTCTAAAATAGCAAAAACAGCAGATTGACAAAGACGTTGAAGACCCCTGGCCTACATGGTTTGTAGCCCATACATGCCTGAAAATGTGACATTTAAGGCCTAATATTTCTACAATTGCTACAAAATGTGGCTAACCGCAGTCATTGTGGGCATAAAGAAGTTGAAGGGTGAATTTGGGTCTGATAAGGATGTACCGTGCATGTTCAAATCATGTATAATCTTTTTTTTTTTCCTGCAAAGAATTGTCAATTTAACATTGAGATACCCACTCTTCCTGTATCCAGGGCTGCTCGTTTGTTGTTTACGTCTGTATCAACGACTGAAGCAATGTCATTGAATGTGGAAATGACAGAAGGGAGGTATGCTAGCTATACCTCTGTGGATAAAATGAGACTGACTGGGTAAGTTGGTCATGCACCCCCTTTGATTTTGACAGAATCACTTTCTTGGAACTAAGCAATTTATTTTTGTTTAATACCTATCTATGGCATACATGTACATTGAGCAGCATTCAAACATGTGGAGATGCCATCAAGGAAGAGCAACAGGTCTTAACAAGACAGTTGAGTTCTTTGACAATCTCACTAAAGTGATGAACAGGTGACCAAATATACATAATTGTAGAGGTACAAAGAACACTTCCTCTCAGGGGCTCCTTCCTCCACTAAATGTGAGTGACAATGACATTTGTTTTCATGTTCATAAGTCAAGACTTTAGGGCCCTGTGCAATAAAAATGTATGAAAAATGAATGAAGAATGAATGAATTTGGTTATTTCGAACATAAATTAAAACAAATAAAATACAAAACTAGCAAAAGAACACAACCATGTTCGAAAAGGAGTAGGATGAAGTGTAAACTTGTAAACTCCTTACCCCCCTCCCCTCACCAACGCAAACTCAATTAATACAACTCATAATTATCACAATGTTATACACAACTCAAACATTTCCACTCCATGTTCTAAGAAAACGAATCAAATCAAAAAGTAACAGTAGTAACAACATAAATAAATAAAACCAATGCATTTACCAATTTAAACCCTGCATAATAATTGAGTTGGCTTGGCTATTGGATGGGCTGTCTAATAGCCTACAGTGGACAGATACAGTATTTGATGCTGTTGCATTGCAGTATGTTCACGTAACACATTTGTATTTAGTTTGCATCAATGTGTATTTTTGTCTCCACCAGGCCGGACAGTCGAAGGCCCGGAGGCTGTTTTTGCTGGTTTGAATGTAATTATAAATAATATTAATAATTTTAACCGGAGGGAAACGTACCAGGGGGGGGGGGGGGCATCTAGGATCTAACTAAGGTTGCAGGTGACGATAATACACACATTTTGAAAAACAGTACTTCCTGAAGTAGGCTTAGTGTTTCTTTTTACTTTCCATTAGCTGATGTAATAAAGATGACAGTAGTTGATGTCCCAACCCAACATGCATTAAAAGAGCCAAAGGGCTGTGACTCTGAACAGGGTGTGGGTGGGGGAGCTTCACCTGCTGAGGTTTACCCACTGGCATCATAAAACATGGTACGACTATCATTGTCCATCTCAATGAGCGTTAAACAGCCTGAAAATGGGGGGCTGTCGGCTTCCTTTCACAGTTGAAAAACAGGGCTGTGCTGGGTGGATATGAACCGCTAATGACCGTTGTAAAGGCTAGGATGGGAGGAGGAGGAGGGGATGTCATCCCCCAGGAACAATTCTGTGGTGATGTGGGCTTTTACTCAGCTCAATTCATTAGTTAGTAGGCCTCTTGAGCCATTAGTGGGGCCGGATGTCTGGTCCCTTTCTCCTTTTTCCCCAGCTGAAGCATGATGCACACAATTTTATTTACACATTTTGATGAGGAAAGGTAATGGAGAGTAGAGCGGCATCTGTATTGATCCTTGCTACATAGAACAGTCATCCTGCCTGTGCAACGTGGAACAGTCACGTTAAAGCCTTAAAGGAGGGATGGTCAACATAATCAAGTGGAAATTAAGAGTTTTCTTAGCAATTATTATTGCTAAGATCTCAGAGATCAATTTGAGATAAGAGCACTTTGAAGTGAAATGGTAGGTTGGAAACCTTTAAATTAATAATCCAGTTATTATGCAGAGATGTTACCATCTCTATGCAGACGTTATCTCTATCTTCTATTGTTTTGGGTTGAGGAAGATACTTTTTGTCCCCCTGGTTTTCAGTGAATTATCTCACACAACAAAACCTGTTGGGTTCCAGCTATCAGAGCAATGTTTGTGAAATATCTTTCAATTTACTTAAGTGTTAGAGCAACATCCAGATTCAAATTAAAGGTACCTTACTGTTTTTTCACGACCATGTGTGGGGGACATGGTCACATATTCTAAATGTAAAAACAAACAAATGGTGATTTATAGACCCCTTGCAGTGACATCATCAGAACACAGCTATGTCTTGCACATTAGCTTTTGAAAGACATGGAAACAAGTGTCCTTGTGGCAAACAAATAAACATGGTATCAGTTAACAGAGGAAATAAAGTTCTTCCAAACGAGAGGTTTTCTTTCTTAGAAAAAAGGTATTCTATTTTTGGCATAATGAAATAACCAGGCTTAACGGGTTGTTGTGCAATCTTTGTCCATGACTGAAAGGGTAGGTGACTACTGAACTGAACGTGGACCAAAGCTGTTCTGAAACACCACTACCGGACTTATTTTTGTGGTATAGTAGTAGAAACGATTATGGAATGTGATTATTATGGTATCTAGGAGAATGAATGCGAAAGCAAACAATCTTAGGATAGGGTAATTGGAAAAAGGGTTGTGATATTTACTCCCACCGTGGGATGGGGGATACACTGGAAGCGATACACTTGGAAGAACAGCTCTCCATCTCAAACTAACAGAGCCACATCATTCCGATGATCTCTCCTCCCAAACTTTTAGACTACAGTTAATGTCAAGTTCATACATTTCTCATTCTCCACCATTCTAATGACGTTTGTAGGGACAACCTCGTTTATGCTCAATGTTATGTCACCCTTCACAGCAGGAGAAACAGCAAGAATAGGGCGCAGCACTTAGCAATGTAAACCCCCACTCCCACTGAGTTTAAACTGCTCAGCACTACACCAATGGGCAATTTAAGGGTTTTAATTGCTCTGATAATGGACAAGCAAAGAGCAACAGATCGACCTGCACTGAGATGACGGTAAAGGCCTCTGGCAAGGCTAAGTGCATGGCATATGTCTTAATTATCCCCCAGTTGGTGATAGTTTTAGGATGAATAGACTGCTATTAACAAACACATAAACACAAAGATTGTTACAGGTTGATGTCCAGTGGAAGTGTGAGCAGACTGCAGCCAGACATCATGATGGGGGCTGGCACAGCAGTGTGAAATAGAGAGGGGGTGCACTGACTTAGGGCTGGTGGGGGGTAACAGATGTAGATGAAACAGCCTCAGAGAGGAAAGCAGCAGTCAAGCTTCATAAAGTCAATGGACTATAGGGCCAAATGGAGAGGAACTGGTAGAGACTGGGCGGGATAAAGGGCAAAACACAACAACCATCACCGCCTGCTCACTCCCGCTTAGTGGCTTTCATTTCAGTTCAATTGAGAAAAACAAAGATCAATGGGAATATTCTCTTTCAACTACACTGTAAAATGCTCAGAGTTAAATTAACAATGAGCATTTTACTGTGTACACTTCTGAAAATGAACTGCATAAAAACCTAAGGGAGACAGGTATAGACCAGGAGGGAGGAAACCTCCAAAGCCTATACTCTGAAACTCAATTTTTAAAAAAAAGTCCAAAGCCTATACTCTGAATGAAACTCAATAAAAAAAACATTACATGTGCAAACTGCAGTGTATTAATTTTATTAATTTCCGAGCTCTACCCATGAATCAATTTCATTACTTGCATATTTTGACCCAAGTGTGGCACTGAATTCCATTATAACGTATCCTTTTTATTATATGAAAATTTTACATTGAATCATTATTGCCCGGTCCTTTCTGTGACAGATAAAGAATGCATAGTAGTGGTATGGATGCCATAAGCTTCAATATTATTATTGGTTTGTACTAAGCAATAGAATGAGGCAACACTCTCAACTCATACACATTTTCTATACGATTTGTGTGCTCTTTGGATTATGGCTTTGAACAACGTGAATGTTCAGTGAAAGTTAGATGATACTGACCATACTGTTCAGGCCATCTGCTGATGTTAAGTGCATTTTGTGAAAACATTTTTTTTCACTTTGGTAGAACCTTGGGTTTTAAAGCTACCTAAAGATGATCAGTCCAATACTGGGAGGGGCCAGGTAGCCCAATGTTCTACCAAATTTCAACATCTCTTTAAATCCCATGGGCATGGCAGCATTAAGCGGTGGTGTACAACTTGTAGCACCTGTGTATGCTTCCTTATACAGTTGCTTAAAATAACATTTTTATTTGACTATAAATATTTATATTCGAGGCACAATACCCTAAAGGCCCATCACCATCAAAACAAAATATTATGCACAACGTGAGATTGTATATTGTGACTGAGAAAACAAGGCACAAACATTTATCATTAATGATTACTCTTAGGCGAGTTATTTTTGTACTGCCCACATAGTTTGGCAAGACAAACATGAAAAAAACTGGTAAAAACAGATTATCCTTCAAACTCAAAATTTAACAATTCAATTAGCTTGTTAAGGACATTACAAAATGACACAGCTACCATTTATAGACTAACGGTGCGGTCACACCGAACTTTGATTCTGCCTATGTGGCGGACTCTGCCAATGCTTTTCAATGGGAATGGAGCGGTTTGTTGCCATTGGCGGATTAACAACAAACTGCTCCGTTTCCATTGAAAAGCATTGGCAGAATCCACCGCATAGGCAGAATCCAAGTTCGGTGTGACCGCACCCTAAAGCCTGATTTATGCTTTGGCGAAAAGTTTTTTGTGACATGTTTGACAAAGATGATGTATTTTCAACTGAAAAAAGAAACAAGACTAAGATCTAAATATAGAGGAAAGTAGCATTGATGAGCTAAGTGTATTTAAGAAAACCCTGTTAATTGCATAGCCTACTGTATATTGCTGCTTTTGTTGACAAAATTGAGGGGGGTCACCTATGAACATTTATTCATGTGAGCTAGGCAAGGATTGGTGGACAGATTAAATATCTTATATATTATACTTTAGCAATAACAACAACAAAAAAAAGTCAAAAGGCCCAGATTAACAATTTGGTTCAGAGGCACTCATCAAAATGTTCAACATGCAGGGACGCAACTACTCTCCATAACCACTGGGGGAAAAAGCTGAGGAACAAAGTGCTTGACAGACAGTCTTGAGCCCCCATCAACACTGCTGCTTCTGGCCAGTATCAGTACCCTACAAGAAGACTCAAATCAGTCATCACTGGAGTCCTCTGTGTTGTCCATCTCCACGTCTTCCCAGGGGGCCTTGTTGCGCTGCTCCCAGGTTTTGGCCTGAGCGATAACAGCCGATGGGAGGAGCAGCTCACAGGCTGCCAAACCAGAGATGCGGCCCTCAAACGGCATCCCATCCGTCCAGTCGTCTGTCTCAGTGTTGTATATGTGAACATACCTCATCCTTCTGCCTTTGTCATGGGAGCGCCCTCCCAGTATGTAGATGAAATTGTTCAACACAGCCATGCCTGGTTCACCATGTCCAGCTGGGAGAGGGCTCACCAGAGACCAAGAGTTAGCTGCTGGGTTGAAGCACGCCACCTGAAAAGTTGGAAAACGTATTACTCTCTGTTATATCTGTAGTGCCGTACAATCAACCACCAGGGAATAGAGATGCTCTACCTTAAGGACATCACGGCGGTAGCCACGCTGATCATTGCTTCCACCGATAACATAGGCACGTCCATTAGCAGAAGCCATGCCATGCCATGCCCGCTCCACGGGCCCCTCTGCACATCCTACCCACTCATTGGCAGCTGGGTCAAAACAGTACGTCTCTTTCAGGTATGTCCCACCTCTGCGTCCACAGGTGACATATATTTTGCCATTCACCACTGCTGCAGCATGGGCATACACCTAGAAGAAAGGCTGGACTATTATTCAAGGAGGTTTACATTTAAAAGCCAATCTCGCTAGCAAACTGCAATAGAAAATGTGGTTATTTTACAGAAATATATTTGCAGAATGAGGATGATTGAAGCAATTACGTTAGTTCTGGGTTATAGTGATATAATTTGTAAAAATAAATCTGCCCCTACCACCCTTTTACCCCTAGACACTGCCATCTGTCTCTTAGATTCATTACTGGTGATTATTATGGCACTCATCATTGCATCTTTATGATTAAGTGGGTTGGTCTTCTCTCTCAGAGGTCACATAGACAGATTGGAATCAGTTTATCTTCTAGGCCATAAAGAATGAAAACGACCACCATAATGATGCTAAATTGGAATTACAGTTCTTATCCGACCCACTCAAATGATAAGGTCCCACCACAAGTACAGTCTGAACTTGAACTTATTTTTTGTTTTGATGCTCCAGCTTCCTGGAATGATCTTCAACTCGCTA
Organism: Gymnoscopelus braueri; assembly: GCF_963280865.1. Taxonomy (NCBI): domain Eukaryota; kingdom Metazoa; phylum Chordata; class Actinopteri; order Myctophiformes; family Myctophidae; genus Gymnoscopelus; species Gymnoscopelus braueri. The sequence goes on along the minus strand of NC_137608.1, from coordinate 38,388,922 downwards.
AAAATCAATACCCCAATATCCTATGAACAATTTTAAAACTTGATCACAAATCTCACCTACCTCAGTGTGTGGCTGATTTTAATCTAGTATCTTTTTCTGTTTTTGTCCTATTTATTTAAATATATTTTCTGATAGGTATTGTATGTGTTTTAATTGTTTGTAATCTTGACGGCTTTGTGAAAGCAAGTAAAACCTCAATGTTTTTTTTTCTCGAGAAACAATTAAAGTTTTCAATGTCAACTCTACAGCAATGCCTATAAAGGCATGTCTTTTTTTGTGTGTGGGTATGTTCAACACTAAGAGTTCTAGCACCATCAGGTGGGCTGTAAGAGTATTTTTCTTTTTGCACTTTCTGTTCTCATACCTCTCTCTTGAGGGCAGCAACATATTCCCAGGTGTTGGTTTGTGGATTATAGCACTCCACTGCATCCAGTTCATTACTGTAGTCCCGCCCGCCGATGGCATAGATATGTTCGCCCACCACACAAACACAGTGGTCGGCATGCTGCTGCTGCAGAGGCTTAATCATATACCAGTTGTTGTGACGAGGGTCATACCTGGGAATAGAGAAAGGATCTCAAAGCAATCAAGTAGAAATATGACAACAGGTTAGTCAGAAATTCAATCAGCAATAAGCAGATTAGGGGGTGCAAATTAGAGTTCAAAATCGAATCAAGTGCAAGCCCGAAGGAGTGACAGAGAAGCAAAAACAAATATTTTGACTCATCTTTAGTCAAATAAAAACTGACATGTTTACTCAATCTCAAATAATATTTTAAAGTGTTATCTTTCCAGAATACAGACTACAAAACCATTACAATCAAACTGTTCTTTTGACTCAGCTGAGTGTCATTAACTGGTTGTTCCCACCTCCAGCAGCGGGTTTCAGCACGAAATCCACTTGTGTTCTTGTCCCCTCCGATCAGGTAGACAAAGTTGTTAAGCACGGCGATACCCTGGTTTGACATGCGCGGAGCGTTATTTGCAGTGAGCGTGCGCCACTTCTCCCAGCTTGGGTGGTACACCTGGAACAAATCGTCTGTGTCCGAGAGGGATCTGGAGTTGAACGTCCCCCCAAAACCCACAATGCAGCGGAGGCTGGAGCGGGGCTGGGTGAGAGGAACTTGCAGAACAGGCTGCCTGATTTCCTGCTCGTGGTAGCGCAGCGCAGCTGCAACTGAGTCCCTAAGCGGGCACTCCTTTAGCCGGCCGTACAGCCTCAGCAACACCTGTTTCTCCATCAGGCAGAAACGCACAGCTTCAAGCATCTTCAGATTGTCCTGTGAGACAGAAAATAACATTGAATATGGATATGGTTAGCGTAAAATGCTCATGGATAAAGCAATGAATATAGTTATAATTTGATTATTAATATGTCACATTGTTATTGTTCTTATTGTTATCATCATCCATTTAGCTATATCTGCGCCGTCCATTCTGCAATGACGCTCGTGCTCTGCCTAGCTCTTGTCATGCTTGTGTGTGTGTGTGTCTTTTGTGTTTGTGTGTTGTGTGTGAGAGAGAACGAGGGACGCATGTGGGGGTGTTGTGTAATATGTGCATTGTGCATACATATGTGTGCTTAACATCATGTCAATTCATGAGTTAATTGTTTGTCAATTGCACTGATGTACATATACCGTTATGTATATTAGTCAAAAGGCAAAAATAAACTGAAACGGAATTCTATGTACAGCTGACACCCCAACGGGTCATACCAAAGACTATAAAAATGGGAACCAATGCCTCCCTATGTGGCATTCAGCACCAGGGGTTGGATTGGGGGTAAGTCTCTGTGACATTCTCGCGTCATGTCCAAGGGTACAAGGCCGCCTCATGCAACAGAAATGTAGATAGGCTCCTGACCTATGGGCCACATGGCTAGGGAACCATTGGTTCCCATGGCTACTTACTTACTACTACTACTGCTACTGCTACTACTACAGGTATGCTAGCACCTGCATGTTACAAAGATCTAGCCTGGTTCCAGACGAATCTGCCTTTGCAAAATTGCATCGCACTTTAGCCTAACAAAGATCTATAGAAGCAGAATGAGATTAGCATTCCACTTCACTTGCCCTGCCCTTATGAGTTTTAAAAGCATAGGTGATCAGGCTTTCATCATTGTGTTTCTAGGCTTTCAATCGCCTTATGATCCTAATAGCATGACCTTTTAAATTGTTTACAAAGAGACTATATAATCTGTGTACATGTGTGTAGCATTATGTAATGTATCCTAATCTGACCATATATTTCTATATTGCAAATCATTTGATCTATGGGTAATGTTCAGTGGGAGTTTCTACCCCCGCACTGTAAATAACTCATTTACATTCAGACAGATACAAGAGGCTTATGTCAAAGCGGACACACTTATGACCCACCTGCAAGCACACCTGGTCCGTCTCCACCTGCTCAGGACTGTAATGGTAGTGCAGCGCTGCCTCATACACCTCGTTCTCAGAGTCCACATCAAGTTCGTCGCTGCACAGCACTCTGAAGACTTTATCTGGGGGGAGCTGACGGTAAACCTCGGTTCGAGAAAAAGCCTGGATGTTTTTGAGGATGTAGGTGTGCAGCTTGGACTGCAGTTGTTGCAGCCCATACATGTCAGCCAATCTATCGACCTCTAATATATTGCCGTCATCCAGCCAGGAGAAAAGGAAGTCGCAGCAGAAGCCGATAACATCTTCAATCTACAAAAACAAACAGAGCTTAGTTAGTTGTGTGACATGAACACGTTAACTGAATAGGTAAGAAAAGGGGCAGAGAGAAGCCTACCTGTACCAGAGTGGCTGCGACAAGGACTTCCTGTACATTATCTATATCTAAGTCAATCTCTGACGTGTAGATGAAATCAAGAAGTTTTGTCATAGCCACGTAAGTCACACCATGTACTGGGATCTCTGTCAGCTGTGTCTCCCGGAGCCCTCCAGCAAACATCCCCCTAATGAAGACACATTAATTGAGCTGGTAAATGGTGGCTGTTAAGAAATAACTCCATTGGAGTTTCCTTTACGATGAACAGTACAAGTAGTCAGGCGAAGACGCAGGACTAATGTAACTATTACCTAAAGTAATCGCAGGAGGCTGCCAGAAGGATGCGGTGGGCTTGGATGGGGCGAGCCTCCACCAACAGCACCACATCAAAAAGGATGCTGTTTTCCCTCAGGGCAAGCAGGCCGCCCAGTAAGCTCTGGGAGTGGCCAGAACTTCTGTAGGTTTGGCGGCCGCAGTGGCCCGATGATGAATCAGCATGTCCTCCTATTGGACTCAGCTCACCATCCTCAGCCATGGCAGGATCCTTGTGGCTTGGCTACATCGCTTATTGTACCTACCTTACTTTACTTATACCGACGCCATCTTTGCACAACTTCACCATAGTAGTTAACTTAAAGGAATGAACGTTGTTGGTATCTAAAGAAAGGCATAAGTAGGAAGTGGAGAAGACATAAGTAGGAAGTGGAGAGATTAAACTGGAGTCATGATGTTTAACTGGAGTCATGATGTTTAACACTTAGCTTGAAAGGAGTAATAATAATAATACTACATTTTATTTATATTGCATTTTACATTTGAAACAAATATCAAAGTGCTACAGTACAGAATAAAACATTTCCATAAAAACAAGATAATTATCTAAAAAAGGAAGTCTAAAAACCATGGTGTGTGCCTGTTTTCCCCGGAAGTCCTATATTTCACATTGGCTGCAGCTGTTTCTGAACGATATCGATCTATAGAATTACGTCCCTAAACTTAACAATGGTTTATTATCTTGTGACCAACATTGGGACATAGAGAGAATAGAGATACTATAGCTATAACTCGTCAAATAGTACGTGGTATGTAAACATTAGCTGGCAAGCTAGGTGGGAGCACGGATTAAAACCAAACAACTTGTTAGAATGAGACAGAAATTGTATTAAAGGAAAATGTTAAGTCTTACATTACATGTAAATGTCCAAGCTTTCAATGTTACTTAAAATGCCACCGCGCCCATTGCAGGTTTAGGCGTAGCTGCAGCAGGCTGGACACAATCAAAACAGGACTGTTTACTTTCGGTGGTAGCACCCCATAGCTCGTAGGGGCGGTCGCGCTATTGGCTAATGGCTAGTTGGTTGTTAGGCAACCACAAATTTGCATTACTGGTGTGAACGAGCGTCGTGCGAATTGTATTTCTACACATATAATGGAGTGAACGTCATGGATTGTTTCTGACTCGTGGGACCACCACCAGGACCTACATCCAGTGGTGGAAAGTAACTAAGTACCGCTACTCAAGTACTGTACTTAAGTACACTTTTGAGGATTTTTTACTTTATGGAGTATTTCCAAATTTTCAATATGTTTGACTTCTATACTCCACTACATCTCAGAGGCAAATATTGTACTTTTACTCCACAATTATTTGAAAACTTTAGTAACTAGTTACTTTGTAGATTTTGATTATTATTACAAAACATATATTAACCACTTCAGCCCTATCTACTAGCCCAGATCTACAAGCTCACAATGCGTCTCGCATTGTGAGCTTGTAGATCTGCTATTTTCAAAAGTTTTTTTAATACATTTTTAACTTGTGAAATGGGACATTCTGCACAATGAGTACTTTTACTTTTGGTACTTAAGTACATTTTGATGCCAATACTTTTGTACTTTTACTCAAGTACATTTTGAATTCCGGACTTTTACTTGTAACAGTGTATTTCTACATTGCAGTATTGATACTGGGGCGGCCATAGCTGAGTGGTTAGTGAGCCCGCCTAGGGAGCTATGTGTCGATGAAATTAAATTTGTCCCTGAGCAAGACTCTTAACCCCTAATTGCTCACAGGCCCTCATTGGAAACAAGCCGCAAGGACTTTCATGAACGTCCTGTTAAAAGGATTTTATACTTTAATTTAAGTACAGAAATGTAGTACTTTTTCGTTTCCACCACTACCTACACTAGATTGGTACAAAATTTTAGGTGAATCGTTCACTTTTTCATAAAAGCGTGAAACTTGGTAGACTTGTACAGCTTGGGGCCCTGAACATTTTCAGATATGGAGCCATAGCAAAAACGCCCCCTGGTGGCCATGGCGGCCATTTTACTTTCCGCATTACCAAATAATGTATTTTGTGTCATAACTCCCAAACCAAACATGATAATACAGAATAGGTGATGTCTACACCTATGTTTTGATGGTCAATGATCAATGATTACAATAATATCATGTACAACATCATAAACTGTTCAGGTGAATAGTTAATGGTCAATTCAGTGATGTTGTGAGGTAGCCCTGTGCGGTTTTGTCCGAAGATCTGTCACTTTTTCATAAAAGTATGAACCTTGGTACACTTGTACAGTTTGGAGCCCTGAACAATTTTGGATATGGAGCCATCGCAAAAAGTTAAATGCAGTAAGCCAGTAGGCCATTAGTCAAGTGGAGTCAGGTTATAATAAACTATAACCTAAAAAAGTAAACACAAACAACAACGTAACAACAAAGACTGACATGAAATATACACACAAAACTATAAACCATATCAGAAATATATTATCGTTGTGTAAACACGCTCTCAATTCTTACCATCAGTCTCTCGGAGCTCGAAATGGAAAATTACGAACGCAGCAATAACACCCTGGTAACTAGTAACACTGGTACATGCGTAGAACACTTTGTCCTGATAGTGAGCATCCACTCCATTTATATCGGTTTGGTCTACCCATGTAGGTGTAACCTTCTGTTGACTAATCATGTGACTTGTGTATTATCTTATCACTGTTCTAAACAGTAGCCACTGTCACCCAGCTCCTCATCTGACCTATAATCAATCAACATGCCCTCATGTGACACTTAAGTGACATGTGTAAAGTCCACTGCTGTGCTGTGGCTTTCAGAATTTGTATATATTTGTACCTTCGGATTATAACTTCAGTTTATAACTCCAAATAAGCAGTATTAACCTTCATATAAGCATGTATCAACTCCTAGAATAGAGATATATTTTTTTTCTCAGCAGTTGCTTGACAACGAACTACCCAATGACAGCACGGCCGTCCATCTAGCCTATGGGACCTACACACCATTATTGACTTTCTGGCATACTGCTGCCTGTAACGACCATAGAAGCTGGCCTGGTGGGAGACATTATAATGATTACAATTACAATACAATTATATTTTTATTTAATTATTGTGATAAGTTTGCCGACTTACAATCCTTTAACTTTCTCTTAGCAGATGTGAGGCAGCAAGCTTTTTTGTTAAAGCACTGCCACTGACTGAGCCTCTCGATATCAAACACAAGAGGGCACTGTTTCCTTCCCGTGTGACCTGCCTCTCTTAGGGAGAGGAGAGAGCTTATAACTCTATGGAGAGAACTCATACAGGATAAACAAGTTAAATTGGAAGCGATGACACAACGAAGTGAGCTGACCAATTGGAACTGGAACACTATACAAATGTATAAATAGGTACTCTCTCTTGAGTGGCTGAAATTGGCGACCCACCTGACCTGTTTTATGTTTATTTCAGTCGAAGGGGGGGCCATATCTCCCCTTTATAGCTTCAGTTTACTAGCTCTGGTGTCATGTACTTCTAATTTAATCTGTCTACTTACTGTAAGTAGACTTTAAAATAAAACCAGTGCAGACTAATCATATAAGAGGCTCTTATTTTGAAATCCACCATTTTTAGATTCCAACTATATAATAATGTGGTAATGCTTAGCCAAAATGTCTATGAAGGTGGTAGGAAGGCAGACTCAGTCAGGATGCATGGTTATGCCAAATGTGATTTCTTTTTTTTTTACAGTGCTGGGCCAAACACATCAACTTAATTTCTAAATATAATTCTAAAGCTCATTGATGATTAACTTTAAAAAAAAAAAGGGGGAAAAAACTTCAACGCAAGGAAACTACAGAACAAAAGGCATGTGTTTCAGCAGCAAAGCCTAGCCTCTCTGTCTACTGGCTTGAGACCCACTGCAATTATAGTGTGAGTAATCACCTCCTCAGTGCAATCACTGCTATGTGCATCAACCATAACACCTGGCTGCAGGGAAGTCATTCTCCATGTTCCTAATTCAGGTAAGGTACCTGTCCTTTAACTATTCTCATGTACAGAATATTTTTCCTACAAAACATCAAATGGCATTATTCAGAGATCTTAATACCATAAATTCCCCACATGAAATTCCCTCCACTTGGACTGGTCCAGTGACATCATCAATGATGCCACCAATCTTATATAAGTGACGAAAGTCTGGCCAGGACCCTCTCTAACATTGTATCCTGCATGGTGAGTGGAAAAGGAAAAACAAACAAATTAATCATTAATGCTTACTCTTGTACTAAATATACCAATAAAGGAACAAACACTGCTGATGGGTTTCCTTTTAAACAGAAGATATGCTTGTAATGTTTAACACAAAAGCATAGACCATGACCATGTTGACTTCATGATTGACTACAGCTGTAGCAAGTTGGAAGCATGTAGGGACAGAATGGTGAGACAGCACCCACTCTTTCACCAAAAATACTAATAATAAGAAGCTTATTTGTATAGCGCCTTTCAAAACAGTGTTAAAAACTTAAAATGCTTCACAATCAATGCCCAAAAATAAGGCAGTGAGACATGACAGTAGAGCACAACAGATGACATAGAAAATGAGTTAAAATGGTTGGGGAATAAAAGTAGCTTTATAAAAGTGTGTTTTCAGGAGAAATTTGAAACAGGCCAGATCAGCTAACACAGGGAAGCTGTCAGAACCTCCCTTAAAACATCTGGGACAACGCATGTCCCATACTCTTCTCCCTCCCTTCTGGCTCCCAAACTGTGTGCAATGAACTTGACGACCTTGCAGGATTATGCAAAGGCTAAAATGTAATTAGATAGCATGTTATGTAGACAGATGCCAGGTCATTGTTGACCTAGCTGGCACCCTATAGTGTGTATAGTTTCAATGTACAGATTATTGATACCCCCCTGATATTCTACTGTTAGACTGATGATAGTTTCTTGGTTTACTTATGATCCTAGATTACTATTTCTATGCATTTGATGTATTACCTTGTGTTGTCCTTGCTTACTGTAATTCGCTCTGGATTAAGAGCGTCTGCTAAATGCCTAAATTGTAATGTTTCTTTGGCTGGTGTAAAATGCCCTTATGGGCTCAATGCAGTGCACAGCAGCCATATTGGCCAGAAATTGGGCATCTTCCTTACTTCCTTCACAGGTGTTACCAATCAATACTGATTGATTAAAGCTGTCCCTTTTAGTGTAGCACAGTGGTTATCAAGGACCCCCATAACTCCGAGGGTGTACAAATGGAACCAAATTAACCATTTGGTTCCATTTTTGTACACTCTCACTCTCTGAGTTACACAGCCGTAGGGGTCCAGTTGGTTCCATTTGTTCACTCTCAGAGTTACACACCCGTAAGGGGCCATTTAGAACCCCCTCAAGGAACCATGAGGGTCCCTGTACCTCACTTTGAGACCCAATGGTGTAGCAGAGTGTTTCCAGTGAGCCAACATGCACAATATCAGCACCCTGACTCTGTTGGACCAGAATGAAACAGAGTCTTCATTAGCATCATTGGTAACACCTGTGAAGGAAGTAAGGAAGAGGCCCAATTTCTTTCCAATATGGCCACTGTGCATAGAGCCTATGTTGCCTAGTCTCTAACTGTAACGCTAGCCCCAAAACCCACTTGCCCCCATTTTTTGGCGGCGGAACACTCCCCCCGCTTGGCATGGAACGCTCGCTCCCAGCGAGGCGGAACCACTCGGCCCTCTTGGTGAGAACAGACTACTGCTCAGCGCTTAATTTTAAGTTAGGAAGTAGTTAGGCAAAAGCAGTTACGTCTGAAACGGACTTGAACCACGAGAGGTACCGCCGAGCGAGCCGCTAGACGAGCGAGTCGCTGTGCTGAACGTTGCAAAGTCCGCTTCAGCCGACTCAGCGCCGGTCAAGTTACGTCCCGGACTTGCGTGTGTCCCCTAGTCCCGGTACCCCCGAGACGTCAAACGTTGCCGAGTATATTTATATTTGTGGTGCTGGCTGGATTGTGTTTGGAATATTATTATTAATATAATTTTTGTCTTTGTTGCGCTCATTGTCTAGGTCTAGGCCCCGGTCTGGGATAATTCGTGCAGATGAGGTAGCCTACTACTGTTGTAGGGCCCCTCTTTGGTTTGGAGACAAACAAACAATAGACATTTCCCTTACTGTGTTTTTATACTGTTTAATGATTCACTATATTGAAGAAGTGAGTTGTGGTTGTCTGGGTCTCTGTTTTTGGTTTGATTGGTTTCTTTTACATACATTTTCAAACCATGTTTCATTGTTTTTTTGGGGGCCTTTTCTGTTTGAGGCCTTTAGGTTTGATAAGGAAGCTGAAAGGTCAAATTGGCCTATACAGTAGGTTTTCTATTGCTCTGTTTACAACTTCACTGTTGCATTAAAAGGTCCCAGAAAAGAGTGTGAAAGTGATGACAAGTGGACTTGTTGCGTAATAGCAACAAGTGCTAAAATTAACACTGTAGGATAATATTTCAGCTGGGTAAATATTATTTTTTCCCCCTTTATTTACCATGGGGAGGTTAGCTGAGAACAAATTATTTTTAGGAACGTCCTGCTTCACACTCACACAAATCTATTTATCAGACACCATAAGGATTCTGAAAATCCAGGTGGTAACTAAACAAATTAGATTATTGTTAAAGCTCTTCTAATATGCCTATATAATTAAAAGGGTTTAACCTTTTTCACAAAAAGAATGCCATTTGAACATCTAGATTTACACCTTTGAACACCTTAGATGGTGTTCTGCATGATAAAGCTGCTGTATCCATAGAAGCTGCTCTGACCGTGTAAGTTTACGATACAACTGAACTTACACAAGTACAAACAATTTCACCTTGACAGATATTACATTTGGAATGGCCAAATATTTGATCAGTAGAAATCTGGCTTTAGCCTTCTCTCCCATTTTATCTTAAATTTACAAAGTTTGTGAAGAGCAACAGATGACTGGTCTTTAAATATTAGATAGGCCTCCAACTAAACAAACTGTTTATCCACATTGGCTTGCTATTTCTTGGAAGTCAGAGCTCTGCACAAACTCACAGATAGGATTCCTAAGTCATCCTGTCATGACGCTGAGGACTCGATATTGCTTTAGTTTTAAAATTGCATTCATCTTTGGAGCAGACTTGCATTTGAATATATTGCCTGACACAGTTTGTAATAATCCACCCCTTGATTTATTGTCCAGTCTATATCCTACCATAAATGTGTGAAATCTCTGTCAGTCCGTCCGTCCGTCTGTTCGTGCGTAAGTGCGTCTTTAGTGCACGCATCTCGAGAACTGTACGAGACTTCAAACTCTGCGCTCGCGTCGGCGATGACCAGAGAGTGCCTTGCCCGGTGTCAAGTCGGTCAGAGATAGGTGGATGGATGTCCAGAACCGCTGATCCAACCTATATGCCCATATATAGGCATATATGGAAAGCCGGTTGTCCAGAACCACGATCCGACCGTTATGCCCATATAGGCATATGGAGATCAGGTTGTGCAGAACCGCAGATCAGACCGATATGCCCATATATGGGCATATACTGATGACATCAGGGAATTACATATAGCATAAAATGGAAACAGGCTGGCAGACAGACGGGTAGAAACAAGACCAGGAGACCTGGTTCTGCCAGACCCAGACTTCACATGACGTGTCAGCCTGTGTCTATGCCCATGTATGGACGAAAAAGGGGGACAGACTTTTATGGCTGGGACACACGTCGTGTGTCCCTTCTATGCCCATGTATGGACAGACTTTTTTGGGGGACAGATTTGTTTTTGGCTGGGGCCGGAGGACAAAGTGACAGACTTTTTTTTGGCTGGGGCTGGAGGACAAAGTGACCATGCCCATGTATGGACGAAACAGGTACAAAGCCTCATGTAAGCCCGACCCCTTGGGTCTGGCAAAAATATTGATAAAACCAAAAATCGCCATATAGGCCTAATGGAGTACCCTGATGTCATCAATATGTCATAGTACTGGCGTCATAGACTGACCTTGACTCCATATATGGGCATAAATGGGACACAGATAGACGGGTACAACGGGTACACTGACAACCGTGAACAACGTATTCCATAACCAGGTGGGGAATGCATTTCCAACTTGCTTCGTTCCAGAATTGCATCGTTCCCAACTAGGTCTAGTAAATGGAATAATAAGGTTTCGTTTTTGTATCATTTCTCTTGGCTCAGTGCTTTGGTGTACAGGTTATTTTGAATTTTATCAGTGTCACAAGCACTTATTCTTTCTCTACAAATTATTCAAGAGGCCACTCTTCTCCGAGCATTGAAATGGACAGTGGGAGACCTGTGAGCGAGGCTGTTCCCAGTAGGTCTAGTAAATGGAATTATAAGGTTTCTTTTTTGTATAATTTCTCTTGGCTCAGTGCTTTGGTGTACAGGTTATTTTGAAGCAGTAAGCGCTTCTTTTTTCTCTCCAAATTATTCAAGAGGCCACTCTTCTCCAAGCATTGAAATGACCAGTGGGAGACCTATGAGCAGGCAGTATGTATGTGCACAGCAAAATCCTCAGTGTAAATCAGTAAATTACTGGGACGCATAGTGGTGGGCAGGAAGTAAGGAACATTACTCCTGCATGACCCTGACAGCCTGTTGTTGTACTTGTTATTTCAGTCCATATTGATCAGAAGGACGAGGCAACAGACATTACAATACAGCAGTAACCATACAAACTGCAATATAGTCGACTCTACAGAATAGTGTAACAATAATAGTATAGGCATAATCCATAATAGAGTAACTTTGCAATACAGTTCAACAATATAGATGTATATAATTTTCACAATTAATAGTTTATCTAAAAACCCTGCAATTAATTATAGTAGTTGGCATACTGTTGGCTAATGATTCCAACTAATCATCGATTCGCCTTTCACTTCCATTATAAAATTGAAGTTAAATATTTGAAAAAGTACAAACCATGAAAGGTTGGTGCTGATCCTTCCAGCTGATCTGTGGGCCCCCGGACACACACACAGACATTACGGGAGGCTCTACCTCCTACGGAGCCACGCTGTAATAACATATGCTGCTGCAGTTAGATGCTGAAAAGTGCGTGTTACAACCTCTGCTCCACACCATAGCTCCTGAATACTGCATCTGAAGGACCTGCCAGACCTGTGGACAATGCAGCTGATTACTCTGGGACATCTGAGCCCCAGTGGTGCCATTCACTCACCTCACATACAACCCAACATGGTCACCCTGCCAACTATGGTGTGGTAGTTAAAGAAGTGGACTGGGCTTATTTATGGCAGTGAGGGTTTGGGGCCTGAGAATAAGGTAAGGAAAGCGTACTAGTTCTGTTGGTTACATTGATAGCATTGGAGGTTTTGAGACTGTCCCTACGGGAGTGTGATCTGTATAATCAGGATGAATGAACAAGTGTATAAATGAGCCTGTATCCTCCTATATTAAAATCGGCTTAAGGAAGGACGTTATGGTGGGCCGACCGGCTGGCGGGCGGACCTCTGACAACATGCTCATGTCACTATGAGTCAGCCATAACCCTATAAGGAGTTCCCAATACAGCTATACGCCCACATATGGAGTGTGTGACTAATCTCAATGTGTCATCATGGTATCAGTCCCAAACAAATCAGTCAGCTTAACGCTCCGATTAACGTCTATAAGCTTAACACCAGAAATGACTCTCCCCCCCACCCCCAACTGTTTACTGTACATAGGCCTATATGTTTTGTATATTATTGTCTTTAAATGTCTCTATGAATTGAATACACAGGACCACAATGGAAAAATATTTGTTATCCTTTTAGCACCATAGTATAATCGTACTACTGTACTATTTGTAAACTGTTAAAGTATTCAATCAATCAATCAAAGCTCCATATATGGGCACAAAAGAGGCATGCCCATATAGGGGCATACTGGTGACATCAGTGATCTCCATTTATGAAAGGGACACAGGACTGACAGATACAGAGCTCTCCATATATGGGCATATAAGGGACAAGGACTGACAGATACAGAGATCTCCATAAATGGGCATAAAAGGGACAAGGACTAACATACAGAGATCTCTGACATCGGGGATCTCCATATCTGTGCATAAAAGGGACATGGACTTACAGATATAGAGATGTCCATATATGGCCATATCAGTCGGATCGGCAGTGCGATATAGGTGTTGCGAACCTCTAGTATCTTAAGGACTTTCCACAATGTGATCACTGTGATCGTTGTGTACAGAGATTGAGGCATACTGTAAGTGTGGCAGGTGTAATTTTGCAGCGACTTGCTTGGTGATTGCAAACTGCGTGATCAATTTTCCTCTGCACCAAAATCCTATAACACAACAGCTCCCTGGACTGCAGTTTGATGAAGCTTACACTTCGTCTAAACTGACAGTTTGAGTAATACATAATTCTCTACCTTTTAATGATAAATATCGGGGATTTCTTCCTCCAGTTTTGCTACCATATCAGTCAGGATTCAGACAGGTCTACTTTGGTATTGTCATGGTCATGAATCACTTTATGAATCTAAAACTGTGCACCACAGCACATTTGTCTGAGAAAATATGGTACCTTTGCTGTGATTTTTATGCTTTGGTTTATATTCGGAGGGGAATTCAGAAAAAGCAACTGTTGAACTGGGAATATTACATTCTTTGCTGCATTAAATTTACAGTATGACCATAATTGGCTGCACAATGGTGACAACAAGGGACCCTGGTTGTCTTCGTCTTGTGCTTTCTTCCCTGTTCCCTGTCTCCACTGGGGTCAATGTGTATAGATAAGAGTAGGCCAGGGACATCCATGGAAAGGCCAAGACGTTTCCAAAGCTCACATGGGAGTCAAAGAAACCAGCTGCAGGAAAGATCAGTGTCATTGCATTTAAGAACATAAACACTCAGCCTCCCCTGTGGAATGTGCTGCTCCGCAGGGTGTGATGATTATGTACGTTGAGTAGTCATGCAAGGAAGAAAACAGGAAATTGCCATCTAATTTTAGTTTGTGATATTTGAAAACCGGGTTCCTTGATTTCTTGGTTTCAAGTGCTATTGTTTTGAGTTCTGCTGGGTATTGTTTTCCAGTGGCCCCACCTGCTCATTCCACAATGCGCACATTTGTTTCGGGACAATTTTATGACTTCCCACACTCAGTAAAATCCTCTGTGTTAAAACACTGAAGACTTTACTGGTCTGTCTTGTGGGAAATGTTCAGAACATTTCTACTGTCATGTGGCAGGAAAAGACTTGACCACAGATAGCTGGACTGACATGACAGCAAAGGACAGATTTTGTCTATCACTGACCATGTATACCCACATTGGTGTAATTCACAAGCCTCTCGGATTCCGATATTTACAGTGTAAATAATGGAATCTGAGAGGCTTGTGAAATATGTGTTTGGTGCTGCTGTTTTAACTCATGTTTTTCATACAGATGGCTGTGTTCATCACAATGGGATTATGTTACACTTGTAGTGTATATTATGTTAAATTTGCCATTGTTACATGTATTTTGTCTGAGACTGTACAACTCCATAAATGAGGCAAATTAGAATTAGACTGATAATACTATTTTGAACCCTCTGGTGCTTAATTGAAAACAGGAACCTCAGTCAGCATCTAGTCACATCTACCATAATTATGTCAGTGGATGTGGGATAAAAATTGAGCTGGGCTTCTGTGGATCAATATCAGTTTGCACTACCAGTGAATTGAGCTCTCATCAGGGATTGCTGTAAATGTTAAGTGATACCAGGGAGCAAAATGAATGTATAAAATGAAGGTAGTCCTGTGGTCTATGCCAGCGGTTCTCAACCTGTGGATCGGACTGATTTTTTTTGGGGGGGGGTCCTCAGATGACAGTGCAGTGACAATTTAAGGACTTTTAAGACCTTTTTAATGCGCACCGTCGCTCTGATCCGCGGCAAACTTGCCACAAACACTGTTCAGTGTCCCCTGAAGGTACCTCATTTGCGCAACATAGGACTAGGTTTGAAGGCGTGGCTGCGTAGTGGCCTGAAAATCTAGTATAAGAAATAGGCAAATATTCACAACGCCTGCGAGGGCTTGTAGATCTGCTATTTTCACAATATTTATCTGTGGAACCGAGTCAGACAACATTTAATGCCTCAACTCCTAGGTAAGTGCTTATCAGGGTGGGTGGTCCCCAGTTCAAATATGATTATTTTGGGGGGTCAAAGCCCCGAAAAGGTTGAGAACCACTGGTCCAGGCTACAAGTAGATGTGACTGGTGGTGAGTAGAACACACGTGGCTTTTCACTTAATAAAATGTCATTTTGAATAGGTCATTGCAGTTTAATTATCATTTACATTGTGTATAACTGCAACAAATATCAAAATGGACATTAGATAAGAGTCTGAATTGTTTTCTTACCCTCATTTTGTGTCATACCTATCATTACTCCTAAATGGGAAAGGAGATTTATGTCCATTGAGGATTTCCTGAGATAGTGATTTTGAAACTTAATAGGAATGATTATGGATTACCAGATGAGTTGGGAGAGCCAGAGTTACAGCAGGAGCCAGTGTGAGTTACCTGAACAATATGCTTCCTGTGACAACTTCGATAATTTTCCAACCGAGGGGTGACGGAAATAAGTCAAATCAATCTGTAATCCATTAGACTAGGTTTTATTGATGTAGCCACACTTCCAAGCATCTGAAGGCTTGTATGTTGAGTGGACTCAAATCCACCTCTTGAATCACGTACGCTCCTGTTTATGTTCTTTAAAGTCCCATTTTAACGGAGGAACATCAGGGTGAGTTCAATGTCAGATGTGATATGTGCAACCAGGGGGTTGTTTGTCATCCTTGAGTACCAGAGGCACTGTGGCCTTTGTTCTCAGCGAGGGTTATTTAAAGCCCCAGGGGATTTATAGGACTGTGTTGCAGTGATTGTGTCAAGGATCACTTCAACTTACAGTAGGTTCTTGTAAGGGACTGCTGTTTCAGAGAAGGGGAAGATTACCCTGATCTTTTGATAAACGAGTGACTACTTGGTCACGACTCAGGACTGTAAGGAGGTAAGCAAGCCTCAAAGAAAAATTCTATCCAAACATTATAGGTTTTGATTATTTGAGTGCAAAAAATACTAGGAACTTGGAATGTGATGGTCACGATGTATTTTTCCTTGTGTAGTTTTGTGTTGCATAGTGTGTCACTCTGGCCTTGAAATCTCAAGATTGATCTTGTTCCCTTCTTGGAAATCGTTATTGCATAGCATGTAGTGCTATGGGGAAACATAAAAAAGATTTGACTAATTTAGTCTTCATGGTATGATTGTGTCACTCAATTAAAAAAAATACTGATTTTTTATAGAGTAACACGGTCCTGCGACAAAGTATGAATTAGCATTTGCATGTGTGACTTGAATTTAACGCAATCTCTTTGTGTACAAACAATGATATCCTTGGCATTATTATTACATAATTATTATGCTATTGCTGGTTCAGTACATTCAATTTCTCCCTTTCTTTGGAATATCTTTGCAACCTACCCCTGTCACCTGTTACCCAATGGATTACTGTGACGCACTGACAGCTGTATTTTTGTCCCTGTGTGTGTATAAATAATCAATGTAGGCTGGCTGTATCTGTATGTCTTTTTTTCTCTATATTCTTTGTTGAATCATGCTAATTCTTGTCTTTTTTTAAATTGCTCCTTAACCAACGTAACAACAAGTGACAAGTCTAAAATATTATTCCAATAAGAACGGGCACATTTTTAAATAAGAAAATACCCTTTACAAGATGTATGCATTATCTGTGATGCAATTTGGTTCGGAAGCACCACTGACCACCAGGGAATTTTAAATGTGTTATCTCCAGGACAAATAAATTACAAAAAAAGCAGGCTTTGGGCTTAGATTTTAGAACAGTATTCTCTTCAAGTTTGGTGAATTACAGATATCTTGAACTCCAGGGTACAATTTACTGTTAACGTGGAAAGGCACTTTATTGATTTTCACTGCTAGTGACACATAAATCTATTAACCATTTTCCCACATGGACTACACACACAACCCACTTGCTTATGTAATATGAGTTGCACTCGAATCCCAAATATGGCCATATATTTGAAGCAAAGTCTAAATAGGATTTAGGTTACAGGAACTAAGCAATTGCTATAGTTTAGACATGATTAAACAACCATCAAATATATCAAATGACAAGGATAAGACAATATTTCAAAAGTGTTTGGAACATGTTATCTGTTGTTTTTAATCCTCAAAG
This sequence comes from Gymnoscopelus braueri, assembly GCF_963280865.1. Lineage (NCBI taxonomy): Eukaryota > Metazoa > Chordata > Actinopteri > Myctophiformes > Myctophidae > Gymnoscopelus > Gymnoscopelus braueri. The sequence continues at coordinate 38,371,607 of NC_137608.1, read as the reverse complement.
ACCTGGCGGAGGAGGCGGAACTAAGGGAGCTTCTGGCTACCGAGAAAGAACAAGGAATGGGGAAGGCCTGGTTGCAGGGGTAAGGGAACTGTCACCCCCCCCTGAGATGTTGTGGTATGCTATGCTGTCAGTTTTATGCTTGACTGAGGGAAGAGGACGCCCCTGCCATGCATAGTCCCATGGGACACATTCCACAGACACATACTGTTGGTATATAATTTAAGGCGCAGTGTGTCGGGACAGGAGAACAAGATCCTTGACCTGGAAGGAGTGAAATATCAGTGAAGGGTGGCTCCCAGCTGATGATCGACCCTGCAGCCGGCACAATGGCGCTGTCGGAGGTGTGTCAGCCAGGCAACAATGCGAGTACCCACTTGTGCACTTTGACACAAAGCAATCCACTCGTTGCAGTGGTTGAATCTCTTTTTTCTCCTTTTCTTTCCTCACATTTTGTAGGTATAAGGGATTTCTGATTGACTGACTTTCTCATTTGGAGACGATGTTCAGTTCCACAAGAGGTATTTTTTTCTTTTCCATAATTCATAAGCTTTACTGATCTCAGTGTGACGCATTGACTATCCTTTAAGTTAACCCCTAACTTGACCCCTTATGATTATGAATCAAACCGGTTTATCTTGGTGTAAAATAAAAAGCAATACTGCCATGCCATTGCATGCATTTGTTTGCATTGAAAGGACAACCCAGAGTGACCTCCACTATCAAGGGCCTATTTCAGTCCTACTTGAAATTTACCTCCAACCTTTACTTCCACCCGCTGCAAGGCCAGTGAAAAAAAAGAAGGGAAAAATGTATGTGTGTGTGTGTGTGTGTGTGTGTGTGTGTGTGTGTGTGTGTGTGTGTGTGTGTGTGTGACAGTTGTAGTGATTGCACAGGGGAGATGTACAGCAGAACCATGTCTTGGGAGGATATTGAATGGTTGCTCAATGGGATAAACAATCCATCTCTGCAGTACATCACAGCCACTGTCAATGTTCCTTTTCCCCTGTAGAATCATAGATTCGACAGCTCGCTCTGCATAGTAGAATAATTATGCAGCGCGAGCTGACACCTCTTTGTTATTGAACACCTACTGTATTATTATTATTGACAACAACTGGTTGTTCAAGTGTTCTACCTCTGGGATAAATCATCGCTCATCATTAGAAGTCTCCTGTGGAGACGAGACTGGCCTTATAATGAGCAATGATTTGAGACTCCACTCCGGTTAACCACTTGAACCCCAGCATCCATATTCTAGGGGCAACATTAGCCAAAAATAATAGATCTATAAGCTCACCGTGTGTGCGCTTGTTGATTGGCTATTTTTTGGCAAAGAGATTGGGTGTAGACAGAAAAAAAGTGGTTCAAGTACAGAGACAACCAGTTTAATTAGTCTAGTGGTTGAAAGAATAAATATGTGTTAACTGCAATGAGGTGCTAATTGGGTTTAGCAGGGAATGATGCAATATCTGTTTAAAAATACTGTGCGACTGAGTGGGAGCTGGCATGTCTTCACTTGTGACCGCTTTGCATTTCAGATGGATATTGTTGATGTCGGGCAGAAACCTCATATCTCCATGTTTCATTTAATGCCCTACTACTTCATCATACAAGAGTGTCACACAAAAGTATAGTGAAAATAGCAGATCTGCGAAGGGGTGCCCACAATGTAGAATGCGATCTGCCAGTAGATCACAAAGGCTATGCAGGTAGACCAAATGACATGCCCCTAAATAATAATTAAATAAAATATATGTATAAACAAATTCACAAAACTCCTCTGCTTTTTGGCATCTGCCACTAGAATTAAGGTGATTTGATTGATTGACATCAAGAAGGGCCTGTCCCCCCCCCTTCATGGCTTCTAGTAGGCATGCTTTGTCTTCAAGAGTGTTTCGTGCAAACGTCAGTAGCATTACAAAGTTATATAAAAATGTATGAGGTAAAGAACCCAAAAACCTACCACTTCCATACAGAATGGGAGGTAGACTTTTTTTTCTCCACTATTTCCCATTCCAAGTGCGTTTGTCTTTTATGTAACTCCAGCATTTATTTTTTTTGGTGGGCAGATCTTGTTGAGCTGGTGTTATTAAATGTAGTTCTCAAGTCAAAAAAGTGTGGGCACCCCAATGTAGATCATATAATTTCACTATTTTAAAATTACATAATGGACATACAAGGTTTCCACTCGGCAGTGACGATATGAGACTTTATGCAACATACTGACACCGCCAACATGGCACCTGCTTCATGAATATAGCCTAAACTGCTAATCAGCAATCCGTGATATAATTGCACAAACACCAGCTTAATGAGCTCGAGTAATGTTCCTGCAATCCCTGACAGTTTTTGCATAGGTGAAAAAGAATGCTCAGTCAAATGAGTTTGAGAACCTGTTGATGGAACCCCAAAACTAAACATTATCAGTCATCCTCACTCCCACTTTAACCATTTCACTTTTTAAACCTTTCTATGGTTTATTTGAAAGCTTATCCATTAGCCATGTTTTCACATCTACTTATAGAATATACAGTACAATATAAACTTTGTAAGTATGTCCTTGTTATGTGGATTTAGCTGTCAACATCGAACAGTCAAATAGAATTATAATCTTCATCAAAAGATGCGGGTAGTAGAAAAAAGTGCTCTATATTTCTGCAGAATCATATTCATATTTTGAGGGGAAAATTGTGTCTCAAAGGAAAATAAAGTCAAAACACAGCTTTGTCTTATTATGGCCCCAGGACTTAATTTGATGCTACATTAAAAAACTATTGTAGCATCCCAGGGTTACTGAGAAGGACTTATGATGAGCATGCCTTATTTAGCGAACGGTTTTACATGCTTTTGTTGTGGTTAATGTTGTTAATTTTTTGTTATTTCATGTAGCCATATATTTGTATGCTTTTGGTCAAACCCCTTCTTAGTATAGACTCCTATATTACCTATTTCTTCCAACCTTGAATCAAGTCATTACTGCAGTCATTACTGGGGGGGTGTAAAGGAGTTGCCCTGCCTAATTCCCCCTTAATTGAGCAGTTACATGCTTGGTTTCTCATGCGGTTTGAATCCAGTAGTACAGCGTTCTACCAACCGCCCTCTACATTAGAAGAGTTGGGAACGGTGGGCGTTGTCACATTCTAATACAACCCAAATACCCCATCTCAACACCAGCCTCAGTGGCTTGCCTCGTTAATCTCTAGACTCTCAAACCACACCTCATAGAAATCGACTTTTCCAACAACCGTGGACTGCGACGGAGGGGCGCAGTCTCAAGCGAACTTGAGCCACGAGAAGCACCACCGAGCGCGCTAAAGCGTGCGAATTGCGTGCTGAACGTGCTGAACAGGTGCCCCAAACAACCTGTAGGAGTCACAACTTTTTTTTGTAGCGCACAACTTTACTTGTGCGCTACCCGGACGACACATTTTTGTTACATTATTTTGTCCCAAGTTTACTTTGGTGAACACGTCGTCTCCAGTCAGCTTTAACTTCACCCCAAACCTCACCATTTGGATATACTGTGCATCTTCCCAAATAGGTCTACCCATTTTAAGGAATATTCAGGGTGGGCCGGTCGGCCCATGAGCCGGACCTGTCTTGTTCTTTTTGTTTGTTTGTTAGTTTTTCTGCAGCCAACATTACATGTAGGCCTTATATATGGTTTTACAACCAGAGACTCGCGCAATGTGGTCGTACGTACGTGACCTCCCTCCCCATATCGAACTTAACTTGCACAATAACGAGTATGTAACCAAAGATAACATTTTCCAGTGTTTTATTTGTTACTAGTTATGTCTGTTTAAAAATGTGGTGTATTTGTGTACTTTAGTATATATGTGATGTGTTTATGTACTAGTATTTATAATAATATTTCAGTAGTTTTAGTGTTTAGGGTGTATGAACCTAGTTCTCCTGTGGGACATAGAGACACAGGCAAAAAGGACTGGCTTGTACATTCTTCTCTCCATCCGGGAAAATATACGACAAAAACTTTCACACACCTTGAGTAAAACATCTTAAAAGCAGGTGCGAAGGCAAACAAGTGCACATCAACAATAAACATAATAAGCCTGCACACTCCCAACCTGCACAGTACAGGAGCAACATTTATTAAAGAAGCAACATTTCAGTCACTGATGACCTTCTTCATGCATAATACAGCAGTCTGACAGAGTTACTTTTCTAAAACGGATTCCTTGATTCTGATTGGCTGGTTTCCGTTCAGTAGACGCGATAAAAGACACTATAATCTACTCCTTAGATCAGCTAATATCAATCACAGGTGCGTTATTTGTTTCTACATTGATCCAGCGTAACTGTAGCTGAACGAGGGATGGGGAGCGCTTGTTTTCCTTACAAGCCCCGGCCGTGCGGGGCGTAGGACGACTCCCCATCCCTTGCAAACCTTCTGTGCTGGATTCTCGGCTGCAAGGTTAAGTAACTATTAGTCCAGAAATCGGCAGCCGGTTTTTATGGACAATATTTACGTACACAAAGTGTAAATCTTTGCTTATAACATGCTGCCGCACTTGGCTGGAGTCCGCAAATGTAGTTGGCTGACATAAAAAAGGCATATAAATTCACATAACCACAAAATATCCAAGAAAGGAGCACTAGTCTGTCTTTTTCCTATGGTATCTATGCATCCAGTTGAGCCGACAACATCTACATCATGGCGGATGATCTATAAGTAACGTCACTGTAGTCAGAAGAATGTGTTTGTTTGGGAAAAGTTGACATCTAGCACACAGCCATCTCAATGGACTGACTGAGTAAACAGGCACTAGTCTCTGTTAGGAAGTTGATCTTCCTGGTAGCCGAGAACTACTTTCTCGTAGAAGTTGTTCTTGTAGTGAATTATTAAGAACTGTTTTAATTGGGACATGTCTATGATTTTCATGTTGCCATATTTGTAACTGATTAATAAGCCACACAAGGTCTCAGTTTACCTCTATTTTATTATGGCTGAGAGGGTCAGAGGCACTCTGCTAGCACCTCGTGCCTCGCTACGCCCCTCAGCGATTATGAAACTGCATGCGACCTCTCTAGGAGTAGCTTATTGCTTTAGTATACACACACTTGGGTCACGATCAACCAATCACTAGGTAAAGAAGTTCTAAAAAGAATCAACCCTAAAGACGTTATGACATGACAATTATAGCATTGTGTTTAACAATTCATCATCAAGCCCTTTGGGAGGAAGAGCTATACCTACCGGTATCTATCCACTATATGCTTCACGTTGTTTTAGAAAAAGATCATTGTTACCACCTCTTCTGGGCAGGCAGACTTGTTCTATGGCAATAAAACGAAAAGAAGAAATGTTTAAAATAATTAAAATGAACAGCAATAGGATAATCACGGTAATTTCTCCGGATGGAGCTCTAACGTTCACTGATTCTCTGCTTGAGCTGTCTGGAAGTTTTACACATGCATGGACAACGAATCATATATACCACATGTATATATGTTACAGGGTGAATGGAGAACCAGGGTGATTGAAGAAGGCTCGCTCGTTTTTACCACCCACCCAGCAATTCTGTAGAAGCAACACTAGACACTAGAGGGAGCCACAAGCCAGGCTTGTGCACAAGCATATATGGCCGCTACCACACACACACACACACACACAGTCACACACGCGCGTGCGCGCACGCACACGCGCACATGCTTTCAATGGACTGTTAAGATACTTTTATTGTGTTCTGCTGGCTTTTGTTTTAGTTTCTCCCTGACACACACACACACACACACACACACACACACACACACACACACACACACACACACACACACACACACACACACACACACACACACACAGTGATCCATGAAAAGAACTATTCTGTCCCTATCGGTTTACAAATCAAACGGCGCTGAGTCGACTAGTGGAGCGTCGGCCGGTCACCGCGGGCACTCGCGCCTGGAGGCGCGAGGGCGCGCTTCCTCGGCCTCAAGCTCCACTAAGTCGGCGCGCCGTGCGTGTGAACGCGTGTTCAGCGTTCCCCTCATAGATATTATGGTTCCCCTAGCTTCCTGGTTGCTATGTGGGGGGGAACAACAAAAGACAGGTCTCCGTCGGCGCATCAAAGCCCCGCCTCTCCGCGCTCTCCTTCTCCTCCTCCTCGGAGGAGGAGAAGGAGAGAAGGAGAGGACGGGACGGTTTAAAACGCGAGGAGGAGGAGGAGGAGGAGGAGGCTCCTCTTCCTCGCGAGCCTCGCGTAATAACCCCCCGCATCGCAGCGCCGTCCTCCTCCTCCTCCTCACGAGCCTCGCTAATAAACCCTGTCTCGAAAAGCCCCGCATCGCCCCGAAGCCCCGTGCCTAAAAACAAGCGCTCTGTCTTCAATCACCCTGGCTCTCCAAACACCCTGTGACATATATACCACATGTGTGGAAACACAAGTAATAAGGCTATGAATCTTGAACTTCTTGCCTGTGGGGATGAGTCAAAGAAAGACTCTTAGAAGTATTGCTCTACTGAGCACACATGGATAATTAACCTTAGGAGACTGAAAGTCAGCATGCACCAAAGAATCTTTCCCATGTCTGAATGTGAATAAGGGAGGGTCTTTGGATAATGGTGCCAATTCTGGGTCAGAGGTTAAAATATGCCAATGCTTTTTGAAAATAGATTTGATCCACGATAATGAGGAGAATATGTTGTTACACATGTAACTGACAATTATTTCTCCTTTTTGTCACTATTAGTTAATAACTCAGAACGGGGCTTGTTTGAAGCCAATGTGTGTGTACTGTCTAAACAAATACCCTCTTTCTGCAAATCTGACTTTCATCTCAGCAGATCATCATTGGCGGAAGAAACTCTTAGAACAGGCTAATGGGTAAGGACCTAATGAGAGACGGGGATGGTTACTAGTGAACAGTAGAAGTCTATTGCAATTTGTTTCTTTTTGATGCAAGGTGGCAGGCAGGCAGGCAGGCAGGCAGGCAGGCAGGCAGGCAGGCAGACAGGCAGACAGACAGACATGTCTAGGAAATGTACCTTTTCTTGGCTACATTCCAAAATAAACTTCAAGTTAGGATCATTTAGTAATGTCACAAAGCTTTGGATTTCCTCCAAGGTACCCTTGAAAATATAGAAGATGTCATCAATGTATCTAAACCATTTAATAAGGTTCGTAGACATTCTTTATATGATTGTAAACGTTTTTTCCCTTCAAAGTGACCCATTAATAGGTTAGCATAGTTCGGTGCAAAGATGGAGCCCATGGATGTACCAGAAGTCTGTCACAACTGAAATAATTATATTTCAGGATCAAAATAGGCTAAATCAAGTATAAATTGGTTAAGTGGTGTTGGTGTAGATCTCTACTTTAAAGAAGGCATCGAAACTGGTCAGCATTATGTGATATTGGTGTAAAGGCTTGACATCTAAAATATGTATTAGGCTATATATATGTATAGCCTATAAATCACTTATAATTGTGTGGGCCAGCAATGTTCGGAATTCGACAATCAGGCTGGAATGTGAAAAATCGGACGGATGACTTGACTTAAGAGATAATATGTACCGATTTGCGTGATGATTGGACAACATTTGTAGGAGTAATGTGAACTTTTTTTTTGTGCAAAAATCGGCCAAAGGAGCGTCTATTGGGTGCGAACCTATACCTGTCCAGAAACTAGTCAGGCATAACATAAGTCAGGCTCGTTGTATGCAGAGAACAGCCCGCCTCCTTGTGGCGCTATAATAGGGCAATGTAGATAGGGTGGCATTTGTTCCTCCACGTAGTGCAAATGTGTGTGCAAAGTTTTACCGCAATCGGATGCTGCTTCATGATTTGGCACATTTTGTTCCAAACGGGCCATTCCTGCAAACTTAAGAAGTCAATCTTAGCCAATCAGGATGGAATATGAAAAATCAAGCAGATCTGTCTTGATCACATGACTATAGAGATCATGTGTACCGATTTGCATGATATTTGGATAAAAGCTGAAGGAGTAATATCCAAAAATATGTTTTAGCCTACATAAGTCCTGGTGGCGCTATAAAAGGTAGATGTGAAAAATGCAGGGCAAAGGTTTTTTCTTGGTCTCTATAGGGTGTACCAAAAAAATCCTGAAGGGGGCGTCAACAAGTGTCTTTTGGTAGTGGCGGCCATCTTGGGAGGATTGGGGCTGAGGGTTGAGGGTACATAAACAGCTTGTAAACAGTGACCCGACCGTGTTTGTTTTTTAAACTCACAGTCACAATGGTGAGGACTTGCTCAGTTCATAAGTGCCATAGCAGGTCGGGTCGAGGTAATGTGGTAGATAAAGCAGTACAATTTGTCAGCTTTCCAGCATAGAGGCAACATCACAGAGCTCAAATAGATGTAGTATGGCTTGGATCTCAGCTGTACGACGCATAGAATTAACGTTCAACAACCTGCCCAAGTACAGCCGTGTTTGTTCACTTCACTTTCTCAAAGGTCTTTTTTTTTTACCAAAAATATGAAACTGCTATTTTGTCTTCTTTTTCCTCTCTAACACGCGCTGCTCTGCTCATAGACTGAACGTTCCACTACCGTGCAAGGTCTCCAACTTTAATAAAAATAAACAAAGCTATTTTGCTACTCACCGAAACTTTCAAAAACACAAAACTGCCTTTGTTTCGGTGAATAGTGAAATAGTTTTGTTTATTTTTTTATTAAAGTTGGAGACCTCACACGGTAGTAGCAGCGCGCATGTCAGAGCGTTAGAGAGAGAAAAAAGTCACTAACACTCTGGACCACCCTAGGCTATCCTAGTCTAGTTACATTACCTAGTTACTTTTAGTTAGCAGAGACAACATAGCAGTTTCATGTTTTTGGTAAAAATGTACCTTTGAGAAAATGACGTGAACAAACACGGCTGTATTTGGGCAGGTTGTTGAACGTTAATTATTTGTGTGGTACAGCTGAGATCCAAGCCATACTAGTCTCTTCTCTTTAAGTTTAATACATTGTTAGCCTCACACTGTATTCAATCTTCAAGAGGAGAGCTGCAACATGTGAACAGCTTTCTCATAGACCAGCCACACATGTACAGTGTGCACTGATCACTATGTAGTCGGCAAAGAAGTTAATGTTTACAAACACAAACCACCGTCACTCTCTAGTCTTAAACCCGTCTCCATGTACAGTTTGACCCCCAAAGGGCTGTAGCGTCGAAAAGGGGGCGTGGCTAACTTTTGGTGACATGACGTTGGTACACTCTATAGTGCACACAGTTTTACACAGATCAGTGCAGTTATAGGTAAAAACACAAATCGGCCTGTTATATCGCCACCATGAGGCTGATTTGATATTTTTCTGCGTGCAAATGAGCGTGCAAAATTTCACGGAAATCGCATGCTGTGTTCATGATTTGAGGCATTTTGTGCAAAACGGAGCACTCGTGCAAACTTTGGAAGCCATTCATAGCCAATCAGGATGGAATATGAAAAATCTGAAAGACCAGTTTGGTTTAAGGACTATAGAATTGGCATCCAGGGAGTATGTGTGCACAGTTTTGCTGCAATCAAGCCAACGGTGCCGGAGATTAGCTGATCACAGACGGACGGACACACACACGGACACACGGACGGACGGACAGGGTGCAAAACATACTCTCTCGCCATGCCTTTCGGCCTGGCGGAGACAACTAGAAAAAGTGCTCCTCGGAGCACAGGTCTCCGCCAGGTCAGGTAGGTTATTGTGGGCCAGCAATGTTTGGAATTCACCAATCAGGATGGAATTTGAAAAATCTGATGGATCTGTCTTGATCACTTGTAGAGATAATGTGTATACCGATTTGCGGGAGGTTTGGACAACATTTTTAGGAGTAATATAACAAATTTTTTTTGCAAACATCTGCCTCCTGGTGGAGCTATAATAGGGGGGCAATATTAAAAGGGTGACATTTTTTCTTCAACGTAGTGTGCTGTGCGTGCAAAGTTTCACCACCATGCGGCTGATTTGAAAAACGTCCTCGGCTTGGTGAGAATGTGCGTGCAAAGTTTTACGGAAATCGCATGCTGACGCTGCATGATTTGAGACATTTTGTTCCAAACGGAGCACTCCTGCAAACTTTGGAAGTCAATCTTAGCCAATCAGGGTGGAATATGAAAAATCTGAAAGACCTGTTTCGTTCAATGACTATAGAGATACTGTGCGATTTGCGTGATGTTTGGACAAAATATGTAAACGTTTTTTTTAAAAATGCGTTTTGCAAAATTCTGCCTACTGGTGGCGCTGTAACCGGTCTGAAAAATGTGGGGCAGAGGTTCTGCTCTGGCATCCAGGGAGTGTGTGTGCACAGTTTCACTGCGATCCCTCCAACGGTGCAGGAGATTAGCTGTTCACAGACACACACTCATCACACTGACAGATCGGATGGACAGACGGACAGGGTGCAAAACATAGCCTACTCTCTGCCACGCCTTCGGCCTGGCGGAGACAATAACATCCAGACTAGTTGGCTCAGTCATGACGTACTGCAGGCTCACTAAATTATTTCAAATTACTCCGTTTCCCCCGTTGTGCCGATGCGGACGTGCGTGTGCGCGGGCGCGTGCCAAGCGAAGCCCAAGTCTATTGGCTATTATGTAACGCGTTTTCAATCACATCCCTTCTGGTCCGCTGTAGGTATCAGGTCGCTTTAAGAGGAATCTCAGGCTGTATCATTAGAATGTGATCTTGCAGGACCAGGACACCTCCTACGTTCTCTCCTTGGTCAAAAACTCTGCTATGTCTGTCTGCACTGGATGGATCATCACAGCATTGTTCCAAGTTCAAAGAGAGAGGAGAACATTGATTCTGGTAGGTAAACATTACTAGTGTGACAACAACTAACTAAAAGAAATGTTTAAATAACTCATAATTTTCAGAGTGTGGAGAGAGCTGCCTACCTGATACCGGTATTTTCTGTAGCCCATTTATTTTAATCACGTTTTAACCGTTCAGCACACGCACGCAATGGTGCTTTTATGAAACAGGTAGCAAAGATATTAATATGCCAGAAATGTTAAGTGATGTCGTCGTTAGAATGGGAGCGCTGGCTTCTAGAACCCAAAAGAGCGTCTATTGGGTGCGAACCTACCTGTCCAGAAAGCATAACATAAGTCAGGCTCGTTGTATGCAGAGAACAGCCCGCTGATCATCATCATCACCCGGTCGAAGGATAACGGCGATCGAGGGATAGGAAATATGACACTTTCCCACTTTATACAGGCGCAGGTAGGGCTGCGTGACTCTCTTTTGCCTTTTTCCCCATGAGAGAATATGAGGGGCTCTGTAGAATGTGATGCAGACAAAGTGCTTTCGTCAATGAATTTGTTTATTTCCCATGCATCTGATATTAGATGAAAACTAGCCTGCTCGCTTTTCTCTCAGTGACTAGACTTAACAGTTGTTCTTGTCCTCAACTAAGCTATAGGCCTATGTTTCTGACACTTTAATGCATATCTAATTAGCCCATAATGACAGATTGAGTTTAATCACGTCCATAATTTGCTAAACATATGGCACCAATATTGCTATTTTCCCTGTTTGGTTTTGGAACATTTTGGAAAGCCTTTTCCCCCTCCCCAGGGCTGTCTCTTTTTTTTAGCAGATGGTCAGAGAGGAGATTCTGTGGTCATGTATTACCTCAAGTTCCCAAGCTCAGCCATAAATAATCATTAAGACTGCAGAATGATTGGCCAAAGTCTATGAAAAAACAGTCAATCTTAAGTTCACATCCTGAATGCTATGTTGTTGAGAAGACTATAAGTACACACAATTTGGGATTCATATCATATTAATCATCAATAATGTAAAATGAAAATTTAAAAAAGCCAATCTACAAGCTCACAACATGTTAAGATGTGAAGTTTGTAGATAGACAAGATAGGCACGGCGCCATCGTAAGATGAAGTGTAAAATAGGACTTGAGTTGTTAATACACTGTATTTGTAATGATCACATGTGAGGCAATACATTATAACATACATGAGCATACTGTGACAGTTGATGTCATTATGGTACATTTACGATGAGAAGCCCTCATTTCAATATGATAAATGCTTTCAATCGTACACGATGTTAGTGAACAAGACAAACCTTATAGTGTGTGAAGCCGCAGTGTAACACACAACAGCATTGTGTGGGTGAGCACGCTCATTGCTCACACACTCATGCATGCATCATCTTGGTTACTGTTCATGGTGTTATAGTGTAATGAAATGGCAATTCTTTTTCCCAGCACAGTACACGGCTAAATACTCAGTGTTGATTGAACTCAGAATGTGAAATAGACCCCTAAAGGTCCATATGGGTCCATTTTTGTGTGACCTGTAAAGGTCCATTTGTGTACATTTTTGTGCGTCCTCTAAAGGTCTATTTGGATTCAGTTTACATTCTCAGACTTTAAATTAACATGGAGGCGCTTACTGTACAGTTTTGGCTTACTGTATGTTCAGGATTCCGAAGTGAAAATCATGAATACAGTATGCCGTGGGGAAATAATCATTTTCACAGAGAAAGAAACCGTTAAATTCCCACTGTCGCATGACAGAAAACAATGAGGAAGAATAATTGCGAAGTAGCAGCCATTAACACGGTTATTGTGATGGAAATTTAAATGATCTCAGCTTTATAATGATAACACTGTCTTCATCTGGGTTGGCTTCTTGATGAAATGCCATAAACGCATCATTTGCTCTTATAGCATTTAAGAAGAGAGAGAGAGTTTCTCTCTTTTTCTGTCAGACTCATCATATTTGCATACTAGCACAATTATTCTATTCATCATTCTGGGGTTTGTAATGTAAAATCTGTCTCCTGTGTTTACACAGCTGTAAAAGTAAAGACTTTTCAAGGCCAAACAGATAATAATAGAATGCTAGTCACAAGCTTTGGAAACTTGAAACTTGTCCTGCAGCAAGTAAACAGTTGCCGAGCCTTCATGTATTGTATATGTCATATTTAAAAGAATCACAGGACAATTTATCAAATTACTTTATATCATTTAGTAAAAGGTTGTAAGTTGACTGTTTTCTGTCCTCACCCACTACAGTTGTCGGGAATTTGATGTAATTATTATTAATTTGTATAGCTTTTAATGTTCACCTTTTCTTTTCCTCTTTCAGGCAGCAAACGAAGACTGCAGTAAAAATGGCAAAAGCAAATGATGATGGACACCTGTGAGAAAATCCATTATTAGCCTTTATAATTACATTAGGTGTGAAACAGAGTAATAAAACAATTAGTAAATAATCTGATCATGGAGTTGCACCACAACACCAACCACAGCCAGACCTCATGGAGAGAGATGCCATGGTATTTAACAGAGGAGTGTCCACCCTCAGTTAGTGGCACTACCTTCCTGATCATCGCTTATAGCGCAGTAATAGCGGTGGGCCTCGTTGGTAACGCCTGCCTGGTGATCGTCATTACACGGCAGAAGGAGATGCTCAACGTCACCAACATCTTCATTGCCAACCTGTCCTGCTCTGATATCCTCATATGCATTGTGTGCCTGCCCGTCACCATTATCTATACATTGATGGACCACTGGATTCTGGGGGAGGCCCTGTGTAAGCTCACCCCTTTTGTCCAGTGTATATCCGTTACCGTTTCCATTTCTTCCCTTGTCCTTATCGCCATGGAACGCTACCAACTTATCATCTACCCTACTGGATGGAAACCTGTGGTGGCCCAATCCTATGTGGCTGTAGGCATTACCTGGGTGGTGGCCTGCATCATTTCTTCACCTTTTTTGTCATTCACTGTTCTCACCAACTCACCTTTCCAGAACCTGAGCATCCCCTTTTCAGTCAACAACCACCTTGTTTGTATGGAGGAATGGCCCTTGATTGACAACCGGCTGGCCTACACCACTTTCCTGTTGGTCTTTCAATACATCCTACCTCTTGTTCTCATTATGTTCTTTTACTTGCACATCTTCCTACGCCTCAGGAAGAGGAAAAATATGGTTGACCGTGCCAGGGACTCCAACCAAAAAAAGTCCAAGGAATCCAAGAGGATAACCGCCATGTTAGTCTCCATTGTGGTTGCGTTTGCACTCTGCTGGCTCCCCCTCACCGTCTTCAACACGGTGTTCGACTGGCACTACGAGGCCATCCCGTCCTGCCAGCACGACATCATCTTCTCAGCCTGCCACCTCTTGGCCATGGCCTCCACGTGCGTGAACCCCGTAATCTACGGCTTCCTCAACAGCAACTTCCAGAAGCAACTCAAGTCGACCCTGCTGCGATGCCGCTGCTGGGGGTCGACAGAGAGGTACGAGAGCTTCCCCCTCTCTGTTGTCAGCACTGAGATCACCAAGGGATCAATTTTGAGCAAAGAATCCATTTAAATGTGAGACAAAAAAAAAATGTGGGCCTTTAATCCTCCATTATTTTGGTCATCCATTCTATTCCTGCTTTGTTTTGTGCCAAAACGAGGCTGATATTGCTGGAGTTATAAACCTGGTTAGACTGTCCAGTTGGAGCAGAATGTAAACACTTAACTGCCATGGCATAGCGCCCTCCATTCAGTTTGACTTCATCTGTAGGAGGAGGAAGTAGATAACCAAATGATGGTGCAAAGGTTGTACATGTGTAAGTATTGTAGGACTATTGAAGACACAAGCAGTCTTCCAATTACAATATATTGTGCAAGTGTGTTGTAATCATGTGTAAATGGCAACACAACAATCTAAATCTTCTAATCTGAAGATGCTGTACTGTATGTATATCCGCAATGTTCCTTCTCATGTGTATTTTTCTGAATTATGAAGGTTAGACTGAATACTATTATAATGTGCTTTTTACATATCTGACTACAAGCAATGGAACCACATGGATTGTATTGACAAGCTGAAGTGGACAGTGGAAATGTACCTTATGGGAGCTGTAGAATTCAATGTTCTGTGTTAATAGTATATTGATTAAAACTAACATAAGAAATTAAAGGGATTTTTATCCAAAATGTGTTAATGATTATCCATAGACACTAGCTTATTACACAACTGATGGAGAACACATAAAATACCTGCTTAAAAGTTGCCCTAGGCGGTTTCTTTTAATATTTTCAAATGATTTACTTGCATCATGTTAATGCAGTTTTTAACATCTAAACTAGTGAGAAATATGTGGTCTAACTTTCATATTGAATGAGTTTGAGAACTACATACATTTAATGCTGTCCACCAAGGTCTATGTCCAATATTATATTGCTGTATGAGGGAAGGTTTTTGAAATAAAATGTGTCACACAACAACCATAAATCCAGTGCCATAAAATAGAATATAAGAGGCAGAAAGGACTATGTCAATGCAGCGTTCCTCCACTGTATATGTCCATAAGTTGATATATGTATGCACAGTAATAGATCTGACACAGTTATACTTCATGTTGTGATTGGCAATAAACAGCACTGTAGCACTGCTGGTATCTCTGCTATAAAACGTGTAGTTGGAAAGTATACTTCTCTTTGTAATATTGAATTGAATTAAACCATGTACCAGTGTATGTAACCATTCAGTGTCTGTTGTAAAACACATTTTTATTGATACACAATCCTGCTCTTTGAAGGTCTTTACTTTGGTAGGTGTGTCCTTCCCACAGGGAAGCAGTTTACTGTATTTATTCATAAGGTTACTTGGAAAACATGCCAAGATGAATCATGCTATGGCTAAACCAATATGTCAAACTTCCTCTCGACTTTCCTGTCTGAGCATACTCTATATTTCAAAATGGAAGTAGCCATAAGTCCTCTGTAGCCAACCAATCTGGTTTGTGACAAAAATATGATTTTTAGCTCACGAAAATGCACATACAGTACAGTAACATGATTACAGTGTGAGAAATTTCCTCTCAGATTTTTGTTTCGCAAATATATCCAGAGCAGAATCACTATAATTGCCACATGCAGTAATACACATATTGGAAGTATGTGGAAATCACCCATCAAAAGCAAAATTATGCATTAATTGCAGGCTTTCATCTGCACTACATTGTTCATAGGAAATATCCCTCAACTATGGGATATCACCTTCTCTTCCTCTCTGCATAGTCATTCCCCTGAGCCTGAGGCTAAAGCTTTTGATATGTTTAAACATGAGCTCTTCTAGTCTGCCTGAACAATTGCTCGACTGACTCTAGTGGTCTCTGGTGTACAGTGGGGCAAATATGAAAGTGATATGTGTGTGAGATCCAAGTGTGAAAATATTAATGTTAATTAATGTTATTAAATATTATATATTATATTAACTACTTAAAAATACTGACCCCCAGGGATTTATACTAGGCCCACTCCTTTTTTTCCACTACACCAAATATCGTTGACAAAAATAGCTGATCTACAAACTCGTATTGCGTTTCTTTTTACAGGCTTTATGAATAACATTCAAAGAACCTACTATCACTGATGTGCTGCTACTCAGTCCGCGTTGCGACGCTTTCTAAGCTTGTAGATCTGTTATTTTTTGCAGAATGTTTGCCCCTGAACAGGGATGCTAGTTTTCTTAACCCATTAAAACCTGAGGCGATTCTTTAAAAAATCTAAATCTCAACAGTTTTTTGAAAAAAATCTGGAAAATATTTTTTCAATATTTTTCAAAAATAGCAGATCTACAAGCTCGTAGCGCGGCACTCGGTGCCGCGCTATGAGCTTGTATATCTGCTATTTTTGAATAGCCCAAAGAAATCTTAAAATGAGACGCAGATGCGTCCCCAGTCTTAATGGGTTAAAGGTGGTGTAAGTGATTTTTTGTTTTGTTTCGTTAAAATAAGGCTAGCTCTATATTCCGATAGTAATCAGAGTGTTGGTTCAGTAACAAGGGGTCTCCCCTTCTCTCCAGCTCTTTAGAAAACAAAATACATTTTCACGTCGGGATACCAATTTTGTCCAATCAGGAGAGAGAAATCATACAGGACACAGGATAAACAACTGAAATTGAAAATGATGAGCCAAATAATTTGCTGTCAAAATTCTAACTGGAACAAAATGTAAGCTGATATGTAGCTGCAATCTAATACCGATTGGAGGAAATTGATATCTCAATCTTAAAAGGTAGTAATACTATCAGAATATAGAGCATGTTATATCCAGTCATTTTTACATTACTTGCATTGTGATCCAGCCTGCTAATAAGGGTGATATGTAACAGCAAAACTATAGTTGTGCTATTTCACTGTCCATTAAGCTTGGTGATAACCCCATGAATGAATGTGTTCTCATCTTCCACGCAAAAGCATAGTTTGAAAGCATAGTTCTGAGTTCTGGGTTGCCAGAACTCATGGTTATTACTACCTCCTGAGCAGGGTCCAAATTAGGTTCTGAGAAACCTATCTGAAATCAAGTGTGTATGGAAACAAACCCAGAACAGTTCACTCAGTTCTTGTAGTTAAAAAGAGCCAATCGATACTGCATGCTTGTGATGTGATTCTGGCCTGGTCCTAGATCTTCCCTTCTCTCTGTATAAAAACTATTGTTTGTTGATAAAGATATACACAATCTCTTTGTCATCCATTTCTTTCAACAACAGAGCATGATATTCAGACAAAAATGGCCATCTAGATTTAGCATTTTTGTCACATAAGAACAGTCAAGAGGAAAAGCTATTGAACCTAATGCAGAACACTAACAGAAATCTCACATGAAGTTCCAGGAAATGCTTTGTCAAGAACTAGGCCCCTATTCATAACAACATGAACAAGTTGGTCCAAAAGGTAGGAACAATATAACCAGGTCATATGGTGATGACATCAACTCACAACACAGTGAAAGTGCATTTTATGGATGTGGTGATAGGATTACCCAATGGGGATATGGATGTGGGTTTTTTTGTGTCTCAAGAGTTGTCAGTGCTTCAAAGAAATTAAGCTCATTTGAGGGCAAAGGTTCAAGTAAATGCTCTATAGAGGATTTTTTTAATCTTGGTTAATCTAATCTAAATATTCATTTGGGAGAACCATACAAGATCACAGGGATAGTGGGAGTTATGTTGTAGGGTGGAGAATAACTTTGATTAAGCTGTTCTTTGTGCTATATAGACTATGCATGCAGCTATATGCATGTAAATGCATAGCACATAATCACAAACAGAGCACATGGATCTCTCAATATGAATAATAATAACAATTGTCATTGAGATCTGCATGAAAGGACATGTACAGTACAGTATATGGAAAATGTTAACAAAATTCCACTTTAACATCCCCTGGTAGGCTAAATGACCCTAACTCCCAATGGCCCCTATGGATCTTTGCTACTTCAGGCAAGTGAACTAGTCTTTTCTGTCTTGGCAGATGAAAAGGTCACAGGGAGTTGCTATGCTGCTTCTAGAATTCCAATTATTGTATTAGAAATGCAAACATATATGAGATTGCAGCAGAACATGCATGTAACTCACCTTGGGGTTAAACACGTTTATCGGCTCAATCAATATTGGCTGGCTCCCTCACCTTTCGCCCTAATTGACTGTGGAATCAGCCACATCCCTGATATGCTTACTTTTTTTCTTAGTATTTTGTGAAATCAACTACTGATCTACTTTGACTTTGTGAGGATAGGAATTTTGCTTGATTGCTTCATTGGCCATCCTGGGTAATGCATGTTATCTTTCAAAATGAAATGTAGAAGTATCTGTTCCTCTGCTTTTGAAATAAATCTAACTAGTTCATCCTGTAGATGATCTTGCTCACAGTTCACACAGACACGCATGCACACACACACACACACACACACACATTTTGTTTCCGTCTTACATGAAACAAGTAGACTCGACAGCAGGGAGTAACAGTCCCTGATTGGTGTCAGACAGTTTTCCCCCAGGATTGTATTAGGCACAGCATGTTTGTGCTTTCATTTATGCTTCCGTTGTAGCAGAAAATCATTTGGCTCCAACATCTCAACCATACATGACTAATTAAACACACTGCATTAAATATGTAATATATTGATGTAATAGATATAGAGATGGACAGATAGATAGTAGATTTATGAGCCCTTATAAATTATGATCAGACCTAGACGTCTTTTGCTTGGATTAGAAGAAAAAGGGATACAACATCCTCCTGCTTTAGTTGACTATAGCTACAACATTGTTAGGCAATTCAGTGGTTTTCTTTTCAACTGAGGAGCATCACATTATTTAACCCTCTGACAGAGGCTAATCCTAGCTGATTCACTGGAGTGGACAGTGTGGAGCCGAGGGACGATTGTTGAATACGTACAGATTGTCTGTCTGTACGTATTCAACAATCGTCCCTCGGCTACACCGGTGTTGATACAGACAGAGAAGAAAGAAGTCAAAGAATGTGAGATATCATTTTGATAGTGGGGGGGGGGGGGGGGGGCTGGTGACTAACCTAGTATTTTGGACTCTATTGCTTGTACCATGCTTAAATTGCATTTAATACACACGTCAATGTATAATCAACTATTGGGTACTTACCAATATTTTCACACCTCGGTTCACAAAAATAGATGTAAGGGGGAAGAATCATTGATCAGTATGGATCGGAAGAGGGTAGGGAATTAGATCAATTAGGAGTTGTTATTGGTGTGCTAGGCATAAAGATCTTTCATTTCAGGCTCCCTGATTAAAAGTCCTGAAAATCTGTTTTGGATTCATTCCCACAAGTTCAAGCACACCAGTCTGCAAGCACTGCACATGTAATTTTAATGTGGGAGGACATAGATCTATAAGCTGATCTGCAATTGCTGGCCTGAGTCATCTCAGCAGGGGGTGTTGTTGTGGTTCCTATCTTCAACTACAGCATTGGGCTTTATTTCCCTCCCTGATGTTCACTTTTGTTCACCTGCTTCGAGAACATCTTGTGGAGACCAGTTAGTTCTTGGGCCTTAAATTATTTAGCACAGTTACGAAAATGACCCATGCCTGGGCCTCCAACAGGTGTTTTCTGGGTACAGTGTTTATTGATTTGTCATTATTTGACTTCAAATCCAGTCTTATTAAATATTTACTACAACACACACACTGGACTAAACTCTCTTCCGTGAAATAATGTATAGTGTGTTTATACACTGTTAAATGTATTTTGCCAATTGTTTATTTGCACACCAGATTACCTTGATGTTGTGTACTGCTCTTACAGATTTGTCTAATTGTTTTCATTGCTATTAATATTGTTTTAAATCCAGGGAGTAACATCATAATTTCATGTGATGTTGTGATGTTACTTATCCCATCATTATAATGATAATAAAGTTGTCTTATCTCTTATGATAATGTGTAGTTGCCCCACTTCCTGTGCTTAAATGTATCCACCTTGATGACTAAAGTTGCTTTGATGTTTCCCCTTTTTGAAATGTAAATATGTTCTCTGCTTTATATATGTTTTTGATTATGATTGAGTTAATTTCAAAAGAGTGTATGTGGTCAAGGAATTGCTGCTCCTAACAGAATCGAGCTTGTGTAAATGTTTTTCTTCATTCACCTGTGATACTGTGGCTTATGTGTTATGTTTATTCCTTATCAACTTCAGGGCAATACTTCTTCCATATGATGCAATGAGTGTCCTGAATGGCAATGATTGCGATTTCATCAACAAGATGCCTGTGGAAGTGATTATCTGTCTAGTGTGTTTGCTGAGTAGCAGAGCAGAGTGGCAGACAGATTGAAATACTTTGAAAATCGCAGTCGATTTGAGATTTATTTTTAAAGTCTGACCTATTCTCTAATCAGCAGGATATTGCACATTGTGCTTTCACAGTCTAATGGTCATGATGAATGCCATTTTCAATGTTTGTTTAAATTCCATGTATACGTGTACATGTTCCAACAATTTTCATGTTGCTTATCCAATGAATTGTCAGCGGGTCTTTTGTTATCCAGAAGAGATTGTGTTGTATTATTTGAAGTAAGCCAGGCAAACAATGAGAGTTGTCATTAGCCTATCTCGTGCAGTGATGCACTATAATTGCAGGACTGCTTGGTTTATCTTTAGATGGATGCATGCCTGTCCACAACACAAATACATTTAATAAATTTATATAAATTATAGTATTGACAAGATCAGATCCAAATCCTGGTTACACTCTAAACTGATTATTTACAGCCATTCTTTACAGAATGTGTATAGGTTTTACATGTAATGTCACTATTCTTGTGGGAAATTATATTTTATGAATCAATGAATGAGGCGTTAAATAATTTTGCTTAAGAATAAAGAAGCCAATTAATTCCCTTAAACTGTCAAAGAAAAGATCTCAAAGAGTTAACTTTCCACTATTTGCTAGTGCCCTCTGCTGGCTTAATATGGTTCCCAAGCAGTGGCTAGTTCCCCAACACCCCCAAAACAAAAATTACATGGCTGATTTTGATATTGTTGTACGTACCTCATTCATCATTCTCAGACTTAATTTTATCCTTCAACTTCTTGTTTATGCCCCAAAATTACTGGATATACAGGTTTTGTAGCAATTTGTAGCATGTTCTAATCATGTGTATACTTTACTTAAAAACATGTTCCAAATATATATATATATTTTTTTTATCATTTTGTTAAAAATAGCCAATTTAACACAGAGGTGCCCACTCTTCCTTGGTGGCCACCTATCCTATTACCTCCAAGATTAGTTGCACACTCACACAGTGTGCAGGGCCTTTGGCTGACGGTGATAGCAACCACAAGATAATGCACTTAGTTCTTACACTGTCCTGTGTATCTGAAAGGTTCTCTGAATTCCTTTTCCCCCTGGGCTCAGTCAGAGACCATATGGCCAATGCTGATAGTAACCCTGTGCCACTAATGTCCTCAGAGGGAGCAGCACAGTACCAGGTTTTTGTCATTCTAAAAATGAGGCACTTTCACATTACAAATAGGCTGGCTTTGTACTTTCACTTCACATTCTCTAAAATGTGATCTTGTTCCAACACACAATGAAATATCTCAGTGCTGATCAATACAGAGTGGAATTGCTTATTTGGTCGAGCACAGTACTTCCTCTTACCTTTCCAGGCACAAGTAGGACAGCTTCTCTCTTTGATTAGCTGTTATCTATAGTTCTACATGAATGGAGCTGCACAATATTTTCTGAAGCTTTTATAGGTAGTTAACATCTAACCCTTCACTAGTGGGGGTCACAAAGTGGAATTTCATATCTTTAAAAGAACATCTACTGCCACCCTGCCAGGCCTTTTAAAAGATTACACTTTGTGATATTTGCTCTTATACTGACTGGGGACAACAGGTGACACACACGAGGCAAGCTGAGCATGGCTATAAAATCTATCATAGGTCCACTTACTTGCTTCTCATTTCAAATAATTACATAGTCATACATCTGCAGTTAAGACAAACACAATCTCTTGCAACTGAGATACATGCAGCTGATAATGTTGCAAACACATGACAACCAGCCCTTTATCATCTTTATACTTTTATTTATAACAGTCATTTATGGAAAATAAAAATATATTTCCACGGTCAAGTGCAATAATTATAGACAGGTGGGACTCTGCTACACTGTCTTTCAAAACTAATCAGTATTATATTATGTATCAAAATAAATAACCATAACTCTTACACTGATCTTCACTCAAGATGAAAATACACAACATGATTGCCTTCATTGATCATTCTCAGGGTACCTACTATTGAGCTGGGTTAAACACATTCGATAAAGCTTAAGCTACTACACCTACAGTAACTTCACCAAAGAGGAGTATAGCTCTTCAAACATGCAGGCGGACAGTTAAGAATCCAGTAAAAACACACAAGATTGTTTCTTGACAGACATAGTGCAGGACATGGTAACATTTGACTACACTATGAACTTTGGGATGTTTTGGAAGCATTGGATTTGACTTTACATTTAGATTACAAGCACCATACATTTCTTTAGGTTAAAAGATACAACGCAAAGGTTTTACATTTACAACATTGTGCAAAGCAGAAGAATGTTTACATAATAAGCAGCTGTTCAGCACCTCTACGTTTCGCCTGTGTTCAGACAACCACACTTCTCCTGATTAGGTGATACAACAGTGACGAAAGGACATCAGAACATCATATACATTAACAATGACTTTCATTGAAGCACAAAAATTGGAGATTGTTCTCTCATATTTGGCGATAGGAATAATGAATAACATACAAGATAAGCAACGCCACAGTGAAACACATGCGACTACAGCACATTCATTCACAATGTAATAAAACAAACAGAGGTAGATCGACAGAGCACAAAACAAAAGACAGATTTTGGTGCAAAAGCCAATTTCTACTTCTTCAAATCAATGTATTGACTTTAAGATATAATTTTGGAATTTGATGCTTTCTTTCAACAAAGAAACAGGAAAGGTGGGATTGAGAGTTGGGATGACATGCAGTAAAGAGCCTCAGATCGCATTTTAACCCGGGCCAGCTGCACAAAGGACTATAGCCTTACTTATGTGGTATGCACACTCAGTGGGATAACGGAGCACTCAAAAAAAGTTACATTTTTGGAATATGACATGGTCATCCCATGAAGTATAAATTAGCTTTAAGCAATACTCAAAAGTAGGACAGGACAGGAACACTCGCAGCTGTAAATGATGTATTGCATACTGAAGTTGGGTTGAAAACAGGTCCTGGCATAGTTTTATGTTGCAGTAACAGCACATTTAGTCAGTTTAGTGCTACTGTATGGCTTTGGCTTGCATCAGCTCCTTTTATCATGCTGTATCCAGCAAAGTAAACTATATACTTTGAGAAGAACGTACCGTTACACAGTCATAACTCAGCCCCATCGACTCCACCACTGCAGTAGAAGAGGCTCTTTTTTGAAACCCTACTGTACACAGTCTGATAAGGTTCAACTTCCAGTGAACTGTGTCAAGTTATACAAATAAAAATGATGTAAATCATAAACCTTAAAATTTCAACACACTGAATTTAAACACTTTGAATTCAAACACAAGAAGAAACGTTTTTCTTTTGTTTTGGTGACAAACGACGAGATAGTTGAACATCTAGATTATCTAGAAGTATTCTGCCACAAAACAGAAATTAATAACCCTGGATAAACTCTAGTGCAAGGCATTTAAAGCTAACATAATATTCAGTGGAATGCCGGAGATGTGCATAATACCGTAGCTACCTGCATTTCAAACAGGTATAAGTTTGATAACAGGAGAGGGACAAGGAAAAGAGAGACAAAGCAATAACAGCCCAAGTGGAATTTGCAGACCTTAAGTTGCTGCTAGACTATCTGACGCTCTGAGACATGTGCAGTGGAGTTAGCATCTCCTCAAAAATGGCTCCTTTCACATTAGATCCTCTCAGGTTGGCTTCTTGTAAATCACATCCGGACAGGTCACAGTTCTAAGAGAAGGAAATTAGACACAATAACAATAAGCCAGGACTCCCATGTACTTAGTGAAGATGTGCATAGACAATGATAATGTATGTGTATGTTACAATGTAACATATTGCATGCATTATCATCGTCTATGCATGCACTGCAGAAGTTTTAAATGTGAAATAAGAAGAGGAAAGAAAACATGTGTCATGCATCCCATTCACAAGGCATGATTCTTACTTTTATTATCCTTGAGATTTCATATTGTGGCTATACAACTTGCCTTATGAGTCTACACTTTAAAGTGTGTTCTGTTCCACTCCAGGTTAACACCCACATTTACAAATAACACTATATAAATACTTTTCTATATATATAGAGAGAGTGAAATTACATTATGAAGTGAGTTTGTAATTTTAGAAAGATTTTTTTGACTACTGACTGAGTGGGTTATACAACTTTAGCGTGCTCTACTTCAGGGGTAGGCAACCTTAGGCACAGGTGCCAACATTGGCACAGGGGAGGGTTATCACTGGCACACTGGCATAAGTGTGAGAGATTTTTGGTTTAAAATGAAATCAATTAAATTAAGCTCCCTCACATCTGTATGCAAATTGCATCCTGCACACAATTCTACACTCAACTCTGACTGGGGAGGGAGTCTGGGAGATATAGATGGCTTATTGCTTTGAGTCTAATGATCATTGTCCTGATGTGAAAGAAAATGTTTCCAAAGAAGAAAAAGAAAATAAGGTTGTTATATTTATGGACAATCAGAATCTGTTGGAAATATTTAATGTTGATATGGCACGCTGACTATCAAGAAAATCCAAACATGGCACATGTCAAGAAGGTTGCAGACCCCTGCTCTACTTATTTGGAAAAACAAACTTTATGTTGCTTAGTGGAAATTCATCAGTACAGGACTTACAGGACTACACAGCCTGTGACTGTGGTTTGCTACGTTGTCAGTGAGTCCATCTTGTATTTTGTGAACTACACTATGCTGTGGAATGCAACTACTAGACCCTGTGGCCGTTGCTACATGTCACACTGATTACGCAACGCCGGCATGCTATGTAGTAAATGCACACAATGGAGGCAGCTTTGTTTAATTCAGTGCAAGAAAGCAAACCCCGCATAAATGACAGCTCTTCACTCCATTATTGTAGGATCTCTGTATAAAAGTATCTACAGAGAGCCACCATCCACTTTTTTTCACTTGAAAATGAAGAATGTCAAAAAGGCCGTAATGCACAGAAGTAGAGGCACTGCAGCCAGGAATTGAACCCAGTGGTATAGGCAGCTCTTTCTCCTTTACTTACTTCAAGATCAGTTCCTGCTAAAGTGGCACCTCGCAGGTTACAGTTCTTCAGTTTTGCATTTTTGAGAGTGGCCACACGCAGATTTACGCCAGTCATCTGGCTTCCTTCCATGTCAACTCCTTTGAGATTAGCACCTAAATACAATAACATTTTAGTTCAAGACAAGGTTATGGGCCATTCCTCTTAGATTATTATTATGTTAATTAAGAAATATGATGCATTACCCTCCAAATTGGCCTTCAGTCCAGATGGATCTTCAAAATTGCATCCTTTCAGAGAAGCCCCTTCTGCATTGGAACAGAGCATCTTCACCCCTTGTAAGTTGGCACCCTTCAATAGATACACCAGACACATGAGTGTTTACAGTACATTTCAGTAGTAAAATATTAGAAGAACATGCTTCCCACTCCCAGCCAACAAATACATTTGACCCAAAACAATTACATTGTTCAGTGGTTCATATTTTTGTCCACTGTCTGGGGGATGAATTCATGTGCAGTTTGCAAAATGTGGATCTTAGGTAATAAAATATACATTGTAAATGTACATTTACTATACTTTTACATTTAATTTGAAAATAATCCCTTGAGCTTTTTAGGGTTGCTGCCAATCTAGAAACCTTGCCTGAATGTGCGGGAGAGAGCAAGTATGTCATTGTGGTGAACAAGTGCACACTTTATCTCACATATATTTCATTGAACTGGGCCCACACCATGTCCAGAAAGAAAAAAATATATATAAACATTTCTGGTGTCCCACAACCACTGCTCTGACACTGAATTGATGTATTGTCAATTTAACTGAACAGAAAGGTTCACAGACATGAAGATGAGACTGAAAAATACTGTAATCAAAAGATGCTAATCAGAGGGAAGGCAAACAAATGACTGCACTGCCCATTATGACTGCACCAGACATTATTAATGGTTGTGATTGTGAACAATGACTTTGTTTAGGCTTACATCCAGGTTGGCTCCAGAGAGGTCAGCCCGTTCCAGATTTGCGCAGCATAAATTGGCATGTGTCAGGTTGCAGCGGCTGAGATTAGCCATCTTAAAGTTGATGTAACGTAGGTCAAGCCGAGAGAGGTCAGCCCCACTGAAATTAAGACCCTAAAGGGGAAACAAAGGTACAATATGATCTTGCTGTGACTTGACCATTGAATACCATGTAATCAGTGTTAAAGTACAAATGTGGTGTTACCTGACAGCGGAGCTCTGATTTGGTGGGAGTAGCAAGCAGAAAACGAACAAATTCTTTGCGAGAGATTGGAGAGTGGTCATCTGGTGGCTGGGAGTTCTGTTTAAAAGCAGAAACAGTATGTAAGTATACTCTCAAAAGAGTACATTTATCAAGTATGCATATATGCTATTTTCCAGGCTTCTGATCACCTTTATTGCTACTTCCAACTGCTCAGCAAGCTGCTCAATTCCAAAAAAGCGGGCCTCCTCTAGGACACCTTAAAGACAATTAGGATAATATAACCAATAAGCAAATTACAGTTCTTTATTCATGTGTACAGTAAAGTCATGACCCCCAGGGTCCATTTGAGTTCAATTAACACTCATTTTACAGTGTAGGACCATTCCAATGAACCCATATGATTTCTATGAATCTATTCAGAAGGATCATACTAAACGTTTTACATCTTGAAAAACTCTAAGACTTACCCCGTATATTGATGCCTTCATTGATTATAAGCTGCCCATGTCTCAGGTAATTAAGAATAGGCTCAAAGTATTCAGGGCTGCGGTCGATCAGATATGCCCCATGTTGATCCTGTCTGTTCCCCCACACATCTAAAGCAAACACAGAGGTTCACAAGACCCATTCTGACAGATGGCTCCTATTACAATAACGAGGCAGGGTCTAATAACGGTGTGGCTTCCCTGTGGATCTCTGACCTTATATGGCCAGTCATCGACATATCTAGGACTCCAAATGTGGACACGGTTTCAGCCCGATCTAACCGCCATTGACTTCCATTATAAAATTAAAGTTAAATATGTCAAAAGGAAGTACTTCCTTCCTTGGCCCACTGGCGATCAGATAGCGCATGAAATTTGATACTGATCGGTCGAGTACAGACTCAAAGAGAGACAGAAAGACAGACTCACAGACCCATCTCTAGATTAATAGCCTCCTAC
Source organism: Gymnoscopelus braueri (assembly GCF_963280865.1). NCBI lineage: Eukaryota > Metazoa > Chordata > Actinopteri > Myctophiformes > Myctophidae > Gymnoscopelus > Gymnoscopelus braueri. Next base: position 38,343,869 of record NC_137608.1, on the reverse strand, counting down.
AGAGCCACACCGTAAAAAGATGTTCCATACTGTTAACTTACCCTTCTCTCGAAACATGTGTGCAAGCATACTCTCTGGCTCCTTACTGACCAAAGTGCTCCTGTGTGCAAAACAGAAATGATCCAAATGGAAGCCAATTAAACTGTCACTTTGTTGATTTGAGCTTTTGCAATCCGTTTACTAAGCATGTGTGTGCACACTGCACAGCACAATAATATTATTCTGCACCTACCGGGTAGTGGTGAAGAGACGCCCACCAATATTGAGCGTTAACCAATCAGTCTGCGCTCCTGGCCGCTCAGATGGAACTTTGACTTCATTCTGAGGATCTGAAAAGTATACATGTAGGCGGTGAGGAAGTAAAGTGATGAAACGGGAGATTCCCAAGGAGACTGGAAAAAGACACATTGGTGAATATACTCACCAATAAATGGATCTTCTCCCTCTGAGACATACAGAACATCATCATCCCTATAACAGTACAAGAATGCAGCAACTTGATTATCACACATTTAGGCAGAACACATTTTGGTGTATAAGTTATAGGCCTACTTTATTGAACCCTGTAGGGAAATTCATCATCTGCATTAATTAACAGTGGTCAGCCACTGGGCAGCACCCAGGGACAAGCTCCAATTTAGGCCAGTGCCATCCCTAGGCAGTGTAGGCACATATATATATATTTATTTACCTTTCCAAAGTACATGAAGAAGGCAGGACAGCAATATTACCTGATCAGCGCAATGTCGTCTATGAGACCGCCTTTCCCATTGTATAAATTGGTGGCTCTGATTCCCAACTTATTGCTTGCCACAGATAAGAGGTCAGCCAAGGTTCCATAAACTGCTACAACCTAGAGATGAAAGGATTTTTCAGATATTGTCTGAATCTGACAAACTTGAGATATAAGGTATACTATTTAAATCGCATGATTTCTCACATAGCTGGAGCAAAATCTATGATGTTTAACATAACAGCAGTGGTGGGAAGTAACTAAGTACATTTACTTAAGTACGTACTGAAAATTGGAGGTATTTGCACTTTACTTATTATTTACTTATTGATTAATTCTAATTTCCAATACTTTTACTTGTACTCCACTACATCTCGGGATTCAAATATTGTACTTTTACTCCACTACATTTATTTGAAAACTTTAGTTACTAGTTACTTTGATACTTAGATTTTTATTATTATCACAAAACATACATTAACCACTTCAGCCCTATATACATTTCGGCCATTTGAAAATAGCTACAAAATAGGCCATTTGAAAATAGCTACAAGCTCACAATGCGTGGCATTGTGAGCTTGTAGATCTGCTATTCTCAAAAGTTTTTATACATTTGAAAACTTGAAATGGGACATTATTCTGCCTAATGAGTACTTTTACTTTTGGTACTTTAAGTACATTTTGATGCCAATACTTTTGTACTTTTACTCAAGTACAATTGTAATTCCGGACTTTTACTTGTAACAGAGCAATTCTACATAGCAGTATTGATACTTTTACTTAAGTAAAAAATTTGAGTACTTTGTCCACCATTGCATGACAGTCACTATACATATATTTTTCTTAAGAGATAGAAGCGCATTTACATCTGAACTAACCTTCTGCCTAACGGGTAAAGGTTAGCCCAAACACGTAACATTGTAATAAAACAATGTAATAACAATGTAGCAACGTATAAACAATGAAACACCTTGAAGCCATATAAGGCCAGTCATTCTATTCTGCGGCCCAGGCTCGTTGAGTCAGTTGACTAGGAAGGAAGCTGTACGCACCTTGCCATCTTTAGACGTCCCGTTAACAAATAAGTTGACTCTTCTCATTATTTTGGACGCTTTGGCTTGAGGGCAGCTTTTACAGTTGCAAAGAAAACGTAATGTTTGCTTTCTGACTCTGGCTGGCTTTGCTACAAGCTGGTTATAACTAAGACAACACGAGACTATCATAGGGCAGAGCACAGCGTCAAGTGCGACACCAACGTAAGGTATAATGGCAAGACTTCCGATTTCAAAATACAACCAGAGTTCAGCGTTGCCAGAATTTGTGAAAGAAATAAGCAGCCACGTCTATGAAAACAAGCCCAAAAGAAGCAACATGCCTGGCACATGCATGCAAACAACAAGCCACATGAGCACTTTAATTAAACCTATATGCATCGGTTATTTGAAAATAGCCTATAAAAATAGCAGATCTGCTATTTTCAAAAGAATCTTGGGGACATTTTTTAAAAAGGTGGAATATTTTAACGATGTCTCAAAACATTCCCAGTCTGCAGACAAATACATACAATGTGCGGTTTCTTGACATGAGAATGTCTGAGAAACAAGATAAAACTTGGACACAATATGTAAAAATGTACAACGAGTTGTATTAATTAATATATTTATTATTTATTTCTAAAATTAACAAAGACAACACAACACTCCCCTTAACAAAAGAAAACAAACACAGTTCCTCAACCCCAGTAGTTCTACTAGTTCTACTAGTTCCCAATAAAAATCAACCCTTTCGTATTTTAAATATACGGTTTATTCATATGTTACTAAATGTTAGTAACATATACTCATCCATGGTGACTGGTTCGTCGGGGGTATGGGAAGGTCATGATTGTGAATCCCTGGTGGACTTGGTGGTTAGTTTCATCGTTTAGTCCCACCGTATAACTTTATAAAATAATGTTTGGTATGTTGTTCAACAGACAACCCAGCAGACATTTATTTTGGAGACAAAATCAACCCACTTCCGATGGTTTCGGAACCTGACCAGGGTTGCCATGTCTGCTTATTTTAAGCGACTTTGGGCTTGTTTTTCCTGTAAAGTTGCTTGTAAATATTGGTAGTTGCGGATTGCGGTTTGTCGGGGTTGATTCTAAAGTGTACTTGCTTATTTGGGACTTCCTAATAGTGGAGCGGCTAAATGCTTTTTTTCTGGCAGAATCTTTCAGTTTATGATAAAAGCGTGAAAATTGGTATGAGCAGTCTCCATGGGTCACTTGACAAGAAAATTGTCTGAGGCATTTGTAATTTCAAGATGGCGGCCATTTTTCAAGATGGCCGACACCTTAGTGGGCAGTTAAGTGATATGATGGTTTATTTGGTGATACAAGCATGAAAATTGGCATGAATAGTCTCTGTGGGTCACTTGACAATAGGCCACCCACAGCTACTTGACATTTCAAGATGGCGGCCATTTTTCAAGATGGCCAACACTTTAGTGGAGCAATTAAGTTATATGATGGTTTATTTGGTGATACAAGCATGAAAATTGGCATGAGCAGTCTCTGTGGGTCACTTGACAATAGGCCACCCACAGCTACTTGAAGATGGCGGCCATTTTTCAAGATGGCCGACACTTTAGTGGAGCATTTAAGTTATATAATGGTTCATTTGAGTTGTTGGGAGTTGACCAAATGTGGGTGCACCAAGGCATGCACTGGAAGGTGTAAGTGCTTCAGATATGGACTCAGTTTCACATGCCTATGTAGTTGCCCCTGCTAGAACCTATTTGCATGTTTATTTTGCCAGAGTTATTCCCTGTTGTCCTCTGTGTTTTCAAGTGTAGGCGGAAGTGGAAGTGGAGAAGACTTTCCACTTCTCGTCCTGTTCCACCCATCCCCAGACAGATGGGCTCGGCATTTGTGGATGTCGCTTCAATGCCTGTCACCACACGTATCCAGCCTCATAAGAAGCACGTTTGACATGCTCTTTGAGTGCTGCTTGAGTTGGTGGGATCAAGGCATATTGTCTTTGCTTTCTGGCAAAGAGATCAAGCCTGGCCTCGTTCACAGTTGTGACATCGCTGGACCTGTCATACATTAGATCTTCTTGGCCTCTTGACATGGATATTTTTGGTATCTTTGGTGTCTTCAGCAGATGTAGATGCTCTCTTTTGGGCCCTTTCCAGCTCTGTGTTGTTGAACCTAAGTTTACAGCTTGAATGATATTTTGTTCTGTTTCTTGTCAATGTGCTTTCTATGCCATCACCTTCATCTAGTCGGGTTGGACTAAGTAAGATAGGCAGAGCATTGATCTTATGAAATAATGGAACATTTCTTGCAATGGTATCATAACCAGTACGATCGTGCTCTCTGTTGAATAAACTCGGCTGAATTAGTTTTTCCTTGGTGACCTGCTGACAAATGAAACATCTGTCCCATGTTTTCTCAACTGTTATGATGGCTTCTGCCATGTCTGCAGTATAGGCAGAGGCAGAGGGTTTATCCTTTTACCACCTTTTACCAAGCACTTTGATGTATGGGATACAACTAAGTTTGTGCCTTAACCCTACACTTAGTCCGATAGTTCAACAGAACAGAAAAAAGTCGTGACCGTGTGGATCGGCCAGAAGGACCCTTGAGTGACGAGGCAATCAGTCGCCCCGAGGTGGCAGACCGAAGTGGTCGGGCAGGGGTGTAGGCATCGACCATAGCCCGGAGGTAAGAAGGAGCTGTTCCTTTCACTGCCCTATAGGCTAGCACCAGGGTTTTAAACTGGATGCGAGCCGCTACGGGGAGCCAGTGTAGAGAACGGAGAAGGATAGTTGTGTGGGAGAACTTGGGGCGGTTGAACACCAGACGAGCTGCAGCTTTCTGAACAAGCTCCAGAGGTCTGATGGCAGATGCCGGAGCACCAGCAAGGAGGGAGTTGCAGTAGTCCAGGCGGGAGATGACAAGAGCCTGGATGAGCACCTGGGCTGCCTTCTCCGTGAGGAAGGGGCGAATCCTCCTGATGTTGTAGAGGAGGAATCTGCAGGACGTGTCACTGATGCGATGTTTGCCGAGAACGACAGTTGATCGTCCAGGGTCACACCCAGATTCTTCGCAGTCCGAGTTGACGTCACCACAGCATTATCAATGGTGATGGCCATGTCTCGGTGCGGACATCAGCTCGGTCTTGTCCAGGTTGAGCTTCAGGTGGTGCGTCGACATCCACTCCGAGATGTCAGCCAGACAAGCCTACTGCTTGAAGTACAATTACAATACAACTATAAACTACAGACTAACACACAAGCTAATAATACAGTACTAATAGAAAAGCACTTAGGGTACAACTACTAGCAGCTTGCCAAATAAGAAAAATGCTACTATACTCAACTACCCAGAGGTCAGGAGCTCAGTTCTCTTCAGATGTTGTAAGCACACTATTAACTTTCAATTAGCTGACATTAAACCCCACTCTGAGTTTAACAGCAGTGATATATCACCAGTGTCAAGGGCGTACCGTCATAGAGGCCAATGTGGCCATGGCCCGGTCTGGAAAACTCTGCTCCCCTATTTTTTTATATATTAAAAAAAAAATCGTCTTTTTTTTCCTCTACCGGCGCAGTAGCTCCGCAGCCTCCGCCCACCCCACCGTTCCCATTGTCAAGCGGCCCCAGCCAGACATACTAATTGCCTCTAATAAACAAGTCGTGATCTCAGCTGTGGCTGTGCTAAACATGTTCTGCAGGTTTTGGCTCTGCCGTCTGCCCTTATTGAAATGAAGGGTCGCTATGCTGTGTCCCTGGACTCCCTCGTCCTGTGTGCACTAACAGTCACTACATGCACTGAATACCAGTGGTGGAAAAAGTACTCAAATTTTTTACTTAAACAAAAGTATAGATTCTGCGATGTAAAAATACTCTGTTACAAGTAAAAGTAAGGTATTCAAAATGTACTTGAGTAAAAGTAGAAAAGTATTGGTATCAAAATGTATTTAAAGTACCAAAAGTAAAAGTAGGCTACTCATTATGCAGAAGGTCCCATTTCAAGTTTTCAAAAGTTTTCTAACCCTTGATACTTTTACTTAAGTAAAACATTTGAGGATGGAACACACTGAGGGATGGGTAGAGTGTTGTTAATGTTGTTTTATGGTCATTTAATGAATTAATTAAGCAAAAAAATCGCATAATAATAATAATCGTATAATTGTCCTTAATGGAAAAAAAAACATAAATTTCTATGAGAAAATGTATCTTTTGAGGATCCAGGGGGCGGCCATCTTGATAATAGAAATTTCAAGTAGCTGTGGGTGGCCTATTGTCAAGTGACCCACAGAGACTGCTCGTGCCAATATTAATGCTTGTATCACCAAATAAACCATTATATAACTTAATTTCTCCTTAAAAGTGTTGGCCATCTTGAAAAATGGCCGCCATCTTGAAATTTCAAGTAGCTGTGGGTGGCCTATTGTCAAGTGACCCACAGAGACTGCTCATGCCAATTTTCATGCTTGTATCACCAAATACACCATCATATCACTAACTTCCCACTAAGGTGTCGGCCATCTTGAAAAATGGCCGCCATCTTGAAATTCCAAATGCCTCAGACAATTTTCTTGTCAAGTGACCCATGGAGACTGCTCAAGCCAATTTTCACGCTTTTATCATAAACTGAAAGATCGTAGCACTTATCTGCTCCGCTATAATGTTGTTTTAAACCAGTAGTTCGCAAACTGTCAAGCATTCGAGCTGTGGTGCACAGTGTCCATGCGTAAATGGAGAATAAGCAAAGTAACTCTTTTAGTATCTTTAGCCTGCTGGCATATTTATTAGTAGTAGCGCATACAAACGCTCAGTGTGTTTTACACTCTTCCCTCCGGAATGATCTGGCGCGCTCACTGAGAACGTGATGACGTCACATCCTGAGCGTACCGTAAGCCCTGTACAAATTGTGCAACACAATACAATAGGCTACCGTAATAGACAGAGTAAGGGCGCCATCAAATAGCAACACTTAACACAAACAATTTCATGTCAGGAGAGCCCCATATTAATGTCCTATTTGTCGGACCCCCCACCCATCTGAAAATAGTTTGTGCCAGGGACCCCCGTAACAGATTTGTGTTGTTAAAATGTTGACCCAAGACTTTTTTGTTTTGTTGAAAATAGCAGATCTACAAGCTCACAACGCGTGAGCTTGTAGATCGGCTATTTCTATCGCAAAATCTGGCAACACTGAACCTGAATGCAGTGCATAGAGACCACGCACGGAGGGGGGGATACTCGATTAATGCAACGGCCTGGGGCGTGCGTAAGCAGGGCAGTGTTGCCATGTCCGTTTATTACAAGCGACTTTGTGCTTATTTTTCTGTAAAGTTGCTTGTAAATATGGTAGTTGCGGGTTGTGGTTTTGATTGGGAAGCCTAAAATTCCGGATAAAGAAAGTATGTCATGTCACCCGACTAATTTTAAAGGGATTTCGCATCTTCAATCTGATTCTAGCGTGGTAGGCCTGACTGATTGATTGAATACTTTATTTAGAAAGACATGGTACATATGGAAGTACAATTCACAACGCTCATAAAAGCACAGTGGCTTATTTAAAATGAGATCCCCGTGGACTCAAGTCATGATGACATTTAGAAGACATACAAATATACGCTACTACTAAAGTAGTATTAGGTATCGCGTCGCTGTTTATTTGACAATGTGGGTCATTTAGAGCAAGGTCGCCTATTAAACAAACCGGCGCATTTTTTCGGATACGCCAGTTGGTGGTGCCAATGCATCATTTATTTACCATCCACCGTATATGTAGAGGAAGAAGAAGAAGAAACCCGGAAGCTAGGCGTACAGTGTGTTGTTTAGTTTTGAAAAAAACTACCTTTTCATAGCTCCCATTGTGTCAGAACGAACGTTTACTTCTTTCTCTTGATGGCGTCTGATTCGGAACAATGTTCTTGTTGCTCCAATAAAGTTGCGTCGCCCAGTGTCTACCAGACCCTGAATGAAATGGACTTCGAAAGAGGTTAACAAGCATGACTACTGAGTGACAGTCACAGAATGGCTGCTATTACATGTTTCAGTCATTTAACACTATTTACAATTTCGTGGAGGGCTTTTCTTTTGGAGTGCAGGAGAACTGGGCAAACTTCCTACCCTTTGGGTACCCGCCCGGCCCACATACTGTATAAACTCGTTGAAGGAATTTTGCAGCTGTTTATTGCTGCTGTGAATTCTGTCCCATCCAGTGGTGGAAAAAGTACTCAAATGTTTAACTTAATAGTAAAAGTATAAATACTCAGAAATGTAGATATACTCTGTAAAATTCCAGAATTCAAAATTCACAAGGTCACAATGCGTGGCTTGTAGCTGGGCTATTTTCAAATGGTCAAAATGTATATAGGGCTGAAGTGGTTAATGTATGTTATGTAATAATCTAAATCTACAAAGTAACTAAAGTTTTCAAATAATTGTAGTGAAGTAAAATGTACAATATTTGTCGCTGAGATCTAGTGGAGTAAAAGTACAGAAAATGGAAATACTCCAGTAAAGTAAAAAATACCTCAAAATTGTACTTAAGTACAGTACTTGAGTACATGTACTTAGTTACTTTACACCACTGGTCCCATTGCGTCCAGAGATTGTGGTCCATCTTGTAGAAAGGACTAAATACCCGGTTTCTGCCAAAACCTTCAAATGGAGCTCGCCATGTATGCTTGGTTGATCAATTCCACCACTTCCTCATCTACGGGCATGTACTTTAGAACCACGGGTGTCAGTCCATCCTCCCCACAGCTCTTGCCACACATGATAGCCATGGCCCTCCGGCCTCCGGTACTCATCCAAGGTGACTGGTCCGTCGGGAACGGGAAGGTCATGTAGCTATCGGGCCATCCTCCCCCTCGATTTCAGGATGGGGAGGCTACTACAACAAATGTTGTAGTAGTCTACATTTGTTGTCATTTAAAAGTTGTCATATCTGCAGGTATCTGGGCTGCAGCAATGGATGGAGACCTGGAGAGAGTCAGGAACCTGGTCCAGAAGGGCACAGACCCTAACTTGAGAGACGCGTCCAAATACACTGCCCTGGTAAGGGTGACAGAAATAGGTTTGATTATTACCAGTGTTACTAGATGTACTATTTCTATGATATTTCCTTGCATGTTTAATTTTAGCACTATGCGAGTCGCAGTGGCCAGCTTACTGTATGCAAGTTCCTTCTCGAGAGCGGAGCTTGTGCATCGCCCCAGACGCCAGGTGGTGCAACACCGCTCCATCGAGCTGCATACTGTGGACATGTGGAAGTGGTTAGGCTCCTGTTAGACCATAGAGCAGATCCCCGGCTATGTGATGATGACGGAGCATCCCCTTTACACAAGGTAGGCTACAACGCTACTGAAATAGAAAGAATGCTGCCACACACTCTAGCTCTGTTTCGGCAACTTGCTGCATTTATTTTGTATTAAATAAACGTGTCAGAGCTAGAATATGCTGCATCATTCTTTATATTTCAGTTGATTTCTCCAGCCTGACCTGCAATCTCAATACTCACTGTGTGTTAACTCCATTCTTAAGCTACAATACTACACCAGTGCAAAAAAATACAACCAAAAACTAAAGAGAGAGAGAGAAGTTCTTGTATTTAACTTCTACCGTTATGTGTGTTGTTTTCTTAAATGGGTGAGCAGGCTGCAGAACGCGGTCAAGAGGAGGTATGCAAGCTGCTGCTCCAGCACTGTCCCTCCCTCCACATTCAGGTGAACAAGAAGGACCAGCTTCCTTACCAGCTAGTCAAAGAGGGTCATCTGCAGGACCTGCTAAAACCATCAGAGTGACATAGGGATGATTTACATCTGTTTGTGTACATCTGTGCTGAACTGAGACTGTACTCATGGGAAACGCCACCAAGATGTACCCTACCAGTGAGCAATAAACTTCATGAACTTTCATGAAGTTCATGAACTCCAAACTGAAGGGGATAAGTCGTGGTCCTGCATTTGGTCATTCATCACATCAGAGTGTCATCTGTGCTGTGGTGTGGAATAGGATTTTTCATACAAACCATAAGCCAAAGAGATAATCCTGAAAACATCATGTCCACATTCCTGCCATCTTTTAAAGGTATGGATCAGTTCAGTTTAGAAATGCGTCCATGGTAGCACAATGAGCTGAATGAATATACTTTCATGAGGGAGGGGGTGCTTACATTTTTCAAGTTCACAAGGGTGTTGTGTGGACACTGGTGGTTAGCTACCTGTTGAGTAGAATGTCTGAAGGCACAGACAACTTGCGATGTTTTGCTTGGTTAACTCTGTCTTTACCACATTGTTTTGGAGCAGTTCACATGAACCTAATTTACATTGTGTAATGGCAACAAAATAATCAGAAATAGTCTTCAGTAAAACTGGGGGTTCTGTTGCTGTGTGTATTAACTCTATTGTTCTTAAAGGTTTAATGACATTCACTTTTACACCACATTCAAAGTCTTTGTCCTGGTCCTTCAAAAGTGTACAAAAAGTTTTAAGTGAAAATTCAATTCCAGTGATCCATGGCAGGTGTTTTTCTCTCACATTTCTAAAGCCTTTTCAACTGCAATGAAAAAAGAAATCTTTGCCTGCGGGTGTCGCTGGTGAGGGATTTTGCCTGTCAATCATCGCCTCTGCTCCGCCCCCCCCCCAAAGGAAAGGATAGGGGAGGGGAGGGGCGAGGAGGAGAGTGGGCGGGATTAATCGACTGTGACCTCACTGTCGAAGGGCCAAGCTCAGATTACTTTTCAGCCTAGTTATTCAGAAAACCCCAGACCACAGAAAATCCACTGAATGTTCTAAGTTCAGGTTTTTTGGGTGTAATTGAGGTCATAAAACCCCAAATAAAACATTGAAAATAAAAAAAGTGAAAATGAATGTCATGATACCTTTAACCTTACAAGGTGTGTGACACAATGACCCAGATGGCAGCCTCCCAGAATGATTTCATTTGTTCTTCAGATACTTTCATTGTGCAGTGCACATTGTTTGCCCTCCCCTCTTCCATTTGTCCAAACTGGCATGAATGGATATTGACAATTGTTCAGTATTCTCTCTGGAGCAGTTGAGAGCAAGTTGTGTGTAACCACAATATCACCACCTTGAATGCACCCAAACGTCAAGCAATGTACTATGTCAAACAATAGGGGGAGCTGTTGTATCAACAACTGCTTTTTATAATCACCACCTCTGTCTGCAGTCTTCACAGAGAGTTATGGTAATACTCTATGCTGATGTTCTGAAGCTCCTTGGATTGACCTCATTCAAGCCTCCCATCACACTGTTGGAACACTAAAGTGAGTGGTTGTTAAAATGAGGCAAAGGTTTAACATAACTGTCTAGATTGTAATGCATCATGGTAAGGCAAGTCCTAAGTGCAAAACAAAATTAGCCTACATACAGCACTGGAGTGGGCACTGGGCACTCAGGAACCTTGTCATTGTTAAGTAATACAGCGTAAAGTAGACACAAAATGTAGTTATATCAATTTAATTAAATCTGTTTATTTTCTGTTTAAAAAAGTTATATGGCTAGGAAAACTTTGTTTAAAAGAACACTTTACTTTCAGTATAATTTATACTTTGTCCCACAACCCTTCCACTCAACAAGAATGCCATTTTCTGAACATTTTCATTTTAAAATATGTAATTTTTGTCCAAAGTCTTGTGCGATAATCTTAGCCTAAACATTGGTGGGGTCAAGGTAAGACATTCTCAGTCTGTATTATTTTTATTGAACAGCAGAGGCTGACATACTCTAAATGACTAGCCAATTTACTGAACATACCTGCTAAAGTGACAACTTTACAAATGGCCAGTGAGAGAAGTGCCAGCTGTTAGTACCTACTGTTTTAGGCAAAACACAGTCACTGTTTCTCAACTGGCTCTGCCATTTAGGAAGGGCAGTGACATAAATCCAGGAATCTGATATGTAAAGGTCTGGTATTGTGGAAGCCTCATTAACTTCATTAATGATCCATCAGATCATTAATGACGTTATGAGAGACTATATATATATATATAATTTATATGATGGATGATTTGTGTCGAGCATTTAAACGCAGATGCCAACATCGATGGGAAAAAGTGGTTTGTGGAAGTATGTTTTCTAAGCAGATTTAATGAGCATCAAACATTATCATATACAGTGTGCATGCATACTTGCAGAGAAATATATTTAATGTCTTCCCTACTCAGTTATATCAAGCCATGGTGCACTGCTTCTGTGTCTCTGCAGAATCACTGTAAATATGGAGTCGCGACAGAAACCACACTGAAGTCTGAGGAACTTTCATTGGGTTGGCTGGTGGGTGGTGTTTCCATTGCAGCCTTCTAACCACATCCAGTGCCGTGACTGGAGGGGTGCCAGCCCACATCTGGAGCTCATTGCAGCTGACGCCACACAGCACAAGGAGATGGGGTGGGAGGTGGATGTCAGATTAGAAAACCAGGCCAAAAGAGCTGTTTACCCGCCGTGACAAGTATCCACACAGCAACAGGGGACTGTCAGTTGAGTCACCCAACTTGAATCCCTCATGTCAGTGATTTGAATTTGCCCTGCCTTTTTCCTCATTGATCAATGTGAGGATACTGGCACGGTGATATTGCTATTCATTTCTATGGTGGCATTATAACAAAGTATGTGTTATTTGAATTAGTTAATCCTTTTCAAATGGCACACAGACTGTTATACCCAGTCATGGCAGGCATTGATTGTTCCACTGCCAGATTCCATGAAGGATAATCAAAGTTGATGTCTTGGATTTGCCAGCAGTCAGCAAGCTAATGAAAACCCTATGTGTCATCGGGGAAAAGTGGAGGAATGTTAAAAGGCCCCATTCTTTTTTGATATATTTTCATGGGCTGGTTTGAATTTGAGAGCTGCATGCCCCTTTATGTGGAAAACGCTCAAAAACTGTCCTGTGTATAGGCGAAAATTAGCAGTTTTCTTTAAAAGAAAATTAGAAAAAAGGACCTCCTTTCAACTCTTGGCTTTTTGTTTAAACGCCCATGTTACTTATGCAGTCTATTGTTAATGCATATGCTCGAGTGAGTGATCTGGAGGATGTTTCATGCAAAATGTCTCTGAAGATCGCATGTGATCTCATGCCTGTAATGTGAGGATTTAGGGAGGACTCCACAAGATGAGGAATTTGGATTATAGCTCTGTTTAGTGAGATTTATTTGGAAATCAATTAAACTTCCTGCCTGTAGAACAGGACTGGATGTTATTCCCCTCCAAAATAGAAGTGCCACTCTGGTGTGGAGGATTTGATATTGGTGTTAGAAGGCTTTTTCGTCTGTTGGATTTTAAAACTGTCCAAACTGTTTCTTGGGAAAATCCTTTCCCGTAGAAAAACATCTCAAATGAGAATATGTTTAAATTTCAAATTTCAAAAGTGTGACTGGTAGCTCTTCTTAAACAGTTTATATCAGTATATTTCATAATTCTAATAAAAAATTCACCATTACACTCAATCTGTGTGATGTTAGAATAGAATACAGCCATTAGCTATTTGCTCATTTTATTGTGCTATATGTGGGACTCCGAGAAACTGCATCCACCTCTGGAAAGGTCTCATGTGGAGCCTGCCCAAGCGAACCAGGTGTATGGCCGAAGCCATGAGACCCGCCGCCTGCATGCATAGCCTGCATGTGACTTGTCGCCCCACACGAAAAGACCTCACACAGGCCAAGAAGCTGTCTATCCTGTCCCGGGACAGACGCGTGAGCGTGGTCGAGTCCAGCGAGATCCCTATGAATGTGGTCCGCTGAGACGGGACCAAGATGTTCTTTAGGACGTTGATGGTGAAATCCAGCGACGTCAGGTGGGAAACGGCCACGTCTATGTAAGTCGACAGACGGATTCCCTGCCGCCTTAGTGGAGCTATGGCCGCCTGGGTGCACTTCACGAACACCCGGGGACTCAGCGACATTCCGAAGGGAAGGACCGTGTACTCGTACACCCGCAACTCGAAGCCAAAGCACAGGAACTTCCTGTGCGGTGGATAAATTGGAATGTGGAAATAAGCATCCTTGAGGTCGATACTGGTCCACCAATCCCCTTGACGCACCGTCCGTAGCAGCGACGAGGTCGTCAACATCCGAAATTTGAAAACCGCCAGGTATTTGTTGAGACCCTTCAGACTCAGAATGGGTCGTACGCCCTCCCCCCCTTCTTTTTCACCAGAAAATATTTTGAATAGAAACCCAGGCCCGGAAAGCCACAACAGCGTTATGTCAAAGACTAGGGTGGGGGTAGTGATTGGAGCTGGGAGGCCTTGTGTAGCCAATGCTGATGGATGGATAAGGACTGGGGTTCAGTCAATGTAGTGGAAGTTCTGTCTGAGTTTTTCTGAATAAAGAAGGATATTTGTACTTGCCCTCTAACAATGGAATGCAAACAGTGAGGGAAGGACAATAAAACTCCACTTTTGGCTGTGAAGAAGCTGCTAGGGAAATTATCATGCAAAGCATGCCTGGGTCATATATTGTTCCATCTCAGCATTGCATGACTCGCTGTTTGTTCCATGCTGATGTGTGGGTTTGTGTCCCTTCAGTTTGCTTTTGCATAAGGTAGCCCTGGCTTTAACAATGTCCGGCACATTTCCTTACATTGAAAGGAAGAAAGGAGTGATAAGAAATGCCCCACCTCAACTTAAAACAGACTGTGGGCCTAGGCTGTGCTTTTGTCTCCTAGTGAAGGTTCAACTGATGTGGAAGCATAACCCTGTCACGAATCATGTAAATCAGCAAACTCATTCATCCCTTGTGAACAAACTCTGTTCAAATAAGGAGTCCTTATAATTTTTTAAAAACGTAATGCTTATTTCATTATAGATTTAACTTCTTGAACCCTAGCATCGCTATTACAGGATGAACATTTAGAAAAAGTAGCAGATCTGCAAGCTCACAACACGCCACAATTGTAAATCAACTATTTTCTGCGGAAATAGGAAGGGGTAGTAGATCCCTCGGGGGACACTGGTCAATTAAGTATAGGGTTTAAGTGGTTAAAACGTTTGTCACATGTTCCTGTATTGTGCCTGCTTGGTAAATGTCCTTTTGGTGAAAAGTGAAGTAATTCAGCCTATTATGCTTCTTGAACGACCATGGCATGTGGACATCACAGAGATGGATTAATGGTTATTGTCTCTGCCAGGCCTACTAATATTCCTGCACTACACTACCTGCACACTATTGATCGCTATTTTGTTACGTTTTACATCAACTTACATGTATCCTTACGTGTATACAAGTATTATTTCTTAACAGCAAAAGTAACATTTTTTGTTTGTATTTAATCTAGTTTTTAAGTTTCATTGCAAAATATATTAGACTACAAAGTTGCACTGTTTACACATTTATTTATTCTAATTTAATACATACATTTCTTATTTTTGATTGTTTTGTTTGACACTGCATGTTTCCCATGCAAAGCCCCTTTGAATTTAAATTGCTCAGTCTAGAAGTAGTTTTTTGTTCTTTTCTCATGTGCAAGCAAATGCACATGTGTCCCTTCTGTGTTGTTATAAATAGTCAAACTGATAATGTATCTAACTTTAAATCTATCTGTGATCACATCGGAATGGAAGTTTACAGCATTTTAACCCATTTTGGGCGGGAACCCCTTTTTGTAACTATACCTTTCAGGACGGGAACCCCATTTGGGGTTCCTGTTGCTATGTACAGTACTAGAAGTTCTGCCCGCTACGCGGGCATTGAAGTTTTTCAGAAAACTTAGGTCAGGATTTAGAAGGCGTTTTTAGAATCGGCCTCAGGTCTAAATGGGTTAAGCACACACTTTTTCAATTGGACACAATACATCAATCATCTCCCCTCATCAGAAGACTTTAATAATGAATCAAAGAAGAAGAAAGATTATGAGCACATGTTATGAATAGCATCATGTCTTTCATGTTCCTGTCACATAATTTTATAAATATCCTTATGAATTACTTCATATAGCTCCAGCAGCCTCTTTGTAAAGGAAACCAAAATAACTGGTAACACAAAACTCATCTATAAAATATGTGCTTTGAAACGGAATGACTGCATCAAATGCATGATGTGCTGATCCACGTTTTGTTATGAAATGGTAAGATGTGGTATATTCACTTTTGTTTGGCATGCATTTATCAAATTCACTGACTCTTACAACTTTTTATTCAAGTACATTTTTCTTTCATTCTGTTAACCGAAACAAATACAGCGGGCACATTTGGTAACCTTGTCTCAGCATCAGGGTTAAACACATTAATGAGGAATTTCATTCTAATATGTGATATGCTCTTACTGAAAAACTTGACACCTGTTTGGAAAAGTGCTTGCAGGCATGAAATTAATCTAATATGTATGTGGCAAAATCATCCTGTAAACTTGTAAAGACAAGCCAAGATCCAGTCTTATTTTGTATTATGGCTAATATTATTGAGGCTGGAGAGCCATTGGGTCAATTCAGCAGAAAATGTGGTTCCATTTGCCTTGAGGTTAAACGCAATGCAACAGCTGTGAGATTGTTTGCTCTCTATAAAAGTGAATAATGGAGGACTGTGATGGCCCTGGGCCCTGTCTACTGGCCTGTTTACCTGACATGGCTCTTTCCCTGCTCTTTTTAATTATGCTCTGTTTCCCAAGACAGGTAAAGATGAGTTCATGCCATGGTCTGCAGCTGGGTGGAGGCCTTTTAAGGGCCATTTGGCCAAGGTGGTGGCTCTTGGTTAGCCTGGTAAAGCCCCGCCCGCCGGAAAATCTAATTTCCATTTGATTTCAGGAAGGAGTCTGGCCTGAAGGCTTGTCTGGGCGTTTCTAGCCCGTTCACCAAATGGACGAGCCTATCAGCGTCGTCGCTCATCGTTCTGTGATTGACAGCGAAAGTTGGCCAATCAGGTGGCGAGTTCGAGTGAGCCCGAATGGAGCCGAGTGCAGCCTGCGTTGTCTTTACTTCTTACTTTCGGTTTTAAAATGCTCTCAAACTTATTTTTTGAGGCACGGAATTTACTTTTAAGATATCGTTTGGATAGAATTTAGTTGTTTAACTTCATATATGTGGTCAATTAATCATGACAGACCCTAAATAAAAATTCAGAGAACCGGCAGGGGCGGGCAGTGACACGCATGTATCCGAATAAGGCAACCTATTTTGGGCATGGCCGTCTCAAAAGTCCCGTTGCGTCACAATAGTCTGGAGGTGGTAAAAATGATTGGCTGAAGGGGAACACTGCTGATTGGCTGAAGGGGTTGTCAGTCAACGGTATTACTCCCGCCCAACTCCAGCCCACAGCCAAAATTGCAGAATGGGCGATCATGCCAGACTCACTCCTGAAATAAATGACAAATGAGATTTCCGGAGGGAGGGTTTACCAGTAGCCTGGTAAACCCTCCCTCCGGAAATCTCATTTGCCTCAAAAAATAAGTTTGAGAGCGTTTTAAAACCGAAAGTAAGAAGTAAAGACAACGCACAAACAACAATGGCTGCCGTTTTTTTTTTTGTTGGCTGCACTCAGGCTGCACTCGGCTCCATTCGGGCTCACTCGAACTCGCCACCTGATTGGCCAACTTTCGCTGTCAATCACAGAACGATGAGCGACGACGCTGATAGGCTCGTCCATTTGGTGAACGGGCTAGAAACGCCCAGACAAGCCTTCAGGCCAGACTCCTTCCTGAAATCAAATGGAAATGAGATTTTCCGGAGGGAGGGGCTTTACCAGGCTAGGCTCTTGGTCCTCTCCTCTAGGCAGGGTGCCCCTTTTAGTTTGGTTGTGTTTATTAGTTTTCTCATAAACTATGTGCTAAACTTGTCTTTGGGAACCTGGGGCTCGTCTAACTGTGGACATAGGGTGATGTAAATCTTAGATTGAATAGGTGTTGGCAAAGTATAAAGACCCGCCTAAACCCTGATTTGATGCATGGTGTGTACTGTGTACAGAAGTCCAATTCATTGGGGATTAGAATTCTTTTGATGGTCAATTTGGTTACCGTTTGAGTAACATTTGGTGACCTCGCCTAGGGTGCCAGGATGGCCAGAAACGCCATTGGAGACTCAAATGCTAGAATTGCAGAATTGAGAGGGACCAGAATTATGTTCCCATTAGTGTAAAATCAACAGGGCTTGTCGCTCTTGCACCTTCTTGCATCTTTCCTCCCTGCTTACTTTCCCATGCATGCTGGTGTAGCAGTATGGGCGTGGGTTCCCACGCTGCCATCCTCCGCCCACTCATCAGTGGGCTGATTGACAACAGTATTAAGGCAACGCACCCTCAAACTCAGTTAGCTGTCTGTCTGTCTCCACACCGGTCCACTACATGTTCAGGCTGGCCTGTTGGGCTCTCCTGTCGGTTACTGCATCGCGCACCAGCGCAGGTATGTCTCTCCGTCTTGCTGTTTATGCAACTGTCTTGTACTGTGTGGCGCATGGTCGTGAACTTGACCATGACCGTTTGTGTCATTTGTAGCCTCGGTGTGTTTATCCACCTCGTCGGCGTTTTACGCCCAGTCCGGTGTTGGCTTCACGCTGCACAACGGGTACGTTGGTGGTCCTTCCTCTCCACATTATAACCAATTAATTCTATGTCATATCGGCACTATAATAATCATGGCCTTTATATTACTACAGTTATTCCTACCGGTGTCCGCCGCTGCAAGCGGGCCATCAGGGCTTCCGCCTTTGCTGCATAGCGGTACGTCACTGTGTGTTTCTCTGCTCCTGTCTTAGTGAACATTAGTATTATAAATTGGTAGAGTGACACGGCCACTTATCGTTTCAGGCACTGTGATACCACCTGCTGCTCTGCTGCTTTTGATTCACCCACGTCTGTATAACAAACCCTTCCTATTGACCCTCCTCGCTGAGGTTCTCCTCTCCCCGTTCCTAAACGGCGTGGACCAACTGGCTCAGCTGAGCGTACACCCTCATATGGGTTTAGAGCATTATTTCCTGACGCAAATGTCCCCACTCAGGCTCTCAGCCAGCCTTATTGTTTAGTTGTTTATTATTTAGCGTTATTGCTCATTCTGTTTATTTGCTTATTATTGCTTTCGTTTTGTTATTTAGTGTTGCCTATTTTGTTGTTTATTGTTTATTTCTTATTTGGTTATTTGCTTATTTAGTATTATTGTTTATTTTGTGGTTATTTACTTTGTTTGTTCCCTACAAATACGGCCTACAGACGGCACTCTAGTATAATTATACCTATCTATATATATATATATATATATACTCTATAATAGATATATATATATATATACTACCAATTGTAATAGATAGATATATATATTCTGATACTAATTGATTAAGTCTTATGTTCTTGGCACCACTTAAAGCTTGATCTCCTATCTTGCAGGCCTGTGGCTGGGGACCCTTTAGCGTGAGGGAGCAGGTGGCGGCTGCCCAGTGGGTTGTGGTAATCCTCCTTCCCCCTTTTGCTTTGCTGTGTTTATAGTTTGAAGTTGTTTTGCTGTGCCATATCGGGGAGCCCTTCCTCTGGGTCAGCCGGCCTGCTCTGCCTCCCCCTTATCCCCCAGCACTGGTCCTATAGGTTTTATTATTATGTGCATTGCCCCACTGGATTTTAGCATATTAAACGTTTCTGCTATTTTATTATTGATGAGTTTACTCTGTACCATATTTACAAATAAAGCTTTTTGTACATTGATCTAAAACACTGTTTCTGCCTTTTATCATTTATGTACCACGAACTTGTGTGAGGAGTAATAGATGTTCAGGTGTTTGGTTTATATTATAAATATTTCCTGGGGTGCAACTCCCCAGGTGGCGTAGTTGGCTATATTATATAATTATCCATACCGCCCTGCTACAAATTGGCGTGGGTCGGCAGGACGTACAGATCAAAGGCAGAGACGTGTTTAGCTTTATTTTTGTATTTTTCTGTTCTGTTGTTAATTTGTTTGGTTTTTGTTGTTAACTTGTGTTTCTTTTGTTTAAAGCAAAGCAGAGCAGCAGGGGGTATCAGTGGACGTGAGAGGACCCATTGGTCGCCTAAACGGGCTCCCTGGTTTCCACTTCAGGACCTGTGTTGTGTTCTCAATTTGGTTGTAAGTGTGGAAGTTATCTGTCACCGCTATGGAGGCGGAGCTGCAGGAGCTCAGGGAGCTAGTGGCTCAGCTAAGGGCAGATAATTGTTCATTAAGACAGGAGCAGAGAGATACACAGCCAGGTACTAGTATAGTTCCCTCTGACGTGTCAGCCCCACCTCCTCCGGCACCCCCGTTGGGTGGTGCTGGTGCTCTTGCACCAGAAAGGTTGGTCTTTGTGCCGCGAGATAGAAAGTGCCCATATTTCGGGGGCAAGTCAGGTGTAAGTATAAATGAATGGGTGGAAGAAGCACAGGCTTGTATGCGTGCTCGCTATCTTTCGGCCCTAGACCAAGCTTTTTTCTTATTTGATCACCTAGAGGGTGAGGCACGAGAGGAGATAAAATATCGGCCTGTTGCGGAGAGGGAGGATCCCAATCAAATCATTGGCATTCTAAAAGATCTATATGGGTGTTCACAGTCCTACGTAGCTTTACAGGAGGCATTCTTCTGCAGGAAACAGCAAGACGGAGAGACACTGCAGGAATTCTCTCTCGCTCTTATGAGCCTAATGGAGAGAGTCAGACAGCGTGCACCGGCTGGCATGTTTAATAGCGAAGCCCTGTTACGAGATCAGTTCACTGAACATGTCTTGGACAGCTCCCTTAGACGGGAACTAAAACAATTGGTACGTCGTAGTCCAACCAGTACCTTGTTGGCAGTTCGAGAGGAAGCGATTCGGTGGGAAAGGGAGGGCATGCCAGGGGGTGCGAGGGGTCGTAGCTATTCCGTTCCTTCGGCACATGGCACTCAGTACGCTGTTCATGGTGGGGCGCGCCCAGCAGGCAGTAACTCGCCTCAGCGCTCAGAGTTTACAGAGTTGAAGGAGATGCTTAAAAGACAACAGGAGCAGTTAAACCAACTCACACAGACAGTGTCACTCCTACACAGCACTCAACCGCCTAGTCGACCACCTCGTGGTGGCCCGGTATTCTGTAGGAAGTGTCAGCAGCCCGGCCACTTCGCCAGGGAATGCGAGGCCCAATGGTATCCCCCCTATCCTCCACCCCCCCCTACTGCCTTTCCACCTTCAGGTGGGGGCAGGCCGTCGCACCCTCGTGCACCGACGGAAAACTGACACCCACCGAGCTGCAGAGCCACAGTTCGGGTGGGGACCCCACCGGCTCGGGAGTTCTTACTGATGCAGGTATGATATCAAGTCTGATGTCATCTTGCCCACATTTGGATGTTTGCATGGGTGGCGTAAGTGTCCCTTGCTTGATCGACACTGGGTCCATGGTGTCTACAATGACTGAGTCCTTCTTCCGGCAGCATTTCGAACCCTGGGGGCGGGATCGTCTTCGGTCTTGCCACTGGTTGCAGTTGAGCGCAGCTAATGGCCTTCCTATTCCCTACGTGGGTTACATAGAGCTCGATGTGGAGCTTTGTGGGAAGTCGGTGCCAAAATGTGGGGTGTTAATCGTCAAAGATCCCCCCACCACTCTTACTTCTCCGGCGCCGGGGGTTCTGGGCATGAATGTCCTGGTTCGGCGTTATAGAGAGCTCTTTGGCCAGCATGGGGCAGGCCTCTTTAAAACACGGTCTGTGTTACAGGCCCCCAGTCTCATTATAGAGGCTTTACAACGGTGCCACAAGGCCGAGATTAAATCTACTGTGGGTGGCCTGGGACGGGTTAAGGTTCGTGGTAAGCACGCCTGGCGCATCCCTGGAGGCACGATGAAGCTGGTTGCGGCAACGTGTATAGAGCAGGAATCTCCCACCTCCGTCCTCTTTGAGCCCCCTGAGTCGGGCCTACCGGTTGGCTTGTTGGCCTCTCCAGCCCTGCTCAGAGTGACTCGAGGCACGGTCTACGTCCCCGTAGTCAATGTAGGGACTATCGATGTATTACTTTATCCACGGACTATCTTGGGCCATTTGAGTAGCACTCAGGTAGTCACCTTGCCTTCAGGTGTCACAGAGGTTGGTTCAGTTACCGCTACCATCTCCTCTACAACCGCGTCGACTTCCATACCAGAACAGATTGAGGCGCTTGATTTGGGTGCTCTGTCGAGCGAAGATCAAGGTCCGGCCAGGGCCCTGCTTCGGAAGTATAGTGGAGTGTTCTCTACTCACGAGGGGGATTTGGGTTGCACTGACCTGATCTCCCACGAGATCCCCCTTCTTGACGAGGCTCCTGTTCGTCATCGGTACCGGCGCATACCCCCCTCTGAATATGAGGTAGCAAAGGCCCACATCAATCAGTTACTGGAGAACCATATCATCAGGGAGAGTAGCAGCCCTTATGCGTCCCCCATAGTGCTGGTAAAGAAGAAAAACGGTAGCCTCCGCATGTGTGTGGACTACCGGGGGCTGAATGCCAAGACTAGGAGGGACGCATTCCCTTTGCCTCGTATCGAGGAGTCCCTGGACTCTCTGTCCGGAGCGCGTTGGTTTTCAGCCATGGATCTTGCCAGCGGGTATAATCAGGTGCCAGTCGCTGAGAAGGACCGGGCTAAGACCGCGTTTTGCACCCCCTTTGGCCTCTTCGAGTGGAACCGAATGCCATTTGGGCTCTGCAACGCTCCTGGGACTTTTCAGCGGCTGATGGAACGTTTGTTCGGGGACCAACAATGTCAGACCTTACTCCTCTACCTTGATGACATTGTCATCTTTTCTTCCACTGTAGCCCAGCACTTGGAACGGATGGAAATCGTTCTTGGCCGGCTGCAGCGGGAGGGCTTAAAAGCAAAGCTGGCGAAGTGTGCTTTCTTCCAAAAGGAAGTTCATTACTTAGGCCATGTCATTTCTAGCAAGGGAGTCGCCACAGATCCCAGTAAAATCGAGGCTGTCGCTGACTGGCGTCAGCCGGCCACAGTATCAGAGTTACGTTCATTCTTGGGCTTCGCCAGCTACTATCGCCGTTTTGTGGAGGGGTTTGCCAAAATGGCGGCCCCCCTACATGCACTGGTAGCTCAGCTGGCGGGGACGAAGTCTAAGAGGGCCTCCCTTAGAACATCAGAAAGAGACTTTCCTTCCTTCTGGTCCGAGCAGTGCCAGCTGAGCTTTGACGCTTTGAAGAAGACTCTTACATCCGCCCCTGTCCTTGCTTACGCCGACTTCTCCTTGCCCTTCATTCTGGAGGTGGACGCCAGCCACAGCGGGTTGGGCGCTGTCCTTTCCCAGGAGCAGGGAGGCAAGGTGCGCCCCGTGGCTTTTGCCAGCCGTGGTCTCCGTCCCACTGAGCGTAACATGTCCAACTACAGTTCTATGAAGTTGGAGTTTGTGGCGCTCAAGTGGGCTATGACCGAGAAATTCCGCGAGTACTTACTGGGACAACGGTGCCTCGTTTATACCGATAACAATCCACTTGCTCACCTGTCTTCGGCCAAACTGGGCGCGGTGGAGCAGCGCTGGGCCAGTGAATTGGCGCGATTCGACTTCGAGCTTAAGTACCGCTCAGGCAAGAGTAACCAAAATGCTGACGCGCTTTCTCGACAGCATCCATTAGGGCCTACGGCACTACAGGGGTTGGTTCCGGGGACAGCCCTTCCAACGATGCTGCAATTGGCGGAGCCACCGGAGCAAATAGCTCTGGCTACTCAGGCCACCATCACAGCACTGCCAGGCCATAGTTTGTCTGACTTGCAGACTTTACAGACAGGGGACGCGGTCATTCAAGAGGTTCTCGGGTACTGGAGGCAGGGGACGCGTCCAAATCCTACAGAGCGCAAACAGCTGTCAAAGACAGCGTTAGCACTGCTTGGTCAATGGGACCGCTTGGTTGAGAAGGAGGGTGTGGTCTACCGTAGGGTTTTCCGCCCGGATGGAGGAGCAGAGTCAGACCAATTGGTCTTGCCCATTGTCCTGAAGGACAAGGTCTTGACCCAGTTACATCAGGACCACGGGCATCAGGGAGTCGAGCGCACCACGGAGTTGGTGCGTCAGCGGTGCTATTGGCCCGGTATGTCCGCTGATGTGGCCCGCTGGTGCCTGGAATGCGAGCGGTGTCAGGTGGCCAAGGACACCCGACCGCCTGCACGAAGTTACATGGGCCACTTACTGGCTTCCCGGCCCAACGAGATTGTGGCCGTCGATTTTACCATCTTAGAACCTTCCCGGACAGGGTTGGAGAATGTCTTGGTCATAACGGACGTCTTCAGTAAATATACACTGGCCATTCCCACTAGCGATCAACGGGCGTCAACTGTTGCCCAGGTGCTGGTCAATGAATGGTTTTACAAACTAGGGGTCCCTGGCCGCATTCATTCTGACCAGGGCCGAAACTTTGAAGCATCACTCATCCAACAGCTCTGTAATCTGTACGGCATTCAAAAGTCTCGCACTACTCCGTATCACCCGGCTGGGAACGGACAGTGCGAGCGCTTCAATCGAACTCTACATAACCTCTTGCGCACTCTGCCCTCTTTTCGTAAGAGGGACTGGGTCGATTACCTTCCCCAGATGCTATTCTGTTATAACACCACCCCCCATCAGGCCACAGGCGAAACCCCCTACTACTTACTGTTCGGGCAGGAACCACGTTTACCTGTGGACTTCCTGTTGGGGAGGGTCCCGGAACCGGTAGCGGGTAGTGTAAACGCCTGGGTCATTGAACATCAGACCCGGCTTCAGATAGCTTTCGAGGGGGCTCGGGATCGGTTGAAGGTTGTGGCAGACCGCCGGAAAGCGCATCATGACCTCAAAGTCCGGGACCCGTCCTTGGAAGAAGGGCAGCTAGTTTATCTTCGTGACTTTGGTGTAAGAGGCCGCCACAAAATTCACGACCTGTGGCATTCCGAAGTCTATAGAGTACTTAGAGCGCCCATGCCTGGTGGGGCCGTATACACTATTGCGCCGGTCAGTGACCCGAGCAGAGTGAAGCATATCCATCGCTCCCTCCTCAAACAACGGATTGGGAGAGAGTCTCCGGTCGGCACCTCCCCAAGTGACCAACGGATCGAGAAGTCACCTCCCTTGCAGTCACCACCCTTGGCGGGTGAAGACCAGAGTGATGGAGACTGGTTTGTTCTGTCTTCAGACATGCCTCAGTCCCGACTGGTCCCACCCGCAGGTCCACTTCTAACAGGGCCTCCCCTGTGTCCTTCTAGCCAACCAGATTACATCTCGGTTGGGCCTGCTAATCCGAACGAGCACCCTGCGGTATTAATAGACTTACATTCAGGATCCTCTGTTCCTCGGTTGAACGAACCTTCCGGCAACAGAGACAGTGATCCACAGATGAGTCCAGAGTATGGGGAACCTCACGAGGGTGATTTGGTCCCCATTGTGCTGGCGGCTCTTGAACCAACTGCGGTTGTGCCTGTGGACTTAGTTGAGTCCAACAGGGTACTTCCACTCTCTAGATCACTGGTCTCTCAACCGGAGGATCCATCCAGTAGTGGCGAGGCTGTCCAACGCCGAACTTCCAGGTCTACAGCTGGCCAACATTCCAACCTGTTCCATCTTCCACAGGCAGTGGATAGAGGACTGGTCTCCACCCCTGTTTCGGCATCGAACGCTGTCTCAGCCTTGTATAGACCCTGGAGTTAGGGTTTGGTCGTGTTGGGATAAGTCATCGTCGGGCCGACGATGCAATTGGGTGGGATGGATTGTAGCAGTATGGGCGTGGGTTCCCACGCTGCCATCCTCCGCCCACTCATCAGTGGGCTGATTGACAACAGTATTAAGGCAACGCACCCTCAAACTCAGTTAGCTGTCTGTCTGTCTCCACACCGGTCCACTACATGTTCAGGCTGGCCTGTTGGGCTCTCCTGTCGGTTACTGCATCGCGCACCAGCGCAGGTATGTCTCTCCGTCTTGCTGTTTATGCAACTGTCTTGTACTGTGTGGCGCATGGTCGTGAACTTGACCATGACCGTTTGTGTCATTTGTAGCCTCGGTGTGTTTATCCACCTCGTCGGCGTTTTACGCCCAGTCCGGTGTTGGCTTCACGCTGCACAACGGGTACGTTGGTGGTCCTTCCTCTCCACATTATAACCAATTAATTCTATGTCATAGCGGCACTATAATAATCATGGCCTTTATATTACTACAGTTATTCCTACCGGTGTCCGCCGCTGCAAGCGGGCCATCAGGGCTTCCGCCTTTGCTGCATAGCGGTACGTCACTGTGTGTTTCTCTGCTCCTGTCTTAGTGAACATTAGTATTATAAATTGGTAGAGTGACACGGCCACTTATCGTTTCAGGCACTGTGATACCACCTGCTGCTCTGCTGCTTTTGATTCACCCACGTCTGTATAACAAACCCTTCCTATTGACGCTCCTCGCTGAGGTTCTCCTCTCCCCGTTCCTAAACGGCGTGGACCAACTGGCTCAGCTGAGCGTACACCCTCATATGGGTTTAGAGCATTATTTCCTGACGCAAATGTCCCCACTCAGGCTCTCAGCCAGCCTTATTGTTTAGTTGTTTATTATTTAGCGTTATTGCTCATTCTGTTTATTTGCTTATTATTGCTTTCGTTTGGTTATTTAGTGTTGCCTATTTTGTTGTTTATTGTTTATTTCTTATTTGGTTATTTGCTTATTTAGTATTATTGTTTATTTTGTGGTTATTTACTTTGTTTGTTCCCTACAAATACGGCCTACAGACGGCACTCTAGTATAATTATACCTATATATATATATATATATATATATATATATACTCTATAATAGATATATATATATATACTACCAATTGTAATAGATAGATATATATATTCTGATACTAATTGATTAAGTCTTATGTTCTTGGCACCACTTAAAGCTTGATCTCCTATCTTGCAGGCCTGTGGCTGGGGACCCTTTGGCGTGAGGGAGCAGGTGGCGGCTGCCCAGTGGGTTGTGGTAATCCTCCTTCCCCCTTTTGCTTTGCTGTGTTTATAGTTTGAAGTTGTTTTGCTGTGCCATATCGGGGAGCCCTTCCTCTGGGTCAGCCGGCCTGCTCTGCCTCCCCCTTATCCCCCAGCACTGGTCCTATAGGTTTTATTATGTGCATTGCCCCACTGGATTTTAGCATATTAAACGTTTCTGCTATTTTATTATTGATGAGTTTACTCTGTACCATATTTACAAATAAAGCTTTTTGTACATTGATCTAAAACACTGTTTCTGCCTTTTATCATTTATGTACCACGAACTTGTGTGAGGAGTAATAGATGTTCAGGTGTTTGGTTTATATTATAAATATTTCCTGGGGTGCAACTCCCCAGGTGGCGTAGTTGGCTATATTATATAATTATCCTTACCGCCCTGCTACACTGGCATCAAACTCGGCCACAGTTGCCAAGGGAGTGTCGCCTGGGCCAGGGGCTATTGCCGCTAATGCAGCTGCTGTTGCTACCACTGTGGAGATTCTTGCTGCTGCTGCTGCTGTGAGGACGGTGCCTGGGCCTGCTGCAACTGGTGCCACTGAATGGGCCTGTTGCCCAGGCGCTGCCTGGGCTGTTACTAGTACTACCCAGCTGCTGCCCTCAACATCACAGTCCACCGCTGCTTCTACTGCCCTGCTGCTACATTTACCAACACTGCCCTCGTCCGCTGCTGAGGGGCACTCATCAAACCTGTTAAAGAAACTGGTCATTTCATTGGCCTGCTCCCGGTACCCTGTCACTGCTGTGCTCGCAGAACTGTAACCGGTAATCTTCTTGTAACCCCCAACACCTCCCGGTTATTCTGCTCCAGGCAATCCTCAAGTTTGCCCCAATAGTTGTCCCTCGCCTGTGCTTTTTTTTTGTCTAATAGGGCTACTTATGGACTGGTTTATCTATGGCTTGTTATTAGAGAAGCAGCAAACATCTTTAAAGGGCCGAACTTGAAAAAGTCTGCGGTGCACTGACAAAGGCTATCAGTGTCCTCACCATGGTCCCTAATGAACACATCCCTCAGTTCCTAAAATATTAATGTCTGAATTCCACTTCTTTAATGATAGAGATGCCAAGCTGGGGTTCATGTGTGACTTTGCATCTTAATGGTGACATTAAAGCAAAGACATATGAGTTCTTCAGATACAAACAATGTGTTTGATCAGACATAAGGTTCATGTTCATGCTGAGTTGGCAGATGCATTTTAAGTGATTACTCTTTGAAACATTGCCAGTGCATATCGTTGCTGTCGGGTGGAAACCTTGTATGTTCCTATTATTATTTTTAAAACATTTAAAAATTGTGAAAATAGCCGATCTACAAGCTCACAACGCAACTTTGTGAGCTTGTAGATCTACTATTTTCACTACTTTTGTGCAACACTCTTGTATGATGAAGCAGGGCACTCATTTTAGAAAAAAACGTTAAAAGAACGGAAAAATTATGGAGATACAAGTTTCTGCCGACAGCAACGATATGATCTTAATCGCATCACAATAAAACTGTAATAAGACAAGACAAGAAGTTGATGAAAACGTATACTTTCTATTATGACTGAAATATGTCATTGTGCACAGATTGACCTCTTGAGCTAATATAAACAGTCTTGGTGTTTACACTGATGTGGCTTCTAACATCTGACACCGACAACTGTTCTCTAGTCAGTCTAGTGTCAACTAGGCCACAGATTGTGATAGGCCAGATCTGATTTATGCACTCATGGTAACACCTATGTTTAAGTATTGAAAGTGGTTTCCAGTGGTGGAAGAAGTACTACAATGTTGCACTTTAAGGAGTAGGCCTAGTTCACCCAAAAAATGACTTGTTTTCTATCAATTACACAATACAGCATTGAGACTTTCATGGAGACTTTTTAGTTTTTTTTATCTTATTCCTTATTCCTAAGCCAATAATTTGATAACTGGCGTAGTCTCCAGTAGGAGACACAAAGAGTCTCCTTTGTGTCTCCTACTGGAGAGACCGTCGGTCATCAAATTATTGGCTTAGGAATGTGTAATTGACAGAAAATAAGTCATTTTTGGGGTGAACTACTACTTTAAGTAAAAGTATCAATACCACAATCTAGAAATACTCAGTTACAAGTCCGGTATTCAAATTTTAGTAGTAAAAGTACAAAAGTGTTGGCATCAAAATATACTTAAAGTACCAAAAGCAAAAGTACTCATTATGCAGAATGTCCCATTTCACAAGTTTAATATCTATAAAAATATATATCCTATACATTTCCTTTGAAAATAGCTGATCTACAAATTCTAAAAATACCTCAAAAGTACAATATTTGAGTACATGTACTTAGTTACTTTCCACCACTGGTGGTTTCAGTAATATTTAGTTTTTGTTCAAATACGTTATTTGCTATTTGAGCTGCATAGCTCTATATTATGATAGCAACGACTGCTGTATAGAGTGTTTGTTCAGAAGGGAGTCTCCCCGTTTTTCTTAATAAACAGAAAATCTGGTCGGGATACCAATTTTATCCAATCAGTGTGAGTGAGAAGTTAACTCATGCAGGATAAACAAGTGAGATTGGAAGTGAAGTGAAGTGAAGTGAAGAAAATTTTTATTTGCAGGTGAAATTGGAACAGGAACACTATACAATTGAAGCTGATAAATGTGTAGGGTTCTCTCTGCTGACTGGAACATTTATTTTCTGTTTAATAAAAAACACCCCTCCCTTTTTTTCTGTATATATACGGTACATATAATATCACACCCCATTTAAGGCCTATGATTTTACAATGTTTTACCACTTTGGAGAAAGCTTTTGCCCCAGAGAAGGTAATAGGCCATTGATTGATTGATTGATGTACTTTATTTAGTAAGACATGAGAACAGTACATGACAGTACATAACAGTACATGGAAGTAAAAATTCACAATACAAGGTGTACTAAACTGGAAATCTCATTAAGCACTGAGCTTGTTTAAGATGAGAACCCCATGCACACAAATCATGATGACATATAAGAGACAGACAGATATACACACTACTATACAGAATGTCATACAATCAGTTTACAGGTTACTGATATGAAGAGTGAAAAATATGTACAAAAGAAGAAAGAGAGGCTGGGGGTAGGGGGGTAGGTTAGGTTAGGACATGTGGTAGGTTAGGACTTGGATAGGGGCCATTTTTGAATTGCAGCCTCCTGAAGGTGTATCTTTAGGGCAGTTTTGAAAGTGAGTAGGGTTTTACACTCCTTTACTCCTTTTGGTAGGGCATTCCACATTTTTGATGAATAGCATGAGAACGAGTTCATTCCCTTTGTTGAGCCAAATCTGGGTTGAACATGATTTGTGGAGCTGCCTCTGGTGTTATGATCATGGACTTCATTAACATTTTGTTAGTATTTTGACAAATACAGGGGGATCCCAATGTTGTGGTGTATCTTGAAGACCAGGCCCATAGCAAGTTGCTGTACTCTGTCCTCAACCCTAAGCCATCCAATCCTAGCAAAATGAGCAGGGGTTAGATGGGTTTTGTGATTGAGGCCAAGAAGTAGCCTTACAAGTTTGTTTTGGGATGTTTTGGAGCCTTGTTTTTAAGGCCTTGGAGGTGTTGTGATACCATGAAGTGCATGCATAATCATAATGACCTTGTATGAGGGCCCCTGCAAGAATCTTCAGAGTATTCTTACTGACTAGACGATCAATCCTCCACAAATAGCGTGTTGTTTGGTTGACCTTTTTGATCACTCTTTCTGCGTTTTTGTTACCGGAGAGGTTTGCCTCCAAGATGGAACCCAGGTAGGTAATTTCCTCCTTTCTTGTAATAACATCATCACCCACTTTGATCGTGAAACTCTCAGCCTTGCTAAGGTTAGGACTGGACCCAAAGAGGATGGATTCAGTTTTACCCAGGTGTAATGAAAGTTTGTTGTCGGAGAGCCAGATGCAGATCTTGTTGAGTTCAGTGCTGAGAGTTTTCTCAACCTGCAGCCTGTCCCTGTCTAAGACCAGCAGAGTCGAGTCATCTGCGAACAGGAACAGTCTGCAGTCGCAAGCTGAAGACATATCATTCACATATATCAGGAACAGTAAAGGTCCTAGTATACTTCCTTGAGGAACACCACAAGTCACTGGGAGGGGAGGGGACTGGGTGCCGTTTACTTCCACCACTTGCTCCCTCCCTTCCAGGTAGGATCTCATCCAGCTCACCGACGTATCATCAAAACCTATTGGCCATAATGGCCAATGAATGGAAATGGTGGTCCATTGTTATAGGCAACAAGTTAGTGCACAAAATCCCACACCCCTGCTATTTGCACAGCAAACAACTAAACTGTCTTTGATGATGAACCCCCCTTTGAGGCCATGAAGGAAATCACATTTTCACTGTGACTCAAGTTACTACTATTTACTATTTCACAATATACAAGTAGTAGGCTACTTTGTCCCAAGTATTGAATTAAAAGACCAGCCCCTGTCTTTTGTCTTAACATTGGCATCTGCACTGAACTCTGCACTCTGCACTCTGCAACTCTTTGTTAGACCAATCTGCAAAGCTGTCAAAGGTTATGTAACATTATTACTTAGAGGCCCCTATTTAAAAGTGAGAGGTGACTAAGTTTCATAATAAACAAAGTTTACTTTAACTCAGGTGGCCCCCAGGTGCCCCCCCCCCCCCCCCCCAATGGTTTAGGCTACGCAAAACTACAATCCCCACAATGCAAAGCGCCGCGGCCACATTTCGGGACGGGTAGTGCCGAGGTGATGCTCAGGGACAGGCAGGGGGGGCCTACTATGGGGGGGGGGCAGGTTTCTTTGAGGGGAGGAGGAGGATGCGCGTATATTACCGACACTGAAAGAACGTATCGTACTAGCGCTGCACCGTTTTACCACCGGAATGACCACAAATAGTTTGGATTTGTAGATGTTTAATCTTCTTTCAGACAAAGGAAGTTGCACCTATGTTTCGGTTTGAGTAGTTGCGCTACTCTTTTAAGTTCTCGGAACACGCGATCCGGTGGATATAGCAGTTTGTTTTTGGTGGGGAAAGTTTTCAACATTAATCTCAGTCTGCCAGTCGTCTGGTCAACTGCCCCCCGCCAATGAATAAGGTGAGTTCTAATTCACTTGTTTGTTTTCATTTCATTATTGTGTGTCTCTGTCTGACTGTCTACCGTGTGTCTGTAGTATAGCGGATGATCCTAATATATAAATATGTATGTGTTTTAGATACGCTTCTGGTTCTCTTGAGAAAAATTAAAGAATTTACGATCTTCTTTTATTAGAAGAATGTATTAGATTTCAGCAACAACAACCAAAAATACGATTTTGGTCCTCAAACTTGAGACGTGAAAACTTTTTTGTCTCCTATTTTCTTTTATTGTTGTAATACAAAAAAGAAGAAGAAAACAGTCGGCTGTCTCGCTGTGATAGGGATATTTCTAGCCATGGTTCACATGACGCTTGTATACAAGCGTCATGGTGCCGAGTCCCCCTGGTCTAAAGTTATGTTCTATTTTTTCACATTGCCATCTCTCACATAAACATAAACGTTCAGATTTCAAATATAAAGTGCTTACCACCGAGCCATGGATGTTGCAAGGCGATGCGGACCGCGATGAGTACCCGTATCTCCCGTATTGTTCAATAAAAAGCATTTTAATCCCATCGCCGGCCATTTTCTCCAAATTGTCTCCGATACTTTCAACCATGCGACACTAATGGTTGGGAGGTGTATTGCACTCTGATACATTACAAAACAAAAAAAAAAAAGAAAAAAGAAAATGGCCGGCGATGGGATTAAAATGCTTTTTATTGAACAATACGGGAGATACGGGTACTCATCGCGGTCCGCATCGCCTTGTAACATCCGTGGCTCGGTGGTAAGCACTTTATATTTGAAATCTGAACGTTTATGTTTATGTGAGAGATGGCAATGTGAAAAAATCGAACACAACTTTAGACCAGGGGGACTCGGCACCATGACTGTCATGGTATGACAGTCATGTTTCAGGGCTAGGATATTTCACTTTCAAAAAAACTTTGGGTCATTTTATCATCTACTCAGGCTTTTGTGAGCCCCCCAGACCGTTTTTAAGTTGCTTGATTCAGTATTTAGATATTTGATATTCATTTTATCAGACACGCCCCCTTCCTATACAAACCCATTATAACTTCAAACTCCATTTGTTAGATTCATCGAAAACACCCGTCCTTGGTTGTGGTGACTCACCCTGCCCTCCTAATACGCGAGGGGGCCGTGTTTTTTCGATAACTTTTTTAATTTTTTAAAAATATTTTTTTGGAAAATGAAAAAAATGTAGTACAATAACACTTTTTAATAAAATAAATTAAAAAAGTAATCAAAAAAACATGGCCCCCTCACGTATTAGGAGGGCAGGGTGAGTCACCAGAACCAAGGACGGGTGTTTTCGATGAATCTAACATGTTAAAAATGGAGTTTGAAGTTACTTATAATGGGTTTGTATAGGAAGGGGGCGTGTCTGATAAAATGAATATCAAATATCTAAATACTGAATCAAGCAACTTAAAAACGGTCTGGGGGGTTCACAAAAGCCCCAGTAGATGATAAAATGCCCCAAAGTTTTTTTGAAAGTGAAATATCCCTTTTTAACACCTCCATCCCCACGGTGGGGGGTGCTGCTACTAGGCCCAAACTGAGCACTCCTGAAAACAGACTGGAAAGCACTTTCTTTAGGTTAATAGTTTTATATTTCCAGTAAAAGCAGTAGCCTACTAGAGAGGTTAGGTAAGCTACTGTAATGAATACTAGGCTACTCATCCTTTTTGGATGGGCTGATTGAAACACCAAAAGACATCCCCTTTGCTCAAAGGAGAATTCATGTAACTGAGTTAGGTAAAATTCACTTGTGTTTGAGCAGCTCTCAGTATGCATTGAGAGCAAACTGGAACAACAACAAAAAACGACAACATAAACTAGGGTTTAGGCCTAATATAATTAATTGCCTGTAAATTAATGCACAGTCTGGAATTGCTCTTTTGACATCTTAAACTTTGTGAACATCTTGGCTTGGGGCTTGAGTTATGCAGCATTGATATGTGTTTTCAACCAGAAGATATGTGTTGTGAGTTAGTTTATCCATCCTTAGCCGTCTTTGTCAAGTGAAGTGATGCCAGTCATCTCAGTAATAGACAGACTGTCTGACAAAACTGTGCTGCTTTGTTTCTTGTGCCTAGTGTGAAACTAAATTAACACTTAACACAATATCCTTTGATACAAGCAGGACACATAAATAATCACTAATGGTGAAATTCAGTGTTGTTGCTTTTTAGATGCTCAAAGGGCACAAACAGAGAGGACTGCATGTTGAAGTCTGGCTTTATTGAAATGATGTGTGGACTTCTGTTTTGTTTTAAATATTTTAAAATGAGATGGAGAAAATAGATGGTTGAGGAAAAGGAAGAAAACCACAGGGAATTGCAGCATAAGATGTTTTCTCTTGAGCCACCATCTAGGGAAGTGTGGAATTCTCCTGCCCTTTAATTTACTACTAGGCAGCTCAACTGGCACAGAAATTATTGTTGAAGCTGTATAATCAATCATACCTACAACCAGTAAGTCCACAGAGAAAGACCTGGCAAGGCGTCCTATCCTTTAGACCTGAGCCTGAATGCTGTTTGGTAATCGACCTATGATTAGGTTTGGACTAGTGGGTTTAAAGCTTTTTAGAGTTGTGAGTGCAACGAGCTAGTTATTTATCTGATAAACAGCTCTTTAAGGAACATGTTACAGTAACATTTTTACAGGGTTGTGTTAGGTTGTTTTTCATTTGTTGTTGATGTAAAGTGTGGCGTGCAAATAAATGAGTTGATCACTGGTATACTACCAAGGTTTCAAGTTTCATTATTATTGGGACGCCCCATACCAAACATTTTCAAATTCAGGCAGTATTGACTGAATGACATGCAATGTCATCTTGACATTGATTTTCACTTTCCAGGACCCATGCAAGCTAATTAATGTCATGCTATTGGGAACCTACAGACTAGAAGTTGTGTGTTACTGTCTGACTTTGACGAGGAAAAACCTGGAGCTTTTTGTTTTCTTGAAAACAGTAGCTTGGGGGGAATAGTCAAATGGAGCTGAATTGCACCTTCATGGCAAAAAAAGGATATGTGCGCCAGCCGCCTTGCCTGTTCCTGGGAATGCAGGATTGACTGGGGTTGGCCTACAGAATTTATGCATGGATGCCATTGAACAGTAATTATGGGGCTGGCCACACTTTGGCGTAAGCCAGTAACCAGTGTCATTGTATGATGACAGAAGCAAGATGTGTCTTCCATGTAAATATCCACTAATCTAAGCCCTCTGATTTGGCAGATTTTCAGAAATTATGTGATCCCTAAAGAACGTAGAAAAACAACTAGGTTTTTCCCTGATGTTTGATCTCCTTGGGTGTTAAATTCCCTAAGTTTCATTATGTTAACACTGGGAGCTGGAGAGTTGATAAGCTTTTTATGATTTTGAAAATCAATGGATATTATGTCACGTTGCGTTTGTCCTAAATTAATACAAATAATGGTTTAAAATATATAAATTAATCATTGTCTGAATCTACACTGCAGTGTTTGTACATTAGAACTAGCCTATATGTGTACTGGGTTCTCAAAAATATAGTTGGTACTCAAAACAATCAGACAGCCTATATGTGCAAATGCTGGGGTCCTCAGTATATAGCCTGTTATTTATTTTTATGAAATAAATTCCTTGTGATCTGTATTCTGATATATTTTTAAAGCCTTGATATCAATCTATATAGCCAGTTCTTAAACATTTAGGGAAGTGTTACTTCTTACTTCACCGTTACTACCTTCACCGTTACACTGACTGCAGCCTTAAAGAACCACTCACTGCTTACTGACTCAAGGTGTTTTTGCAAATCTGAATGCATTCATTGCTGCAAAATGTGCTTGGAAAATGTCTTCCAATACAAATCAAAATCCCAAAGCATTTTTACAAATGGTATAAATTTGAGCAAATGATTTTCCACTTTCCAAAGTATATGCATTCACTTTTGAAAGTGACCTATGTAACCTGTGAGAACTGTTACAGGCTGTCTGTCCCTGTAATTACATAGGACAGGTTATCAGGGGAGTGAACAGTTGTCTTTGAATAAAATACAGATTGGTATTAGGTCTTTGAATCCATTAACAAGCAAGACACTTCAGAACATTTTATGTACGTATTCTTTTTGTTTTGGTCTGACGTCAACAGCAAGCTTTTACTAATGTATAATTCCTCTGTAATGAAAACATAAAACTACTGAATAAAAATGTAAGTTAATTCAACAAAAGTAAGTTGGACTAAACCTAATCATATAGGATGCAGTTGTGTGATTTAGGGTTTTTGCTTGGTCACGTTTGGAAAGTTTTGATTTGATTTTGATTTGAATATTCTGAACTTCCTCAGTTGTGAATGTAAGGAGTGTACAGCTCCTCTCCATTTAGATACTGGGAATATTCTCTCCATTGTTTGTTCATCATTAATAGTGTGTCTGAACAACATTTAAGAAGAACCTGAGTGGCAACCATAATCAAGTCCACCTTTGCAGTCAATGGACATATTATTTTGAGCCAGACCGATATTGGCCGATATATCGACCACGATTACTTTTTGTACGACATCAGTATCAGCAATTATGCAGCCGATGTGTCCTGATTTTTATACTTTAAGGTAGCCAAAAATTCGTATGCCTTTCTTCTCCCCAATTTATTCGTTATGCCAATTTATTCCTCTACACACACATGTCTGTGTGTTGTCATTGCTGTTGTACCCTACTGGCTCACCTGCCAGTGAGGAGCCCCTGCCGGGAGGACGTAGCGCCTCCAACTCCTCACGCCCAACACTCCCTGCAGACAGGTGCCACACCAAAAAACGTTCATTTCAGTGTTCGAATGATTTTGTTCATGTTCACGCCACGGCAGTGATCCGTTCAAATTATTCGTTCACGTTCAACGTTCAGTATCACTTCCGGACCGGTCTCGGCGGAGCGCATGGGCAACTATATGCATGCAACTGTGTGCATCCGACTGACATGACTGCACAGAAACAGCACTGAAACAGCACTGTCATTCACGCTCTTCTTGGTTATATAATAATCTGTAGAAGTAATAAATAGCTACAATAAATAATGTAAAGATTTTTTTTGGGAAGAATAGCGGGGGGACGGGGGAGCATGAACGAAAGCCTGAACGTAACCGTTTCAAGAAGTGAACTAGTTCGTTCACGTTCACGGCAGAAGATCGAATCATTTAGTGAGTGCATTCTATGTGACTCATGTATAGTAAGCCACAGGTTGAGCCGATGCTTCGACGTGAGCATAACATGACGGAGCATTCTGTGTCCCACACTTGAAGACACTGTTTTCATCCCTCAATTATGGACTGTTGTCTTAGTGGTCATGTCGTGGGCCCAGGGAACGTGGTCAGCTGCGTGCTCTCGGGACTTCCTTCTGTCTGGCAGCAGAAGTGGATTCTTGGATCCTGCCCAAACACTGACTCACTGCTTACAGGGCTGGGATGACCAAGCTGCTTTATCCCCATGGACCCCATGATCCAACTCAGCTGCCGGAACACTGGCCCATTCTTGGAAAGTGAAATTGAATTGGTTTGTGAAGAGAACACAATGAGTGTTTTAAAGAAGGACGCTCACAGAAACCACTAGCTCCTCAAAGAAATCAAAAAAGCTTGCATGTCTTGTTGGCGTAGACCAAAAAGTGTATTTAAGTTGTCATAATTTCTCTGTCTTAAGTACGTCAAACTTTGTGTTTACTGAAGGAGCTTTCACATGTTTTGGGGGTTTAGCGTGATTGTGATGATTTTTTAATTTGATCGTAAACTGCAAAATCCTGAATATTAATGTAAACTCCAGAGAGTTTTTAGAGAGTACCTACTGTTTTCAAGTTTGGCTTGTTATCAAGAGTGTAGGAGCCTTACAACCAGCATTTGTTTCACACAAGTTGAGAAGCATGGCAGCAAATGGTGGTTGAGGCTCATGTTGGGTTTGGGACCAAAACCAACTGTTAGGTGATAGACCTTTGAGTGTGGAAATGATGGCTTGGTGGTCTCTACAGGGGTGTCACAGAACAGACCTTAGTTTTTTTTTGGTCCTTAACAAATTCCTCAAGGGGGATTATGGGGGTTAGGGGCAAGTGTTAATCTCAATGGCCAGATGCTGCAGAGGTGATGATGCGAGCAGATGTGTATCCGAGATTCACCCGCTTCTGCAGTATGCCCATTTAGACCAGCTTTCTTTAAATACAGTATGATAATGAAAGCAATGACATCAGACTAAGAATGGTTTGAGTAGCCATGGAATAGACCCAACTTTGGATTCAGCATTTTTAAATCACAGGGCAATCTCAAATTAGTTTAGAACTAAACATTAATTGAGTCTGCAAAAACTAAAACATTATTCTTTATAAATGTGTAAGGCTGATTCACTATGCTTGTGGTGTTATTTTCTTATCACATACTGTAGTGTGTGTGCACTGTGTACAAGTAGGCCTAAATACTGCTAGTACTTTGAAAATACAAAACGTTTTTTGATGAAAGGGGAACTGTTTCTGTGCCAACAAGACAATTACTGGAGCTGATGTTTAGTCTACACTACAGCATATAGCCTAATCTTAATTGTGGAAATACTCAGTAATGCCCGCCCTCTCTGTTTTTGAGGAACCATAAACCAATTGTAAAAGTAAAAAATGTGATTCCACACTCTCAACACGGATCATAAATTGTTTCTGACACATTACCCCAAAGCTACAGTTTATACTGATAACGGCATTAGAGAAGCAGGAAGTTTGCTAACAAGCCCACACGCTCATACAATTGTGTTTGTTTTAATCTTTTCAGCCTAGCACTGTGAATGACCCAGTGCTGATGCACCAAAAGTCTGAAGGGAGGTCCACTCGCAAAGAAGCCAGCAGTTATAGCTCCCTCAACAGGATGCTAGCGGGGCCAAGCTTACTCCTGTTTCTGGCTTTGCTCGCCCAGGTTTTACCAGCCCAATGCCGGCCGGCCAGTAATGATGAAGGTAAGATTCATTGATCCAGTCTTTCTTGTACTACTGTTTGTTTGTGAGGTAATTTTCTTCTGTTTACGTTAAGGTGCTGTAAGTGATGTAAAAAAAATGTAAAAACTATATCGTAATCATAAGCATCAAAAATCATGAGCAGTAATCATTGCTCAGCACGGAACCCACCAAAGAAGTGTCCGCACACGCTTTTTTATTGCACGCATAGGTTTGTGTGCGACTGTTCTCGCCAATCCCAGCCAAACTGGGACGTCTGGTCCTATGTATTTCTATGAGCGGGGGGAAAAACTCTTGACCAGTGGAAACGGCTGCATTCATTAACATGGAGGGGAAGAAAAGCAACTCTTTAGGAAACAGAAAATACATTTTCAGGTGGGTTACAGATTTCATCCAATCAGTAGACAGAACCCCACAAAGATAATTTATCAGCTTGTGTTCCTGTTAATAATTTGTCTACTCATTTCTTTGTTTCATCAATTTCACTTGTGTATCCTGTTCTCTCTCCTGATTGTAAGGAGCACTGTGACTCTGAGCTGATGCACCAAAAGTCTGAATGGAGTTCGGAGTCGCTCTGGATAAAGAGCGTCTGCTAAATGCCTAAATTGTAAATTGATTGGATGAAATCGGTATCCTGACCTGAAAATGTATTTTCTGTTTACTAAAGGGCTGGACAGACATGGAGATCCCTGTTACTGAACAAACCCTGTATATCAATGATTGTTATGGGAATATAGAGCAATTTTATACATATTTTCACTTAATGCATCGTTAACTCTCATTAATCCCCTTATTTGTAAATGTATTTTTTTTTAAATAATTAATTGAGCTTTGTTGATGGAATTGATAGTTAGATGTACATATATTGTCATTTAGATGATTATTGGCACGGCCCTCTGGTAATTAGGGCTTTAGTTTTAGGAATGTTATCTCACTGTGTCTCTGGCCTTCTGGTAAGATTTGCTTCTTTGTTGTGTCAGTGATCCCCCCCACCGCCATTTCCCTGTCTGATGTTGTTTCATCGGGCTTTACTGACTCTGGTGTGGCTAGTGAACTGTTGTTTGCAACTAGTAGCAATGCCCTTTTGTCCTAACTAAATCAAGCTTATCAGCTTGAGAAAAATGTTTCCTCCAGACCTGCTGAAAATTGTGAAGCTGGTTTCAATTGTTATTTTGCTGTTAAAGAAAAGGTAACTAAAACCTATAACTTAAAGTTTGCTTAGGAAAAAGGTTATCCTGGCCGGGTGGTTGCACAAGTTCAGACCTCAAAAGGGGAAAGACACATTGAAATTGAATCCTTGAAAATGTGTCTCATTACATTACATTACAGTCATTTAGCAGACGCTTTTATCCAAAGCAACCAAGAGTATACCTAGCGCTAAGGTAAAAGTGCAATATATCAGCTACCTACTTTCTTAAACAGATGAGACAAAATAGCAAAATCAAATGAGCAAGAGCTAAAACAAATAAGTGTATCGACTAAACAAGATCCAATAAAACAATACAACAATAAAACAAGTGTTCGTACAACTAGTTAACAACAAGTAGGCCAGGCAAGAGGAAGGGTAGTGTTTCCTGAAGAGGTGGGGTTTCAGCCTGCGGCGAAAGATGGGCAGTGACTCTGCTGTCCTGACATCAGTGGGAAGTTCATTCCACCACTGTGGGGCCAGAACAGAAAAAAGTTGTGACCGTGTGGATTGGCCAGAAGGACCCTTGAGTGACGAGGCAATCAGTCGCCCCGAGGTGGCAGACCGAAGTGGTCGGGCAGGGGTGTAGGCATCGACCATAGCCCGGAGGTAAGAAGGAGCTGTTCCTTTCACTGCCCTATAGGCTAGCACCAGGGTTTTAAACTGGATGCGAGCCGCTACGGGGAGCCAGTGTAGAGAACGGAGAAGGATAGTTGTGTGGGAGAACTTGGGGCGGTTGAACACCAGACGAGCCACAGCTTTCTGAACAAGCTCCAGAGATCTGATGGCAGATGCCGGAGCACCAGCCAGGAGGGAGTTGCAGTAGTCCAGGCGGGAGATGACAAGAGCCTGGATGAGCACCTGGGCTGCCTTCTCCGTGAGGAAGGGGCGAATCCTCCTGATGTTGTAGAGGAGGAATCTGCAGGACCGTGTCACTGATGCGATGTTTGCTGAGAACAACAGTTGATCGTCCAGGGTCACACCCAGATTCTTCGCAGTCCGAGTTGACGTCACCACAGCATTATCAATGGTGATGGCCATGTCTCGGTGCGGACAGCCCTTCCCCGGGAGGAACATCAGCTCGGTCTTGTCCAGGTTGAGCTTCAGGTGATGCGTCGACATCCACTCCGAGATGTCAGCCAGACAAGCAGCAATGCGTGCCTCCACTTGTGTCAGATGGGGGGAATGAGAGGATCAGCTGGGTGTCATCGGCATAGCAGTGGTAGGAACAGCCATGGGAGTGGATGACAGCACCAAGATATGTAGTGTAGAGAGAGAAAAGAAGAGGACCCAGAACCGTGAAACCGTGAACCGTCTCATGAAAGCAGTCCAACAGTGTAATAGCTGCCTGGACTTGTGGGTAGAATAGTTTTTGGATGTTTACCCTCAGCAGTCGGAAGTGGAGCCCAGCAAAAAGCTCAGCATTATAATTAGAGTAATTATGCACGAGGGTCTCTCTTGGGCTGTGAGCCCTAAAATAAACTTGCCATGGCTGTGTTTAAGCCAGCAGTGGGACAGGGAGGAGTAAATGACTCCCATCTGCAGCCCTAGGGCAACTGCCTGCCTGCTCCTCTGCTCCTTATGTAATGAAACGGTATTTGTTGTCACTGAGAGAGAAGTTAACTGCCAGGGAAACTATAAATAATTTGTTTTGTTTTTTTAAAGAAAAGGAGGTAAGATGCTACATTGAGTCCTCTCATCTTAAAAGATAGGGTTTCTGAGAAGAATGTTTTTCTTCTCAGGCGAGGAGATATATTGCAGCTGAGGGTGGGGGGGCAGTTTGATGCATTGAACCTCCACCCAGTTCTCAATCACCAAATGGCCAGGTACTATCTCTGAAGCCCCCCTTGCTTTGCCTCCTGCTTCCCCTGCTGCTTCCCCCACCAATTCTGCTTGGGAATGCATCACTGTGTCGTGGTGTGTGTGTGAGTGAGTGGACCACAATGAAAACAAGCCCCCTGTGGCTTTTTGTGTTATCATTTTAACATAACTTTTGACTGTACCTACATGCACTGTTTTTAATTTTTAAATAAAGTATTCAATCAATCAATCAGTGAGAAGAATGTCGGTATTTTTAGGGACACCAAGGAAAGAGCTTCTCTGCATTCTTGGCATCATTTTTATGATGCAAAACCTCTCGGATGCCTTTCATCTACGTATATGATTGCACACAACAAATTCTGCTTAAAATGAGATCTTCCTGCATATTAAAGTCACATTCATGTATGGTTTTGATAGCCACATTCTTAGTTATCAGTGTTGTGTAAACCAGTGATGTAGTTCCGGGGAACGGTACGCAACATTCACACTATCGCAACATCTGCCAAGTGGTCCGGGGAGGGCACCCGGGACCATAGTCTGAATCCGCCCTAAGTCACTCGGGCATGATGAGCTGGCTGCTAGTGCTGTTTGGCCATAAGGAAAGCAGCAGTCCACCAACCGTGGCAGGCTCACTGGCCCTCATTTATCAACGCGGTGCAGCCCAAATAATGGCCGTACGGCGAGATCACCGCACCTTTCGGCATTTATCAATATATCCTGACGTGGGCTTCATCCTACCGTAGGCTGAGATCTCACGTCTGGTCGAGACCAGTTGTTGACGTTGGCTGCGCCCGTTTATTCCATTCTAGACTTGCGGAGCAGAATTGTCTGACTGTCTGACAGGCATCTGGACACATAATCCACTCCTAAATGTATATCTACACTAATAAATAATAACATTTTATAAAGTAATTTAAACAAACTGCTTTAACAGTCATTCAGTTGCATTGGCTATTTTAAAATTGCAAGCTCAAAAACGTGTCGCATCGCGACGTGTTGTGAGCTTGTAGATCTGCTATTTTCAAAATATACAGCGCTTCTGCAAGCGCATTTTCGGGACTCCCGACGATCTTTTCATGGACAGTGAGGTGTACAAACTTACA
Source organism: Gymnoscopelus braueri (assembly GCF_963280865.1). Classification (NCBI taxonomy): domain Eukaryota; kingdom Metazoa; phylum Chordata; class Actinopteri; order Myctophiformes; family Myctophidae; genus Gymnoscopelus; species Gymnoscopelus braueri. Next base: position 38,301,084 of record NC_137608.1, on the reverse strand, counting down.
GTAGCTTGTCATATGTTATGGAGTTATGTCATAGAGAGTTTTGAAGACTACAACAACCTGGCTGGGTTAAGGATATAAACCCGACGCTCCAATCTCTTATTAACGTGGTGGTACGGGAATCACTGCCGCCCGTCCGAGTCTCACGGGGAATATCCTACATGACTGCTTGTGCACTGCTCGGTATGGGTTAAATAAATTAATATACAAACGTATTCCATTCATGGCTATGTGATTGGTATCATAATATGTCATTCATGTAGGCTACAAGCCTACGTGACAAAGATTGTACCGCTACGGTACGGATTACATGAAAAACACAGTTGGGCGTGTGTGTGTGTGTGTGTGTGTGTGTGTGAGTGAGAGAGAGAGAGAGAGAGAGATGCGTGTGCGTGTGCGTGTGCGTGTGTGTGTGTGTGTGTGTGTGTGTGTGTGTGTGTGTGTGTGTGTGTGTGTGTGTGTGTGTGTGACTTGACAGGCAGCGAGGCGAGGCGAGCCGGCCAAACTCTTTCTTTTCGGTTCTTCATGTCGTAAAATCGGGGTGTTTCCAGAATATTTAAGGGCGTGTTATTTAAATGACGCTCGTTTTCAGACGTGAGATTTATCAAAGCTCCGACCTGATGTACGCCAGGATTGGCTGTGTAGGATTTATTGATAAATGTGACTTCGACGTTGGTGTACGGCCGAATATATGGAAAAATATAAGCCGGTTTATACGCTCCGTTGATAAATGAGGGCCACTGACTCTGACCTTGTGCCTTGACTCCTACAGCCTTATCGAGCTCATGAGAGCTTACTATGTGCTTTCATGATGGATGTTTTTAGACCACCGTGACTCATTGACATTTACGACTATCGTGACACTGTGGTCAATACAATAATGAATGAATTTAAAGGAAGGCCTTGTTTTTAACATAGCAAATCATTACGTAGAAATGGTGTGATGTGATTCAAGGATGATATTGTGGATCTACAGATGATCCTCTTCTTTTTTTTGTTGCTGTTAGTCATTGTGATTAGTTTTTTGGCCGTTGTTAGTCTGAAAATTCATTTCAGCTGAGTGGAGATGTCGTGTTGTCATTAACATTTAACATTCCTATTTCCTTAAGAAAATTGAAAATTATATTGCTTGTGTGCACCATTGTAGAACTATTGAACTGCACCCTGTTAAACAACACAAATCAAATAAACATTCCAAATTCCTATATATATTCTATAGTTTCAGTAATAGAATTGGCATTGACTCTAAAGCATCTATCAGGACTTTAGAAACTTGTAATACAAAGTTTTGTGGTGGTCTTTTTGGCTATGGTTATTACAAATAAGCTACCTAATAAACATAAATGATCCTTTTGATTATTTCGTATGCTGTGATTTGTGTTTACTTTTCGGATGTACACTATTTGACTCTCCCTCACCCACATGTTAAAGGTTCAAGTTGCTTTAATGTCACATGAATATACTGTACCATACAATACAGTTGGTAGCAAGGCAATGAAATTATTGTTTACTAATCCAACATCTTCTAACCTTATGCCTTCCCTTTTAGCGATGGCTCCCCAGTGGGCTCATCCAGAGAGGATGAAGAAGCTCCTTGCCGGCCCGTTCCGGTTAGCAAGACTGTCAAGTTCCGTTGTCTTGCCAGTGGAAACCCAGTACCCACTCTCAAATGGTTCAAGAACGGCAAGGAAATCGACAGAGATCAACGCAATGGCGGCTTCATGGTAAAAAGATAAGTCATAAGAAGTGGTCCAATAAGCTCTGCCTCGGTGCCACCAGATAAATCGCTACAACTGCTCGGGGGATCCTTATCAAATCACTCTCAGCCTATTGGCCGCAAGTGCAGATGTGTTGTGATCTCATCGCCACATTAGATCACTAGCTACCCCCGTTGCACCACACCCCACCCCTACTTGAGCAAGGAAGGCTTTCCTGCAAGTGGAAAGCAGGGGGCAAGTTTCACACCTGACCCAGGAGACAATGCGAGGTGAAATCCTATAGGGAAAGGGCGTAGGGAGGAGCCTAAGTCCCTGGAGCCCAGAAGCCCCTAGTTCCTCTTCCTCTAGATCTTGGGTGGGCTCCATAACAACCGCTGTATCAACAACATTGACAGTTACTCACGCGTGTCCTGAGTCTGACTCCTGAACGCATACACTACAACGGATTTATTGGTAAAGGACAGAAGATGGACCGCGCAGTGCGTGACAGAGAGATACCATACAGAGAGAAGCTGAACGCGGACGCAAAGGCACGCTACCTGGAAAAAAGTCATTACATCTGTGCCCTAGATCAGATGTAATGACAGTGCCCAGTCAGTCACAATCATTCATTTTACCTGAAAAGAACAACGTTTTGTTGCTTAGTTGTGTAACCGAAATAAAATATAGTCATCTTGAGTACTGATTATTTATATATATATTTATAATATTATTATAGCGAAGTATTATTATTAATTTGATATTGTTCATTGATCATTGAGAAAGTGCACAACGGACCTGTTGCGATCAGTGTGGCCATATTTTGCGAGAGAAATAAGCAACTATGAAAGGTCTATGAAAACAAGCCCAAAAGGAGTGGCTTAGTGACATCGGCTACTTGAAAATAGCCGATCTACAAGCTCACGTGAGCTTGTACATAGGCTATTAAAAAAAACTCTTGCAATAAAATAAAGAATATTTTGAATATTTTTTAAAACATTCTAACAACACAAATGCTCCCTGGCACAAAACATTCTCATGAAAAGATTTGAGAACCACTGGTTTAGATGTATTTAAAAAATAAATAAAGCCTAAATAAGCAAGTACCTAAATAAGCCTAAATAAGCAAGTACACTTTGTAAATAAGGCACACACAAAAACGCAACCTGGAACTACCAATTTTACAAGCAACTTTACAGAAAAAGAAGCCCAAAGTCGCTTGTAATAACCCGACATGGCAACGCTGATGCTCGCCTTGCCCTCGCCTCCAACAGATGTTTATATTTTTGATTGTGTGCTGTCATGCTCGTTTGAGCTTATGTGTTTGGGAATGTTGTTGAAGGGTATGTTATTTCGTCAGCTGACACCCAAGCCATACTACATTTATTTGATATCTCCGACGTCTGAACACTTGCTGACAGATAGACAAGAGTCCCTGGCTGTTTACTCAGCCACCGTGACCGTGAGCCACCCACGTTAGACAACGTTTCTCAGACTGGACACATAGAGAAACACAATTTAGCTGTTAGCTCAATCTCATTGTATTTAAGATACCCAAGCCAAGCCATACGACGTTTCTTTGATATCTCCGACATCTGATCTCCATAGTGCAACAAGCATAGGACTAGTAGCCTACAGTGTTGTGGCAGCGCGTCAATCTACCCACCGAAAATGGTGGCCAAAGTGGGCCAGGTTACCACTGTGACGTCACGGTGACGTCGCTACGCCCGGTCCCTATACAATCCTAGCCATCTTTTTCAGGCTAGGATACTGTTGGCTGTCCTCATTCTGTGTTTCAGTACATCCGCTTTGAAAGTAATGGCGTCTTCAGTCATACGTATGTACACATTTTGTTGATGAAATTCTGGATGAGGTATGGCGACTGAGTCTATTATGGTCGATAAGTCTTTGGGTCACAGCCAGACGGCTCAGTGTCGTAGAGGAAATGAGTTGGCTAAACGGCTCACTGTAAAGGGTGTGGACCAGAGTTTACTTTGTTTCCCTCCATATAAAATAGTTTCTGTGAAACTTGGGGATGAACATAATTATTCACTCACTGAATTACTCACAGCCTGCGTTTTTATGCCATTGATCTTTTTTAATCTAATTTTATACAATATTAATATTTATGGCAAAACATAATTTCCTGGGCTACTTTCTCCCACTATGTTATGGCTTCACACAAGACTCATTAATTTCCTAATTTTAGATCTGGTCTCATTGTGCCCACTTTAAAATGTCCTTTTGCTGAGAGCGTAGCATGAGGACGTCAGAATAATTTGCAGTTACATAAATGTTCCAGTTGGAAAACTAATGCTGTGGACAACAGTCTGGATTTCATAAATAAATAAGAGCTGAATAATCATCCATATAAAGCCAGAACAGCCTAGATTAGCAGTTACTGTCCCAACAACCAATAATCGTACTTTTAGTGCTGTCCACAAGTAACTGTTAGTTGCTGCTGTGCATATATCGGCTTGCAGACCACACAATAGTAGAAGTACTGCCAGAACAATTAGTTTTCCTGTTTTATTGTGATTATGGCCGTTTTGCGGTAGTGCAATTGATATTGTGCTGTAATGTCATAGTTAAGACTAACTGGGTCTCTCAGTTTGCTTTTCATGTCCTCTGTCCACTACACATGTTACTGTAACCCAGAATTGGAAAATGCACACACAATTTTACAGTCATTAAGCATTCCATTTGATCATCTCCATCAGAGAAATCATGTAATTTAGGGATGTAACAGTTAATCGAACTAATTGATTTAACTGGTTATAAAAATATATGATACAATAATGATCCATAATCAATCCCTATTTTGGGCATGTCATTGTTGGCAAAAAGTTAAAAACAATTGCTTGCTCGCAGATCTAAAAGCACCATTTTTGCAAAATTCCGTTGTGAGTTAAGGATAAAATAACGCTTACGTTCTTATTTCATTCATTGATAAATATATATATATTTTTTTTAAACACACTTCTCGATTATTCGATTAATTGATAGAAAATAATTGATCATTGCAGCTATAAATCACTATGAAAAGGGGCACGGTGGCGCAGTCGGTAGCGCTGTCGCCTCACAGCTAGAAGGTCCTGGGTTCGATTCCCGCCGGGGACGCTGTGGGCGCTGGGGGCGTGTCTTCTCCTCCGCGTCATCAGCGCCCATACCCTAGGTGGGGTTGGCGAAAGGGCCTACTCTGTGTGGAGTTTGCATGTTCTCCCCGTGTCTCCTAGGGTAGTTAATACCCTCACAAAAACATGTAGTGATCCTGGTCGCTATACCGCCTCCCCCATGACAGCCGGGGCGCCTGATGGAGGGGAAGGGAACTGGTTGGAATAACGTGTTCCTTCCACACGCTACGTCCTACCAGGGAAACTCCCCCCTGTCAGGTGACAAGAAGGTCAGTTGGCTCTCATGCATTGAAGGAAGCATGAGCTCGGCCCTGGCCTCCCTACTGTGGGGGACTGGTGTAGTGCTGGTGTAGGGCTGATGTAGCGCCCAGGATCACTCTCAGATGTCTGTCCCCCGCCCCCCCACCACCACCCCTCCCTTAGAGAAGCTAGGCTGCACACTTCACCACCTGGCTGCTGTTTTTGCAGTCAAGGTGCAAAGGTTTGCATCGGCGGCTGGGGACGTCTCTCATCCCTCCCACACTCTGCCTTTTATGACCAGGCCTCTATTGTTCATACAGTCTACATATAGTGGAGCAGGAGGGAGGGAATAATGTTGAGCAAATGTAGGAAGCCGAGCGCAACACATCTGGCAACAGGCAGCTGGACATAATGCTTGCATAAGTAAGCAGGATAATAATATATATCTCACCTAAATCAACAAAAAGAAGGCAAAACAAAAATGGAATACAGTCCAGTTTTGAATTGGAGCGTCAGTCACTCTGTATCTTGCCATAAAGAATGTAAGTGCGTAGGACCCCAGTTGTTCTTATTGTGATCTAATTGTTCTTTTATTGTACACTAGAGACAAATGCACCTGTACTGTGTGTGTGAGTTTTTTTTTCTCTCCAGTGTTTCAGGTTGCGCCATGACTGAGATTAATTAATTGTCCTTTTAATTTTCTGTTTCTAGAAACGGGCACTATAATATCATTTTTCTCTGCTCCTCTGTCCAGGTTCGAGACCATGTATGGACCATTATCATGGAGTCTGTAGTGCCCTCTGACAAGGGAAACTATACCTGTGTGGTCGAAAACCAATATGGCAGCATCAATCACACGTACCAGCTTGACATAGTCGGTAAGTGTGGTTTTCTTTGGTGGTGGGGGGGGGTTTGTTGCTTGTGGATGTTGATCATCTACATTCTACACAGTGTTCCATTTTCTTGAGGATTTCTGTAAACTTGGTTCAATATCACTGATGTGTCGCAACGCTATAGACCTGATTAATCAACTGAATGTAACCCCAAGAGCCCCAAGTCATCTCGCATGTGTTTGTTTTGAACCTGTGTGTCACGCCAGCAACTTTTGTGGAATTATGGTTGTTTTATTTGCGGAATGAAGAAGATATGTAGCGGCTATTTGAAAGAATGAATGACTCACTTTAGCATGGGCCCTGTAACTCCCTCATGCACTGTTGGAACTAAAATCACAGCCATGCTCCCTCTGTCATCGTTGTCCCCTGACTTCATTAGAGACCCAGACCCTGATCAACAGCAAGATCACTTCAATGAGGGATTGTATCATTACCAGTGCATGCTAAGTTCCACACTAATGCCTGGGTCACATAAACATTCTTTTGTAGTGTTATCAGACATCAAAATGGTGCCCCAAGAACATTTCATTGTACAGTAAGAGCACTGGATCAGACTGTTAACTTAACTATCCATCCATTTCCACCTAATCTCAGCAATTATACAGGCGGCATATAGCTGAGGAAAACAGTAATTTAATCCTCAGTCTCAGAAATTGCTGTCTATTGATCATGAAATTGCATGGTATCAGATCTGATTAAACTGCCAACCATGTCTGTAATCATATCCATTGACATAAATTGTTTGGTTTTATCTACTTAAGAGTTTTAAGAATCAGCCAGGCATGTCTACTTTGGGAACATTTTTACTTGTGCATTTTTGTGCGATAATGCATGTCGTTCAGTGTGTACAGTATACACAATACTTGAAAGCTAACAACGTGTACGTCTGACTGTTGTCTTCCAGAGCTCCCTCCCCACAGGCCAATGCTACAGGCTGGCCTGCCAGCCAATCGTACGGTGGTGGTGGGCAGCGATGTGGAGTTTAAGTGTAAAGTGTACAGCGACTTTCGGCCTCACATCCAGTGGCTGAAACACATTGAGGTCAATGGGAGCAGTTTTGGCCCTGATGGCTTACCTTATGTCCGTATACTCAAGGTAGGAACTTAGTCTGACAACACTTTATTGGCATCTGTCAAAAACAAGACTTAATTGTGCCCGTTTAGTGAAAATGACAAAATAGAATGCCGTGTTTAAATTAAGCTGAGCTGAAAAGTCTTTGTAATGCCCAAAAGGGAAACACTGGCAACTTGTGATGGATATTACTGAAACACTGTTTAAAAAGTCCAGTTATTAATGTAATATTTTGATATTTTGATTGTTTTAGCATCCAGATGTGCGATCTCTTTTGCTGTCTCAGTATTGTCTGCTAAAAAGTTGACTCACAGTAACCCTCTTGAAGGACTTGATTTGATCATTTGATTTCTCCACTGGAATTGAAAGTTTCCTTTGTCTAATCACTGTAACTCTGTAAAGGAAAATGGAAATCATATCCATACGAACACATGCTTTTCCTTTAACCTTGTTCAGTTTGGAAAGACGCTTTCCCGTTATACAAGTTCAGAATGTTTCTTTGTTTTGTTCAGTTTTGTCTGAGCTGCATATATGACCTGTTTTTATTATTATTATTTCCAGCATTCTGGGGTCAATAGCTCGGATACTCAGGTGCTGACCCTCTACAATGTCACTGAGGAGGAGAGCGGGGAGTATATATGTAAAGTGTCCAATTATATAGGAGAGGCCAGTCAGTCGGCCTGGCTGGCTGTCACCATGGCCCAAGGTAAAGCACTGCAGTAGCACAGGACACTAAGTACTATAGGGCCACACAGCTGAGGCGCTGCTAGGACCACCTGGAGTGCTTGTCAGTCAGCTTCTTCACACAACTTCAGATCACTTGTGTTGCTGGTGTTGGTTAGGGGTGTAACGGTGCACATTCACACTAAACTAAACAACCCAAAAATATATTTACTACCATTGTCTTGATCTGTTTGTGAATTAGTCTCTGAATCTAGAAAATAAAGAAAAGCCTTCAGGTCTTCTATTTGAGTGTTAAAACGTAAAGCCTTATAGTTAGGATATTAGAGACGGACAAGGCCGCAACTCTGTGGATGTCTTGAGATATATGAGTGGCATTTGCCTTTGTAACATGTTTAAGAAGGCAGTGCTTAACATTGCCATATATTATCATATCTTATCTGATATTATCTTATCTGATTTTAAGTAATGAACAAATAGCAACCCCATAAGCATTTATATATATATATATATATATATATATCAGCTTGTATTTTTTAAGAGCTGAAGTATAAAATAGCAGTACTGTAAGTGGTTAACCCCTGTAATACCGCTCTTCTCTTTCAGAAGCGACGGTCCCAAAGACTGTCATTGATGATCTACAACATGACTACAGCCAGCTTTCTACAGAGTGTGACAACCTACGCTCAGAAAACAACGAACTGAAAGCAGAAATTGAGCAACTTAAAGAAAATCTGAGAAACACTTGAGTTTTCCTACAGCTCAATCAAAAGCAAAGCGGCAAGTGTTGTTCTTCACAGGTCTAACCAGTATATAAATAAAAACTTACAGTACGTTTGGAACATCAGTCAGATCGAGAAAGGCGTGCTTGTTTTCCGGCAGGCACGAGACGGAGCGAGCAGGAGGCTTTGATGTCACCGTCCACGCTAAAAACGTGCGCCCCTGGACCATTCTCTCGCGAGCACACTGCAGCCGGCAAAAAGTCAAACGCAGAGCGTCTGACAAACACAGGCGGCAAAATAAGAATGGCCGATTGATGAGCTCGTGGATCGCCGTCGTGCGACGGAGCAGAAAATCACCTCGAAGCAGGAGCTAAGCGGTTAGCCGGTCCCGGTAGCTCCGGTAGGCCTCGTCCAGCCCCGTCCTTGAGTAGAAAAGAGACCCCGGCTGCCAGGGCGTCCTTCATCCGGCCCCGTGAGCCGAGACGCGGCTGTCAGCTGTGAGCAGAGTGCTTGGTTTGTAGTATTGCGGCAACATCAAAGCCTCCCACTTGGTCCATCTTGCACCAAAAAACAAGTGCTCCTTTTTCAATCTGACTGATTTTCCAATAGCACTGTAATATATGTGTGTGTCTGACTGTACTCATGGGAAACGCCACCAAGATGTACCCTACCAGTGAGCAATAAACTTCATGAACTTTCATGAAGTTCATGAACTCCAAACTGAAGGGGATAAGTCGTGGTCCTGCATTTGGTCATTCATCACATCAGAGTGTCATCTGTGCTGTGGTGTGATTAGGACTTTTCATACAAACCATAAGCCAAAGAGATAATCCTGAAAACATATCATGTCCACATTCCTGCCATCTTTTAAAGGTATGGATCAGTTCAGTTTAGAAATGCATCTATGGTGGCACAATGAGCTGAATGAATAAACTTTCATGAGGGAGGGGGTGCTTGAACTGTACTTTTTCAAGTTCACAAGGGTGTTGTGTGGACACTGATGGTTAGCTACCTGTTGAGTAGAATGTCTTGAAGGCACAGACAACTTACTTGCAATGTTTTGCTTGGTTAACTCAGTCTTTACCACATTGTTTTGGAGCAGTTCACATGAACCTAATTTACATTGTGTAATGGCAACAAAATAATCAGAAATAGAAGTCTTCAGTAAAACTGGGGGTTCTGTTGCTGTGTGTATTAACTCTATTTTTCTTAACCTTACAAGGTGTGAGACAATGACCCAGATGGCAGCCTCCCAGACTGATTTAATTTGTTCTTCATATACTTTCATTGTGCAGTGCACATTGTTTGCTCTGCCCTCTTCCTTTTGTCCAAACTGGCATGAATGGATATTGACAATTGTTCAGTATTCTCTCTGGAGCAGTTGAGAGCAAATTGTGTTTAACCACAATATTGTGTTGATATGATTTATAATAACCACTAGATGGCATCATCACCACCATATATACCTTTTACATGCCATCATACCATGCTATAATATAGGCCACACCTACAAACATTTCCAGATCTAGTATGTATGCGTCATGATGTATCGTATGCTGTGTGCTACGCCAACTACCAGTCCAAATAAAGTGACATCGAAAGAACCCACGTTTCATCATTGAGAGATAGTAACATTACAAATATCACCACATTGAATGCACCCAAACGTCAAGCAATGTACTGTCTATGTCAAACAATAGGGGGAGCTGTTGTATCAACAACTGCTTTTTATAATCACCACCTCTGTCTGCAGTCTTCACAGAGAGTTATGGTAATACTCTATGCTGATGTTCCGAAGCTCCTTGGATTGACCTCATTCAATCCTCCCATCACACTGTTGGAACACTAAAGTGAGTGGTTGTTAAAATGAGGCAAAGGTTTAACATAAATGTCTTGATTGTAATGCATCATGGTAAGGCAAGTCCTTAGTGCAAAACAAAATTAGCCTACATACTGCACCAAAGTCTTGTGCGATTAAATCGATTAAATCTTAGCCTAAACATTGGTGGGGTCAGGGTAAGACATTCTCAGCCTGTATTATTTTTTTATTGAACAGCAGAGGCTGACATATTCAAACCATTTTACTGAACATGTCTGCTAAAAAAAGTGACAACTTTAGAAATGGCCAGAGAGAGAAGTGCCATCTGTTAGTACCTACTGTTTTAGGCAAAACACAGTCACTGTTTCTCAACTGGCTCTGCCATTTAGGAAGGGCAGTGACATAAATCCAGGAATCTGATATCCTTATGTAAAGGTCTGGTATTGTGGAAGCCTCATTAACTTCATTATAATGATCCATCAGATCATTAATGAAGTTATGAGAGACTATATATATATATATATATATATATATATATATATATATATATATATATATATATATATATATATATATTATTTATGATGGATGTTTGTTTCGAGCATTTAAAAGCAGATGCCAACATGGGAAAAAGTGGTTTGTGGAAGTATTTTTTCCAAGCAGATTGAATGAGTATCAAACATTATCATATACAGTGTGCATGCATACTTGCAGAGAAATATCTTTAATGTCATCCCTACCCAGTTATATCAAGCCATGGTGCACTGCTTCTGTGTCTCTGCAGAGTCACTGTAAATATGGAGTTGCGACAGAAACCACACTCTGAAGTCTGAGGAACTTTCATTGGGTCGGCTGGTGGGTGGTGTTTCCATTGCAGCCTTCTAACCACATCCAGTGCCGTGACTGGAGGGGTGCCAGGCCACATCTGGAGCTCATTGCAGCTGACGCCACACAGCACAAGGAGATGGGGTGGGGGGTGGATGTCAGCTTAGAAAACCAGGCCAAGAGAGCTGTTTACCCTCAGTGACAAGTATCCACACAGCAACAGGGGACTGTCAGTTGAGTCACCCAACTTGAATCTCTCATGTCAGTGATTTGAATTTGCCCTGCCTTTTTCCTCATTGATCAATGTGAGGATACTGGCACGGTGATATTGCTATTCATTTCTATGGTGGCATTATAACAAAGTATGTGTTATTTGAATTAGTTAATCCTTTTCAAATGGCACACAGACTGTTATACCCAGTCATGGCAGGCATCGATTGTTCCACTGCCAGATTCCATGAAGGATAATCAAAGTTGATGTCTTGGATTTGCCAGCAGTCAGCAAGCTAATGAAAACCCTATGTGTCATCGGGGAAAAGTGGAGGAATGTTAAAAGGCCTCATTCTTTTTTGATATATTTTCATGGGCTGGTTTGAATTTGAGAGCTGCATGCCCCTTTATGTGGAAAACGCTCAAAAACTGTCCTGTGTATAGGCGAAAATTAGCAGTTTTCTTTAAAAGAAAAGGAGAAAAAAGGACCTCCTTTCAACTCTTGGCTTTTTGTTTAAACACCCATGTTACTTATGCAGTCTATTGTTAATGCATATGCTCGAGTGAGTGATCTGGAGGATGTTTCATGCAAAATTTCTCTGAAGATCGCATGTGATCTCATGCCTGGTTTTCAAACGCTTGCAAGTAATGTGAGGACTTAGGGAGGACTCCACAAGATGAGGAATTTGGATTATAGCTCTGTTTAGTGAGATTTATTTGGAAAGCAATGAAACTTCCTGGCTGTAGAACCCACTTCCTCCATAATGAGCCCATGTTAAACCAGGACGGGATGTTATTCCCCTCCAAAATAGAAGTGCCACTCTGGTGTGGAGGATTTGATGTTAGAGGGCTTTTTCGTCTGTTGGATTTTAGAACTGTCCAAACTGTTTCTTGGGAAAATCCTTTCCCGTAAAACATCTCAAATGAGAATATGTTTAAATTTCAAATTTCAAAGGTGTGACTATTTGCTCATTTTATTGTGCTACATGTTTAAATCAATTTATGTTAGTTTTTCATTTTTTTATATATATAATTCTGACAGGACAGAGTGATGGCAATCGAACATCACACTGCAACAGAGCTGGCTCTTTGCTCCATCCACTAAGACCAGGACCATTCCCTGATCTCACAGCTGTATTTGAGTCAGCCTGAAGCATGCACCCCCACCCCTGCTTTTAAGCTATCCTGAAGTAATCAGGTAAATGGTGGGCAGATGGGTAAATGATTAAAAAAAAAAGAAGAAAGAAATGGGCACACGCTAAAGAGTGGTGCTCCAGACACACTGGCATGATCTCATCTGCAGTGCACTGAGGGGCTGGCAGGATGGGTGGTAGTGGTGGGGGTTGGGAAGTTTGGGACTGCCATAATCAAATCTACGGGAGCTGCTCCTCAGAGATCCTACATAATCCAATTTAGGTCCACTCCCACTTCAAAGCAGCATGTTGTCTGATGATTGAAGTGATGTTGGAGATCTTACGCTCCCACTTTCCAGGTCAGCGGGTGATGGGAGGCATGGGTGCACAGGGCTGCTGCTTGTCTGACTGGCAGAGATGTCAGGCTTGCCTCTTCATCGTACCAAGAACAAACAGTATATTGTGATATATATTCTTCAAATCTTTGGAAACAGTTTTTCCTGTATCCTTTCTCTTATAGTTTCATTAAACAGGAAACAGACCAATCCTGCCACCTGATAATAAAATATTTTCTCTTGAATAGGAAGAACTTGTCAATAAGATGAAATTGATATTTGCTGTTTCTGTAGCTTGTCCCTACATGCCTAACGTAGCTTGGATTGGACTAAACCTCCCTCCCTCTTTTAAAAGTTTAAAATAAATGATTAATACCCCATGTCCCCTCCAAAAATGAATAATTCAGCAAGAGAAAAGTCCTGCTTGTGTGATGTGTACTTATGCACATTATGTCATCCTATATTAAAATTGGCTATTGGGAGAGCGGGCGGACCACGGCCACGTCACTATGATAACTCAGACATAACCATAAGCAAACCTGATATGCCCATAGGCATGTCACTATGACTCAGACATAACCATAAACAAACCTGATACCCCCATATATAGGCATGTCACTATGACTCAGACATAACCATAAACAAACCTGATACCCCCATATATAGGCATGTCACTATGACTCAGACATAACCATAAACAAACTTGATACTCCCATATAGGCATATATGGAGATCCAGTTGTCCAGAGCCACAGATCCGACCTCTATGCCCAATGGTCATGTGCATATATGGGACCGACCTACTTCAAACTCGGGGGAGTGTGGTGTCCGCCGTCGAGTAGTTAGGATATGCGGTTGTCCAGGACCGCCGATCCAACCGATATGTCCATATTTGGTATAAATGGATCCAGTTTGTCCAGAACCGCCAAATATTGGTGCTCAAATCAAGAACTCTAGTATCTCTAAACAAGACCAGGAGACCTGGTTCTGCCAGACCCAAAATGCAGTCCTAGTATGTAACACACCTACAAACCACTTTATAACTGAAGTTCATGAATCACGATGTCATGAATAGTTCGTGACGAAAGGGGACGTCACAAACTTTTTTTTCGCTGGGGCCGGAGGACAAATGACCCCTGCCCATGTATGACGAAAGGGGACGTCACGAACTTTTTTTTGGCTGGGGCCGGAGGACAAATGACCCCTGCCCATGTATGGACGAAACAGATACAAAGCCTCATGTAAGCCCGACCCCTTGGGTCTGGCAAAAACTAAGTGATTAAAAAATAGAATTCAGCAAGATGTCACCTTTTACTTTTATAGAGAGTATGTATTTTGTCATGGATGGTTTAGTTATTTAAATTTCAAAACATATACGTATATAGCCCCCCATTCAGTTACTGCACTGAACTTCCATATTATGATCTCCCTGTTCTTTCAACCCCCACATAGTGACCAAGTATTTTTTGGTGAATATAGGCTACATTGATTTTGAGGGATATATAGTTGTTATATGGTTGTTTTGTTCTTTTCTTGAGTCCTTGTTAAGTAGGATTTTCAGAGTCCAGGGTGGATGTATACAAGTTTCTTTTTATTGATTATGGAGATGTAATATTCTCAAAAGCATGGCGAGACAAACAACCTCTACCGCATCAGTTAGAGGACAGTTAATGAATCTTTCAGATCTAGTTCCCATCATGTAAGAATTGAATAATAAATTAACTCATTATGTACAGTATTACTTATCCACATACATGGCATTCTTAAAGGCAGGGCAACAGATGCTGGAAATTCAAATAAAGTAAAAAACGGTAGGCTAAGAATTTTAATTGTATTTATTTATATTGGCATATAAATAAATATGTTATATATTTAGGAAATCAGTGTTAGAAGAGCTACAGTATATGCGCCTGCCCCAAGATTCTGAAAACATCTATTAAATTAGGTTTTGTGTCAGGAGTGGAAGAAGTCCACCCTGGTAAACTCACCTAAGCTCTGCATAAACAATACAAGGATACTTATATAATTAATAGTTAACAGTAAATAGGTTTCCAGAGCATTGCAAATAAATCTGGCTTTGAATGTGAGACCAATATTATACCAAGTTCAATACAGTATGTACAACTAGCAACTTCCTCTCATTGTGACGTCATGATTCTTCACCCGGGTATCTGTTTTTCCAACAGTTATTATGATAAACATTTTTGGGCGGTGAAACCGCCCCTATAAGTGAGGTTTGGAAATTTGTACAATTATCTTGGGCAGTGAAACCGCCCCTATAAGTGAGGTTTGGAAATTTGTACAATTATCCTGCGCTGTGATTGGCCAATCACAATCTATTCAGGACTGTGATTGGCCAGTGTCACATGACACATGTGCATAGCCCTATATAAGAAACCATAACTTTAAAAAAAAACATAAATTGGTTTTTTTAAAGTTATGGTTTCGTCCATCATAAAGAGTGTTTCAATAAATGTATTTATCTTTTGTACATGATTGGTTGACTCCATTCAGTATTGTGATTAGCTAGCAAGACACCGCCCACTTCACACAGGGTGTGATTTTATATATACATGTATTTTTTAAGCAACTGGTATTGTTGTCTAGATATGGACTAATATGTTTGTGAAGTTGTCCCTTATCTATTGCCCTACCTTTAAACCTATTATACTTTGTTTCATGACTCTGTCACTCATAATAACTGATGAAATAACAGATTTTCATTATGCATTTACTAGTGTTGTTACCTTGAAAATCTGTTGAGCACACTATCATGCAACAAAGTACAAACTAGAAAAGTGTGCTCCTCGGAGTGCAGATCTCCGCCAGGCCTGCTCGCCTACCCAGGGCTGTGTCAGTCGTGGGGTGCAGCACGAGGAAACTGCTGAGTTTGTACAACAGACGATGCAACTTTACATGTTTGTGGCACCCCCCGATGGGCAGAAGTGAAAACGGTTTTGGAGGTGCGCTCTCTCATGTGATTCTAATTTGGGTATGATTGGATATTGCATTCATGATATATGCCGTTTTTTTGTAAGAAATAGACCCCTCACCCCACCCACATCTTTTTGAAGGCAATTACAGGAAAGGTATGGAGTATCAAAACCCTGTTTGATGGTCATTGTCACATCATGACTCCCGAGACCATTGTGTCAAATTCGGTGGAAATTCGAATATGGGGAGATGGGCAGGTATACTTAACCCCTGTGCCACCCAAGCGCCATTTCAGCATTTCAACAGAGCTCCCCGTCAACGAGTTTACGGAAGTGGTGCGAGCTACATACATAGCAACGGTGATGGACCGATATATTATTCTATGTGGTGGATGATGTTATACCAAGGGGCCAGCCTGACATATTTACATTGAAGCCGATACGAAAGAGAGACAGTTCATGTGAATGGCCTGTATGGCGCTGTTTTACCCCTGCAGGTGTCAGAAAGAATATTCTCTCATTGTAAGCGGATGGGTTTTTGACTAACTTTAGACTAGATTTTCTTACCTTAATAAAAAATTGTCATAAATACTATATGCTTCCAGTCGCTAGTTTAAAGTCTCCTTTCAATCGTCATGATATGCGTTTTGCTAAAATTATTCTAAAATTGACGATAAAGTAGGCTATGCTCCAGGAGGGGCGGGATGATTTGATTGACAACCTACACAACCAATAGCATTCATTCCCCGCCCCCGGCGTTCTTGATTGACAAGCTACCCAACCAATAGCATTCTTTGGGGATTGTTTTCCGGTTCCCTGGTCACATGTCTGGTTGACCCGCCCCCGCTTTGGTCACATGTCTGGTCTCAAGCAATAGCGTTTGATTTCCGACGTGCCCTTTGGTATATATTAAAGATGGCGGATTGCACATTCCTGAACAATGGGCTTCATTTACGGTCTGTAGAAACCAATGGCGTGACGCTGTCCATTCATTTTATACAGTCTATGTGTTATACCCAAGGTGAAGGTTCAGGTTTTTTACAGGAAGTAATGATAGTCTGTTGGAACCTTTATCTATAAACATGTTTGCACGCTAGTGTTGTGCAACTTCTTATTTGAAAGACAGGGGATTCTATTAATTGTTTAACTAACTAATATTTGAGCCACTTCATCTGAACTATAGTTTTGGTCCTGGTTGTGCTAATCTGTTTATGGGATATTTATATAGATATATAATTTTGTTCTACATAACAACCCTTATTCTGACCATATTCTCATGTAGACTGTTTTCTTATGTGGAAAGGCCCATCATATATACTGCATTAATTTGTATCATATCTGAACAGCATGACAAGCGCTAATGTAGTGCTTAGCAATCATAAGGTTTATTTTTTCTTTATTTTTTTTACAAACTTTATTTAGTTTTTTTTTTAGCTTATAGTACACAACAACAATGCAGGACACAAAATTGCAGAAAAATAAGATCCAATACACACATAAACAAAGATCAACTAGACAATTAGGTAACATAAACTAATAACAATCATGAGGTTTCTCTTCTAGAAACTATAGATTATCAGATCTCTACCACCCTCACTAAACATACAGACAATTAAGAACAGCCTTAAGAGGTTCAGAGGCAGCCCTTGGTCATATTGTAAACTGCATCTTTTAAAATGACTGGGAGAGACGGAAGCTTGTAATATAGACAGCATGTAAATGTTAAATATGGACATACCCAATAAATAAATTGCACTCTTGACGCAAGGCTCACCAAGAGTGAGCCAGGTAAGAGGCCAGCATAGTCCAGTATATATAAATCCTGCACAATGACACAATTGTTGAGGCTCTTTTAGATGATTTATTTACACAGTAAAAAAAATTGTGACGCAGTGGAAAGAAGTGTGTGTGTGTGTGTGTGTGTGTGTGTGTGTGTGTGTGTGTGTGTGTGTGTGTGTGTGTGTGTGTGTGTGTGTGTGTGTGTGACATGTTTGTCCCCAGACCATCATCAGCATTACTTGCATGTTGCCCATGTTTGTTTTAAATATATTCAAGCCTATTGGTAGTAGCCAATGGGATGAGGCAAATGGGAGGAACAGAGTGCCATCAATAAGCTCATCAATACATATTGCAACATGCATACAGTTTATTGCAATATACAATATATTGTACAGCTATAAGTTCTCATCCTACCTCCTTGAAAAGGGGACTTTCTTTCTGTACCACTTTGGAGGGTTCTGAGCTGGAGTCTTGGACATGCGTGGACTTTCAAGAGAGGGCCTATCCTACTAGTTATAAAGCTCTAGAAAAGTCAGTCAGTCTTGTGCAGTCATTGTTAGAAAACACTGGGATATTCTATCTTAAGGTTCTACTCTATTTTCTTACTACAGAGCTAGGAATGTCCGTGGCTTTCTTGTACTGTATATGCTGAAACCTCCATCCAATCTGTTTCTGTCCAGAGGCGTTTGGACAGGATGACTGGATTCTTTCTTTGTTGCAACTGTACTGCATGTGAGAACCCAAAGAGAACAAGCACTTTCACCAGTCATATCACTTCTCTCATATCCATGTGGGCTGCAACATATATAAGAAAAACTAACAGGCCTGAAAGACATGCCTCATAGAACATGAAAAGTGTCTATTGGTACTAGGAACTTTCATGAAGCCAGTCATCCTGTCTCAACACTCATTTTGTTATTCAACAGATCTCTAAAATATTTAGAGGGGATGATGTTAATTACGTGAATCTAAATGTAAATGGGATTTCTACATGACGACAATGCATCCAGAGGGTCTTAATGAAGAGCCATTTGATTTTTGTAACCTCTTGATTATCTCTTTCTCTCAGGGGCTCCTTGTATTTATTTATTTATCAAAAGTTACTATGTTTATACTTGTACAGCTGTACAATATCTTGTATTTTGCAATATATTATATGTATGAATATTGGCACTCTGATGGGACACCTGGTAGCTTATTTAAAGCCAACATGGACAACATGGGAAGTAGTGCTGAATCTGAGGACCAAAGTGTCACATACTTTGATTCCTACTGTCGCTATTGTTTACTATGTAAATAAATAATCTAAAAGATCCTCAACATTTTTGTCAGTTTGTGCAGGCTTTTTGTATTTATACTGGACTATAATGCTGGCCTCTCACCTGGCTCACTCTTTATCCTTGTGTCAAATGTGCACTTCTAGATTATTGGGTATGTCTATATTTAACATTTACATGCTGTCTATATTACAAGCTCCTGTCTCTCCCAGTCATTTTAAAAGATGCAGTTTACAGTATCATCAAGGGCTGCCACTGAACCTCTAAGGCTTTTTCATCACTATAGTAATTTGAAAGATTGGTTGCAGTTGGCATCTGTTAATTCCAACGTCAATGTGAATTCAAGTGCAACAGCCACATCCAGACAGGGTTTTTTAAAGACATTTATGTGGTAAAGTTGTCAAAAGCAATGTTTTTGAGCCTGGGATATGGGGGTTGAATTCTCTGAGGATAACAAAACCAAATCCACTTGATGGTGAGTCATCCACTAACATTGGCTGGCCTGTGATGTTACTCACAGGACTTTAATATACTTTAGTTAGTCTGAATATCCCATGGGCACGCATAAACTAATAAATACATGCTGCTGATACTAAAGCTGAACATAAAGTCAGAAAAAAGCTTGAACTTTGATGCTGAATAGAATACATTATGAACAAGGACAACTAATGTTCAAGGTTACCTGTTCTGATGTTGAAATAAGTGTGTTGGAAAATGCACTACAGTGAAATATGTTTGTGAAACCATAGCGTAAGGATAGCACACATTGAGAAACCATACGAAAAAATAAAACAAATATTCTGAATAACATCAAGGATTGTAATTGTCCTTGACATGGAGTTATCGTAGGTAGGCTGGTTCAGAACTTGATGCACCAGGAAAATCCTGACATCTTTGGACAGCAGCTGAATGACAGGCTTTCATTCAACTACAGAATATTGTCAGCAATGATTGGCACAAAATAGACAAATTACATGCGTAGTCAAGTATGCTGAATGTAAGGAAGGACTTGTTGAGCAAACCCCCCCCCGTTTCACCTTTAGAATCCACATGCGGGGAGATATGCCCTGCAGTCCCCCTTCCCCTCTAGTCATTCATGTGGCAATGTGGTTAGAATACAATAGAATGACAACAAAATAGCTGCATCTAGTCTGTTATTAATCATTCACTGGTAAAACAATGGAGCTGACTGGCTTTCTTTCCTGCCACGTCCATTGATAGTTGCTTCAAACTGTCACAGTGCAACATTCACAACAACAGAAACAACGGACCCTCTTATTCAGTGTAAATGACAGGGGGACACAGCGGCACGCTACACGTGTAATTGAACAAGATGATTACGCTGATGAACCGAGACTCATCGAGGCATACCGGCCCTCTATCAGCAGGTGCCCAGAACACACTAGGCCATTCATATGCGCATTCCTGTCTCTCCACTCAGAGCTCAGCAGGTTCCTCCAGGCCTCACAGGACTGGGGGCTGACGCACACAAAAGGGTCTTCAATCTGCCTCAGACAACAGCCAGCATAAAGGCCCGGAAAGCCACAACAGCGTTATGTCAAAGACTAGGGTGGGGGTAGTGATTGGAGCTGGGAGGCCTTGTGTAGCCAATGCTGATGGATGGATAAGGACTGGGGTTCAGTCAATGTAGTGGAAGTTCTGTCTGAGTTTTTCTGAATAAAGAAGGATATTTGTACTTGCCCTCTAACAATGGAATGCAAACAGTGAGGGAAGGACAATAAAACTCCACTTTTGGCTGTGAAGAAGCTGCTAGGGAAATTATCATGCAAAGCATGCCTGGGTCATATATTGTTCCATCTCAGCATTGCATGACTCGCTGTTTGTTCCATGCTGATGTGTGGGTTTGTGTCCCTTCAGTTTGCTTTTGCATAAGGTAGCCCAGGCTTTAACAATGTCCGGCACATTTCCTTACATTGAAAGGAAGAAAGGAGTGATAAAAAATGCCCCACCTCAACTTAAAACAGACTGTGGGCCTAGGCTGTGCTTTTGTCTCCTAGTGAAGGTTCAACTGATGTGGAAGCATAACCCTGTCACGAATCATGTAAATCAGTAAACTCATTCATCCCTTGTGAACAAACTCTGTTCAAATAAGGAGTCCTTATAATTTTTTAAAAACATAATGCTTATTTCATTATAGATTTAACTTCTTGAACCCTAGCATCGCTATTACAGGATGAACATTTAGAAAAAGTAGCAGATCTGCAAGCTCACAACACGCCACAATTGTAAATCAACTATTTTCTGCTGAAATAGGAAGGGGTAGTAGATCCCTCGGGGGGACACTGGTCAATTAAGTATAGGGTTTCAGTGGTTAAAACGTTTGTCACATGTTCATTTATCGTGCCTGCATGGTAAATGTCCTTTTGGTGAGAAGTGAAGTAATTCAGCCTATATGCTACTTGAACGACCATGGCATCTGGACATCACAGAGATGGATTAATGGTTATTGTCTCTGCCAGGCCGTAGGCCATGGCCGGAGACTATGTTTTTGCCCCTGTCTGTCTGTCTGTCTGTCTGTCTGTCTGTCTGTCTGTCTGTCTGTCTGTCTGTCTGTCTGTCTGTCTGTCTGTCTGTCTGTCTGTCTGTCTGTCTGTCTGTCTGTCTGTCTGTCTGTCTGTCTGTCTGTCTGTCTGTCTGTCTGTCTGTCTGTCTGTCTGTCTGTCTGTCTGTTGAGCTAATCTCCTGCACCGTTGGAACAATCTGCGCGAAACCTTGCACGCACACTCCCTGAAATGTTCACATCGCCCTGGTATAGCTCCACCAGGAGGCAGATTCTTGCAAAACACTTTTTTTTATATTACTCCTACTTATTTTGTTGCAAATGGGTAGACATTATCTCTATAGTCATGTGATCAAGACGGATCTGTCCAGTTTTCATATTCCATCCTGATTGGCTAAGATTGGCTTCCAAAGTTTGCAGGAGGGGACCGTTTTGCACAAAATGCCTCAAATCATGTATGCAGCTGTGAAACTTTACACACACATACCCACTAGGCCAAGGAAGAAATGCTACCCTACATTTTTCAAATCAGCCTCATGGACCTATAACTCTTGAACCATCGGCCATACAATCAAAATAAATTTCCCCTTGGATTCCTTTGATCATTAAACTCCCCAAATAAGCCACACCCATTTCCACTTGACAAGTCATGTTGCATGGCACTAATAACCATTTAAAATGTTCCTTATTTTAGCCCTCTAAGGATGGTAGTGTGGTTGGTTCAAACCACTTTGGTCCGGTTGGGCGTAAGAAGCAACATGGCATTTAGCAGACGCTCTTTATCCAGAGCGATTTACAGTAAGCAAGGACACAATACATCATAATACATCAATTGCATAAAAATAGTAATCTAATAATAAAGTAATACATAAGTAAACCAATAATCTAATAATAACTAATATATACGTAAACCAAGAACCTATCATCAGCCTACATTGAAACTATACACACTGTCACTATAGGATGCCAGGTCAACAATGACCTGGCATGTGTCTACATAACATGCTATCTAAGTTACATTTTAGCCTTTGCATAATTCTGCAAGGTCGTCAAAAACATATTCTAACATATAGCACAGATTTGTCCAACAGAATACAACCACCTTAAATTCTACTAATATTCCTGCACTACACTATACTGCACACTATTGATCCAGGTACACAGACCTACTGTATAGACGTTAGACAAACAGAGCAGATATATTTAATTACATTTGAAAAGTTTTAAAAGTTTTACATCAACTTATCCTTACGTGTTAACAAGTATTATTTCTTAACAGCAAAAGTAAAAAAAAATGTTTGTATTTAATCTAGTTTTTAAGTTTCATTGCAAAATATATTAGATTACAAAGTTTCACTGTTTACACATTATTTATTCTAATTTTAATACATACATTTCTTAGTTTTGATTGTTTGTTTCACACTTGCTTTGACAATGAAAATGTATGTTTCCCATGCAAAGCCCCTTTGAATTTAAATTGCTCAGTCTAGAAGTTGTTTTTTGTTCTTTTCTCATGTGCAAGAAAATGCACATGTGTCCCTTCTGTGTTGTTATAAATAGTCAAACTGATAATGTATCTAACTTTAAATATATCTGTGATCACATAGGAATGGAAGTTTACAGCATTTTAAGCACACGCTTTTTCAATTGGACACAATACATCAATCATCTCCCCTCATCAGAAGACTTTAATAATGAATCAAAGAAGTATACAAATTATGAGCACATGTTATGAATAGCATCATGTCTTTCATGTCCCTGTCACATAATTTAATAAATATCCTTATAAATTACTTCATATAGCTCCAGCAGCCTCTTTGTTGAGGAAACCAAAAGAATGGTAACACTAAACCCATCTATAAAATATGTGGTTTGAAACTGTATGACTGCATCAAATGCATGATGTGCTGATCCACGTTTTGTTATGAAATGGTAAGTATGTGGTACATTCACTTTTTATTTGCATGCCTTTATTAAAATTCACTGACTCTTACAACTTTCTATTCAAGTCAAATTTTCTTTCATTCTGCTAACCGAAACAAATACAGCGGGCACATTTGGTAACCTTGTTTCAGCACCAGGGTTAAACACATTAATGAGGAATTTCATTCTAATATGTGATATGCTCTTACTGAAAAACTTGACACCTGTTTGGAAAAGTGCTTGCAGGCATGAAATTAATCTAATATGTATGTGGCAAAATCATCCTGTAAACTTGTAAAGACAAGCCCAGATCCAGTCTTGTTTTTGTATTATGGCTAATATTGTTGGGGCTGGAGAGCCATTGGGTCAATTCAGCAGAAAATGTGGTTCCATTTGCCTTGAGGTTAAACGCAATGCAACAGCTGTGAGATTGTTTGCTCTCTATAAAAGTGAATAATGGAGGACTGTGATGGCCCTGGGCCCTGTCTAACTGGCCTGTTTACCTGACATGGCTCTTTCCCTGCCCTTCTTGTGCTCTGTTTCCCAAGACAGGTAAAGGTGAGTTCATGGTCTGCAGCTGGGTGGAGGCCTTTTCAGGGCCATTGGGCCAAGGTTGTGGTGGCTCTTGGTCGTCTCCTCTAGGCAGGGTGTCCCTTTTAGTTTGGTTGTGTTTATTAGTTTTCTCCCACCTCACTATTATTTAATTTGTATGATTTATTTTCTTGGTATTTCTAATAAACTATGTGCTAAACATATCTTTGGGAACTTGGGGCTCGTCTAACTGTGGACATAGGGTGATGTAAATCTTAGATTGAATAGGTGTTGGCAGAGATAAATACCCGCCTAAACCCTGATTTGATGCATGGTGTGTACTGTGTACAGATTCTACAGAAGTCCAATTGATTGGGGATTAGAGTTTTTTTGATGGTCAATTTGGTTACCGTTTGAGTAACATTTGGTGATCTCGCCTAGGGTGCCAGGATGGCCCGAATCGCCAATGGTGGAGGAGACTCAGATGCTAGAATTGCCAAATTATGTTCCCAGTAGTGTAAAATCAACAGGGCTTGTGGCTCTTGCACCCTCTTGCATCTTTCCTCCCTGCTTACTTTCCCATGCATGCTGGCATCAAACTCGGCCACAGTTGCCGAGGGAGTGTCGCCTGGGCCAGGGGCTATTGCCGCTAATGCAGCTGCTGTTGCTACCACTGTGGAGATTCTTGCTGCTGCTGTGAGGACGGTGCCTGGGCCTGCTGCAACTGGTGCCACTGAATGGGCCTGTTGCTGCTAAGGAGGCGCTGCCTGGGCTGTTACTAGTACTCCCCAGCTGCTGCCCTCAACATCACAGTCCACCGCTACTGCTTCTACTGCCCTGCTGCTACATTTACCAACACTGCCCTCGTCCGCTGCTGAGGGGCACTCATCAAACCTGTTAAAGAAACTGGTCATTTCATTGGCCTGCTCCCGGTACCCTGTCACTGCTGTGCTCGCAGAACTGTAACCGGTAATCTTCTTGTAACCCCCAACACCTCCCGGTTATTCTGCTCCAGGCGATCCTCAAGTTTGCCCCAATAGTTGTCCCTCGCCTGCGCTCATCATCATTTCAGATTTGCCGTCAGACGCCAGCACCCACTTAGGAGACCATTTGTAGGATTTGTGTACCATTTCACTTCTAGTGGCTCCAATTGGGATGGTGTATCTTCATAAATTAACCATCTTTGCCAGCAGTCTCCTCACAACCGGTAGGTAGGCGGGGACCAGCCTCACCAAATTGTGAGCCTTCTGGGTATCGTGCGAGAATCAGACAGATCTAAATGCCAGTGTTATGTATGTGTACATAATTGTTAATTTTCTTAAAGGGATAGTTCACCCAAAAAAAATACTTTTTTTCTATCCATTGGTCACCCCATGGAGACT
Organism: Gymnoscopelus braueri; assembly: GCF_963280865.1. Lineage (NCBI taxonomy): Eukaryota > Metazoa > Chordata > Actinopteri > Myctophiformes > Myctophidae > Gymnoscopelus > Gymnoscopelus braueri. The sequence goes on along the minus strand of NC_137608.1, from coordinate 38,275,982 downwards.
TGAATTCATGTATATTTAGGGTTTTTGTTGCATTCCTAAGCCAATAATTTGATGACCAGTGGACCGGTAGGCAGCGGTTCCAGTAGGAGATACAAAGGAGAATCTTTGTGTCTCCTACCGGAACAGCTCCCGGTCATCAAATTATTGGCTTAGGAATGCGCCAAAAACTAAAAAATATCCATGAATTCAAGTCTCCAATCGATAGAAAAGTCATTTTAGGGGTGAACTATCCCTTTAATCTGTTTTATTTTGTAGACACTGGTGTCTCTGCTGTTTTGTTGTTGATACTGTTTTATTTCTGTTCTATTCTTGTCTGCATTATTTAGCCTACTGTAGGTGTTAGGTTCTTTTTGTTATGTTTTATGCCAGCCGTTTGTGGTGTTTATTGCCTTCCCCCAAGCTAATAGCAGATCATTGTAGCTGCCGCATGGTGCTAATGTTGAGAGTTTAACACATGTTAATTATAACAACAACAATAGTCTATATATTAATATTATGCTATAATTCACGGAATCTCTGTCTGTCTGTCACACAAAATTTGTACCCAGCATAACTCGGAGTGTCCGACCTTTCGGTCTGAAACTTGCTGTGTGTGTCTCATATGACCCCGAGTAGAGCTCAACATTTTTTGACTCACCGATGATTTACGATTTGACATAACGCGAACGGCGCTGAATCGGACTTCAGATGGCACTATTTGAAATAACTATTCCTAACTTAATATTAGGGGCTGTAGTCTGTTCTCACCAAGCGGGCTGAGTGGTCCGCCTTGCTGGGGGTGAGCGTTCCGCGGCAAGCAGGGCGAGTGGTCCACCGCTGGGGGTGAGAGTTCCGTGCCAAAAATGGGGGCGAGTGTGTTTTGGGGCGACCGTTCCGGTTGCCGTATCAGTAAGTCCCTGAGTGGCTAACCTGACCCGTCAGCTTAACTGATTGGCTGAGCTTTGCATAACGTTTGTGCCGCATAGCCAGTATAAATGGAACAACTTGCATCGTTCCCGACATGTATGGCCCCGAATAGGCCGGTGAAGTAATAATAATAATAACTAACTTCGCGGCCTCACATCTAGGCCGATGGCGTAGGGGTTATGGCACAACCACAAATAGGCCCGACGAAGTGTGATATGTTCTCTCTTTCTGTTAGAATGCTAGTGGCATACGTCGCCGTCCCGATAGTGGGAAGAATATCTGAACTGTGTGTTCACTAGTAAGAGACCACACCTTCTGCTTAAGTTTAACAGGTTTTATTGAACGAAAATGGGTGGATGTGTGTGGATGCGGAACCCGGGAAGGGCGAGACTCAGGGTGGGGGGAGTATGTCTCGGGAGCGGACGGCTACCGGGGCTTGATCGGGTAGCGTCGCCTTCGGCTCGGGATACGGCCCCCTCCCGGGTTCCTGAGAGAGAGAAAAGAAGCAAGGTTAGTATTGAGGCGGCGGAGGTAGACGGGGAGGATGGGGGGAGCGTTCGAGACCACGTTAGTAGTAGGAACGAGGAGCAAAGGCTCACGGCTGAATTTAAGCCCGTCTACTGAGGTGATTGTGACGTGAGATTGGCTGGCTGATAATGGAAAGCAGGTGTAGGTGATAAGGTGATGGCGAGCGGGGAGTTGCCGAGTTAAGCAGAGGGCGGTCTCCACTCCTGAACTTACGTTGTATACAACTGCATTTATTGCCAGTACTTCACATTATGTGTAGGGTGGGTATGGCGCCGTACATTGGTGAATACTCAGTAGACCTGTAGATTCTCTCTCCTTACTTTCCATGTATAGGGCCGCTCATCTTCTAGCATTAACCTTTATTGTAGTTTCTATAGTGGAGTATTGTTTATATACTGTTTTTAAACAATTGTATAGGTAGGTGTAATAAATGTCATCATTACTATGTACAGTATCATTATAAAGGATATGTGAGTTTTTAGCTGGGTTGAGTGTTAAAGGCTGTATACAAAAACAAAAAAGAATCCGGGCCTTGCCATGACCTGTTATCTTATCGTAAATTAGATTTATATATATATGTATATATGTATATTTAAAGGTAGGGTAAGTGATATTTTTTGGTTAAAACAAAAAGTATTTTGTTAAAAAGTTAACTATATTGTGATAGTAACCATGTGATAGTAACCATTGCTATAGAGTGTTTGTTCAGTAACAGGGGCCTCCCCGTCTCTCCAGCTCTTTAATAAACAGAAGAAAAAAAAAATGTTAGGTGACAATATTTCAGCCAATCAGCAGAGAGTACCCATTTATCAGCTTAATTTTTATAGTGTTCCAGTTTCCATTTTGTCAGCTCATTTCTTAGTGTCATCACTTCCAATTTCACTTGTTTAATCTGTATCCTGACTGAGTTCTCTATCCTTATTGGATAAAATTGGAAATTAAACTGAAAATGAAACGAAAATGCATTTTCTGTTTTATAAAGAGCTGGAGAGACATGGAGACTCTTGTTACTGATCAGACACTCTATAGCCACGGTTCTCAAAGTGGGGTCCGCGGATCCGCAAGAAATGAGACAGACTCCAGTCACTTTCAAATTGGAGCACTGCAGAGGGCAGGTGTGTGCGTCTGTTTCCAGCTGACGCTCGTTGACGCTTGTTAATGTTATGCTTTTACACTGTCAAATAGGCCAACATCTAATCTAAGAATCTAAGATTAGTGGGACTCATTCAAATGACCACCAGTGAGTCCCGGGACTCACATCAGAAGTACATTTCTTAATTTTGATATCAATGAATTGCTGTAATGTTTTCACAATGAATTTATATGACCTTGTAACTCTTGTTTCAGAGAAGTACTGTAAAGGTCCTTACACACCGGGGCGATTTTTTCGTGCGAATAATACGCTTTTTTAAAAAACCTTATAAAGTCAATGCAAGCGTACATGGCGCGGAAAAGCGAAGCGAAAAAGCGTCTTTTAATTATTCGGAACGAGTCCGAATTTTGCGTATATTCGCACATTCGCCGGTGTGTAACCGCCTTAACTCTCTGAAACCACCTGCACTGCATGCACTGATGTGCTTGCTTGTAGATGTTATACAAAGCCTTCAGAAACACCTATAAAAACATAGAAATGACTGAGGAACCAGAACTAAATACTTTTACTCCTATACACCCATACAAGATGTAACAAAGAGGCGAGCGGAGGGGGGAGCCAGAAACACGGCTAGTGTGAGAGCAGAAGTTAGGCCAATTGCATTTTAGGGAAGAAAAAAAACAGCCAACCTAAAGGCCAAACCGCACCAATGCAACTAGTCGCAACTCCTTGCAACAAAACTGTTTTAAGGTCAACCACACCATGCAACTCCTTGCAACTGCCATTGGGGTTAATGGTTGCAAGTACAGTAGTTGCAAGTAGTTGCATGTTGCAACTCCTTGCAACATGCATGGCGAAACATTGTTGTGGATGTGGAGTGGGCTTAAAAGTACTCAGTACTTTATAGCCTTCCTAGAAATATACTTGAGTAAAAGTAAAATATTTGTCTTGGAAATGTACTCAAGTAAGAGTAATACGTATCAAAAAAATCTAATACTCAAGTAAAGTACAGATCCTCAGAATCTGTACTCAAGTACAGTACTCAAGTACATTTACTCCGTTACTGTCCACCACTGGATATCGGAATCGGAAATTAAGAGTTGGACAATATCGGAATATCGGATATTGGCAAAAAAGTCAATATCGAATATCCCTAACAATAAGTTTATTATTTTTTAATTGAAGCACCTACTAAAAGTCACCTTTAGACTGGTCATTTTACATGTCTGTTTTTATTAGGACTGTAGAAGTGTTCATTTTCTGAAGTCTGAACCATTAAGATCAGTTTCCTGAAAAGTGTTCTGTCAGGTTTTACACAAAAGCAATTTTATTAAAATTACTATTGGCACATGATTCATATAGTAGTAGTGGTTTATGTTTATGACTATGAAATGGGTCTGAAAGATTTTGATTGAAACGTTGTTTAATACAAATAGTTCCAATGGCATCTAAATGTACACATGTGGTTGTAAGTATATGCTTATCGCTGCTGTGAGGATGAGGGGGTACCTGGAAAAGATTCTCCCCTCCAAGGGGTACCTGGGCCAAAAAAGTTTGAGAACCCCTGCTCTATAGCAATGAATACTATCAGAATATAGAGCTATTTAACACTTATTTTAACCAGAGAAAATCACTTACCCTACCTTTAATGTACAGACACATGAAAATGTATAATTTAAGTCAAATAGTCACCTATTTCTGAGGAATATCCATACAGGCTTGCTCTGAACATTATAATCGTAAGCAAAGATAAACACATGTTGAAACATTAATGTCTAAAATATTAATGTCTGAATTCCACTTCTTTAATGATAGAGATGCCAAGCTGGGGTTCATGTGTGACTTTGCATCTTCACTCATCATGTGTTAATGGTGACATTAAAGCAAAGACATATGAGTTCTTCAGATACAAACGATGTGTTTGATCAGACATAAGGTTCATGTTCATGCTGAGTTGGCAGATGCATTTTAAGTGATTACTCTTTGAAACATTGCCAGTGCATATCGTTGCTGTCGGGTGGAAACCTTGTATGTTCCTACTATTATTTTTAAACATTTAAAAATAGTGAAAATAGCCGATCTACAAGCTCACAACGCATCACAACACTTTGTGAGCTTGTAGATCTACTATTTTCACAACTTTTGTGCAACACTCTTGTATGATGAAGTAGGGCACTCATTTTAGAGACTTAAAAAACTTAAAAAACTAAAAAAAATAGAAATATGGAGATACAAGGTTTCTGCCGACAGCAACGATATGATCTTAATCGCATTACAATAAAACTGTAATGGACAAGACAAGAAGTTGATGAAAACGTATACTTTCTATTATGACTGAAATAATTAGATACATACACAATGTATGTTAATGTCATTGTGCACAGATTGACCTCTTGAGCTAATATAAACAGTCTTGTGTTTACACTGATGTGGCTTCTAACATCTGACACCGACAAGTTAACTGTTATCTAGTGTCAACTGGGCCACAGATTGTGATAGGCCAGATCTGACACCATGCAACTTCAATGTTGGTTTAGTGCACTCATGGTAACACCTATGTTTAAGTATTGAAAAGTGGTTTCCAGTGGTGGAGGAAGTACTCACATTTTTGCCAGACCCAAGGGGTCGGGCTTACATGAGGCTTTGTACCTGTTTCGTCCATACATGGGCATGGTCACTTTGTCCTCCGGCCCCAGCCAAAAAAAGTCTGTCACTTTGTCCTCCGGCCCCAGCCAAAAAAAAATCTGTCCCCCAAAAAAGAAGCATAGAAGGGACACACGTCGTGCGAAGCCCGGCCATTCAGACCCCCTTTCGTCCCCTTTCGTCACAAACTATTCATGACATCATTATTATGTCACAAGTATGTAATTAAGTGAAGCTGTTACATACTAGGACTTCATTCTGGGTCTGGCAGAACCAGGTCTCCTGGTCTTGTTTACTTAAAGGAGTAGTTCACCCAACCTTATTTTCTATCAATTACACACCCCATGAAGCATTGAATTCATGGAGATATTTTTGTTTTTATCTTATTCCTAAGCCAATAATTTGATAACCGGCGGAGTCTCCAGTATAGGAGACACAAAGAGTCTCCTTTGTGTCTCCTACTGAGAGACCGTCGGTCATCAAATTATTGGCTTAGGAATGTGTAATTGATAGTTAAGAAGTAATTTTTGGGGTGAACCACTCCTTTAAGTAAAAGTATCAATACCACAATCTAGAAATACTCAGTTACAAGTAAAAGTCCGGTATTCATACAAAAGTGTTGGCATCAAAATATACTTAAAGTACCAAAAGCAAAAGTACTCATCATGCAGAATGTCCCATTTCACATGTTCAATATCTATAAAAGATCTTTTGAAAATAGCTGATCTACAAGCTCACAACAAGTCACAACGTGTCAAGACGCGCTACATTAAGCTCACAACACGTCACAACGCGTTGTGAGCTTCTAGATCAGCTATTTTCAAATAGCCAAAGTATGTATTGGTCTTATAGGGCTTAACTATTTGTTAATGTATGTTTTGTAATAATAATACAAATATATAAAGTAACTAGTAACTAAAGTTTTAGAATTATTGTAGTGTAGTGGAGTAAAAGTATAATATTTGTCTCTGAGTAGAAGTAAAAGTAGGCCTATTGAAAATTGGAAATACTCCAGTAAAGTAAAGATACCTCAAAAGTACAATATTTGAGTACATGTACTTAGTTACTTTCTACCACTGGTGGTTAGTGGTTTCAGTGATATTTTGTTTTTGTTCAAATAAGTGTCAAATAGCTGCATAGCTCTATTCTGATAGCAACGATTGCTGTAGTGTTTGTTTAGTAGGGAGTCTCCCCGTTTTTTTTAATTAAATGAAAATCTGGTCGGGATACCAATTTTATCCAATCAGTGTGAGTGAGAAGTTAACTCATACAGGAAAAACAGGTGAGATTGGAAGTGATCAAAGAAAAAAGAAAAAATAGCAGGCAGAATTGGAACAGGAACACTATACAATTGAAGCTGATAAATGTGTGGGGTTCTCTCTCCTGACTGGATCAGGTATCCTGACCTGAACATTTATTTTCTGTTTAATAAAAAACACCCCTCCCCTTTTTTTCTACATAATATACGGTACATATAATATCACACCCCATTTAAGGCCTATGATTTTACAATGTTTTACCACTTTGGAGAAAGCTTTTGCCCCAGAGAAGGTAATAGGCCATAATGGCCAATGAATGGAAATGGTGGTCTATTGTTATAGGCAACAAGTTAGTGCACAAAATCCCACACCCCTGCTGTTTGCACAGCAAACAACTAAACTGTCTTTGGCTATGATGAACCCCCCCTTTGAGGCCATGAAGGAAATCACATTTTCACTGTGACCCAAGTTATCTACTATTTCACAATATACAAGTAGTCCTTTGTCCCAAGTATTGAATTAAAAGACCAGCCCCTGTCTTTTGTCTTAAAGTTAACATTGACATCTGCACTGAACTCTGCACTGCACTGAACTCTTTGTTAGACCTATCTGCAAAGCTGTCAAAGGTTATGTAACATTATTACTTAGAGGCCCCTATTTAAAAGTGAGAGGTAACTGAGTTTCATAATAAACAACGTTTACTTTAACTCAGGTGGCCTTAATGTCGTTAAGGTTAATTTATACTTAATGTAATGCTTAATTTATAGTATCGCTTGCTAAAATGAACAGATATACTTACCTAGAATCTAGATCAATTGTCGAGCCAAGTCCAAACCATCATGGGTTTAGGCCAGTGGTTCTCAAACGTTTTTGTATGAAGAACCCCCAAATTGATATTATATTTGGCCGCAGACCCCCATCTGAAAAATATGCTCTACCAGGGACCCCCAGAAGTAAACTTCGTGCCGCGCTACCTATGAGCTTGTATATTGGCTATTTTTGAATAGCCATAGTATAAAATATGATAAAAGTGGTTAAAATGATTGTGACGCTATATTAACTGATTTAGCTGGGGACCCCCTGGTACCCCCTCCCCCCCAGAACCCCACTTTGAGAACCAATGGTTTAGGCTAGCAGAACTACAATCCCCACAATGCAAAGCGGCCACATTTCGGGACGGGTAGAGTGGGTAGAGTGTCGAGGTGATGCTCAGGCAGGGGGAGCCAGGTTTCTTTACCACAGGGGAGGAGGATGCGCGTATATTACCGACACTGAAAGAAAGTCTCGTACTAGCGCTGCACCGTTTTAGCACCGGAATGACCCAAATAGTTTGGATTTGTAGATGTTTAATCTTCTTTCAGCCAAAGGAAGTCGCACCTATGTTTCGGTGTCCTGCGTTGAGGGAAGTTGATCAACTTTAGTATATAGTTTTTCGGCGGCGAATGGACTTTTTTTTCCACCGTGAGCGACTCGGTTTGGGATCAACAACCCCTCGCTTGACTCGCGGCTCCAGTAATTACTTTGGATTTTTCCACGGGTTGTAACTTAAGGTACGGGATTCGATCTTTCTAGAAAAAAACAACGCGGTTCCACACAAAACGCCACCATTTCATTTCAAAGCGTACGTTATATCTTTACATTTCGTTTCACCCCCTCCGCTTTAAATCCTTGGATTTTACGGAGCGTGGAGGAGCTACACATTCTTTTGATGCGTGCGTTGTTCTCTCTACTTCAATAGAAGTTGGTCAAAACATGGTCAAACTCGCATAAAGTTGCTGGTTTTGAGTAGTTGCGCTACTCTTTTAAGTTCTCGGAACGCGAGATCCAGTGGATATAGCAGTTTGTCTTTGGAGGGGAAAGTTTTCAACATTAAATCTCAGTCTGCCAGTCGTCTGGTCAACGTAGTTGTTTCTACACTGGCTGTTCTACAGCCCCCCGCCAATAAGGTGAGTTCTTTATTCACTTTTTTTGTTTTCATTTCATTATTGTGTGTCTCTGTCTGACTGTCTACCGTGTGTCTGTATAACGGATGATCCTAATATATACATATTTATATGTGTTTTAGATACGCTTCTAGTTCTCTTGAGAAAAATAAAAGAATTTACGATCTTCTTTTATTAGAAGAATTTATTAGATTTCAGCAACAACAACCAAAAATACGATTTTGGTCCTCAAACTTGAAAACGTTTTTGTCTACTAACAGTGTCCTATTTTCTTTCATTATTATCATTAAAAAAGAAAGAAAAGAAAACAGTTGGCTGTCTCGCTGTGATGTATTAACACCTCCATCCCCACGCTGGGGGGTGGGGGGTGCTGCTACTAGGCCCAAACTGAGCACTCCTGAAAACAGACAGGAAAGCCCTTTCTTTAGGTTAATAGTTTTATATTTCCAGTAATAGCAGTAGCCTACTAGAGAGGTTAGCAGGTAAGCTACTGTAATGAATACTAGGCTACTCATCCTTTTTGGATGGGCTGCATTATCATTGAAACACCCAAAGACATCCCCTTTGCTCAAAGGAGAATGCATGTAACTGACTTGTGTTTGAGCAGCTCTCAGTATGCATTGAGAGCAAACTGGAACAACAACAAAAAACAACATAAGCTAGGTTTTAGGCCTAATATAATTAATTGCCTGTAAATTAATGCACAGTCTGGAATTGCTCTTCTGACAGTTTAAACTTTGTGAACATCTTGGGCTTGAGTTATGCAGCATTGATATGTGTTTTCAACCAGAAGATATGTGTTGTCAGTTTATCCATCCTTAGCCGTCTTTGTCAAGTGAAGTGATGCCAGTCATCTCAGTAGTAGACAGACTGTCTGACAAAACTGCTGCTTTGTTTCTTGTGCCTAGTGTGAAACTAAATTAACACTTAACACAATATCCTTTGATACAAGCCAGACACATAAATAATCACTAATGGTGAAATTCAGTGTTGTTGCTTTTTAGATGCTCAAAGGGTACAAATCACTACAGGGAGGACTGCATGTTGAAGTCTGGCTCTAGTGAAATGATGTGTGTGGACTTCTGTTTTGTTTTAAATATTTTAAAATGAGATGGAGAAATTAGATAGTTGAGGAAAAGGCAGAAAAACCACATGGAATTGCAGCAAAAGATGTTTTCTCTTGAGCCACCATTGGGAAGTGAGGAATTCTCCTGCCCTTTAATTTACTACTAGGCAGCTCAACTGGCACAGAAATTATTGTTGAAGCTGTATAATCATACCTACAACCAGTAAGTCCATAGAGAAAGACGTGGCAAGGCGTCCTATCCTTTAGACCTGAGCCTGAATGCTGTTTGGTAATCGACCTATGATTAGGTTAGGTTTGGACTAGTGGTTTTAAAGATTTTTAGAGTTGTGAGTGCAACAAGCTAGTTATTTATCTGATAACCAGCTCTTTAAGGAACATGTTACAGTAACATTTTTACAGGGTTGTGTTAGGTTGTTTTTCATTTGTTGTTGATGTTGACGTAAAGTTGATTTGGTGGTGTGCAATTAAATTAGTTGATCACTCTGGTATACTACCAAGGTTTCAAGTTTCATTATTATTGGGACGCATACCAAACATTTTCAAACTGAGGCAGTATTGACTGAATGACATGCAATGTCATCTTGACATTGATTTTCACTTACCAGGACCCATGCAAGCTCATTAATGTCATGCTATTGGAAACCTACAGACTAGAAGTTGTGTGTTACTGTCTGACTCTGACGAGGAAAAACCTGGAGCTTTTTGTTTTCCTGAAAACAGTAGCCTGGGGGGAATAGTCAAATGGAGCTGAATTGCACCATCATGGCAAAAAAAAGGATATGTGCGCCAGCCGCCTGGCCTGTTCCTGGGAATGCAGGATTGACTGGGGTTGGGCTACAGAATTGGAGAGCAGAGGAATTTTATGCATGGATGCCATTGAACAGTAATTATGGGGCTGGCCACACTTTGGCGTAAGCCAGTAACCGGTGTCATTGTATGATGACAGAAGCAAGATGTGTCTTCCATGTAAATATCCACTAATCTAAGCCCTCTGATTTGGCGGATTTTCAGAAATGATGTGATCCCTAAAGAACGTAGAAAAACAACTAGGCTATTCCCTGGTGTTTGATCTCCTTGGGTGTTGAATTCCCTAAGTTTCATTATGTTAACACTGGGAGCTGGAGAGTTTATAAGCTTTTTATGATTTTGAAAATCAATGGATATTATGTCACGTTGCGTTTGTCCTAAATTAATACAATTAATGGTATAAAACAATATAAATTAATCATTGTCTGAATCTACACTGCAGTGTTTGTACATTAGAACTAGCCTATATGTGTACTGCGTTCTCAAAAATATAGTAGGCTCTCAAAACAATCAGACAGCCTATATGTGCAAATGCTGGGGTCCTCAGTATATAGCCTGTTATTTATTTTTTACTTCTATCTGTATTCTGATATATTTTTTAAAGCCTTGATATCAATCTATTTAGCCAATTCTTAAACATTTAGGGAAGTGTTACTTGCCACCTTCACCGTTACACTGACTGCAGCCTTACAGAACCACTCACTGCTTACTGACTCAAGGTGTTGTTGCAAATCTGAATGCATTCAGTTACATTGCTGCATCTACTGGTCTAACTGATTTGAAGAAAACAAATGTGCTTGGAAAATATCTTCCAATACAAATCAAAATCCAAAAGCATTTGATTTTCCACTTTCCAAAGTATATGCATTTACTTTTGAAAGTGACCTATGTAACCTGTGAGAACTGTTACATGCTGTCTGTCCCTGTTATTACATAGGACAGGTTATCAGGGGAGTGAACAGTTTGAATAAAATACAGATTGGTATTAGTTCTTTAAATCAATTAACAAGCAAGACACAAGCAAGTACGTATTGTTTTTTTTTGTTGGTCTGACAGCAAGCTTTTACTGATGTATAATTCCTCTGATGAAAACATGAAGCTACTGAATAAATGTAAGTTAATTCAACAAAAGTAAGTTGGACTAAACCTAATCATATAGGATGCAGTTTTGTGATTTAGGGTTTTTGCTTGGTCACGTTTGGAAAAATAATGCATTTGAATATTCTGAACAACCTCAGTTGTGAATGTAAGGAGTGTACAGCTCCTCTCCATTTAGATACTGGGAATATTCTCTCCATTGTTTGTTCATCATTAATAGTGTGTCTGAACAATATTTAAGAAGAACCCGAGTGGCAACCATAATCAAGTCCACTTTTGCAGTCAATGGACATATTATTTTGAGCCAGACCGATATTGGCTGATATATCGACCACGATTACTTTTTGTACAACATCAGTATCAGCAATTATGCAGCCGATGTGTCCTGATTTTTATACTTTAAGGTAGCCAAATTTTCTTCTCCCCAATTTATTCGTTCTTTAGGCCAATTAATTCCTCTACACACACATTTCTGTGTGTTGTCACTGCTGTTGTACTCTACTGGCTAACCTGCCAGTGAGGAGCCCCTGCCGGGAGGACGTAGTGCGGCGCCTCCAACTCCTCACGCCCAACACTCCCTGCAGACAGGTGCCACACCAGCCCGTAGGAATACGTGCCGTGACAAATATCACCCTCCCCGCCCGGCTTCCCACCTCCAAACGGACGCTCAATAAAGCCGGATGCACCGCCGTGGCTTCGAACCCCTAGACTCTGCGGTGGTGGGCAGGTATTTCACTACACCTGTGATGGGAAAAAAAACGTTCATTTCAGTGTTTGAATGATTTCGTTCATGTTCACGGCAGTGAACGTAACAGTTTCACGAAGTGAACTAGTTCGTTCATGTTCATGCCAGAAGATCGAATCATTTACAACGAATCGTCGTGAACGTCCCATCACTACACTACACCGCCCGAGCGCCATTTTTAACCACTTTCAACCTGGCATCCCTATTTTGGGCATGTCATAATAGGAGAACATTTTCAAAAGGGCTTATGGTTAAGTAAAACGTTAAATGTTAACTGTGCACTTTTTGCCAAAATATCTGTCAAAACATCGGTAATCGGTGGTCTAGGACTCATTCAGGTCAGGAGTCACTTTGAGCACACAATGAGTGCATTCTATGTGACTCATGTATAGTAAGCTACAGGTTGAGCCGATGCTTCGACGTGAGCATAAACATGACGGAGCATTCTGTGTCCCACACTTGAAGACACTGTTTTCATCTCCCTCAATTATGGACTGTTGTCTTAGTGGTCATGTCGTGATGAGAGCCCAGGGAACGTGGTCGGCTGCATGCTCGCTGGACTTCCTTCTGTCTGGCAGCAGAAGTGGATTCTTGGATCCTGCCCAAACACTGACTCACTGCAGTGCTTACAGGGCTGGGATGACCAAGCTGCTTTATCCCCATGGACCCCATGATCCAACTCAGCTGCCGGAACACTGGCCCATTCTTGGAAAGTGAAATTGAATTGGTTTGTGTAGAGAACACAATGAGTATTTTAATGAAGGACACTCACAGAAATCACTAGCTCCTCAAAGAAATCAAAAAAATGTCTTGATGGCGTAGACCAAAAGTGTATTTAAGTTGTCATAATTTCTCTGTCTTAAGTACGTCAAAGTTTGTGTGTAAACACAAACTTTGACGTTGAAGGAGCTTTCACATGTTTTGGGGGTTGAACGTGATTGTGATGATGATTTTTTTTTTTGATCTTAAACTGCAAAATCCGGAATATTAATGTAAACTCCTGAGACTTTTTAGAGAGTACCTACTGTTTTCAAGTTTGGCTTGTCATCAAGAGTGTAGGAGCCTTACAACCAGCATTTGTTTCACACAAGTTGACAAGCATGGCAGCAAATGGTGGTTGAGGGTCATGTTGGGTTTGGGACCAAAACCAACTGTTAGGTGATAGATCTTTGAGTGTGGAAATGATGGCTTGGCGGTCTCTCTACAGGGGTGTCACATAACAGACTTTAGTTTTTTTGGTCCTTAACAAATTCCTCAAGGGGGATTATGGGGGTTAGGGGCAAGTGTTAATCTCAATGGCCAGATGCTGCAGAGGTGATGATGCGAGCAGATGTGCATCCGAGATTCACCCGCTTCTGCAGTATGCCCATTTAGACCAGCTTTCCTTAACTACAGTATGATAATGAAAGCAATGACATCAGACTAAGAATGGTTTGAGTTGTAGCCATGGAATAGACCCAACTTTGGATTCAGCATTTTTAAATGGCAAGGCAATCTCAAATTAGTATAGAACTAAACATGAATTGAGTCTGCATTATTATTCTTTATAATGTGTATTGATTGATTGATTGATTGACATTTTTATTAGGCAAAAGAATGTAAAACACAGTTACATTTATAATACTTTTGTCTAAAAGGTCCGACCAAAAAAGTCCTTGCGGACTTGTTTCCGTTGGGGTCCTTGAATTAATTTCATAGACATATATAGTAGCAACCAAACAGTTCAAATCAACATAAAAAACAGAGAAAAAATACCACTATGTACTAAAAAATGCATCATGAAAAATAAAATAAAAGTATATTTTTTTTTAAAAAGGGGGGGAGGGGGGTCATCTGTCTACAGGGAAACTGGTACTACCTCCTCTTATGGCCTCCAGAAAGATGAGTTTTTAGGGCTGTTTTGAATGAGCCCAACGAACTGCATTTTTTGAGGGATGGGGTTAGGCTGATTCACTATGCTTGTGGTGTTATTTTCTTATCACATAGTGTGTGTGCACTGTGTACAAGTAGGCCTAAATACTGCTAGTACTTTGTGAAAATACAAAACGTTTTTTGATGAAAGGGGAACTGTTTCTGTGCCAACAAGACAATTACAGACTGGAGCTGAAGTTTAGTCTACACTACAGAATATGGCCTAGTCTTAATTGTGGAAATACTCAGTAATGCCCCCCCCTCTCTGTTTTTGAGGAACCATAAACCAATTGTAAAGTAACAAGACCAGGAGACCTGGTTCTGCCAGACCCAGAATGAAGTTCTAGTATGATGAGCTTTACTTAATTACATACTTGTGACATAATAATGATGTCATGAATAGTTTGTGACGAAAGGGGACGAAAGGGGGACAGATTTTTTTTTGGCTGGGGCCGGAGGACAAAGTGACCATGCCCATGTATGGACGAAACAGGTACAAAGCCCCCTTGGGTCTGGCAAAAATGTGATTCCACACTCTCAACACGGATCATAAATAGTTTCTGACACATTACCCCAAAGCTTCAGTTTTTACTGATAACGGCATTAGAGAGGCAGGAAGTTTGCTAACAAGCCCACACGCTCATACAATTGTGTTTGTTTTATTCTTTTCAGCCTAGCACTGTGAATGACCCAGTGCTGATGCACCAAAAGTCTGAATGGAGGTCCACTCGCAAAGAAGCCAGCAGTTATAGCTCCCTCAACAGGATGCTAGCGGGGCCAAGCTTACTGCTGTTTCTGGCTTTGCTCGCCCAGGTTTTACCGGCCCAATGCCGGCCAGCCAGTAATGATGAAGGTAAGATTCATTGATCCAGTCATTCTTGTACTACTCTTTGTTTGTGCGATAATTTTCTTCTGTTTTTGTAAAGGTGCTGGAAGTGAAAAAAGTTTAAACTGTATAGTGATATAGTAATCATAAGTGTTTGCTCAGCACGGAACCCACCAAAAAAGTGTCCGCACACGCTTTTTATTGCACGCACAGGTTTGTGTGCGACTGTTCTCGCCAATCCCAGCCAAACTGGGACGTCTGTATTTCTATGAGCGGGGGAAAAAAATCTTGACCAGTTGAAACGGCTGCATTCATTAACATGGAGGGGAAGAAAAGCAACTCTTTAGGAAACAGAAAATACATTTTCAGGTGGGTTACAGATATCATCCAATCAGGAGAGAGAACCCCACAAAGATAATTTATCAGCTTGTGTTCCTGTTAATAATTTGTCTACTCATTTCTTTGTTTCATCAATTTCACTTGAGTATCCTGTTCTCTCTCCTGATTGTAAGGAGCACTGTGACTCGGTGCTGATGCACCAAAAGTCTGAATGGAGTTCCACTGTAAGTCGCTCTGGATAAAGAGCGTCTGCTAAATGCCTAAATTGTAATAGATTGGATGAAATCGGTATCCTGACCTGAAAATCCCTGCTACTGAACAAACCCTGTATAGCAATGATTGCTATGGGAATATAGAGCTATTTAATACATATTTTTCACTTAATGCATCTTTAACTCTCATTAATCCCCTTATTTGTAAATGTATTCTTTGTCATGATTAATTGAGCTTTGTTGATGGAATTGATAGTTATATGTACATATATCATCATTTAGATGATTATTGGCACGGCCCCCTGGTGATAAGGGCATTCGTTTTAGGAATGTTATCTCACTGTGTCTCTGGTCTTCTGGTAAGATTTGCCTCTTTGTTGTGTCAGTGATCCCCCACCTCCATTTCCCTGTCTGATGTTGTTTCAGTGGGCTTTACTGACTCTGGTGTAGCTAGTGAACTATTGTTTGCAACTAGTAGCAATGCCCTTTTGTCCTAACTAAATCAAGCTTATCAGTTTGAGAAAAATATGTTGCCTCCAGACCAGCTGAAAATTGTGAAGCTGGTTTCAATTGTTATTTTGCTGTTAAAGAAACGGTAACTATAACCTATAACTTAAAGTTTGCTTAGGAAAAAGGTTACCCTGGCCGGGTGGTTGCACAAGTTCAGACCTCAAAAGGGGAAAGACACATTGAAATTGAATCCTTAAAAATGTGTCTCTTGGAAGCAGTCCAACAGTGTAATAGCTGCCTGGACTTGTGGGTAGATAGTTTTTGGATGTTTACCCTCAGCAGTCGGAAGTGGAGCCCAGCAAAAAGAATATGATAAAGCTCAGCATTATAATTAGAGTAATTATGCACGAGGGTCTCTCTGGGGCTGTGAGCCCTAAAATAAACTTGCCATGGCTGTGTTTAAGCGAGCAGTGGGACAGGGAGGAGTAAATGACTCCCATCTGCAGCCCGAGGGCAACTGCCTGCCTGCTCCTCTGCTCCTTTTGTAATGAAAAGGTATTTGTTGTCACTGAGAGAGGAGTTAACTGCCAGGGAAACTATAAATTATCTTTTTCTTTTTTTTTTTAATAAAAGGAGGTAAGATGCTACATTGAGTCCTCTTAAAAAATTGGATTTCTGAGAAGAATGTTTTTCTTCTCAGGCGAGGAGATATATTGCAGCTGAGGGTGGGGTGGGGGGGCAGTTTGATGCATTGACCCTCCACCCAGTTCTCAATCACCAAATGGCCAGGTACTATCTCTGAAGCCCCCCCCCCCCCTTGCGTTGCCTCCTGCTTCCCCCACCAATTCTGCTTGGGAATGCATCACCCCCCCCCCCCCCAACTCCCCTGCTGGGTGACGGATGGCTTCAGCTGTCGACAAACAATCACAGCAGAACCATTTGGTTGCATTCCTTTTGTCTCCGGTGGTGAAGCAAAATGGTTATATGGAAATGGTCGAGTTTATGCGTGCCCCTTTTGTTTGTTTTCTCTTGTTTTTTTGTTGGATGTTGTTGACATAAGAAAAGGGCATTTTCTCAATCAATTCAGTTTAATTTTGGGCCCAGGCCCCCCTCCTCCTTGGCCACAGTGCCTTCATTCAAGGCTTATGTTTTTATCTTAAAATGTGACCTGAGATTAGAGCTGGTCGTGGTTAAATCACGAGACAGTGTGTGTGTGTGTGTGTCTAAAGGGAGGAACTCATTCAGACCACATAGAACATTTTAGGAAATAACTGTGGATCCCAGCAGATTACTTTGAGTGTGTCATCTGCTGTCAATCAGAGGCACAAAAAGACGCTGACCCTTAATAAGTGGCGCAAAGATCTACAGCTGTCATAGCCCTGAGGCAGACGTTTCTCAGACAGGAGAGCTTAGAGAGGAACTTTACTATCAGAGATAGTAAAATATAGAATGAAACTGTTAGTGAACTTGGCTTAAAGGCTTGGTTTTCCAGTAAATACGGCATATTGCAAATTGTAAATGCAGTGTAGCTCATTGTAATGACACAAGAATAACTTAAAGGTTAATTTCTTACACCACAGGGTGCCCCCCCCCCTGCAGAGTGCTAATTCATGGTGATTGTCAATGCCTCATTTAGGGATGAAAACATCCTCAATTGGAGTGCTTTTAGAAGGACACTTTACTCGGTGAAGGATTTGGGCTTGCTAATAGGCCTTGTGCTATTCTTTCACTTCCTGCCAGTCCTGCCTATTGTCACTTATCAACACCCCCCACCCACTATTCCCCTTCACTCTGCTTGTGGTCAAATCAGCAGGGGAAAACTGGCCCTCCTAGTGAAGTTTTGTCTTTATGCCATCACAGTGCTTCTACAAGCCGGTCTTTACTGCACTCAACCATCACTCCAGCAAGAGCAGGAAATCCCAACAGTCATTCACGCGGCATATTGCTTCCTATCTTGAAGCCGAGAAGGTTCCATAGACTGGCGCCAACTTGCTCAAGACCTTTTCATGTGGGTTGTAGTCAATCTTGGAACTTAAAGACTCGCATTCCCCCGTAATTCAGAACCTTGTGTTGCCCGCTTTCCTCCTTGACAAAACCCCTTTGTATAATTAGTATGATTTTAAAGCATGTCAATCAACTTTTCCAAGTGGTTGGAAGAACCCATGAGAGCACTGTTCCAGCTGGGTTGCTTTTAGAAAATATGGCCCGAAATCCAGGTTAATCCGATCATAGGACCTGGTTCATTAATTCAGCTGAAACATCCGAACATTAAAAGAACGATGTTACAAAACTAATATTTAACTCCATTTGAACAGATGCGATTAAAACATTTCTGAATGACAGGTATAGTGAAGTTACATACCCCTAGGTGTGGGTTAATACTTTAACGTAGAAGAAAAGAAAAGGATAATGCACACTGTTTTTTAAAGATGGATGATGACTCGCTCTTGTTGTTAAAGTGACTGACAATTTAATAAAAACATAGGTAGTGGTTGTAACCTGAAAGTAGTCGATGAAGGTGAAAATGGGATCATTATGTTGGCTCTGAATGTTCTTGAAACCGTGGTGGTTATACCACAATGTACTTTGTCTTACTGCACTTTTAAGTAGGTTGTCACAGCATCACAAAGGATTCCAACTGTGCTGTACAATGAAGCCACAAGCAGAAAAGAATTATGGCTTTTATGGGCTCTTTATGATGTCTGTCACTAGATTAATTGCTGGAATGTTGACACAGCCTTATCAGTGGCATCAGCGATTTTAGAGGGCGAGGAGCAAAAACACACTGGAGTGGAAATGGGCCCCACGCACACAACGCATGGAGAACCAGCCGTGTGGAGCTAGCTGGTGACGAGGTTAGATAGCTCTTCCCATCACTAAACGCTTCCCCGTTTGCTTGGCTTTTCCCCCTCTTTTAGTTTTGTTTTGGAGGAGAGAAAGTTGATCCTACCCCCTGGCCCCTTTTCCTGCTGGGATTAAGGGCCTGTCAGACATATGTGATCCAGGAAATACCTTTACTAGACCCAACTGGGGTCACCATAGCAACTGGCACTAGAACCTGCCGCTGCAGGCCCTCTCTCTCGCTCTCTCACTCACTCACTCGTGCACATGCTCTTGCGCCCTCCTCGCTCTCTTCACCCCCCCCCTCTCTTTTTATTGTTTAGAGTCCTTTGTTGTGATGGAGGGAGGGATTACCGTGATCGGGTTTGCTAGCGTTGTCCTGAGGTTATGCTATATGGGTGTGCTTCCTGTTTTGAGCAGGAACGTTTATGTTACAATCACACAGAGTCCTACGCACTGTGCAGTGTTTTCATTCTGTGTATTTCAGGGTTAGCTTGGTTCTCAGAATGTCCCATCTTGGGTCTTTTGTTGATCACTGTGTGGTGGCAGTTGATTGCGGTGGGTGTTCATCTTTTTTTTGTTTGTTCTAGTGTAAAACAATCAATTGGAATGAATTACATTTTTTAGTATGCCTCTTTTGACCCTTGTATTCTCACAAAGTATTTTTTAGAAAATGAACTTTTGGCTGATTATACAATCAGAAGTAAGCTATTCACAGTGTTGATTGTTTTGTATAGTGAAGATCGTAAGCAAGTTTGCCGGTCACCCACGATCTCTGCCTTTGTCACCGGACAAACAACACCATTGTGATGGACAATGTGTCAACATAATTGGGTTACACCCCCCCCCCTCTCTCTTCCACTGTGTAGTCACTGGGAACAGGGGGGCTCAGGTGTCTCACTCTGTGATGCCCCCCCTTCCCATCTGTATTCCTCTAATTGAATTTCATCATCCTTTCCCTGGTAGCTCGTTGCCAGCCTGACGATTGGGCCTTGACTAATTTGGGATGCGATTTAATTTGAGCGAGAGGTTAGGCAGGCACCACACTGTACTGAGAAGAAACCATGGCTCCATTTTCAACCTGGCAGAAGCTTGGATTCAATAAGCCTGTCGTGTGTGTGTGTGTGTGTGTCACACATATGACACACTGTGTCGTGTGTGTGAGTGGACCACAATGAACACAAGCCCCCTGTGGCTTTTTGTGTTATCCTTTTAGCATAACTTTTGACTGTACCTACATCATGTACTGTTTTTCATTTTTAAATAAAGTATTCAATCAATCAATCTGTGAAAAGAATGTTGGTATTTTCAGGGACACCAAGGAAAGAGCTTCTCTGCATTCTTGGCATAATTTTTATGATGCAAAACCTCTCGGATGCCTTTCATCTACGTATATATATGATTGCACACAACAAATTCTGCTTAAAATGAGATCTTCCTGCATATTAAAGTCACATTCATGTATGGTTTTGATAGCCACATTCTTAGTTATCAGAGTGTTGTGTAAACCAGTGATGTAGTCTAGGTTTTTTCAGACGGTATACCATAATTATTCCCTCGCGCACGGCACGTGCCCATATACGCGCACGGTCACAGAATGAATTATTGTGGTTACAGAGGCAGTACTGTTTTTTTTATTTTATTCGGTTTAATCCTACTGCGTATACTGGTAGAACACACCACTGGTGTAAACCTATTGAGCCACTCTAACTTCACCATCTCCTTCTGTTAACGATTTTTTAGCCCCTGTGGAAAGTCAAGCCAACCTGTACACCCTCTACCCTGGGGACCAGCTAGATCTGATCTGCACAAATAAGGACACAGAGCAGGCTGTCAACTGGACCAAAGACCATGTGGTGGTTGTGGATGGTGAGCACACGCGGATCCGTAATGGCGGCCAGCTGACTATAGAGAGTCTGGAGCCGGCAGACTCTGGCCTGTACGCGTGCACCACCTTCGGAAACCACAGCGACTATTTCAATGTCACAGGTATGGACTTTGTTTGTAGTCTAAACAGTCTAAAGTTGCCGTTTTCGTGGCATAGTCATATTGTCCAATGGTTGTGTGTCTATGGCCCAGAGGAAAACAGAACATTAACAGTTACATGAAACAAGACCCAAATGTAGCTATATTATATTTAGCTATATAAAGTATTAAATATATATTATATTTAGTGTCAGTTTTGGGCAAAATCATATAGTATATTAACTTTAGTGTATACATACTAGAAATATCTAGCCTTGTAGCCATGCAGGAAACGTATCAACATTTTCCATAAATCTGTATTTGCATTTTGTTTGGATTGAGCTCCTTTCTCCTTAAATATACCTTCTACTGAGCTTTATTCCAGTATGTTTTGTAGAGTATTTGTATGAATTGAGTACAATGGACCACAATGAAAACAAGCTTTTTTTCCCTTTCTTTTTTTGTATTATCCTTTTGGCATGACCTTTGACTGTACTACCTGTACTGTTAATAATCATGTTAATAAAGTATTTAATCAATCCAATCAGTCGGTTAATCTCACTTCTTCTTTCTGTCCACAAGTTGATACGCTGGCATCATCTGAGGATGAAGATGAGGAGGATGAGTCTTCCTCCGAAGAAACCAAACTCTTAGGCGGTCAGAAACTGCTGCGTAAGTGTCCGCGTAAGATTATGACTAACTTTCATGATTTGTCAGTGACTAGGGAATGCTATGATTCATCGTTATGCCCATAGTGTATTTGTGGCTTGCACAGGGCTGAGTGATTTCACCCTTATGATTCAGATGGCTTTCGTTACCTTGGTGACTACATCAGGAATGTCCTGGTGCTGACCAACCCTGGTTAACCTTGTGTCTCTCTGATTAGAGTTTGAGTCTACAGAGCAATTAAGTCACTCAGGCATGATGAGCTGGCTGCTCCTGGCTGCTAGGACTGTTTGGCCACAAGGAAAGCAGCAGTCCACCAACCGTGGCAGGCTCACTGACTCTGACCTTGTGCCTTGACTCCTACAGCCTTATCGAGCTCATGAGAGCTTACTATGTGCTTTCATGATGGATGTTTTTAGACCACCGTGACTCATTGACATTTACGACTATCTTGACACTGTGGTCAAAACAATAATAAATGAATATAAAGGAAGGCCTTGTTTTTAACATAGCAAATCATTACGTAGAAATGGTGTGATGTGATTCAAGGATGATATTGTGGATCTACAGATGATCCTCTTCTTTTTTTGTTGTTGCTGTTAGTCATTGTGATTAGTTTTTTGGCCGTTATTAGTCTGAAAATTCATTTCAGCTGAGTGGAGCTGTCGTGTTGTCATTAACATTCCTATTTCCTTAAGAAAATGGAAAATGATATTGCTTGTGTGCACCAGTGTAGAACTATTGAACTGCACCCTCTTAAACAAAACAAATCAAATAAACATTCCAAATTCCTATATTCTATAATAATAATAATTATAAGTAACAGAATTGGCATTGACTCTAAAGCATCTATCAGGACTTTAGAAACTTGTAATACAAAGGTTTGTGGTGGTCTTTTTGGCTATGGTTATTACAAATAAGCTACCTTATAAACATAAATGATCATTTTGATTATTTCGTATGCTGTGTTTTGTGTTTACTTTTCGGATGTACACTATTTGACTCTCCCACATGTTAAAGGTTCAAGTTGCTTTAATGTCACATGAATATACTGTACCGTACAATACAGCTGGTAGCAAGGCAATGAAATTATTGTACACCAATCCAACATCTTCTAACCTTCTGCCTTCCCTTTTAGCGATGGCTCCCCAGTGGGCTCATCCAGAGAAGATGGAGAAGAAGCTCCATGCCGTTCCGGCTAGCAAGACTGTCAAGTTCCGATGTCAGGCCAGTGGAAACCCAGTACCCAGTCTCAAATGGTTCAAGAACGGCAAGGAGTTCAAGAGAGATCAACGCATCGGCGGCTTCAAGGTAAAAAAAATAAGACATAAGAAGTGGTCCAATAAGCTCTGCCTCGGTGCCACCAGATAAATCGCTACAACTGCTCGGGGGATCCTTATCAAATCACTCTCAGCCTATTGGCCGCAAGTGCAGATGTGTTGTGATCTCATCGCCACATTAGATCACTAGCTACCCCCGTTGCACCACACCCCACCCCTACTTGAGCAAGGAAGGCTTTCCTGCAAGTGGAAAGCAGGGGGCAAGTTTCACACCTGACCCAAGAGACAATGCAAGGTGAAATCCTATACCACAAAGGGATGGCTGTGCCACAATAACAATACCTCCAGGTGGGCAATCCTAGCCATCCGTTTCAGGGTAGGATACTGTTGGCTGTCCTCATTCTGTGTTTCAGTACATCCGCTTTGAAAGTAATGGTGTCTTCAGTCATACGTATGTACACATTTTGTTGATGAAATTCTGGATGAGGTATGGCGACTTTTCGTGCTTCAGCTAGTTTAAAGCCGTACTTATATTTTGATGCAAAGTGTTGACAAGCTGTGAGTCTATTATGGTCGATAAGTCTTTGGGTCACAGCCAGACGGCTCAGTGTCGTAGAGGAAATGAAAGTTGGATAAACAGCTCACTGTAAAGGGTGTGGACCAGAGTTGGTTTACTTTATGTTTCCCTCCATATAAAATAAAAATAGTTTCTGTGAAACTTGGGGATGAACATAATTATTTACTCACTGAATTACTCACAGACGATTTTTTTACTGCATTTTTATGCCATTGATCTTTTTAAATCAAATTTTATACAATATTAATATTTATGGCAAAACATAATTTCCTGGGCTACTTAACTTCAGGAAATTCCTATCTTGCTGAGTTTCTTTCTGTAATTTGAGCCCTTTCTCCCACTATGTTATGACTTCACACAAGACTCATTAATTTCCTAATTTTAGATCTGGTCTGATTGTGCCCACTTTAAAGTTTCCTTTTGCTGAGAGCGTAGCATGAGGACGTCATAATAATTAGCAGTTACATAAATGTTCCAGTTGGAAAACTTTGACTCTTTAATGCTGTGGACAACAGTCTGGATTTCATAAATAAATAAGAGCTGAATAATCATCCATATAAAGCCAGAACAGCCTAGATTAGCAGTTACTGTCCCAACAACCAATAATCGTACTTTTAGTGCTGTCGAGAAGTTACTGTTAGTTGCTGCTGTGCATATATCGGCTTGCAGACCACACAATAGTAGAAGTACTGCCAGAACAATTAGTTTTCCTTTTTTATTGTGATTATGGCCGTTTTGCAGTTGTGCAATTGATATTGTGCTGTAATTTTATAGTTAAGACTCTCTGTTTGCTTTTCATTGTTTTCAATGTCCCCTGTCCACTACACATGTTACTGTAATTGGAAATTGGAAAATGCACACACAATTTTAGCAAAATACCGTTGTGCGATAAGGATAAAATAACGCTTACGTTCTTATTTGATTTATTGATAAATACAAAAATATTTAAAAAAAACACACTTGTAGATTATTCGATTAATTGATAGAAAATAATTGATCATTGCAGCTATAAATCACTATGTAAAATGAAAATGGACCATCTCAGTGTCTTTGCATGGTTTAACGTAGACTTTAATCTAAGCACGTATTTATTCACTAGTGACTCACTAGAGCCTCACAGGTGTAGAATATACATGGATGTTCACTTCCTCCTCCTTTTCATAAGCTCAGACCCCTATCACTGCATCTGCTCTTCCCATTAAGGTGCAGGCTAGTCCAGCCTTGTCCTTTGCACCCCCCCTGCCCCCCCCCCCCCAACTCTTCCCCTCCCCAGCTGGGACACATTTAGGAGTTTCCTCTCAGCTGTCTGCCCCCCCACCACCACCACCCCTCCCTTAGAGCAGCTAGGCTGCACACTTCACCATCTGGCTGCTGTTTTTGCAGTCAAGGTGCAAAGGTCTGCATCGGCGGCTGGGGACGTCTCTCATCCCTCCCACACTCTGCCTTTTATGACCAGGCCTCTATTGTTCATACAGTCTACATATAGTGGAGCAGGAGGGAGGGAATAATGTGGACCACATGTATGAAGCCGAGCGCAACACATCTGGCAACAGGCAGCTGGACAACCCTTACCCAACCCCCCCCCCACCCCAACCCCCCCCCCACCCCAATCCCCTATTACATTTTAGCTAAATGAGGGAAACCGTATGGCTGGGTCTTTGTGTGTGTATATGCATGTTTGATGTTGCCATTGCCTTAGAGGTTTGTTGGTTTAATCACACACTGCCGGTCTTGGCAGATTTATGGAAGAAAAATTATAACTTGTCTCGGAAAAGAGAGAGCCAGACATTATACCGGAGACAAGTCTTGATGCTAATAGGACAGGTTGAGGCATACAAAGATGGTGTGTTTGTGTGTATGGGCCACCTTTATGTTCTTATGCTGTTGTCTGGTAGGACAAAAAAATCAAAGTCCGCGTGAAACAGCACAGCCTTGAGACCTCGTATAAGGACAACAAATGAGAATGTGGGAGTGATATTGTTGGCTAATGCAACGTTTTTTACGTACAGGTCAGGTTATAAAGTTTGATTGAGAGTGGTGTTCCTGGAATGGCACAATAGCCTCTGTTTCTTGTGAACCACAGCACATCACACACCATTGAACCTGTGAGTGAATTGTACATACTGGTAAAACATTAACCAATATGACAAATGTGATATTGAGAGGTCAGCGTTTCGTAATCTTCAATGAGAGCACGTGACAAAATCAGTGGAAAACAACATCCAAGTAAAAAGCCTGAGCTCTTTCAAGTGATTACTATTGTCAGTCTAGTTTAAGTTTGCTTGCATAATTAAGCAGGATAATAATATAAATCTCGCCTAAATCAACAAAAAGAAAGAAAAACTAAAATGGAATACAGTCCAGTTTTGAATTGGAGCGTCAGTCACTCTGTAGATAGTATCTTGCCATACAGAATGTAAGTGCGTAGGACCCCAGTTGTTCTTATTGTGATCTAATTGTTCTTATATTGTACACTAGAGACAAATGCACCTGTACTATGTGTGTGAGTTTTTTTTTTCTCTCCAGTGTTTCAGGTTGCACCATGACTTGCTGAAGATTAATTCATTGTCCATTCAATTTTCTGTTTCTAGAAACAGGCACTATAATATTGTTTCTCTGCTCCTCTGTCTAGGTTCGAGACCATGTATGGACCATTATCATGGAGTCTGTAGTGCCCTCTGACAAGGGAAACTATACCTGTGTGGTAGAAAACCAATATGGCAGCATCAATCACACGTACCAGCTTGACGTAGTCGGTAAGTGTTGACTTATTTTTGTGTGTGTGGTTTTCTTTGGTGGTGGGGGGGGTTTGTTGCTTGTGTATATATTGCTAATGGATGTTGATCATCTACATTCTACACAGTGTTCCATTTTCTTGAGGATTTCTGTAAACCTGGTTCAATATCACTGATGTGTCGCAACGCTATAGACCTGATTAATTAAAAACTGAATGTAACCCCAAGAGCCCCAAGTCATCTGGCATGTGTTTGTTTTGAACCTGTGTGTCACGCCAGCAACTTTTGTTGAATTATGGTTGTTTTATTTGCGGACTGAAGAAGATATGTAGCGGCTATTTGGAAGAATGACTCACTTTAGCATGGGCCCTGTGACTCCCTCATGCACTGTTGGAACTATAAATCACAGCCATGCTCCCTCTGTCATCGTTGTCCCCTGGGCTTAGCATGACTTCATTAGAGCCCCAGACCCTGATCAACAGCAAGATCACTTCAATGAGGGATTGTATCATTACCAGTGCATGCTAAGTTCCACACTAATGCCTGGGTCACATAAGCCTGAACATTTGTTACCCTGCCAAATGCTTTGCAGATTAGTTTTCTTTTGTAGTGTTATCAGACATCAAAATGGAGCCCCAAGAACATTTCATTGTACAGTAACAGCACTGGATCAGACTGTTAACTTAACTATCCATCCATTTCCACCTAATCTCAGCAATTATACAGGCGGCATATAGCTGAGGAAAACAGTAATTTAATCCTCAGTCTCAGAAATTGCTGTCTATTGCTCATGAAATTACATGGTATCAGATCTGATTAAACTGCCAACCATGTCTGTAATCATATCCATTGACATAAATTGTTTGGTTTTATCTACTTAAGAGTTTAAAGAATCAGCCAGGCATGTCTACTTTGGGATCATTTTTACTTGTGCATTTTTGTGCGATAAAGCATGTAGTTCAGTGTGTACAGTATACACAATACTTGAAAGCTAACAACTTGTATGTCTGACTGTTGTCTTCCAGAGCGTTCTCCCCACAGGCCAATCCTACAGGCTGGCCTGCCAGCCAATCGTACGGTGGTGGTGGGCAGCGATGTGGAGTTTGAGTGTAAAGTGTTCAGCGACCCTCAGCCTCACATCCAGTGGCTGAAACACATTGAGGTCAATGGGAGCAGTGTTGGCCCTGATGGCTTACCTTATGTCCGTATACTCAAGGTAGGAACTTAGTCTGACAACACTTAATTGGCATCTGTCAAAAACAAGACTTAATTGTGCCCGTTTAGTGAAAGTGACAAAATGGAATGCTGTGTTTTAATTAAGCTGAGCTGAAAAGTCTTTGTAATACCCAAAAGGGAAACACTGGCAACTTGTGATGGATATTACTGAAACACTGTTTAAAAAGTCCAGTTATTAACGTAATATTTGGATATTTTGATTGTTTTAGCATCCAGAAAGTTGACTCACAGTAACCCTCTTGAAGGACTTGATTTGATCATTTGATTTCTCCACTGGAATTGGAAGTTTCCTTTGTCTAATCACTGTAACTCTGTAAAGGAAAATGGAAATCATATCCATACGAACACATGCTTTTCCTTTAACCTTGTTCAGTTTGGAAAGACGCTTTCCCGTTATACAAGTTCAGAATGTTTCTGTGTTTTGTTCATTTTTGTCTGAGCTGCATATATGACCTGTTTTTATTTCCAGCATTCTGGGGTCAATAGCTCGGATACTCAGGTGCTGACCCTCTACAATGTCACTGAGGAGGAGAGCGGGGAGTATATATGTAAAGTGTCCAATTATATAGGAGAGGCCAATCAGTCGGCCTGGCTGGCTGTCACCATGGCCCAAGGTAAAGCACTGCAGTAGCACAGGACACTAAGTACTATAGGGCCACACAGCTGAGGCGCTGCTAGGACCACCTGGAGAGCTAGGGTCATATACCTCTGCTGTTTCTCTCCTCCCTCCCTCCCTCTCTCCTGCCTCAGTGCTCCTGACTGTAAATGACGCTATGGAAAATTCCCAGCAGAACAGTTGAAAGTGTTTAGTCGCAGGTTTTTGTTGGACCTCTCTCTCTCTCATTCCTGCCCCATGCCTCTGCTGTGCCCTCCTAATAAGGGCCTCTCTTGCCATCCTCTTTATTCCTCTCGCTCCCCCTCTTGCTCCCTTGCACTTCAATGTCCTCTCTGCTCTCACCTCACACAGGTTCTCTCTATGAACTGCCTTTGGTTTGTTTTCAACCCTTTTCTTCCCCAGTTGTCTTGCTACCTCTCTTTCAATGACCCCCCCCCCTTTGTTTGTCCAGCTAGGAAGTATGCAGAAGTGTGTTTATATACTGTGTGTGTGTGTGCGCGTGTGTGCTGTTCTGCTGTGGAGGTTTCCATGTTACCCATCTCTTGCATGTAGAGATGTGACTGAGGTATAAAGTGTCTGGTGATGGGATGGATCCAATAGAGGGGTTTGGCATTGTGGCCATTCTCTCTCTATCTAACCAGTTCCTCCACTAACAGCGACTGGAAGGCTCTACCTGACAAAGTCCTCCGCAATGTCTCTGGGTGATATCTTTTTGAGCAAGTTTGGTGTCGGACTGAGGAGGGTGAATGCTCCTCTCCTCTGATCCTGTTCTCGCTTTTACTATAAGGCCTTTCTCTTTTACAATCCCCTTTTACTCATGCCTCCCTGTTTTTTCCTCTTGGGCCTTTTATTGGGTCTGCTTCCCTTTTTGTTATTTTCTAGACCGCTGGCCTTAACACCACGGACAAGGAAATGGAAGTCCTCCAACTGAGGAATGTGTCTTTTGATGACGCTGGGGAGTATACCTGCTTGGCGGGCAATTCTATCGGGTTCTCTCATCACTCTGCATGGTTGACCGTTCGCGAAGGTATCAGTGGTTCTGTCTCTCTCCTGGTTGTTCTCCTCTTTTCTTCCTTCTGTCTCTCCTCCTGTCTTCAGCCTGGCTATCCGACATCCACACATTAGCCAGAATGGAGTATTGCTTGACTCTACTTCTGTGAAAAGAATGTGTGAGGGAAGCCAGGAGAGGTTTACTATTCTACTAAATCTCCCCTTCCTCCTGTACTGTGCTCAACATGGCTCCTGCTCCATCTAAACTCTCTGGATGGGAGCTCAGGGGCCATGTTCTGCTCTGTCTGAAACAAAACCACAGAACGCCAAACAACCCATGAGGCTCAGCTTCATGTACCCTTATGACAATGTTCCTGTTTACAGTTAAAACCAGAGCAGTCAATGCTCCAATCAAGGCCTATGCGCAAAGCATCGTCCTTGATTTTCTTACGTAGACATTTACACATTTAGAGCGGGGTTGTTTGGCAGCTCTGATTGGGGTTTCACTCTAAACTGTGTCTCCCATTCTGCTATTTTAAATGGTGTTTACATTTGATTTGGTATAAAGCTGATGTTCTTTGACAAGCACCACAAATGGCATGTATCCCTAATGTCATTTCCTGCTGTGAGCACAGCTCCTGGCTTTGATAATTGGCCCAATCTAGTGGAGGTGTCTCATTCCTGAGAGCTGGAATGGGCATTTATCCAATTATCAAGCTGCTTGTCAGTCAGCTTCTTCACACAAGTTCAGCTCACTTGTGTTGCTGGTGTTGGTTAGGGGTGTAACGGTGCATATTCACACTAAACGAAACAACCTAAAACACATTTACTACCATTGTCTTTAGTGAGGTAGTCTCTGAATCTACAAAATAAAATCAAAAATTCTAGTTGAGTGTTAAAACGTAAAGCATTATAGTTAGGATATTAGAGACGGACAAGGCCACAACTCTGCCTGTGGATGTCTTGAGATATATGAATTTGCTTTTGTTACATGTTTAAGAAGGCAGTGCTTAACATTGCCATGTATTATCGTATCTTATCTGATATGATCATATCTTATCTGATTTTAAGTTAAAAAATGTTTTACCCCCATTACCCCCCCCCCAAAAAATAGCCCCATAAAAAAAGAAAATTACCCCCATAAGCATACCGTGTATGTGTGTGTGTGTGTGTGTGTGTGTATATATATATATATATATACACATTTATACATAATGTTACTGTACATGTGGAACATCAGTCAGATCGAGAAAGGAGCGCTCGTTTTCCGGTGTGCAGGAGATGGAGCGAGCGGGAGGCTTCGATGTCGCCGCAGATGCTACAAAACGGGCACTCCTGGACCATTCTCTCGCGAGCGCACCGCGGCCAGCAAAAAGTCAAACACTGAGTGTCCGACGAACACAGATGGCAAAATAAAAATAAATGGCCGATCGATGAGCTCGCTGATCACCGTCGCGTGACGGAGCAGAAAATCGAAAATTGGAGCTAGGCGCTAAGCTAAGCGGCTAACCGGTTCCTCCGGTAGGCCCCTTGCAGCCCCGGCCTCGAGTAGAAAAAATACCCCGGCCGCCAGGGCGTCCTCCTGCGGCCCTGTGAGCCGAGATGCGGCTGTGAGCAGAGCGCTTGGTTTGTAGTATTGCGGCAACATCAAAGCCTCCCGGTTGCTCCGCCTGTCGCCGAAAAACAAGTGCTCCTTTTTCTATCTGACTGATTTTCCAATAGTACTGTAATATATATATATATATATATATATATATATATACCTGTATAAATGTGTGTGTGTACACATACACACACACACATACACACACAATGATATATCTGCGTGTGTATCTAGTGAGAGAAAAAATCTTTTTCCAAACCAGATTTTATTTTGTGTTCCGTTGCACCCCTAGTTTTGGTATCGTTATATGTTGGTGTTTTCTCTCAAGGGGAGGAAAAAAACTGAATTGGATGGTTGCACAAACTGATATACATTTTCATTTCAGTATGTTTCACATAAACAGCAAAAGACACTTTTCCCAACAGCCATAGTGGTTACTACCAACAACCAACACACAGTTATTGTTTTTACAAATGTGATTAAAAGTAAAAGAGAAGTATTGTCTTCTATGCTACAGCGAGTCAGAATGGGACATATCCAATAAATTAGATAAGTAATTATGATGTTGAATTGTATTTTGTCTTGCTAGCTAGGCTGTATGAATTAGTATGTTTGAAATGGAAGTGACGTGCTCTATGTTTACAAGTTGAACAATTGTTTTGTGTGTAAAGAATGGGGCATTTTACCAAAACATTCCATCTGTTGTTCTGCACACATTCTCACACATATCTCCAAAACTGTAAATTGTCTTATACGAACTCATCCCATCTTGAGTTAATAGTTTGAGTTTATGATGTCATCAGAACTACATTCCATGTAATATTGAATAGAGCTCATTGAAATGTTGCGGTGGGGGGGGGGGGGGGGGGAATAGCTTGGCATAGCACCTGGGAGAGACTTCTGGGAACATACAGGTTTCCGATTACAAGTTGTTTTGACACATAGCACAGTAAGTTTGGCCTTTCAGGAATTGCAAGTATCTAATTCTCTTAGAGAATCAGATTAATTGAAAATACCATTCATATTATTTATTATGGGTAAAATGCCCCCTTTTTCATTTTGTACACAAAAATCAGAGCCTTTGTACACTATCGAGGCTTTGTGCACTATTGTCCAATGTCCTTTAACTGCTATTTTACAAACGATTAAGGAAATAGTTTTTGTTTTATATTTATCATTTAAACTAAAAACGGCATAGTCTTTAACAATAATTAATTATCTTTGAAAACACAAGTGCCATTAGCTTGCGTAACACTGATTTTTGAATCCTTTTGGATTGGTCCCAGTGCTTCCTCTGCACTGCTAGCATACGCCTGTCGAGAACTTGGCTGCTCCCTGATTCTAGGGACTATGACCACTTCTCACACTGGCAAAGAATGTAGACTGAAACTCAATGCTTCAAAGAAGTGATTATAGTGCCACAATAGGAGTTTGTGCCTAGGCCTTCTGTACCCGTGTGTCTCTGTGTCAAAAGGCTCTGGTTTTTAGACATGGCAGGTTTGTGTGTGTCTGTATGTTGGTGTGTGTGTTGGGTAGGGTTATCTGTTCTGCTTGAGTTAAGTGTATCACAACACGTGGTGTATGTGTGGTGTGTTTGGGAATATGTGCTCCCTCTGAGGTAGTTGGATTTCATTCACTTCATCCAACCTCCAATCACCCCCCCCCCTCCCCATCTAGAAGTCCAACAGTATCCCCCAGCCAACCACACATACCTGGAGGTAGTGATCTACTGTGTGGGATTCTTTATTATCGTGGTGATGGTGGCCACGGCAGTTATCTTCAAGATGCGTACCTCGTCTAAGAAGAGTGACTTCAACAGCCAGTTGGCTGTCCACAAGCTGGCTAAGAGCATCCCCCTGCGCAGACAGGTAACAGAAAGTAGATAGGGGGTTTGGAATATTTATACCTTTCCCTTTTTCTTAGTTTCTTTTAGTAACCCTATCCATTTTCCTCAGTGTTTTCAATAGTGCTGAAACCATACAATATTTGGGTTTACATAACTGCATGCACTACCAAATGGTGTTTCTATTTGTTGCGTAAAATAAAAAGCGTTCATTCATTGAGCGTCCAGGTTCCTAGAAAATCCTTGAGGTCTACCAAATCAGGTAGGTTTTGTGGTTAACAGGTGAATGTAGCTTATTTCCATGGCTCAAAAATTACTACTGTAAAAAGAGAGTGATCCCACGCACACTGTCTGGAACTTGCAAAAATACTTTATTAATGAACAACGTTCCGGTCCTTAAGCCCAGTCCACACCAATTATTCGCAACGCAATCAGCTCAGTTTGGGGATAATGTTGCAAGTTGCGACTAGTTGCGTTGCAAATCTTTGTTGTGGACTGGGCTTTAGACCTTCATCAGGTTAGCAGTGTGCGGAATCACTCTTTTAACATTTAGATTTTTATATTCTCCTACACAGCTGTTGCTAAGATACTTAAGGTGTGCACTGTCCTTCGGTGAAAATTAAAAAAATGACTAGTCTACAGCCATAAACCAACACTATGGTGTTTTTTTCTGTCCATTTGCAATACTTTTGCTTTGATCAGTTCTTCGTAGCCATGCTGTTTCCAGTACGTGGGGAGTAATGTCAGACTTCTCTCCCTGCAGGTATCAGTGGACTCCAGCTCTTCCATTCACTCTGGGGTGATGCTGGTTCGTCCCTCCCGCCTCTCCTCCAGTGGATCACCCTTCCTGTCTGGGGTGTCTGAGTATGAGTTGCCTCAGGACCCCCGCTGGGAGCTTCACAGAGAACGGTATGGCCAGGACGCACCATCAAATGGGCATTTAAAAATCCAAAACATGCACACGTTCAATTTAGCGCATTTTACCAAGAACCAGGGACGGCAGTGGCTCAGGATTTGCTTGGGAATCGGAAGGTTCCCGGTTTGATCCCCAGCTCCCCATGTGTTAGTGTCAAATGTGTCCTCGAGCTTGACACTTAACCCTTAAAGGTAGCGTAAGTGATTTTCTTTGGTTAAAATAAGTGTTAAATAGCTCTATATTCTGATAGCACTGTTTGTTCAGTAACAGGAGTCTCCATGTCTCTACAGCTCTTTATTAACTCTTAAACTGCCAGGTTTTTCAAAAATAGTACTCAAAAACTGCCAGCAGTTTACATGGTAAAACATAGGAAAAATGTTATTTATTTCTCCGTTTATTTTTTAACATTGAAGTGAATGGAGCAGCAACTTTTTGGAAAATGTTATCTCCTGGTTCTTTGTGAAGAACGGAAAAACGGTAACAAAAAAATAAAGAATCATTTTAGATTTTTAAAAAATTTGTTTTAGATTAAAAAAAAAACGTTTATAAAAGTTTTTGGCAGGCAATAGCTTAATTCTCAAAAACGTTTATAAACGTTTTTGGCAGGCAGAGAGTTAAACAGAAAATGCATTTTCATGTCGGGATACCAATCTTATCCAATCAGGATAGAGAACTCAGTCAGGATACAGATTAAACAAGTGAAATTGGAAGTGATGACACAAAATTGGAACTGGAACACTATGAAAATGAAGCTGATAAATGGGTACTCTCTCCTGATCGGCTGAAATTGTATGTATTTTCTGTTTATTAAAGAGCTGAAGAGACAGGGAGACCCCTGTGACTGAACAACCACTCTAGCAATTATTTTGAGTACCATCAGAATATAGAGCTTTCTTTATAACAAAATACTTCTACTTTTAACAAAAAAAATCACTTATCCTACCTTTAACTGCTTCCGATGAGCAGGTTGGTGCCTTGCATGGTTTCCACTGCTGTTGATGTGGGAATGTGTGATAGTACATTGTAAAGCGCTTCATATAAATGTACCATTTTAACCATGTAATGGCTACAGAACAGAAATAAATATAATCCAAAACGTTAGCACACGGCAATGTAGCTCCCAAAGCAATTGTCTGTTGCGTTACATTTCAGCATACATTCCTTCCTCAAAACAATGGAGAACAACCAGAATACAAACCAGAATACCAGAAACCACCATTTTTGATTTAATCAACTGTGCTGGGATTGTCTGTCATCACTTATGAGTGGTGAAGCTAACCACAGGTTGTTGGGGACATCATGAACACTCAAAATTCCACTGATGTGCCACAAAGAGCCTCATAGTCAACACAGAAATAAATGTGGATATTGGTTCCAGGCCACTGGATAGAGTTGAATGATTGTGATGAAATGTATATTTATCTATAATGCAATGCAGTGATTGGTTGTTTCTTCTCTGTGACGTATCGTAGACTGGTCCTTGGGAAGCCCTTGGGCGAAGGCTGCTTCGGTCAGGTGGTGATGGGTGAGGCCATGGGTATGGACAAGGACAAGCCTAACCGTACGACCCAAGTCGCTGTGAAGATGCTTAAATGTAAGTCAATTGTTGGTCGTTCAAATGGGTCTGCACTTAAAGCTGATGGGTACTGAACCTATGGTGTTGAACTTAATAAAATCTAATGGACAGCAACTTGAATTTGTAAGCTCCAGGGAGGATAAAATGTCTGACACCAGAGCTTTGATGAACTGATTTTTGTAATGGGCATGTGCCACTGGCTCCCAGCCACCGTGCAAATGTGAGACCAGTATAAGAATTTATAGAAACCCTTGACATCCCACAATGATGGTGCCAATAAAACCGCAAGGAGTGGAGATGTTGGGAAAAGCATTTATTGTCTGGTACTTTTAAAGTGCCCTCCCACAGGGGAGTAGTCCCTCAGCCATCCTTGATCACTCTCTCTACAGCCATCATGTTGATATGCTGAGTCTGTTCTCCACCATTAGCCCCGACTGTTCTAATGCAAACGTTCCTTCCTTCCCTCCAGCTGATGCCACAGAGAAGGACCTGTCAGACCTCATCTCAGAGATGGAGATGATGAAGATAATTGGAAAGCACAAGAACATCATTAACCTGCTGGGAGCATGCACCCAGGATGGTAGGACCCAGACAAGACGCACACACACGCAAGCACACACACGCACACAGACAGACAGACAGACAGACAGACAGACACACACACAGACAGACACACACAGACACACACACACACACACACACACACACACACACACACACACACACACACACACACACACACACACACACACACACACACACACACACACACACACCCCCACACACACACACACACACACACACACACACACAGGAGGAAATCTCAAAGCCCTGCTATCCCCCAAACAAGGGGTTACTAGGCCCCAGCTATTAAATGGTAGCAGAGGACTATAGCAAATCCAGCAGCAGATTGAGAGATGTGTATTCCAGCATGATTAAGCGTTTCTGACACCGGCTTCCGAGCTCTCAGTTTGAAATGACCACAGCTGCTGCCAGGTTCGCTATATCTTTCACATCATCCCTGACAAGGCCTGGCACTGTTCACCAACGTCTGCTGTGGAGGGAAGCTAACCTCTCCTTACCCAGTGGTTTATTTAGCTCTGCTTCCTCTGTCCTAAAAGCACTGCATGCTTAACAAGCTCGCTGTTCACTCCACTGCCTTGATAACTAAATGGCTGTACCTTATCTGCCAACAGTTGTGACATTGAAAATGTGCCATATCTCGAGAAAACAGTCTATGGATACATTTAAGCGTTGACATGAAGAGTTTTTTCTTTTCTTTTTTTCAGCAAATGATTTCTTGCCCAGTTCAATGTTGTATTTTCCTTCACCCTTGACAACTGTAGTGTAGCAGCAGTCAGATGCAGTGTATCGCCCAGCTGTTTGGCATTATGCAGGATTCATCTTTCACATATGACACTGCAGTGATGAATGGCATCCTCCATGAAATCCTCTGCTATGATAAGAAAGATGATTTTCCCATGTCTTAATAATAACTGGGGCCAACATTTAAAACACAGATTTTGGATTTGAAATATTATGATTTTATATTGATTTGGTTTCCCCCCCTTTCCACTGCGTCCAGGTCCGCTGTATGTGATAGTGGAATACGCATCCAAAGGCAACCTGCGGGAGTATTTGCGAGCTCGGCGTCCACCAGGCATGGAGTACTGCTACAACCCTGAACTGGTGCCTGTGGAGACCATGTCCATCAAGGACTTGATCTCCTGTGCTTACCAAGTGGCCCGGGGCATGGAATATCTTTCCTCTAAGAAGGTAATACTAAAAACATAATCCAGTACTGCATATTTGACAGTCAGTGGTGTGTTCAATAAATATAAAACACAAAACATTTTACTTTTTACCCATCCATTTCTATTTAGCTATTAGCAGTTCATGTCTATTGTCTAATTCATTTCTAATAGTTCTAATAGGCTATTAGATTTAGATATGAATAGGAGTCCTATGTCCAAACAACTGAACTGGAAAAAAATAATTTTACCATTTTGCGGTGGTGAAATGAAAGCACAGGTTCAGCTGATCTAAGAACTGTTCGTATCTATGTATGTTTGTACGTTAATAACGTTTTGTGCTGTGTTTTGTGTAGTGTATCCACAGAGACCTGGCAGCTCGTAATGTTCTAGTAACAGATGACAACGTAATGAAGATAGCAGACTTTGGCCTGGCGAGAGATATCCACCATATTGATTACTACAAGAAGACCACCAATGTGTGTATATGTCGCTGACTTACGTTGTCTTTCCATACATAGTATCAGCTCGCCTCACCTCTATTCAGTTTACTTTGTTTTCCACTTCACTGAACCCCCCTAGTACCCCCTATCCACCACAACTGGTCGTCCTCTTACAGCTTATGCCATGAGACTGGCTACTGTCCGGCGCTAAAGCTAACGCCATCTGGACACAATCTCTGTTTCAAAACCATACATCCCAAACAAAAAATAGTTTCTGCTAACATCAAGGCATCAGTGACATTTATATTCACAACAATAGGAACATTTATTCTGTTTATTCTGTTTTAAATGTATTAGTGCAATATTAATAGCCTATATAGAAAGTAAGACGGTAGCAGGAGGCTAATGCAGTAGGGTCTAATTGGTTTCTCTCAGAGCTCATCATCCAGCAAACAGACAAACACAATGCCATCTAATCTCACCGATTTCTAACAATAGCAATTACACACAGTGTATAATTGCTGGTGTGACACAGGAGACATCCACACAAAGAGAAGATACAAACTACAAATATAAATACAATGGTGTCCATACTTGGGTGTGCTTCGCTGGTGATGATTCTCAGACCAATCACTGTCGGCAGCGTTTCACGCACACTATTAAGTATTACCTTGGAAATTGGACATCGGAGGCACTAAAAAGTACCTCCAGGTACTAATGGAAAGGCGAAAAAATAAGGGTAGAGCTGTGGCATGCCGAGCCGGGACTATGCAATGGAAAGACACCATTACTGTGGTTTTAAACTGTACAAATTCACTCCTGCAGCCTCCATTAATGTTCCTTGCAGGTTGCCATAACACATACTCTTTCCCCACAGGGTCGTTTGCCAGTGAAGTGGATGGCTCCCGAGGCTCTCTTTGACCGGATATACACACACCAAAGTGATGTGTGAGTATCATATATCACTATGATTCTGCCCCTATTCACTCCGGATGGATTGCCAGCGCAACGTCTCGCAGCGCAAATCCCAAGGCCTCTTGACGAGCTTATGTCTTGTTTGTCTCTGCAGCTGGTCATTTGGCGTGCTGCTGTGGGAGATCTTCACCCTGGGGGGCTCACCATACCCTGGTGTTCCCGTAGAAGAGCTGTTCAAGCTGCTGAAGGAGGGACACCGCATGGACAAGCCCACAACGTGCACTCATGAACTGTAAGGATGGGAGCACACTATTCTGACACATTCATTGACTGCAATGGTTTTTATGTGTAATTTGTATTTCTGGGCAGATGTTGGCTCCACTCTTTTATGATTTATAAATTTGAATGTTGCTTTCAGATGAAAACCTCACAGTCTAATGAATACCTTATAACTCTGCTTAACAGTATAGAATGGTCCTTTGTTAGTTAATTTCATGAATAGAAAGACTATAAAAGCCCCTCTTATTTATAAAAAAATGAAATGTCTCTGCATGAACGGGAAACCCAGATTTATTTTCTTTGAAGAAAGACTGTTTTCTTGACTTTGTACATCATGCCATGATCTTAACACGGTTCTGTTTAAAACGACTCTCCTTCTCTGTCCAGGTACATGATGATGAGGGACTGTTGGCATGCTGTGCCCTCTCACAGGCCCACATTCAAACAGTTAGTGGAGGACCTAGACCGCACTCTGGCAATGTCATCCAACCAGGTCAGTTAACACCAAACAGGGAAACTGGCTGTTCTAACATCTCTTGTATTTTTCTTGAAATATCAGTGATGTAATATGGTCTCCAATCTTTTTTTAAATTTATTTTGTATCTGCATCTGTGCAATCTATGGACTTATTCTGTTGATACAGTATAGAAAATGTTATTCCGTTCAGTCCAATTAGTCTGTTTTTGGTAGCCCAGCATCAGAATAATAAAATGTATGTATAAGCTTTATTAATTAATTAATTAAACTGTGTTGGTCACCCACGCATACAAGACAGATCACATAATCCATAAAAGGCACACGCACACAAAACATTCCAAGAGGACCTACATAGTGCTCAGGAGCAGTCCACTGCAAAACCACTACAGTACATAAACAAAAATACTTCATACAATACAACAAACACATGGTATGGTGTGATTTTTCCACTGGTATACCAGTACATTGCTGGGTAAAGCATGAACATAAATTGCTGGCATAAGCAGTGAGAGAGCAGTCGTTCCCACAGTGCCCTGCATTAGACGAATATAACGGGTACAGTATTTAATGATGGCACAAGAGGTGCGATCATTAAATACAGGGTCATAAGCACGCGAGGCATTTGGGGATGATAAAGTATGTACTTGGGACGAACAGAAACAATAAATATCCGTCTCAGGCTGGCAGACCATGTAATTTAACTCTACTCTGGTCACAGATCTGTCTCTCTTGCGGGTAGGCAAGATCTGTCTCTCTTGCCTACCCACTCCCTATGGACAGCACACTGAGAGGTGTTACTAACTCGCTCAGTACATCTCCATGCAAATATATTTTTAATCTGTCTCATAGTTTTATTTCCGCAATATGCCAGCAACGTACCATGGACAGTTTTGAAGAAAGGTTGTCTGAGGAGGTTAGGCTCTCTATAATCCCTCACTGAATGACTACAAGCCCAACTAGATGGCAGTTAATCAATGGAGAGAGATGGTACACAAGTTTGTCCACTGCGTCTGTCGGCAGAAACGGCAAAACCTCAGAGACAAATTATGTCAAAGCACGTCCGAGGTTGATGTAAACAAACAGTGAAGATCCAAATTACCCTCCTATCAGTGTATAAAGTAGGCAGGTCTAACATTCAGAACCCAGAGCGGAGCTGCATCGAGTATAAAACGGTAATATTGTTAATGAGAAGCATTTTGTTGATAGAACAAATTTTCTTCATAGAACTAAATGTCTCTTACATAAGCAAGTCATTATGGTACCGGTAAACGGAACCGGTAAAGTGATGCTTTACATTCACACACATGTGACAGGATAACTGTCATTCTGACATGGTAGGGTGACATGATATGCATAATACGAAATATACCGGCATTCAAAATCGGCACAAGTAACTAATTGTAAACCTGTTATCCCAGCATACCCACAGCATAGAAAGGGACCCTGGACAAAATGATATAATAGAAGTCATTTAAGACTTCCCTATTCACATCAAAAGGAAATGTTTTTTGGTAGAGCCTTCCTCAGACTACGCTGAGGAAGAAGTGCGAGTGATTCTGTTTTGATTGAACTCTTCCTAATCGTGCATCCGGTAAAGAAATTACTTATGGAAACTTGAATTTTGCTCACATCTTAAGTTATATTGACTTAATTCTTTGCCTGTCGGTTTCCCTAGGAGTACCTGGAGCTGTCTGTGCCTCTGGACCAGTATTCCCCCAGTTACCCCGATACTCGCAGTTCCACCTGCTCCTCCGGCGAGGACTCTGTCTTCTCCCATGACGCCGGAGCCGAGGAGCCTTGCCTGCCAAAGTTCCCTCCCCACCCCAATGGGGCAGCCATTAAGAAACGCTGATACCTCGTCTTCTTTCTGAGCAAAACCCTGACATCTCCTCTTCCTGAGTGACCTCCTCACAGGGTTGGACTCTATCCCTACATCCCCAGAGATGAAGCTAGAACACTGGTGCTCTGCGGAGGAAGGGAGTTCGGCGGCACCCTCTGGAACTTGTTGGGTTCGAAAGGACAGAAGAATGCAGTCGTTTTCTCTTGGTGGTGAGGTGGCTACGTTGTTCATGGGGCACTTTGTATTACCAAGAGTGGTGGTTTTTCACAGTGCTGGAAAGGGACATATTCCCACTCTTATCACCACATTCCACGGGTCAAGAGATACAAAAAGGACTGACTTAAAAAGGACTATGAATTCAGTGGGCGTTCAGACTGCGACGGTTGTATTTTTCCATCAATAATGAATGAGACCGTTCTGCATTTCAGACCAAATCCAGAGAATATATTACCAAGGGGACGTGCATACCTTGTACAGTATATGTTAGCACAGTGGTCCATTGCATCATTCAGACTTGTAAATACAGTTAGAAATTTATAAATATGAATATATATTTACACTGTACTCTTATTTTTATTACCATATTTGATTTATTTTCTTTTTGTACAAGGATGCTATTGTTTGATCCATTTTTTGTTTTGTTTTTTTGGAATATAGTCCATAGGGGCAGTTGCTACATGAAATTATCTTAAAGTTTGTATCGAGGATCACTTGGCCAGTTCTAGCTGTATCCC
Organism: Gymnoscopelus braueri; assembly: GCF_963280865.1. Classification (NCBI taxonomy): domain Eukaryota; kingdom Metazoa; phylum Chordata; class Actinopteri; order Myctophiformes; family Myctophidae; genus Gymnoscopelus; species Gymnoscopelus braueri. The sequence goes on along the minus strand of NC_137608.1, from coordinate 38,234,852 downwards.
GGATCCTTTTCAGCTTTGCCTTTCCCCCTTTAATCTGCTGCTTAACCCATCAGTGGAAACGTATTCGCTTTTCTTTACTTTTCAGGAACACGTGGTTTCCCCCATATAAGCCGCAACTCAACAGCTTGGTGTACGTGGTGGTGTCCAGCAGAAGTCAGCCGTACGCCCATGTTAACCACTTAAACCCTATATACTTAGTTGACCAGGGTCCCCCAGGGCTCTTTACGAGAGCTGCTAGTATTTCCCTCTACACCAAAGGTCTTCTTCGCCCCAGAATAGGGACACAAGGAGGGTTCAAGTGGTCTAAAGAAAAATCACCCATACTGTGTGTGCTTGTCGTCACTGTCGGGCAGAAACCCTGTATGTCCAAAATGTTACTTTACAGGAAGATGGAAACAAAGATTGGATCCACTGTAGTCATTATTTAGTCACAAGCTCTTAATACTTTTCGTTGGTTAAATATTTATGAAACCCGTAGACAGACTTAACCACTTCCAACCTGGCGTCCCTATATGGGGAATGTCATTATAGGTGAAACCTTTCAAAAACATTTCAAAAAATATTTCCCGAAAACATTTCATTTTTTAATTTTTCTTTCGCTACTTTTGCGTGACACTGCCATATGATGTGTAGAATAGGGCATTCATTTACCAAAAAAAAAGAAAAAACACACAAAGACATTTTTAAGGCTTCTGCCCGACTGTGTGTGTGTGTGTGTGTGTGTGTGCGTGCGTGTACATGAAAGTGAATGATTGAGACAGCAGGTTGTGTAGGACCATATACCTCCATTCATCTTTCTACAGCACAGTCACAACTGTAAATATCCCTGGTCGTTAGCCATGCTTGTTCAAATGAACCAGTCATCCTCTTCGTTCTTCTGTGATGAACTGATGTCCAACTGTAAATGCTTTAACAGGAGTTGCATTCGCTGCCTTACACGTTCTGATAAAGGGTTGCACAACACGTATGTCATCGTAAAAAGGATTACATTAAATAAAAATGTTATTGAAAAACAAACCATTAAAGCTTTCAGAGTTTGAGCTGAACTTAATAAACAGGTCTATAAATATCGAAATTTTCTTATTTGTGATGTAAATCATGTTTACAGAGATGGAACGTTGGGCCACTTCAATCCCATCCAAATTTAATGCGGGTTGCTGGGGACGATTAAATATGATAATGTGCTGCTGACATCAGAAGAACTGTCCGCTGCCGCAGGGAGCCACAGGCAGCCGTAAACATGTAATTTATGGCAGTGTGAATGGCTGGGCAAGTGCTGGTTCTACACTATCATCCATCAGCCCTACCAACCTTGATGCCCGTCGCTGTCTCTGGCTTCCTGCCATTGGCTGATGCATCACCTGGACTGCAGTCTCCATGCAACAGGCTAAAACACGGTGTGACACGCTCTCGACCCTTTTTAAAAGCTAGCTTTTACAACCAGGGACAAAGCAGTTAGCCTTTCTTGCTAACTGTATATCACAAGTGAAGGATAACAGAGGCGTTTAACATTGAAATGGAGAGCTTAATTAAGCTGCCTCGTGTTTATTCTATAGAATGTGTAAGATATTGGGGTTTGCCAGGAAGTATTACCCTCCGCACCACATGCGGTTACCCTGAACAAAACCATGTTACATCATGTTCAGACTAGCTACCCAAATCCGATTTTTAACCTAATCAGATGGATTTTATCAAATTGGAATGGCAGAAAAATCTTATTTCGAATGTGTCTCAGTTTGGACTCTCAGAAACTGCAGCCTGATTTTACTTCGTTGTATGACAGTTTCGCTCGCAGAAAATAGTTCACCGTCGATAGTAGGACAGAGCATAAGTTAAGCATTACTAACACTCTACGTTGTTACCATAATAACCAAGGCAGATAGGTTGACCATATATCTGGATACACTTCCAATCTGATTTTGCAAATATCAGTGTGGACAGTCAGCCATAAAGGCAAATCGGATGTGCCTGCCGTCTGAACAAGGCCTAAATGTTTTTTGGAAGAATTTTATCAATCCCTAGAAACCGATAGTACAGTAATAAAGTATGTGACATCTGTGTTTTGTGGTTAGGGTGATGATGAAGGGCCCTTCACAGAAATAGAAAGAAACCCCAGAAGCCAGGCTTTATAGCCAGCTAATGGTGTGGAGCATGGATCACAGGTGCAATTAAGTAGAGGCTATTATCACTCCTGACAGATGGTACAGGAAGTTCATTCAGTGGCAAAGTTCATCAGTGCTTATCCAGTGTAGCAACTGGGTGATAATTGGTGCAATGATCTATGAACTCGTGTAGGTTAATATAACAGATATTCAGCAACCACTATGTACTGCATGTTTTTAATGGTGACAATGGAAGAGCAGTCTTGCTGCATGTCTGTTCATGTTGTTGCACTCGTGAATGGGGGATTTGACATTGTGTAATGAAGTGCTTTCTAATTGCTGAGATGTTGAAAACAAAAGTGCTGCCATTTATGCTTTCTTTAAGTCTCCTAGATTTAGAAAAAGTGATTTGGGCGTACTGGTAACTGGAATTTCAACCACTGTAGCATAGCCCACACATAATTAGTGAGTGTGAAACCACTAGTGGCAGGAGCAGCATGACTGAATTCTTGTGAGACTCTGCTAAATGTGCTGTTTGAATACATAGTCCTCTATGACAATTTATAGCAGCTTGTAGCAGCTACTAATTCAGACATGGCCTTTTAGATGATGCTGCAAAACAAGGTCAATGAATTAATTCATTTGAATTAAATCAACTGGTAGATTAAGCTTTCTGCCATCATAATTAGTTCAGATGTTATTAATAATATAAGTTATAATGCAAGAAATAGCAACTCTAAACCTAAGCGACCTAAACTCTCCAGTTATAGGAGAAACCTCTACTGTATTCACGTTTAACAAATTCAGATGGCATCAAAGCTAATTGTAATAATTAAGATTTGTTTTGTTATAAAGTTTCATCTGTTGACTCATTGACTTCACTATGCTGCAAACCACCCAAATAATCCATCCTATTTAGTTTGTTTCTGGAGAAAAGTAAATATTGGCAAACACTGGAACACATGTATAAAATTCCTATCTACTAATTAATGTTGCACTTAAGCATTCAACATTTCTTTATATTCAAGTAGTGTCGTTTAAAGTTTACATGAAGTTTATAACAGTATTTAGTCTCATTGTTGTTTTCACTGAAACAATCATTTGACTTCATTTATTCCACCAGACACTTAAAATTAGATCATGTTTCTTATATATACATTATTTGTATTAATTCAACTGAACAAGATATGGTATCATGTGTTGTTGATCTTGACATAATTTAGATTTTGAGCACTACTACTTCGTAAATAAGTCAATTGTAATGTTACATTTTACAGGACATCAGTTCACTAGATGTAATCTGAATCTGAAGTTGTCATTACAATGACTGGTGCAAAGAGACTTATTATAAAATGTGAATTAACGGAATAATATAAGATGCCATTTTAAAATAGACCAGAATGTACATTGATCTATTCTGCAGTGTGTTCTTCTTTCGGAGCTGACTCTTTTCAGTTTTCACATTTAAAATAACAAATATTTCAGTAGCTTGCACACTGTCCCTTGAGCAACAGAGGAACAGAGTGTTCCAGCTCAAGTACCAGGACACTAAAAACTCACATGTCTCAGTAGAAAATAACCAACTTGCTAGGTCAAAACAAGGATGAGTTAAATCCACCTTACTTCTGATTTGTTTTTGAAGTCATGCAAAAGTAACATTCATTCACATAATGCAGATGCATTAATACATAGAAGGAATACTTAACTATAGGATGCTGTTCTTAACAGACCTGTTTTTTTTGTTGTAATTTGACACAGTCGTCTATCTGTCCACACTTAGATATATGGTGTTGTTTTTCTTGTTTACATAAGCTGGGATTTGATTTATTCAACTTTAGACTTATCATCTCGGATGTCCGCAGATAAGCTTATGCCTCTACATTATTCTCATCACTTTGTGCTGTGTCAGGAGGACTGACAGATGACCTGTCCTTCACCTTGCTGAGACACATCGTCAATCAAAGATCATTACCCAGCCTCAGCTAAGAGAGGTGGCCCCGGGAGGGTGATGGTGGCACCAGTGATGGTGAGTGTGAGTGTGTCAACGGGATGTGCGTCAATGTGCTTGTTCACTGGGGATCGTGGCTCTCGAGCCGCGAGAAGGGACTGGTGACATCAGCCTGTTGTTGGGTGCCTCTGTCACCGCACAAATGAGCTGGTTATTTATGGGAAAGAGGGAGAAGTGGAGTGGAGTGTAGAGATGTCAATATACGCACGAAGGGATGGAGACAGGGGTTACAAAAGACAGCGGAGCAATACAGGAACTCATGAATATTATTAGTCTGGCTAGCGTCCATCTGCTACGTGGAGGAGACTTGCCTCTTGTCCTGGAGGAGGCAGGAGCCTAATTAATACTTTGTGCACGTCACTGTATAGTCGCTTGAACTGCACATTGCTTAGACTGATTTTCAAGCGATCATCGCTTGAAAATCTGTTACTTTTGAATGATTCCATTGTGTGACAAAGCATGAAGTTAAACATAGAGAGCAATACCCTTCATGCTGTGACTGCAGAAAGAGAGGGACGTTTGGTCATTACAGCCGAGACAGCTTCACCAGTAGTGTGTGAGTGTGCGTGCGTGCGTGCGTCTGTGCATCTGCATACACAGAACAGACAAGCAGGCTCTGCCTACGACCACTGCCATCCCACAGTTTGCATTGTTGTTGATTGCAAAACAGTGGAGGAATCTTTTTACAACTATTGTTTCCTCATGGCGATGGGCAAATCCCCACCCCCTTCACCAGCGGTTAAGCTGATGAACATTTGTTTTTAATCCAAATGTGGCCACTGTGGTTTTGGGTGTAGCTCACTCCTGGCAAAAAAACGTTTGCAGTGGAACAAAATATGTAATGCCTTTAAATGATGTAAACATTGTTGTCAGCAATATGTTAATGAGTTCTTGAGGGTGAGGTCTCTCCAAGCGTCAGTTGATATGACAGACATTGGCCGTGACCGTCCTCTGCTTGTCCGTGCTCTTTGGTTGTTGATGGGACTGTCTCCAGCTGAGAGCCGGGGCCCCTGGTTTTGGGCTGGCTGGGGGATGACAGGTCCACGGTGCCCTGTCTGCTCTTTGGGACAGCCATGACAGATGGGGTTGAGCCCGGGGCAAGGCCTGTCACTCACTACACGTCTTGCTATTGTCTTTTAGTTCCTGCCCCCCTTCTTCCCGTTTTCCACTTCATACAAAGCCATAATTTCAGATAGTTTTGTGCACAAGAAGAATGTAGCCTCAGCATTCACATGTTGCAAACAAAAGGCCAACCAATCTGAGTAGCGCAGTGCACCAATATATTTATATATATGTGTGATTATGTAGCTCACTTCACAGCACAGCGGTCAACTCACAACTTGGAAGTTAATCTGGAAAAAGAAAACGGCTCACATTTTATGAAACTTTTGTAAAGAAAGTCATTAACTTCTCCGCCAGGAAAACAAACCCACTGTGGTAAGAGTATTTATGGTGTCTGGAGGCATGGGTGTGGTCAGGTAAATGAGATGAGGAAAGGTGTTGGGTGTAGAGAGGTGTAAAGGCTATAAGGTGGGGGTAGGGTGCTGCAGCGAGGACGACCGCGTCTGTTTGACGAGGCGTGTTGGCCCCCACACAAAAACTGACGCCTGCAGGCATGGCCCCGCCCCTTTCCCACCAGATCGACTTTCTTCAGTGGAGGAATGAGACGCAGACACCTCCTCCAGGCTGAGACATATAATCTGGGCCTGTCAGGACCTTTATCAAACAGGATCAACTGGTGTGCCAAGCCTTTCTCCACAGTCCCCACAGGCGGGAGGATACCTGCACACACATTCCACCAACACATCCCAGTCCCAAGAGGCATATCACCTATCTTTTATGGCAACTCACCTCAGGGGGGGACACAGTAGCTCTTCTGCATTGTCCTGATTGAAACTAAGATAGCAACGCAGCCTTTGGTTGGGAGGCATTTTTTCTCTGCTCCCTCGAGTTTCAAAATGTCAAAATGCTGATCAACAGAAAATCCCTATCTGAGATGTTACATAGATAGAGATATCTGAAATGGATCAATCAATCTAATCTTGCATAATAGTGGTGTTTTGCCAGTTTGGGTGCTACTGGTCCATGATTGTCACTGTGATTTTTAAAGAATGAATACCCAATTATTATTGATCATGTGACAGATTGGTGGCACGTTTGTGTTTCAGAGCCCCCAGAGGACACTATATCCTTCCCCAAGGGAGAAATTCTCGACTTAGTTATTTCCCAGCTTTTTGAGTATTCCCACTCTTGAGTCCCTGTGCTGTGAGTGACGAGATAAGTCGAGGTATGAATCAAAGCAGGGTCATTGCGCACAGGAATCTAATCATATCGCTTGCTCCCCCTGAGCCATATGTCTTTGTACTCTATTTAATTGAATTGGGGTTTGGATGAGATTGCCTGACATACCTCCCTCCCTGTATCTGTGCGACAGTGAGTGTGGCAAGAAATCGTAATTTAGGCTGGTTCGTTTGTTGATGGAGATTGGTAAAAAAATTGCAGTGTTACCCTATGGCTGGCGTTACAGCCCAGCCTTGACATGTGACAATGTTTCATATGTTTTCCTCTGTGGCACGCAGCTGTCAAGGTTTCAAGGTATATTATCCAGGACCCTCACCTTTATAGTCTAATATGAAATAATTGTGGGCGTTACGGTCATGTATGTGACACCGAAATTGCTTGTTAAAGGCAGACTCATCAAACCTGACAGATTTGTGCTCGGCGAGTCTTGTTGTGACAAACACTTACCTTATTGAATTTCTCAGTCACGTGTTTCATTGCTGGGGCTGAATGCATTATTTGCTCCTGACTCACCAGGGATGATGGAGGCTTCAGGCTTCTGATGTCATTTTCTCCCCTGGTTTAGTCAAACTCCATGAGCTCGTGGCTACATGAGGAAATACAGATAATGAATATCAATTCAACCACATGAACCCTGGTGTCCCTATTCTGGGGGCAAACATTCTTCCAAAATAGCAGGCCTACAAATTCACTGCGTGCTGGCACCGCGCTGCATGTGTTGTGAGCTTGTAGATCGGCTGTTTTTCGGCAGAGATTTCTGCTGTAGACGGGGGAAGTATAGAGCCCTGGGGGACCCCTGTCAATGATGTATAATGATTTAAGGTCCCAAATAAGACTCACCAATTGATTTGAACCCTGTTCAACCTACTCATAATCACTTTGTGTGATGAAGTGCTTCCACTGCAACTGTTTTCTGGGTAGAGATATGGCTAGTGTCTTCATACCGTAGTATAGCTATAGGTAGGTGGACGTGTATGTACTTGTCCAAGCAGCTCAACATTGTTGCGACTCCTGTATAAATGCATTACCTGGGGTGGCTGGGATTTTCCCTGAACAGTACGAGGTGAAACGGATCGTGTCTTTCCTCCTTCTATATTTTCTCCTACTTCAGTGCAGCCAAAAGAGGCCAAACCGTGAAAACCAAACAGATGTGGGAGTGGGGACAGAGAGCTCTTTTCAGGCTCTTTGGCCCATAATCAGGAAGGGATGTGGTTTTAAAACTGAACTGAACATAGGCTGTGTTAAAGAACGAAGGGCCCAGTAGTCTGTGACATAGAGTAGAGGTTGTCCAAACATGGCTGATCCCCATAGGTAGCCCGGGATGGGGGGGGGGGGGACCTGGGCCAAAGGAGAGGTGAATAGCTCTGATTCAGAATACACGTGTGCAGACGGCAGAGGATATGGTGGGAGGGTTAGTCTGGTATACAAGGAAAGAGGGGCTCTGTGGCGTTCGATGACTCAGATTTGCCAAATCCAGCATGGCGCGCTGCTGCTAATGCTAAAGCTCCCATAGTGAGCGAGTGGTTACATGGCCTGAGTTCCATTCACTACCTGAAATGTGGAAATGAAACAGTGCCATTGCAGAGAGGCACAGCTGTTATTGCTATAGCCAGGAAAAACGTGCTGAGGCTGCAGTACTTGTAGGAACATGTTGAATCTTCAAAAGTTTCTCCTCATTGACTGCTGCAGTTCTCTACACTAGTCTCCTGTTTTGTTTTGGCAGTGTTCATGCGCAGCCTTTCAACCTTCCAATGCCAGGGTTTTGGCTGCCTAAAAAATAATGCATGCATGGGTCGATTTTGAAACTTTCCTAGCTGAATTAATCACTTGAACCCATAGAGGCTTGAACCCCAGAATCCCTATTTGGGGGGGGGGGGGGGTTCACTAAGGGATTTGGTGTAGAGTGAAATAAGCACAAAAAAGTACAGTTGCAACTCAGGTATGTTTTACTAAGTATAGAGGGTTGTTAAAACTCTTTTTTTTTTTACTGTGTACTAACCTTTAAAATTTGCTTAGCTGACAAATGTCTATTCACAAGTAATAATAGTGGATATTTATTCAGCAATTCAAACATTTCTGCCTTGAAGAGGGCAAGTTAGTATTCCCAGCTGCTCCTGCATGCTCTGCTGTCCATGCCATGCAATTAAATTAAGTTCAGTTCCCACCGGAGGTGTAGATTGGGTGGAGCCCAACAAGGATTAAGCCCAAGTATTAGCAAGGACAAGCTGCTCTTCCAAACTGCTCTTTGTCATAACCATACCTAACCAGAACCAATGTTGGGCCTATAACATCACTGCAAAGATAAAGTATAGTTTGAATGTCAAATCAGTTTATTATTCACTTATTCTATTTGTATTGTTTTACTCTGATAAAGCCAAAAAAAAATAAAAAAATACATAAAATAATGATGATAATAAGGACAACAATAATAATAAAAAAAATAATAATAAAAATAAAAATAAAAATAATAATAATAATAATGATAATAATAATAATAATAATGATAATAATAATAATAATAATGATGCAGTGGTGCAGACTGCAACAAAATGTGTGTTATTGCTGTTCACCGAGATGGTTCAATCACGAAATGAGACTAAAAACCTGTGGCAGAGAACCAAGTCTCTAATGTCATTGACAAAACTGGAACTGCTCCAATGAGAATGAATTGGAACATTCGACCTTGTAGACTAGGCTACATTGTGCAAATGGCTGTGTGCTACAAAGTGCCCCTACATCCCTGTTAATGGAAGTGTTACTGTGTCCCATGAAGTTGCTCTCCTAATCATTCATGGGAACATATAGGCTACTACGTATACTGGGATTTGTCTCTTGGTGAATATCTAGAAAGAATATAGAGACTAATAATATACAGCCCAATATCAGAGAAGCACACTGAATTGTTTCATGCATGCTTGATTAACCCTTTAAATTCCTGTTAAAATGTTCAGTTAATCTCATTTAGAAAGTGAAGGTGGTTACTGTTGTAGACCCAGCTGGATGCTATCAAATGGCGTGTGTGTCTGTGTGTAGGCTATATATATATATATATATATATATATATATATATATATATATATATATATATATATATATATAGGCCTATATATATATATATATATATATATATATATATATATATATATATATATATATATATATATATATAGCCTATGTAGGCTATGTATGATTCTTAGTCAGAAAAATGCAGTATGTCAAAAAGAAAACATTACATGTATTTTACACAGAGAAACTTTCAAAGTGCAGTTGCCATGATCTTCTCCCCGAGAAGAACACTGTCTGTTGAATGAATGCCACATGGCGCGTGTGTGTGTGTGTGTGTGTGTGTGTGTGTGTGTGTGTGTGCGTGTGCGTGTGCGTGTGTGTGTCTCTCGAATAGAACAATGTTCTGAGACACATAGGCAGAATGATAATGCACGACAGTATGCTGCGTACTGAAAGATAGTGGCTGATCCGCCTGCGACAACAGAGAGAGTTGTTGTTAGTGAAAGCTGGCTGTGCCTGGCACTGAGGCTGGGTCTGTTGGCAGCTGCCGTCACATTGTGTGCCGTAGAGATGCTGTCTGCTCACGTCGTCTAGCTCAGTGGTTCTCAACATTTTCAGGTCGTGACCCCCCAAAATAATCATATTTGAAGTGAACTGGGGACCGCCCACCCTGACAAGCACTTGGAATGGAGTTGAGGCATTCAATTTAGTTTGACTTGGTTCCACAGATAAATATTGTGGGAAAATAGCAGATCTACAAGCTCACAACGCCTGGCTGGCAACGTGACGCGTTGTGAGCTTGTAGATCAGCTATTTTCACGTTTGCCTATTTCTAATATTATTTGACAATTTGGCCAATGATTGACCAGTTTTTATTGTATAGTTTATTGATTACATTTGATTCAGCAATGCTCTTTTTTTCTGACAGTGAACTTGTACCCTCCCCCCCTCCCCTCCATCATGTCCAACATAGAGTTAATGTCCAACCCACAGGTTGAGAACCGCTGGTCTAGCTCTGATGGACTTCATTTCATGACCTACAGCACCCTCTTGTGTTGAGAGGCGGTAGTAAGAATGTACATTTCCGAGTTGCCTGGCCAGATTCGCCACAGCGTTGTAGCGTGTTTTGGAATTTGGGTTGATATCGGGTTGATATATGAATATATGATTATGCTTGGTGAGAAACATTGTGTCCGATAATTGACAACAATTAGGTTATAAGTCAATCTAGACGAAATGTCAATCAGAAATACGAAATGTGTGTCCTCCTTGTTATGCTTGTTTTCTCTTTAGCAGTCCTCCACGTGGCCATTTTTGTAGCTTTCTGTAAAAACAACAAAACCTGTCACCTGTTTACCAAGTGACTGGGCAAGATTCTTAAAGGTGGTCAGCAGACTCAGCACCATGGAACCCCTGATCACACTCTCTGTCACATGCATAGACCTGACAGAGTCATGTGATGCTGCTGGTAGTCCTATATTGTCCAAGTGAAAAGTAAGATTTTGAATCAATGATGATATGATGTACGGTCCGGGTACTAAAGTATAATTCGGTTATACTTTAGTACCCGGACCATGTACAATACATTTAATCTGTATGAGACAGTCACAGTCTGACAGTAGGCCTTAGAGGAACACAGAAGACACTGCTTTTCACACAGCCTGAACAATCTTTCTGAATGTTTTCACATGATGTAAGTGGGCACTAAAGAGCTAAAATTCTCAGAATGATTTGTTGAACATCATTGGAAATCTTTGGTGTTGAGGTTAATGGGTAGGCTGCATAACTTGTAATCTTGGCTGGGCAGTCTATCAATGTGGTATTGATATTGTCATAGATCATCAGCTGGGATTACCATACTGTTTTAGTTGTTCTATTATTTGCCCTTAACAACTAAGTTATGATAGGGATCGATTTGCATTTTCTGAACCACTTATTATGGGATTATCAAATGCAGATGCATAGACTGTCACTGTGCATAGACTCCCCCATCCTCACCAGCAAATCGAACCCTGTCGCATTACTGATAATAATCAATAATCAGTAAAAAATTGTATTGTGGAAATATTTTGTGAAAGCACCAATACCCACAGTCCCACACTGTTGTCATAATATCAATATTGAGGTATTTGAACAAAATATTGTGATATTTGATTTTGTCCATATCACCCAGCCCTGTCTCCCAGTTTGTTTAATTGCTTAATTAAAAACTTTAAAAAAAAAAAGTAGCTCAGCTGACTGACACATTGTGTGACGAACTGCATGACATCAGATCACAATACGATGGAGGTGGCTTCATATGTAGGCAGTGTCCCCTCATCCATATCTGACTGCTTGGCATTGCCTTTGCACCTGCAGCGGTTCAGAGAGTTGTACTGACTGGATGTACCCTTAGTGTTATCTTCAGTCAATACTGACATGAGGCGTTGCCTTGTTGCTCTCCCATCCCCCTCTGCTGCCTGCCATCGTTTTAAGGGTTCCGTATGGGCGATAGTAAATAATTCAGTGTCAGGGCTGCTGCTGCATACAGGTCCTGGTGCGGTGAGAGCCCTGGTTCGTCACTCCTGCAGACCTACGTTCTCCCAGAGGGGGAGAGAGATTGAGAGAGAGAGGTAGAGAGAGAGAGAGAGAGCAGCTCCTAGGAAGCTGCAGAGCATCCACAGTACACCCACAGAGGAGACTGCCCTTACTCTTCCCTCTCTCTCTCTCACTCACTCTCGTTCTCTCGCTCGATCTCTCTCTGTCACACGTACACACACACACACACACACACACACACACACACACACACACACACACACACACACACACACACACACACACACACACACACACACACACACACACACACACACACACACACACACACCAACAATCTCTCACTCGTTCTCTCTTCCCTCAACTCTTCACTCAGCATCATTAAAGCGCTGCTGCTGCTATTGTGGCTGCAGGCATTGGCTGTTCCTTGTAGTCTCTCCACTTGGGGAAAAGAAAACCCAAACTTCTAGAAGCTCTCTCACGTCCCACCCTGTTCTTCCGCCGGGTGCTGAAGGAAGGATGCTGGAAGTGGGATTGAAAAGGGCTCCGGGATGGCGGACGCTCTTCCTCTTGTCCAACTTGTGCATGTTTTTAAGCCTCCTGGGGGAATCAGAGGCCAGGAAACCCATCAAGATACCCCGCTGCCCCAGTACCTGCTCCTGCACCAAAGACAGTGCCTTCTGCGTGGACACCAAGGCTATACCCAAGAGCTTCCCCCCTGGAATCATCTCTCTGTGAGTAAATTGATACCATGTTTGTCATTCCCCAAGACATAAAGGAAAGTCCAATCACTCCATCCATTTCTGATTTATGAAGGGTCAGCAGATGAGATGAGATCTGTGTGCGTGGTCTGCTTCATCTCTCTGGCTGCTCTTATTGTATGAATTAATGCAAGATGTAATGTAATTTGTTTTACTTACATCACCACACAAAATAATGTATATAATTTTAATATCTATAATATTATAACATCTGTGATTTTAAGATTTGCACATTGCTGTTTGAGCTGATGTATCTTGGCATAGAACAGTGCAAGAGAGAATTACGTAACCACAATGCACTGCTACAGTATGGTTACTGTAGAACAAATTAAATCGATGTTACCCAGGGTGAATGTTTGTTATGGAACAGGCTCTGCCTATGCAGCACTTGTATACCTTTTAACGGATTACAAAATAGGCACTTTGGTGTCTCCAACCCAGCACTCTCTTCTCATTCCTGGACGAGAGTCAACAAACCCTGGCAGAGAGGAGCGCCACCGTTATGAAAGTACAGCAATGAAACCCTGTGGACTGAACTCCAGGGAGTAAAACTAACAATAGATTTCATATCTCACAGCTGAGGACCTACTTGTCCTCTGAGAGATCTAATCTTAAGGAGAGTAGATTGTCTGTAAGTGGAGCGCCTGTAATGAAATAAAAAGCTGAGCACCGAATGGGACGCAGTTACAATTTGCTGAGAGTGCTGTAAAGGACGTGCTTTCATTTGCTATTGACCTCATTGATAATGGGATGAATGGGATTTAACATTGTCGTGCCTGTAGGGAAGGGAAGGGAACTCAAGAGCACAGGCAGGTGGTGGTGTCCTCATTTTCAATACAGAAGATGTGAACAAGTAAATAAGGAAGTTGTGTGCCCTGGTTTAAAAAGAGTGGCCCTAATTGTTGAGGCATTGTCAAAATATTTCTGAAAATGTTATTCTGCTCTGACAATCCCATTCAAACATTGTTTATGTGTTATGTTTATGTTTGCAACCATGAACCACTAATGACTTCAGCACTCTGAACTTTGTGACAGCCAGTAGGCTAATTATAATACAATCACCTGTGTATTTCAGGACGATGGTGAATGCTGCTTTCACAGCCATTCCAGAAGGAGCGTTCTCTCATCTACACATGCTACAGTTCCTGTGAGTTTTCTGGCCTAACATGGCCTCCATAGATATACCTTTATTGATAGTTGTCATGGCAGTACCGCAGTTATGAAAACACAGATCACTAATCACCAACTTTTTAATCTCAGTATGGACCACTTGTCATTTAAAAGAAATGGATGAGGCAGATGTTTTGGTCCTCAGAGAAATAACCATAGATAACATTCACAGACATATCCTATAAATAGGATTGGATATTGTGGCACATGTGTGATGAATTGAGGTGATTACACTGATAAATCACAGAACTGACATTCAAATAACCATGTCCATCAATTAGTGAGTAGAAAATGGCAATAGGCCTATGTCACTTAAGAGTGAAATAAAGACTAAATACCATAAACATGTGCAGCATACAAAAGTAAATAATAATAATAATGATAATAATAATCTATCGACTAATTCACGAAAACCTGTGTCTATCTGTCTCTCTGTCGGCCTCAAACTTGACGTATGTCCTATATTACCCGGGGGTGTGCACTGTGCAGTAGTGCCAAGTGGCAATTTGGTCTGACCGATGGTTTCTAAGAACCGAAAAAACACAAATGTCTGTATCTGTCTGTCCGCAGGTCTGAGGAGAACGCACCAAATCTCTGTGTGTTTGGGAGGGCGGGTGTGGGCACCGGCTTCCCTGATTGGCCAACCAAACTGTCGGCATAACTGATTGGCCGAACTTTGCGTAACGTTTGTGCCGCCTCACCAATGTGTTTGTTATGTGGGCACCGGCTTCCCTCATTGGCTAACCAGACCCATTGGCTTCACTGATTGGCTGAGCTTTGCGTCACATTTGTACCGCTTTGCCAACATGCAAAGTGGCGGCGTGTGAGAAAATGTGAGATAAGCAAAATCAGACAACATGTTCAACGACTACATCAGGTGAAAGAGTGTTGCACACGGGTGGGCATGTATTCCCGACTTGCATCGTTCCCGACTTATGTGATGCCCGAGTACGCCGCTTAATAATAATAATAATGATGATGATGACATAATATCCATGAGGAGTTCATTTTCTTTCTGTTTTTAAACTTAGATTGTCTATACACTTGACTGCGGAACCATTGGTGAAATCAATTGTCAAGGAAAAGTGGTCCACAGAAGGGAGACTTAGCATGCAGTTTATAAACAAAAGAAGAAAAGGAGAGTGTCCTTTTAGTATGCAATAGTTTTACAATGTATAATGCATCTGTGTAAGTACAGGCAAAGTTGAAGAACTCAAGGACAGAACATACAGTACATGATATGTTTCAACCACATACTGTAGGCATTCTTCAGGCTGTGGTAGTTCTGAACAGTTTGGGCTGAAAACATTGCCTGGGCCGTTTTATGAGATGTGTCACACTTTGTAAAAGTTCACAGTTTATTGTGTTTATTGTGGGCACTCTCCTTCTCCTCCTTTGCTTGTAGAAGATATTACAATACATGCATATGTCTTGTTTTGCAGAGACAATGAAAGGACTGCAGCCACTAGAAATGAATGGTTATTGAAAACAGTGGTGACATAGCAGTAATAAGAGTAGTGCCTCTGTATCAGTGTCATTACCAATGACTGACTGCCTTCACTTGTGTTCTCAAACACAAAGGCTCAATTGTCTACTCCGATGCAATGGAGAGAGAGAGTGTGAGTGTGTGTGAGTGTTTGTGAGTGTTTGTGTGTGTGTGTGTGTGTGTGTGTGTGTGTGTGTGTGTGTGTGTGTGTGTGTGTGTGTGTGTGTGTGTGTGTGTGTGTGTGTGTGTGTGTGTGTGTGTGTGTGTGTGTGTGTGCTTGTGCCAATGTTTAGTGTCTTCTGAATCACAATCACAACCTTATGTATGACCTTATCTGTACGTATATGACCTTGTATGTACGTTTTCACTTTTTTTGTAAACTTTGATTTGATTTTTTTTGCAGTTTGTTGAACTCCAACACATTCAATGTGATTTCTGATGATGCCTTTGCTGGTCTGTCTCAACTGCAATATCTGTAAGTGTCCCACTTCATGCCGTCATGTGTAAACAACTAATGCACCACATTTTGATCAGAAATAAACTGGTGACCATCCCACACAAATGTAGGAAATTGGAGTGCGAATCTGTAACATGACATGTCTGAGGCACTGCTTTTAGTACTGCAAGATTACAGCAGTGGGGTCTTAGGCCTGGGAAACATGGCCAAATGTAATATTTAATCCTACATCTATAGAGAAACTTATGGCCTTGTGTTGTCTGATAGAGCTGAATATGCCATTTTGTGAATTGATGGTCTTAAGAAGAAAATGTAAGTTTGCTGATGGCCTTGCATTTGCAGTTTTCCAAAAAGGCCATGCATCAAGCTCCATCAAGTGATTGTGGGGCTCTGGCTTCAGCCCAGCTCCAAGCTCTTTGCATTGCCAGCATGTACCTTGGCAACCCACTGTGATTGCTAATAAAGTAATATCTCTATATCGCAGATTCTGCTGGCTGAGAGCAGGCTGTGTGTACATGTCCTCTAGCCACAGACAACACAAAGACATAGTAAGATCAAATAATGCTGACAAAATAGAATTTGATTGCTGACCCTAAAGTAATGTTTTCCGGTAAAGTCACCATGTTTATTGAAGAACAATACCACCCTTCAAGTAGTGAAATTCTGTACAAACTTTGCATGATGATTGCCAACAATGTGTGAAATATGAGTAAATCATTCTCTGAAAATGACATCTTCCTCCCAGGTTCATAGAGAACAATGACATCCAGGCTCTGTCAAAATATACCTTCAGGGGACTAAAATCCCTGACTCATCTGTGAGTACATTGTTACTTTTCTTTTCATAAAATGGATAAATTGCATATTACATTGTCAGATTAATAGTATTTGGTGTATTATATTACTATCAGTGTCCTCTTCTGTAAAAACTTCTGTATCACCTGGTTATATTATTGTAGTTATTGTGTTGTTAAGTTGAGGTGCAATGCCCTCTGTCAGTTGTAAGAACAGAAAATGCGAAGACAGAGCTCTGAGGTCTCCATGAAACACTGATGACATGCTGTATAACAATACAATTCATATTCATGAATCTTTTCACTGGAATGTTGCAGCTCTCTGTCAAATAACAACCTTCAGTTGCTCCCAAGAGATCTTTTCAAACATCTTGACATCCTCACAGATTTGTAAGTACCGTATGTATACTTTCAAAATGGAGTGCTTTGAGTGCCACACCACCCTTTAACAATACAACTTTGCTTAATTCATTGTCCAACATTTGTGACAAAGAACAATTATTTTTGTTTCTCACATGTAACTCGCAGAGACCTGCGGGGCAACTCTTTCCGTTGTGACTGTAAAATCAAGTGGCTGGTGGATTGGATGGAGAAGACCAACACCTCTGTGCCAGCCATCTACTGTGCCAGTCCGTTTGAATTCCAAGGTCGCAGGATCCACGAGCTCACCCCACGTGATTTCAACTGCAACAGTGCAGGTTTGTTCATACGCAATTTAAAATTGATGCTGAACATAATGTTAGGACATACCACTTTTAGGCTGATTTGTCTCTCTCTTCTAGATTTTGTTGTTTATGAAGTCTTCCCTTTCCGCTCCGTGTCTGTGGAGTCCTATGAATTCAATGGAGACCAATTTGTAGCCTTCGCGCAGCCTGAGTCAGGGTTCTGCACAACGTATACATGGGATCATGTGGAGATGGTTTTCAGGATGTTCCATAATATAACCTGTAAGTAAGCCCTTGCTGGCCCTGTGTGAAATTGTTTGTACCAACCACAACATGTTAGAAACAAATTTTCAATGATATGTTCCTATGTGTGTCTCACAGCTCGCTCTGCAGTGTACTGCAAACCTGTTGTAATAAACAACACTCTTTACATGGTTGTGGCTCAACTTTTTGGAGGATCACACATCTACAAGTGAGACGTCTATGAGACTATTTCATCCTTAGTAGTACGAATGTCCAGCTGAATTGCCCACACATAATTATTAAACAGAAAACCCATGGAAGCAATTCAAAGATTGTAAACATTGTGGATATTTAACTTCAATAATGATGTTATTACAGGTGGGAAGAGGACCCACAGCGCTTCGTAAAGATCCAAGACATTGATACCACTCGGGTGCGGAAGCCCAACTTTGTGGAAACCTTCCAGCTGGATGGGGAGTGGTACTTTGCGGTGGCAGACAGTTCCAAGGCAGGCTCCACTAGCATTTATCGGTGGAACAGCAATGGATTCTACTCTCACCAATCCCTCCATCCCTGGCATCGGGACACCCATGTGGAGTTCCTTGATGCTGGGTCTAGGCAGCACCTTATACTGTCTAGTGCCTCCCAGCCCCCGGTGGTTTACCAGTGGAACCGAAGCCAGAGGCAGTTCATGTTCCACTCCCTGATCACAGAAGTAGCAGACGTGCAGATGGTCAAGCACTTCTGGGTGAGGAAGGTTCTTTACCTCTGCCTCACGCGTTTCATCGGCGACTCCAAGATACTTCGCTGGGAGGGACAGCGCTTCGTGGAGATCCAGACCCTGCCATCACGTGGCGCGATGGCCACGTATCCCTTTACAGTGGGCCTCCGTCAGTACCTACTCCTAGGGAGTGATTTCTCCTTCTCCAGAGTTTACCTATGGGATGACCTCACTCAGCGCTTCCAGCCCTTCCAAGAGCTCAACATGAGAGCACCCAGGGGCTTCAGTTTGGTGTCTGTAGATAACAAGGACATTCTGCTGGCTGCCAGCTACAAAGGCAGCACGCTGGCCTACCAGCACCTGGTGGTAGATCTTAGTGCTAAGTAGACCTCTTGAAAGGGAAAGGAAGGTGTTGCTGCAAGCATTTATCAACATGTGCCATATATGGAAAAGACTGCAACTTGTCTAAGGAGCCATGAGACTAAAAGTCTGCTATCTTATCAGATGTTTAAGTGAGGCTAACTAATTATTATTAAATTGTTCCTTCTCTGATGATGGTTCTATTCTTAAGCAATACTCATTTAAGTTAACTCATTTGAATACAGCATCAGTATATCAGCATCATGTCACTGTGCAATGTCACTGCTTTCAATTAGCTGAACCTGTCTTTTTGGAAACTGTCATGCTGTATGTTTCTTACATGAGGAATGGAGTGAATATGGTGTGCATGTGCATTGTGCATCTACTGAACTGTTCACATTGAATGGTATTTCATATGTAGCCTAATTGAATCAAACTATGCAGGTTTTGTATAGGTTACCCGTGTAGCCGTCTGCATGCCACTTCACAACTGACATTTGACTTCATAGAGCACTAAACTCAGTAAGCAATATTCATTTGTGTAGTCTACATTTCCATCATCCTGTAATCTGTTATGTTACCCTGGAGGCAGGCCCAATGATGGTTAACTTAAGAAGACTGTGGCATTTAAACATAAGCTTTTGTGATCACATGTAATGAATGTGCATGTAATCTTTGTTTTATCGCCTATGTTGGGAAGAGCTGATTTAAAAACTGTGGATGCAGTCTGTAGCCTGCATGCATGGCTCTGTAGCCAAAGTAACTCATATGTATTGAAGATTACGATACAACTGTGTTCAACAGGGAATTTAAACCACATCATTCTGAATTTAACTTTCTGTAAAATGTGTAATGATGTCCTGTTGCCTTTGAAAAAGTATGTAATGGTACCACCGAAACTTGCCATTTAGAGGTCTGCTGATGCACTTTCAATTTGGTAGAATATGTACCAGGCTATATTCACGCGGATAGTAATTTGTATTAAATAATGGCAGTATATGCATATAATACAAATTAAACCATCCACTCCCCTGACTTTTGAGTTTGCTAATTTGCCAATGTATTAGTGAATGAGCCAATAAACAGTGGTGGAAAGTACATTTACTCAAGTACAATTTTGAGGTATTTTTTTTTTACTTTACTTGAGTATCCAGTAGGTTACTTACTATAGATTTGGATTATTATTACAAAACACACATTAACCACTTCAGCCCTATATACGTTTTGGCCATTTGAAAATAGCCGATCTATACGCTCACAATGCCTCGTGAGGCAACATTGTGAGCTTGTATAGATCTGCTATTTTCAAAAGATTTTATACATTTGAAAAGTTGTGAATTGGGACATTCTGCATAATGAGTAGGCGTTCTTCTTGTGGTACTTTAGTACATTTGGATACCAATGCTTTTGTACTTTTGCTCAAGTACATTTTGAATTGCGGATACTTTTACTTAAGTAAAAAATGTGAGTAGGCTACTTTTTCCACCACTGCCAATAACACGCATGTTTGCTTGGATGCGCAGAAACTGTGCAACTGTGATTTCCGTCGTACAAAGCCAGGGAGGTGCGCATATTCTGCTAATACGTACTGCCTGGGCGGGTGGAGTCGGTGGACACGACGTCTTCTTCACAGTACGAAATAACAAGCTCCGCGTACTCGTACCGTTCTGTGCTAAAGATCAAACCAAACGTAGCCTACCATGTGTATTTGTGCTTCAATATGCTTATTCATTAGCTAATGTGTTTGTGTTAGCGCTCCTGATTTCCATGAATCGTGGTGTAGATCGTAACCTATCTTTAAAGAGACATCTGATTCTGACCTTATCAGAGTAAACTACCGATAGCTATTTTGACGTTTCAGTGTTGCCAGGTTTTGAGAGGGAAACAAGCAACCAGGTCTAATGAAAATAAGCCCAAAAGAAAGCGCCCCAATTTGCCCTTTAAAGTGTAAAATTGGATGGATAAAAATGGATTAAACCCAAGAAAGCACTATGGCTTGTTTCCATTGGGGTCCCTGGCATAAGATAAAAATGTTTTCAGAGGGGTCCGTAGACAAATACATATTAATTTGGGGGTTCTTGACTTGAGAATGTTTGAGTTAAACAACATTAGGATTGGAAGCAAGCCCAAATAAGCAACTTCACTTTAGAAACAAGCCCCAAAAACCGCAACCACCAATACTTACAAGCAACTTTACAGAAAACAAGCCCAAAGTCGCTTATAATGAGCGGACATGGCAACACTGCTAGTTATTTCCGTGTGTACACTGTCTGACATGGCGCATGTTGTTGTTGGAAGTAGCTAGGAGGGCTGTCAACTCTGTTTACAAGCTGTCTGCCAGGCTAACGTTGGGTATTTT
Source organism: Gymnoscopelus braueri (assembly GCF_963280865.1). Classification (NCBI taxonomy): domain Eukaryota; kingdom Metazoa; phylum Chordata; class Actinopteri; order Myctophiformes; family Myctophidae; genus Gymnoscopelus; species Gymnoscopelus braueri. The sequence goes on along the minus strand of NC_137608.1, from coordinate 38,213,882 downwards.
AGCCGTTACGTGTACAGCAGGCTCTGCTTTACAGCATTTGGAGGGGAACATGTCTAATAATGCCACGGAAATGGCTTTGCCACAGGAGTGGGAAGACGACGAGCGAATGAATTTCTTGTTTTCCGAGTTCAAAGAGAACCGAGACGTGAACACCACAGACTGGGACAGTAAGATGGACTTCTGGTCGTCCCTGGTCACACAGAGCTGCAGGAGCAGGGGGGCAGTGTGTGTCAACCTGCAAGATCTGAACAAGGTCTTCAGGAGGAAGGGCACTCTGCCACTGGGCTTGCCTACTGTCGTCCAGTCCATGGCCAGGTATACAAAATAAACAACACCACAATAAATACCTTGAATATAGCAAATACATTAGATATCCTACAAATCAAAGTAAAATACCTATTCAAAGGACATCATCCAATGGTAGGAAATGCCAGTTCTTGATTGATTGATTGATTGAATACTTTACTAACAGCAGTGGTGGAAAAAGTACTCAAAGTATCAATACTGCAATGTAGAAACACTCTGTTACAAGTAAAAGTCTTGTATTCAAAATGTACTTGAGTAAAAGTGCAAAAGTATTGGCATCAAAATGTACTTAAAGTACCAAAAATAGAAAGTACTCATTATGCAGAATAATATGTCAAAATGTATACAAATCTTTTGAAAATAGCAGATCTACAAGCTCACAATGCGTTGCGATGCTTGTATATTGGCTATTTTCAAATGGCTGAAATGTTTTTAAGATCTGAAGTGGTTAATGTATGTTTTGTGATAATAATCTAAATCTTAGATTATTGTGGAGTGTAGTAAAAGCACAATATTTGCCTCTGAGATATAGTGGAGTAGAAGTAAAAGTATTGAACATTGGAAATGCTCTTGTAAAGTAAAAAAAAATCCTCAAAAGTGTACTTAAGTACAGTACTTGAGTAAATGTACCTAGTTACTTTACACCACTGAAAGATAAACATCACAATATAGCTACAATACTAGCCATGGTTCACATGACGCTTGTATACAGTCATGTTTCAGGGCTACTACAATACATACCTTGAATGTAGCAAATAAGCTAAATATCTAAGTAAAATACCTATTCATTTCAAAGGACATACAACAAGGGCAACATAAAAGTGCTTCCACTAAAATGATCTTTTTAAGAAACATGCATGGCTCAGGCTCAGTGTGCATACAGATAACATTTTATTCCTTGTTTCACCTTTTCCAGGGCTGGGAAGGTACAACGAGAATCAGAGTTTGCTGCAAATGTGGACTCGGGCTGGCTGTCATGGGGTGTTGGCCTGTTACTGGTGAAACCCTTGAAATGGACCTTCTCCACCCTTCTGGGAAGCAGTCGTGTACCTTTGGAAGAGTCGTTTGTTGTCATAGAACTAGTAAAGGTACGTATGTAGAATACGGTAGCGATTCTTTTGCCCCAGCATTAGGCCACGGACCCCCGAGAGTGTTCAAATGGACTCTCCATTTGACAAATTATTTTAGTAGATTAGTGAAGTTGTTTGGCAACTTGAATGTAAAATGTACATTCTTCACTGTCTTACAGGAGAAAGCAGCAGAATTGCTGGCTGCTTACCAGAGCAGTGCATTTACCAGCCGTTCTCTGCTGTCCTTTCAAGAACTTTGTGCACTATCCTCCCATGTTTGCACTGATGAAAGTACCCTCTGCATGGCTGTGCTCCAACTGCAGAGGGAAAAGCAAGTCATAGTTTCATTACATGAAGGCGAGAAGGTACAGTAAAGCGTAGCCTGAAAACAGTCAAGGTTGTTATAGAGGTGTGAGGTGCACATACAGTATCTTAAGACAAATGGTGATGGGAGAGTTTACTCTGTGACAGATTTAGTAATACTTATAAGTAGTAATATATAAGTGTCTTGTCACACTCGTAATCTTATTTCCATCTATTGTGTTTTTTTTGCGTTTACCCATAACAGATTGTCAAGTTTTGTCGCCCTGGGCAAGATCGCGTCTCTCCGGTCAGTGACGTAGATATAGGCATCTATCAGCTGCAGTGCAGTGAGAAACTTCTTGGAGAGAGAGTGGAAGCACTGGGTGTTGAGGCTGAAAAGTATGATCATAAAGACCTAAACTCACACATAAACATTCTGTTGCATGATGATAACTTCTACACTTTATTTAACTCTGAAGGTGTGTTCACAGGAGGCAAAGACATTTTCTTTGTGGCATGATTACATACAAATTCAATACAATTGATGCGATGCTACGTAGGGTGGCTCGAAGGAGGTGAACTGGGCTTAATTTCACACCCCCAACTGCTTGTTTAAAGCTGAGTGTTATTAGTACTGTTTCCATAGTATTTGTACAGAGATTGACAGCATTCACGTCCTTTGTGTGAATAGGCAGAATGAACACACATTTGTCTCAGTGACCAAAATCATGTGAATTTATATATTTATATATTATATATAATATTATATATAGTATATTCATTCTAAACTTGAGACTTGACAATTAAAGGTCTATTTGGTTACATTTGTACAAATTGATAAATTAACACTGAGCGTTTTACTGTGTATATTTTAGGACCTGAATCTGATTCTGACTGATTATTTACCTGCGGCAATATGATGGGTCTTTGCACATTGTACATTTCACTAGCACAAGTGTCAAAATTACTGCTTGTTGTTGTGACAGCACGCTCAAGCATGGATGTAGTGAAAAGGCTCGAATAAAGATACAAAGACTCGTTAGTGATGTAACTGTCATGCGACAGAAGTGTTTCAAACTCAATGTAGGCTGTGTTGTGGACTAGTGGTGATTCAAAGGCTGTCAGCACACGGCTTTGGTTGAATTGACCTGATAAAACAATGAGAGGTAGCCACGCCTACTAATCAAATATATATATTGTTACAATCAATTGCACATTTTCCTCCCAAGGTCGACAATTATTCTAGGCTCAATTATTTAATTAACAGCCCTACTGCGCCATAACTGTAGGACTTGATGTTTGGTAGCATCACCATTGAAACACTCCCTCGACTGATATTCAGGTCAAGGTCTGGGTTTGAGTGTGATTTCTGCTGATGCTAGATTGTATTATCTGTGTTGCAGGTGCAGAGAAGAAGCAAGAACACTGCTTCGGGAAGGGAAGAAATCGCAGGTTTCCCAATGTCCAATAGCTAAACCCTTAACCCATTTATTATACTGTTGTCACCTTTTAATCCCATTTGCACTCAACCCATGTCATGTCCATGGTGTATTCCACAGGCTCTGAGGTGTTTGAGAGGCCGGAAAAGGGTGGAAAACGGAGCAGACAAATTGTTTTCCCAGCAGGAGAATATTAAAGGAATCCTGGACAGAATAGCCCAGTCACAGACCGATAAACTGGTAACAGTGATTAATATTCAGTGATAATGTTGGTCAAATGCTGTGACATAAATGCAAAACATAATTTGTATTTAGTTTAGTCATGGCCATTCAATACATGATGTCTGATTCACAAGCAGTTCATCATAACTTAACTTTAAATTCTTGTTAGGGCTGCCCTCTCATAGTAAATTAAACGGTCAGTTGGTCTTAATTGACCAAGAATTTCTTTTCATTTTTGATTAATCAATTTTCTGCATTAATGAACGAGTTATTTCCCAAAACATTATTCACACAGCTCTGGCATGCACTAGATTTAAAGAGGTCCTTCTGCATTATTGCATGTAGGGAATGTTACAGATTTGTCGATTACATTAACTAATCGATTAGTCGATGACTAATAATTGACTACGCTCTTTTGTTGAAGACGGCCCTGGTTCTTGTTGAGTGTTAACCTCGCTGTGCTGAATGGACAGACTTAATTAAGAGTCCACCTCACCCCCTAGCACATCACTCTCCTCATATTGCTAGCATACAATGCAGATATACTGTATCTTGGTTACCTGTTCTCATTATTTAGTTTCTTCTAGAAAAGCATGTTGTTTAGACAGATGCTAGGTTCATTGTTTACCTGGTATCCCAGTTTCCTCTATTATTTACCGTGTTTATTGACTAAAGCTCTTGCTTACAGTGCTTATTCCGATTTCGAACTTGTAAGCGTCTGCTAAATGTCTACATTTTAATTGTAAATTGCTTTTGTAGGTTTTACAAGCATACCAGTCTGGAGTAGCTGCCCTGCGCCTCTCTCTTAAAGATGTGTCAGTGGAGCGCGCTGAGAGCCTTGTGGATCAAATCCAGGAGGTCGGACTTGCTGTTAAGGAACAAGTTATATCATAACATTTTGCTGTTTCTTTTCATGTTCACACCACTAACATATATTTTCTATTCCCTTTGATGTAAGCAGTTATGTGATACTCAGGATGAAGTGAACCAGATTATAGCTGGTGGCGGGTCCAGCTCAGGTGTGCTGTCTTTTATGTATTTCTGTTTTTGAAATGTTAACTTTAAATTATACACAATCAAGTAAAATGTGTTTCAGTTTGATTTTAAGTTGTAAATCTTTTGTTTTTTGTGGATGCAGAGGACACAGATGAGTTGGAAGAAGAGCTTAAATCTTTGTTGGAAGACTCAAAGCCAGATGGCATCTCAGGTTTACCTGAAGTCCCAACCAACCCTCTATCACCAGGTCTCCCTAGCAGCGATCTGCTGAATTCTTTGCCTACTGTACCTCAAAGCTCCTTCAATATTACTGATGAGGAACTGGAGAAAGAATTGAATCGCCTAACCCTCGCAGATTCAGGTTAGCTTGCTGTTCTCTTTTTTGTTCCATTTGGTGGATGGTTTTATTCACGGTGAAATCGACCTTGTTTCCAAAAATAAATAAGTTGCTTCATCGCTGTGTTATGTTTGTGTTCTGTGTGGATGTACTCAAAACAAACAGCAGTTTAAATGAATTCTAATTCATACAAAATAAATGCTCCCCGGTGTGTACGGACATTTATTGATAACGTACAGTACCACTGTAACACACAGCTGTGTAATAAATGGTCCTTTCTATCTCTCCCTCTCTATTTTGCTCTCTCTCTCGTCTCACACGCTAGGTTTTCAACAGAAGGAAATGTCTTCACCAACAAAGAGGTTAGAGCCTGCGCAATGATGGTGAAAACAAAGAAATGGCCAGAATCCTTAAGCGTAAATCCTAAAGAGTAAAATAGCAGTTACAGGGTACCGGAGAGAGAACGGTTGTTCATGGCACTTTCCTTCATCACAAATCGCAAATCCCCTTTGCCGTGGTGGCATGCCAACAAGTATGTGTTTTTCTCATCTTGAAAGTTGTTTTATTTTCGCTCTAAAGTCATGTGGAGGTCAACATGTTTTTAACTCTGTTGCCATCACAGTTAAATTTGTAATATTTTCAAATTATTTTGAAGGCTTGTCTTTTCTATGGTGTGTTAAATGTATGTATAGTGTGATGTTTGTAAATGTCCAGCATGGACAATACTTACACCGTGTTTTAAGTGGCCTTTTGAATCTAAAAATAAAATATACACTACGATAATAAATATTCATGCCAAAATTCTATTATACATCTACAAATAGGCCTACTGCAATGCCTGAAAGTGTTGAGTAGCCCACTGTAAGTGAGTTTAACCAAATATGTTTTAGAAAATAAAGTTTATTTTAAACATACATGTGTGTCTGGGTTGATTGTTTCTTTTGTGTCATTTTGTGCATCATTAATGTGTAATAGTGTGTGTGTATATATATATATGTTAACCTTTATTACTGGTCAAAATGTATTGCATAAAAAAAAAAAATTACGTAACTGTTTACAATGTAATTGAGAAATTAAAAAAGAACCAAAAAGGTTTCCAAAAAGAACAGTTAATCTCTCAAGAAAGATTATTAAATATTAGCAGTGGTGGAAGAGGTACTCACATTTTGTACTTAAAGGTAGGGTAAGTGATTTGCGTTGGTTAAAATAATTGTTAAATAGCTCTATATTCTGATAGTACTCATTGCTATAGAGTGTTTGTTCAGTATTAGGAGTCTCCTTGTCTCTCCACCTCTTTATTAAACAGAAAATGCATTTTCGTTTCAGTTTCAGTTTCATTTCCAATTTTATCCAACCAGGACAGAGAACTCAATCAGGATACAGAATAAACAAGTGAAATTGGAAGTGATGACACTAAGAAATGAGCATGCAAAATTGGAACTGGAGCACTATACAAATTAAGCTTAAAAATGGGTACTTTCTCCTGATTGGCTGAGATTTTGACACCTACCGAAAAATGTATTTTCTGTTTATTAAAGAGCTGGAGAGACAGGGAGACATCTGTTACTGAACAAACACTCTATAGCAATGATTACTATCAGAATATAGTATTTTAACCTTTTAACAAAATACTTTTTGTTTTAACCAAAAAATATCACTTACCCTACCTTTTAAAGGAGTAGTTCACCCAAAAAATTACTTATTTTCTCTCAATTAGCCTACACACCCCATGAAGCCTTGAATTCATGGAGATACTTTTACTTCTACTCAACAAACTACATTTCAGAGGCAAATATTGTACTTTTACTCTGCTACAATTATTTTAAAACTTTAGTTACTAGTTACTTTGTAGATTTTGATTATTACAAAACATACATTAACCACATAAACCCTAAATACATTTTGGCCATTTGAAAATAGACGATCTACAAGCTCAATTGTGAGCTTGTAGATCTATTTTCAAAATAATGTTATACATTTGAAAACGTATTAAATGGAACGTGCACAATGAGTACTTTCTACTTTTGGTACTTTAAGTCTATTTTGAATTCCTGACTTTTACTTGTAACAGAGTATTTCAACATTGCAGTATTGATACTTTTACAAAAATGTGAGTACTTTTTCCACCATTGATAAAGAGCAATGGTGGATTCACATCCACGGATGATTTCCTTCATCAAAAAATGTGGAATGCCCTACCAAAAGGAGTAAAGGAGTGTAAAACCCTACTCACTTTCAAAACTGCCCTAAAGATACACCTTCAGGAGGCTGCAATTCGAAAATGGCCCCTGTCTAAGTCTTAACCTACCCCTCCCTACCCCCCCCCCCCCCTCCTTCATTTTCCTCTTTTGTATATATATATATATATATATATATTTTTTCTCTCATCATACCAGCAACCTGAAAGCTGATTGTATGACATTCTGTATAGTAGTGTGTATATCTGCCTGCCTCTTATATTTCATCATGATTTGTGTGCATGGGGTTCTCATCTTAAACAAGCGTAATGCTTAATGAGGGTTTCCAGTTTAGTAGACCTTGTATTGTGAATTTGTACTTCCATGTACTGTTATGTACTGTCATGTACTATTCTCATGTCTTTCTAAATAAACTACATCAATCAATCAATCAATCCTTCAATAGAGACGTAGAGGTGAAAAACAAACGTACCCACCACTGCCACGTCACTAAGCAGCCGAAACCAGTGTTGCCATGTCGGCTTATTATAAGCGACTTTGGGCTTCTTTCTCTGTGAAGTTTCTTGTAAAAATTGGTGGTTGTTTTTTTTTGGGCTCGTTTCTAAAGTGTAGGCTTGCTTCCATTTTTTTAAATTATTTAAACCAGTGTTTCTCAAATATTTTCATGAAAATGTTTTGTGCCACGGGAGAGCATCTGTGTTGTTAGAATGTTTCAAAATATTCCAAATATTCCACATTTTATTGCAAGAGTTTTTGAAAATAGCAGATCTACAAGCTCACAAATAGCCGATGCATATAGGTTTAAAGTGCTCATGTGGCCACTGGCCTAATAAGTTCCTTCTTTTGGGCTTGTTTTCCTAGACCTGGTTGCTTATTTCTCCCACAAAACCTGGCAACGCTGGCAGAGACCTGCGTCAGCTGTTGACGTTGACGATTAGCTTCGCTAGCGGCTACTACTAGTATCTGGACGGCACCGCGATCTTGCCTGGATCTTGTCTTGTTTTACCCGAAAGGGTCTTAAATCGTAAGTATGACACGAGTTTTACAGACCGTGATCTTAAAATGTGTATTTGTATAGCAGATACAGATAGACAGGTGTAGCAGTAGATGTTATTATAGCTGTTGTCAGTGTGCTGGCTAAATAAATGTGCATTTGAGTTGAATCGTGTCTTGACTCTTCACCACCCTTGCAGACATAAAACCTTATGAGAATAAGAATACAATGCATTCAGGCAACGTCATATTATTAGTTACTAAGAAAATTGTTTGCGTTTCGATGCCTAAATTGATTTTTGACCACAGCTCAAAACATGTCTTTCCCAAAACAGCATTCATCCAGGGTGGCCTAAATGTAGCCACCACTTTTGAACTAATAGTGGTCTTGCTCATTTTGTTTACTTATTGTGTGTTGACAGGGTAAGATCATGGCTAGAGTTAAGAGAGAAGCAAAGAGGATGGGGCTCTGGTGCTACCAACCTCCAGCTGGCTGTCCCATGACTTCTATAATGATCTAACGACTTGAAAGACAATACACAACATGGGAAGGTAGGTGTACTTTGCCAGTTCAGTTGTGCTTGAAAAAGCTAATTAGTTTATTATTACTTTTAGCCATCAATGCGTTCAGTCTCTCCCCTCTTCCATCTTTTGACAGGATCAGCTTCTCGTGCCTTTTCCCAGCATCCTGGCATTTCAGTTTACCATCTCAGGTTCTTCCTCGGATCCTGCTACCTTCTCTCAGACAGTGGTTCTTTATCGGTCTGGCAGTGGGCGTGGTGGGACTCATTTACCTCTTGCTTGTCATTGGAAAGGGACATGACAGCTGGATCAGAAAGGAGAGTCACTTCCACAGGTGAATTAGTGATGAGTCACATGAAGATAATCTGTGTTTGTGCTTGAAATGCGATTGAGTTTTACAGAATGCATGCAACGATGCACGTTTATTTTTTCTTCCTAATTTGTACTCATTTTTGGATTTTGTTGGTCATAAGGCATTTGGCCAGGCTCACTGATGTGGAGGCTACGGACACCAGCAATCCCAATCTCAACTATGGTCTTGTGGTGGACTGTGGCAGCAGTGGCTCTAGAGTGTTTGTGTACTGTTGGCCCAGGCACAATGGCAATCCTCATGAACTGCTGGACATCCGACAAATGAGGGATCAGAACCGCAAGCCAGTAGTTATGAAGATCAAGCCAGGTGAGAGGTTTTTCATGACTCACATTGGCTTTGTATGAAGCACTGTGACCTGACCACACTTTCTAAAATCAAAAGATAGTTGATGTATAGAAGTATACTAAACATTTTAGGTGGTGCTGTTATTTGTAAATTTATATTTAATAAAAGAATAAGCAACTAGACTAGGGAACACAGTGTTGAAGTGTGTGCCTGTGCTTACACACATCATGGTCAGTGGTACCTCAAAGCACCATTCAATCAAGTTATTATGAAGTTATTATTGGGGCTGTCAATGATAGTCTGTCACTTAGCCCACTACAGAATGATGGACCCGTTGTTAGCCTGTCATAACGATATCAAATTATTTTGTGTTTGTGCTCACAGGTATCTCTGAACTGGCCACCTCACCTGAGAAAGCCAGTGACTACATTTATCCATTGCTTAGCTTTGCAGCCCAACATATCCCCAAAAACAAGCACCAGGAAACACCCCTGTACATCTTGTGCACAGCTGGAATGAGAGTCCTTTCAGAAAGGTACAGTTATACTTATTTATACTGATGCTGCATTCACACTTGTGGCAACAAAGCAACAGGCTACAAGACATTTTCAGTGGAACCAAGCGACATCACATGAAGCTACAAACTGATACCCAACATTTAAATTGTTACTGTGTGACAGGCATGACGTGCTACAAACAAAGTTCAGTTGGCTTCAACTTTGTTTTGTGCTCCAATGACGCAGTGAAGTGACTTGGAAGTGTCAATCAGTCATATGTTTTTGTTTCACCATTTTCACTCCCTTCTCGCTCCCCAAAATTCCTGCTCCATTACGTGAAGGGAAGAAAATAGCAATAGTTTTACTATGTATAATCGCACTACAAAAACCTCAAGTATAAATTGTCAATTGTGCAGGGGGGAAGAGATTAAATGCTCAAGTAACTGTTGAACCCTAATGGCCATATTCTGGGCAGGTCATAATAGGCAAATATTTGCAGAAAATAGCAGATGTACAAGCTCACAATGCGTTGTGAGCTTGTAGATTGCCTATTTTCAGCAAATACGTTTGGTGTACAGGGAAAAGAGAGTGGGAAAAGTATAGAACCCTCGGGGACCCCAGTCAATGAGACCCGCCACAACCGCTTTACTCGCCTGAGGAGCACCCTAGCCCTGCTGCTCCTCACTGCTCACTTTACCTTATGTTTTCTCTTAGCCAACAAGAGGCACTTCTTGAAGATCTTCGGACGGACATCCCAGTCCACTTCAACTTCCTGTTCTCTGATTCCCATGTGGAAGTAATTTCTGGCAAGCAGGAAGGTAGGCAAAATGACAGATGAAATAAGATCAAATCATTGATCTTGAGAGGAAATCTAGGTTGTTTTAGGAGCCAATAACAGGATACAGATAATACCATATTTGAAGGAAGAAGATTTTAGCAGCAGAATATAAGTATACTTAAAGGTAGAGTAAGTGATATTTTTATGTAATTTTTTTTGTTTTGTTAAAAAGGTCAAAGTACTATATTCTGATAGTAATCATTGCTACAGAGCGTTTGTTCGGTCACAGGGGTCTCTCCAGCTCTTTAGTAAACAGAATATAGTACATTTTCAGGTAGGTGTCAACATTTGATATGGACAGGACACTATAGTAACGAGTACTATCAGAACATAGACCCATTTTGCAATTATTTGAATAATTGCAAATCACTTACCCTACCTTTAACTAAAAAACTGTAAACAAACTAAAATATTAGGGACAAAAATATGTAGTGTACAATTTGACATAATAGCGCAAATATGTGCTGATACAGTAGGTGGGGCAGGGATTTGTATACTGTAGCGTATATCTAGGTACAAAATGTATGTATACATAAAGAATATTTGTATGAATGTCCAAGTAATTGGGGCAACAGAACACGGGACCATCCTATCTGACTGAGGTGGAGTAAGATTACATTGTTATAGTAAAACAATTAATATATGTTCTATAACTTCCCAAATGTGTTTCTACTGTTTTAGGTGTGTATGCGTGGATTGGGATCAACTTTGTCCTTGGAAGATTTAACCATGTGCATAATGGTAAGTGCCCAAACTGGAGTTAACAATCTACAAATTAGTTTGTGTGGCAATGTGAGTCCCAGTCATATCAGTGTTTGCTCTGTCACTAATTAGTTGGAACTGACACAAGCTGTGTGGCTAAAGGAAAAATAAATCATTTGTATTATGCAGAATGTTGGCCTCTTTTTCAAATAATTATTTCACCACACCATCAATCAACTGGGTAATATGACATTCACTTTAGTTAATGCATAAATAGGTACAATAAATCCAGGGCATGCAAAAGATATATTTACAGTATAACACAATGATGATCTAACAGATTCTCTTTTGTGCTGAATTAGGCATTTTAAGTGTGGTAAAGGGGGTATATCTCCTAAGAGTTGTTTGAAGCTATCGTCACACACCCACTTCATTATACGTTTCTAAACATTCTCATTCAATTTGCATTAACATGTGCCATGTTTTCCTGGTTCCTAAACCAGAAGGGGAAGCTGTCGTAGAGGTGCAGGTCCCAGGCAGCGACCAGCATGAGGCGATGGTGAGGAAAAGGACTGCTGGTGTCCTGGACATGGGTGGCGTCTCGACGCAGATCGCATACGAAGTGCCCAAAACTGTAAGCTTTGCTTCTCCACAACAGGTTATTATCCACAACCAATTCTGTTTTTTGTGCCGTCTTCTGATTTTGTTGCTCACCCCTTTTTTCTTTTCTTCTCCCACTCCCACCCTCCCCAACTTCTGTCATTACCTGGTTAAACCTGTATTCATCATTTCTGTCCTGTGGAGATGAAGTACAGTACTCTTCATCCAACACTGTTGAAGGCAATACTGTAACACATTGCAAGTTATCCATGACGCACTAGATTGGTATTTGGGGTTGTTCAGCATTTCTATTCTTATCCATTGATGGTGTACTTGCTGCATGTTCTCCTCCTTGTGCACATTGTTTTCTCCCTCTACAATGCTGCCTTATGCCATTCAACTCCAGCTTCACCTGTACCTCTTTAGTTTGTTGTAAATCTAATTTAGTATTTTTTAAATATATTGTATATTAGGCTTGTGGGCTTTCTGAAATATAGATAACTTAACAGTTAATGGAGATAAAAAGATGCCTGGATGTGGGCCTGCATCATCATTTCCTAGCTGATTTATATGTCTTATAGGAGGAAGTTGCCAAGAACTTGCTGGCAGAGTTCAACTTGGGATGTGACGCACACCGCACAGAGCATGTTTATCGTGTGTACGTGTCCACCTTCCTGGGTTTCGGTGGGAACGCAGCACGCAAAAGATACGAAGACAACCTTGTTAGAAATTCTGCGACTCGAAACAAGTAAGAACATTCTTGGCTCTGATTTCCAGATTATTTATGTATTAGTTTCTTTTAAGACTGTTGACTGACACAGCTTACACAGTAAAACTTTCATTTACTGTGTAGGAGCTTACCATTGTTATCCCTTATGGCATGTTTTCCATATTCTTGCTTCCGCCAGGTTCTTAAACCAGCATGTAGGTGAGACAGCCGAGTCTCCCCTGCTGGACCCATGTCTACCCACAGACCTACAGGATGAGGTTGGACCGACTGCCCAGAAGCTGTACCTGCGAGGCACGGGGGACTTCGATCAGTGCAGACAGCTTCTCCAGCCTTTTCTCAACCACACCAACGAGACCCACACATCCCTTAATGGGATCTATCAGCCACCTATTGACTACAACAACAGCCAGTTCTATGGCTTCTCCGAGTTCTACTACTGCACTGAGGATGTGCTACGAATGGGTGGGGAATATAACTCCTCAACATATGCCAGAGCTGCCAAGGTAAGCTCTATAGCAGAGTTTGGCGTTGTGTTGATGACATACCCAGATTTTTTTTGTTATTTTTGTTAGCATCCATGACTTTCTTATTGCATTGGCCGCCAACGGCAGCCAATTAATGCAGCAAGCAGCTTCCAAAAACAACACGCAACATGTTGTGAGCCTGTAGATCATCCACCTTTTGTGAACGACTGGATCAATACATAATAAAGCCTACTGCACTGATGAGATGTCTTGTCTCTCCAGCTGTAGCTTGTTGAAGCTTGTTAAGCCTCAAAGTTGAACAAAGTACTCAATGAAAACAGAGGTACAACACTTGGAAGTGTTTTAACTAAGTAACATTTTAAGTCCTTATACAGATTTTAAAACAAGCCAAAACAACTAAAGCAGTGACATAAGGTATGTTTTCTGCCTTTAACATAATTGAAAGGCAACCGACTACACTAGAGTGACATAAGGTTAATTTTCACCTTGAAAATAATGAAATGCCGACATACATGCACTGGTATGTGTCTGACTGGGAAAAATCTTCTCCTTTTTTGGTCAAAAGTGTGTGTGTGTGTGTCACACACATACATACATACATACATACATACATACATACATACATACATACATACATACATACATACATACATACATACACACATACATACACACATACATACATACACACATATATATATATATACACACACACACACACACACACACACACACACACACACACACACACACACACACACACATACAATCTTTGGACTTGCTGTGGAATTAATAAGAATATTAGAGAAGTTAATATGCCTTTATTACTTCCCCAGAGTTATTGCGCCACCCAGTGGAGGACCTTGAAGGAACGCTTTGACTCTGGCCTTTATGCCTCACATGCTGATCTTCACAGGTTGAAGTAAGTTGCACCAGAACAAATATCTTGTTGGTTTATAGGCTTACAACTATATCCAATCTCAACATTATGTCATCAACATTGTTTGTGCAGGTACCAGTGTTTTAAATCATCCTGGATGCATGAGGTATTCCACTCTGGATTCTCTTTCCCTTCAAATTATAAAAATCTGAAGACTGCACTGTTGGTATATGAAAAGGAGGTGCAGTGGACACTTGGAGCCATCCTCTACAGAACACGTTTTCTTCCACTGAGGTAAGACACATATTTAAGGCAGTGATGGACCAAGCCAACTATTGGTCGGCAACAGTGGGGGTCACAGCAGTAAGGGTCGACACGTTCAAAAACATTCAATTGTCAGACGGAGCGTCAACCATGATAAAAGTTCTCTGAGTGGAAAATGCTGCTGCCCCACACCCTTTCCAACTTAACTCAACACTTATTGGCTCAAAATTGAGCACCAAGAAGGATTAACATTTAGTGGCATTGCATCTTACCTTTTGGTGCCTGTTGCTGCAAACGCCTCCCGAACTCTTTATGTGAGCTCAAATGAATCGGGTCCCTTATGCTGGTTCCAACTACAGCCGAAAATATGCAAATATGCATCCCCAACACTCTGAACCTCTGCTATTTCCGCCAGACCGTTGGATTTGTACATTTCAAGCTTTACTCGCCAAGTTTGTTAGTATCACCTCTCTAGGCTAAGCCTGTCTTAACAAAAGTGTTTGAATTTCCTCTTTCAGAGACATCCCGCAGGAGAGCCTGAAAGGAGTGCATTCCCATTGGCGGCATAGCTTCTCGTTTGTCAACAACCACTACTTATTCCTGGCCTGTTTCCTAGTTGTGCTGTTGTCAATTCTGCTGTATCTATGGCGTCTTCGTCGCATCCACCGACGTGCAGCACAGCGCTGTACCCCCTCCTCTGTCCCATGGTTGGAAGAGGGCCTGGGCTCCCCTTCTCTTCCTGTCACCCTTTAAAACTGAAACTAGAGCCTTAAAGCCACTGGAAACCCATATTCACTATAACCATCTATGTAATTTAGGGGCTTATGTACATAATAGCAAGCATCTAAAAAGTTAGAAACTGGTATCCATCCAAATTTGAAATATTGTCATTTTATAATCTATCTGATTGGGTTTGAGGTGGGTGTGGTTATGCTCGGATATTTATTAAAAACATTATGCAATTAATTCCGCTAACCAATCATAAAAAAATCCACTTCAGGTGGACCAAATCTCTGTTCTCACTCAGTATTTCTCTAGAGTCTACCAACTCATCTCTCTCTCTCTCATCACGTCAGCTGATCACATAAAGTATGTCTTCCATATGATCATTAAGTAACGTTACGAGCTGAATCCCTTGCTTCTATGATGCAGTCCAAATTAAAAAAGGTTTACCACAAAATCAAGTTAAAACAACCCTAGTTTTACAAAGAAAACATTCTGTTTCTTCTTCAGGTGCATGAAAAAGTAGCCACTGCTGAGTGTGTGACTTGAGATTTCAATCATAATGTTGTCTGTTATGCCTAGACAGTGTTCAGAAATGGTCTAAACAGCAGAATTTGCTTTTTCTTTTCACTGTTGTGAACGTTTATTTTCACTCAGATTTTTGTAAACACTTAATAATATGACACTCAAGTTTGATATCATAATATATTCATTTTTACTAATTTATTTTAAGCAAGTTTCCAGAGGCTTTAAGGCACAATGGACGATATGTTTGATTCTCCAAAGTCTGTCTTCTCTGCCCTAACCCATCAAGTTCATTCAAGGGAGAGATGACACCGAGATGAAGAACATTATGCATGATGCGTTTTCAGACCTGGTTCTGCCTTTTTTAAGAATTTTATTTTGAAGTTTGTTAATTTATTTTGAAAGATATTGAAACGTATGCCTTTCATGTACTACAAATGTGATTGAGTTATAAAAAAAAGTATACATATTCTAGCCTGATATGCTTCCACTCCATGACATTCAAATGGCAGCTGCCCCCATTTTCTATGGAAAATGGAAATGTCAAAGACAATTCTTTCTGGCAGTTTGCTGGCAGACAATTTCTGCATTAGATAACTCTCCATGGAATCTATGTTTTAGTGAATATCATCATGACTCAAGATGCATCATCTGGGGGATTTTCTTTTTTGTGTGTGTGTGCACTTTTTATTTTGCCTTTTTAGATGCATGATAACTTAAGTTTTGTGTGTTTCCTTTTTTGTGTGTCATAAATGGTATAGGTTAACTACCATTTCCACAGTATCGTCTGATCACAGATGCGTTGCCAATCTGGCACGAATGCAATATGATGATTTTATTGTGGAAAGGAGCACTTTGTGTGGAAAAGAGAAACAGAATGTATGGTACTGCTGTGCAGGAAGGGTATTTTGTCATGTAATGTGTAGCCTTGAACAGCTACACCAGTGCAATATTTCTTGTTGTCGTATCACTGTGGAGACACTACATCAGTTTAATTTACTCTGTCAATCACTGTAGACGTCCCATCATGTCATGGAATGTAGTTTGATATATTTTGATACACTTCCATGCATTTACAGATATACTGAGCTTCATTTTCTGGAGCTGTCATGATCACTGCTGTAAGGGATGGTAAATACAAGCACATATCCCATGATTTTTATTCAAGTGTAGTTAACCGTTTGCACAAACAAGAGATTTTGGCAACCCTATTGCAATTCAATAATAAAAATGTATTATACTGTGTTTTTCTTTTCTAGTTTACTAAAACATGTCAGACTGGATAAAGAAGCAAGCTTTTGATCAGAAGGTTGCTTGCTCAAGTTCCTGTATTGGCTTGGATAATCTGAATGGGAGAAATGCATGAAACAATCTATAGGCCCTCCACATATGCTTTTAAACTGCTCTTGGGCAAGGCTATTTACTGGCAGTTGCTTTATTAGACCCAATGGCTAAAACTGGAAGGCCATTATTTACTGGGTATTTGTTCCTATTTCTTATTACGAACTTGTGCCTCCACATTAGGAAAGAGATGCAGTATCGACAATCGGTTTGCCATCCTGCGATTATAGCTGAAGTTAAGTGATGGTTGATATATCAACAACTGCATGCTGCAGACGATCACTAATGTCACATCAGTACTAATTGACTATTGGAGGTCATGTTTTTGTAGTCACTCTGTCTGTGCATTCCTTTTGGGTGGACAGGCTGCAGATACCCAGAGGGAGTTATTTTCATTCCAATCTTTCTTCCCAATTTCTGATCTGATTTCCAGCCTGCTGATAGAATCAGATGGACTGAGGAGCTGTTCATTCAAGGAAGTTTAACTATAGTGGATTATCTGACTATAAATGATGAGGCTTAAAAATCCTAAACCCCATCCGTGGGTTTGGTGCAATCCACCAATTTTCCAATAACCCAAATATTTACCAATCTGCAAAATATATGCTTACCAATAGCTTTCTTCACAAAGGTGTCTACTATAGCACCTCTCAATTTGTTCTAACCCAACGCATGGGAAACTTCATTGGTAAAGTCACTGCCCACCGCCACAGAAGTTGTGGGTTCGAATCCACCGTGGTGCATCTGGCTTTGTTGAGCGTCTATATGAACACATTGTTCGGGGGAGGGTGATATTGGTCATTGCACGTACTCCTACAGGCTGGGGATGCACCTGTCAGCGGGGAGTGTTGGGCGGGAGGAGTAGGACGAAGGCTCTACGTACGGTGGGGGCTCCTCACTGGCAGGTCAGTAGGATATGACAGCAGTGACAAAACAGAAATGTGTGTGAGGAGGAATCAATTGGCTTAACGACTAATTTGGGGAGAAAAAGGGGTAAAAAAATTATTGGCTACTCAAATTGTTTTTCTTTTCTTTCTTTAAAGAAGAGAAATGACTCCTGGCCATAAAATCGGCCACATTACTTTTCAGGAGGCCTATCCATCAGATTGTGGTGGCTGTAATTGTCACTTATTTTGAGTGGTATATTTTGATTCTTGGGGTTCTTAGAAAGTCAAATAAAGATCTCTCCATTTTCTACTGGAAATCGTTATAATGTTGCTTTTAATTAACTTAATAATCCAAGTCTAAGACTTAGTTTGTGATGTCCACAAATTTATCTATTATCAGGATGCGGTCGTAAAACCTCTCCTCATTAGCATAATTTGCATAAATGATGCAAAAATACGATACAAAACAGGAAATTATTGCATTTTTGACCTTTTCCAACTTAGAGAGATGATCTTACTAGAGTCTATAAGAGTCTGAGATCGTGTCCAGACGTAGGCCTACCTTGTCATAGCTAAATTATGCAACCCTTTGTCATTAGCATAATTGGCATAAATGATTGGCATTCCTGAAACCAGGAACTAGCTACGGTATATAGCCAGCACAAACTGGCTGACCAGGTGGTGGAATTGAAGGATGGTCAGAGATCAATCTGAAAGAAGCCATTGACCAGCACAAGTTCAGCACCCACGTACGTGCCCTCTTCACAGTGAGTGGCCTGCTATGCACAGCTCATGACCATACTCAGAAACTGCCCAACCAGGAGAGGAGAGGACTACTGATGACTTTGGCGATGCTGATCAGCAACCACAAAATACTACCAGTGATGGTTATTATTATCCCCTGTATAAGAAGGTAACTCTCATGGATGGAATGGCAGTGGTACAGGGAACTGGAATGCCAACATGTATCATGTGCCCAGTAGGCTGACCACTTCACAGCCACACTGGACAGCACATCCAAAGAGTATAGGAAGATCAATATAGTGTATGACCACTACAATCTCCCATCTTCACTGAACAAGGCCACACAGAAGATATTCCAGGGTGGGAAGCCGCCAACTACTTAACATGTGGAAAATGACACCATTGGGGAACGTTTCAGAAAAACAGTTCCTGTCAAACGGGATCATCACGGCAACTCGCTCGCTTTAGCTTGCTCTGTGGTGCATCTCGTGACTCAAGTTTGCTCGAGACGGTCCAAAACTATACTTTATCGGCCAAAAATAACTGTCCGCGGTTGTTGGAAAAAGAGTGCAGCGGGTAGGATTCAAACCTTCTTCCCCGTAATATAATTAGAAAATGTTTACTTTAATATATTCTATATTCAATCATTGCACATAAAGTGAAATATTTCAAACCTTTTTTTGTTTTAATCTACATGATTACGGCATATATGAAACGGCCCATGAAAAGAAAAATCCACTATTTCAAAATATTAGAATATTACATAAGACCAATCAAAAAAAGTATGTTTAATACAGATATGTCAACAATCTGAAAAGTATATTCATTTATGCACTGGACTTGGTATGGGCTACTTCTGAACAAATTACTTCATCAATGCAACATGGCATGGAGGCGATCAGCCTGTGGCACAGTGTTATGGAAGCCCAGTTTTGCTTTGATAGCGGCCTGCAGCTCGTCTGCATTGCTGGGACTGGTGTCTCTCACCTCCCTCTTGACAGAACCCCATAGATTCACCATGGGGTTTGCGTCAGGAGAGTTGGCTGGCCAATGAAGCACAGTAATACCATGGTTATACTAGTAGTTCTGTCAGATAACTCGCGAATAGATTGAACCAATATTATAGACCGAATATATTTAAGCAATATTATAGAATGAGAATACAAGTGTGGATGTAATATTTTATCTTGGCGTTCAGGCTCTGCTATATTTTTTCTCCCTGCTCAGCACAATCATACAGCCATCATTAACCATTAAGAGCAGGGAGATAGATATACATAACAACCCCCCCATGCGGAACAGACCAATAGCAGAGCCTACTGGTGGTGCTGGGGTGGTGGTGGGAGCAAACGCCGCATGACAACAAGCTAGACCACACAAGCGGATGGAATGCCCGATTCAAGAGACTTAAATACCCGCCCAATTGGACAGCTGATTGCCACGTCAGTGAATGACTGTTCAGAAATCCAACCAGGCGCAACTACTCATGCGTCTGGTTGACTACAGCCCTCTGACTAGGCCAGGAGTTTGGGAGGAATTCAAGTAGTTATTGCTCAGACCTGTGCTTTTGATGGTTTTTATTCACTACAAATACAAACATACATTAACACACCTAGCAGACAATCGTTCTACTAAGCGGCCAGCTAACTACTATCTTAGTCAACTACAACCTTGCCAGCAGGCTCACATTCTACTAGCAAGATCTAACCAGGTCAGGTTATAAACCTAGGAAATAAACACAGAAAACACAATGACAATATTACCAACATGAATTTTCACATAAACAATAAACATATCAGCACATATAGTCACCAAGTCTCCTCAACGTACTTATACCACGTCCCAACTCCTCAACGAAACTGATGTCCCACTGACTCTGCAACACAGACCCACACAAAGGATGTCGCCTCCCACCAGATATCATGTCCACCCTCCAAGATGCTTGGGTCTCTCTCTCTTTCCAGATAAGAGACTTTAAGGAATTTTTATGACCCTCAGAAAAGGACCCACAGTATGTGCCTTTACTCACTGGGCAAATACGATGAGCACCTAGCAAGTGTCTTTCTCCTCCCCCATAACATAGGCATCAGGCATGTCATTTGAGCCTCTCTCTCTCTCCTCTTTGAGATAAGGGAATGGTACGGAATTTATGACCTACAGCCCTCCAACAAGCAGATGTATCTACCCCTTTCTGTCTATGTTGGCCTACCACTCTGGGAAATCCTAAATAAGCAGTAAATACACACGTAATTATAATCATAATAATATCACAGGCGCCGAAGGCATGGAATAACCTAACAATGACGTAGGATCTTGCATGCCGCTGTAAACAGCCGCATAGAATGAACATGCATGTAACCTCTCGAGTGTATGCTGGCCAGAACTAACTCGCAGGCTACGTATAATTTTTTGCGCTGTAGAGAGGTGCCAAGTCCTGCTGGAAAATAAAATCAGCATCTCCATACAGCTTGTCAGCATAGAGCAGTGCTCTAAAATCTCCTGGTGAATAGCTGCATTAACTCTCGACCTGATAAAACACAGTGGACCAACACCAGCAGATGACATGGCACCTAGTTCCCTAAGCTTGGGAATTCAGTCAATAAGCTTAAGCTTGGGAATTTGCCACCTGTCACCAGATTTTTGCATACCAGATTTTAAACATGTTTGATGTTTCTAGATGGTTTGAAATGTGATTTAAATCTGATTACTAAAGATGCCTCAGTCTGGATACTCAGACACTGAAGCCTGACTTATAGGCTACTTTGTTACTACTAACGAAGCCTACTTAGTAGACAGTATATGACATATGGTGCAACTTTGCGCTCAAAGGTCAAGCTCAAAAGGTTCATTGACATTGGGGTCATCTAGTGACCTGGTTTAATCTTGACATATCACCATAGAGTCATACGTATGAAGTATCTTAGTATAAGACTTTGGAGAAAACAAAATGGAAGAATAAAAAAGGATAAGAGCAACAGCTCTTTAATAATTCAGTTTTTTCCTGTAGCAGTGCAGAGATGAGGCTGTAGTTTACTCACTGAAAGTGTGAAGGCCAGCTGTAACAACACTGGACAAGTGGGCGGCTTAGAACCTCAAGTTGCTTGTGCTGAGTCATGTCTGCTTTGGCGAACACACCTACAGCGACACTGCAGTCTGTGAGAGAAATGTTAATGGGGCTTATGTTTCAGCCAATGAGACACAGGATACTCAGATCTACAGATCCTGCTCACAACCAATTAATTAAGACAATGATCATACATATCATGCATCAATAAAGATCTACATCAACATGATGTGGAGATCAAATATGCAGTAGAAAATAATTTGTATACGGGCCCTCAGAATTATTTTTATGTTTCAATTTTACATGGTAAAATAGCACTGATGTAAAGGCACTGTCAGGATGCCATAATGTCAAGACTATAGCTGTGTCCCATCAGGGATCACCTCCTTTGAAGGATGCGGCCCCTGAATTGGGAAAAAGCTATGTCAAGACAAATGTTGCCTATGGGCATTCAATTTTAATCTCAAGGTGAAATTCAAACTTCTGGGTTGCAACAAGAGTCAGGGGATGACACTGACTAAATGCCAGATTATCAATTATTAAGAGTAAGAGATGTAATGAGAAAAAAAATCCAAAGTCATTCCAACCATCCCAGGTGGGTGTCTCCACAGAGTCTCAGGATCTTTGGAAGTATTGTTTCACCATTATTAATCTACACGGTTTGAAACGTATTGGTATGGTCTCCTCCTCAAACAGCTGAAACTAAAGGATTGATGCAGTGTTCCTACAATCTGAAAGACTTCTCTATCCAACCCTAGGCTTTTTCATATGACCACCATTCACATGACCAAGTACGGCTAGAGTCATGTATATAATTTGTTCAATTTTAACAAAGGTAGCCCCCCTGCCCCCACCAGACCACCCTTGATGCAGAGAAAGAAAAAGGAAATGCTGCAGTGTTTAGAGTCTAAACACTCAATTTTAATCTAAACGATTCTGTCTAAACGTTTAGACAGAATCAAACACTGTTGACTGTCATTAGAAATCCTTAGTGTGCCAAATGGCAGTTTATAGAACCGTTACTATTTAAGGAAAGTCTGTTCTTTTCACCAATACTGTGTGGCCAGTACACAAACAACCTGGTGCCACAGTAGGCTATTGCCATTACATAAGCTACTACTTAGCCTAAGCTCTATCTTTGAGGCAAATGTGGCATCCCACATATCCCAAATATATCCATGAATTCAAGTCTCCATGGGGTGACTAATCGATAGAAAAAAGGTATTTTTTTGGATGAACTATCCCTTTATCCTTTTCACACACACACACACACACACACACACACACACACACACACACACACACACACACACACACACACACACACACACACACACACACACACACACACACACACACATACACACATACATACATACATACATACATACATACATATATATATATATAGGTTCTGTTTATACAGTTTCCTGGAAGAGAAGGTGGGTTTCTGTGAAAAAGCATACAAAAAGTCACAAGGTCTGAGGCATGTGTCTACTAAAATGGAAGCCGTATCGGTTCTGTAGGCTATCTTCTCCACAATACTGTTACAAAACAGATGTTGTTGGATAAGCAGCAGACCAAACCTACTTATCAACAATGCATGACTGAGTGATTAGCCTCATATATGGGGTCAAACCCATTCAAAAAGTATGAAGAGAGGAGTGGCGGCCCAGGGCAAGAGGAACACATGTGTACTAAACTGACAGTCAGGTTCAGTGTTGCCAGGGTTTGCGAGAGAAACAAGCAACCAGGTATATGAAAACAAGCCCAAAAGAAGCTTAGCCTTTAAACATATATTGGCTATTTGAAAATAGCCAATTTACAACACTTTTTTACAACCGATTTTACTCTCACTCTGGGCTTTATGGTGTAAGCACATCCAAGCATTCAACAAAAATATAGGTGTACGCAAAGATGATTGTAAACTCACCATGGTGAACTAAATGAGGTGTTTACAAAAATTGAGCGCCCTGCTACAAAACAAGGCCACTGCCATGACAATATCCCCTCCAAATTTCTCAGAGACTCAGCCGCCACCATTGCTCCAATCATTGCCCACATAATAAACCTCTCCATCAAACAGGGGCAAGTCCCCCAAGATTTCAAACTAGCGAGAGTAACCCCTCTGTACAAAAAAGGAAGCAAATTAGACCCTGGCAACTACCGCCATATTTCTTTTCTTAGTTCTATCTCGAAAGTTTCTATCTGGCTTCAGAATCAGAACATCCCATTCAACTGACATATGCCTACTCCATTTGAACGACCACATCAAACATGAGGTGGACGCGGGCAAATACAGCGGCATGGTCATGCTTGCTGGACCTCCGAAAGGCATTTTACACCGTAAGTCACTCTATATTGATTGATAAGCTAAAAGCAATCGGATTTGATAGCACATCAGTGAACTGGATGCATTCCTATCTGGAGGGGAGAGAACAGGTGGTGGAGGTGAACCCCCCCCCCCCCCCCTTCCAGTGAGCTGTGGCGTTCTGCAAAGAAGCATACTAGGGCCTTTACTGTTCCTAATCTATGTAAACGACATGACATCAGCTTGTGACTGCAATTTGTTCTTGTTCGCGGATGACTCTGCTCTCCTGGTCTCAGACAAGGACAAATTGCATGTCGAAAAAACCCTTAGCTCTGAACTCTGTCAAATCTGCACCTGGCTCGCTGATAACAAACTATCATTACACCTGGGTAAAATTAAATCCATTCTCTGTGGGTCCAAAATAAACCTCTGCAAGGCCGATGGCTTCACAGTAAAAGTGGGTGACAATGTTATTTTGTTGTTATGTTAGTTTTAAGTCATCAATAAAGTCAACCAAATAACAATATTTTTGTACAGGATCTCCTCACTGGTCAGTAGGAATACATTGAGGACTAGCAGGAGCACTTATCCAATGTCACTTCGACTATGCATGCACCTCATGGTACCTCAGCACCATAATGGCCATAATAACAAGGCTCCAGACTTCCAAAACAAACTGGTCAGGCTGCAAGCTTGGTCTTGTCGTATATGGTCCCATGATCAGGCGGAAACAACACTATTCCATAACTATTCCCTGAGTGCAAGAATATAACAAGAATCCAGTTTGAAAGAGGGTTTTGTCCATAGAAATGTATTTATTTCCATCGACGTGACATCTGCGTGTTGCCAATCACAGAGTGTACCTGAATCACCAAAACATTGCACTTTATACAGACAGACATTTGACATAGGACCTCCTCCCAGTCCTCCTTCTTGCCCACTCACAAACAGGTTTTTAAAAACAAAAGACTACTTGTGCCAGCCTTTCACAATGGATCTGCCTCCTTTACACTGACACATGACAATTTACTTTAACCCTATTTATAAAACTATACTTTTACACAAGGTCATATTATGCAATCTTTGTTTAACATCTTATTATCTTCAATATAAGACCACACATATATGTATTCAACCTTGTATGAATGATTTAGACAAAAAGAGATGATTTAAGAGGAATGGCATTATTCTTAGATTCAAGAAGAGAAGTTACATACAACTAGCTGGTTTCTCCCCAACCACATTTGTTCATACTTGTGTACTTACTACAAAATAAGCTTTAGCTAAGAAATAATAATAATACATGAATTCAGTCTGGGTCTGCATTTCTTTACCAGCGTTTTTTTTGGAGAGAGAGAGAGAGAGAGAGAGAGAGAGAGAGAGAGAGAGAGAGAGAGAGAGAGAGAGAGAGAGAGAGAGAGAGAGAGAGAGAGAACAGATGCATTCACCTTAGCCATCCCCCTTGCATAAAGACAATAGTATTGTAATCAGCCTGCTAGGTGACAAAAGTGACTTGTGACTTGTTTTGGTTCACACTTAAAGCTGGGAGCTTCTGCTCCAGGACAAAGGCCAGGATCTTAAAGAGTTGACTGATCAACACATCAATAGCAGAGACATGCATCTATATTCAAATCTTTGGCAAAGGGTTTGCCATCCTGCTTTCTCAGCCTCTTGACTCCAAAAGTTCACAGCCTTGCCTGCAAATTCCCACAATGTCATTAACCAATAATAAATGATAATATTACTTTAGATTAGTCCTGGATATACCATAGTCTCACACCTACTGTACAACTCATCTAACCCCTGCTCATTTTGCTAGGGTGGGATGGCTCAGGGTAGAGTACAGAGTACAGCAACTTGCAATGGGCCTGTTCTACAAGATACACTACACCACAAAGACACCCATGTACCTGTCAAACTACTTCAAAAACGTCAAAGACGTCCACAAACAACACCCAGAGGGCGCTACACAAATCACGTTCAACCCAGATTTGGCTCAAACAAGGGGTTGAACTGTTTACTGTACATATTTTTATTTTTGGTTACTACTCGTTTATATGATGTTTTTGCATAGTATTGTATATTTGTCTGTCATTAAATGTTTCGATGAATTGAATACACATGGACCCCAATGGAAACAAGCCATAGTGCTTTCTTGGGTTTAAAACTGTACTTTCTGTGCTTTTTTTGGCAAACTGTTAATAAAGCATTCATTCAATCAATCAATCAATCAATTGACTACCAATATTTGCAAGCAACTTCACAGAAAAACAAGCACAAAGTCGCTTATAATAAGCGGACATGGCAACACTGGTCAGGTTTGGTGAGAGGGAACCCAATAAGACAACTTTTCATTGGCCAACCGAGGCCGATATCCCGCCTCATTTTTCGTGAGTCGCGAATGTGATTGGTTCAAAGACAGGCAAGGTCCTAGGCTCACGCTGCTGACGTCGGCATGGGCGCTGGAACTCCCAGTGTGATGGTGGTGATGATGATGATGTTGTGGTTGTCCATGCTGGTTGTAGACTGTTATCTCTAGCAACGGCGTCTATTAGATACGCTGTGTACCACGCATGGAGTTGAGTGCACGCCCTGTGCTGGCAACACAGGAGATGTCGGAGCTTGAAAGTAAGGACGGCGGCGGCGGCGAACCCTCCCCTGACGGCGACCACTACGAGAGTCTGCCACCTCATGTCTCTATGATGACCCACATGACAGCGGGCGCCGTGGCTGGTATCCTGGAGCACACGGTCATGTACCCCGTGGACTCCGTCAAGGTAAACGCCAACGGGAGTCTTCGGAGGCGGTATAATAACCCTGCTACCGGGGGAAACGAGGCTTGTGAGCGACAGCGTTCCAAAACTTTGCCACCCTACTAGTGGCGCGGCCAGCCCTCCTATGGGTAACCGGAATACTCGCCCCAAAACACAGTCCCCCCCCCCCATCTTTTTTTCGTGGACCATTTTTTACCGAGGTTAAGGTCAGGAATGACTAAGGCTAGGTTTAGGCGTAGTTTCACTGAGGTTACGTTTAGGAATAAGGTTAGGTTTTGGCACCGTTTTACTGAGGTTAGGTTTAGGAATAAGGTTTGGTATAGGCATAGTTTCACTGAGGTTACGTATAGGAATACCTGGTGGCGACCGTTCCGAGGTCGCCGGATTTGGCCCGGGGCGAGCGTGTTTTGGGGCGAGTGTTCTTGTATTCCTCCTATGTGTCAGTTCGGATGCATCGTGTCCGCATTCGGATACATTGCTACATGCTAACGCCAGGCTAACGGTGGCTTGAAAAACACACAGGAGATGATGCCTGGTTCAGCTAACCTTCGTTGTAGCGAGTTGAACGCGACACAAAATGCATGCATGTTGCTCACTTAACTGGCCACAGATGTAATGTTAGCCAGTCAAAACGGCTGGATTAAATGGAACCTCATAACGCGTTTAGATGGGGACGATACACACGAGTTATCCACGTCCCTTCTCTTAATTCTCCACTCATCGTTAATCACCGAACTTGGCCAATTTGTTGATGCTTCACTCACGTTTTCTTAACCGAACATAGCGTGTCTACAGTAAACCCAGGCTATGTTGCCTGGCGTTGGCCGTCTACAAACTCGTCACGTTGAGCGCTAAAATATACACTAAAATATACACTTAACTCTTAACTAAACTGCATTGTTTAGCAATTTGCGAGCAATTGTCAAATGCTGACTGTTTTCTAGATTTGTATTCACTGACATGACATGACATGACATTAGTTAGTTGTTCCTAGTGTCCTGTTCTTGCCATTGAAACAGTTGAAGGTCAGGTGCATGGTTGTCATGTTAATCTCTTATGTCAAACCACTGTGTCACTGTGAATGCCTGTGGTCATCTTAAAGGCCAGGGAAAGCTATATTTGGAATAATATGTAGAACAATAGTCAAGCTTGTGTAATAGCCTCTTGTACTGTATACCTTGTGTAGGTATCTAGCCTTAAGAAATTGACTAGCCAATGAAAGACATTCTAATTAGGATTTCACAGTATTTGTTCAAACCTAACACCAGGCATTCAATAACACATTTTGCTCATTATAAATACATTTATTTCTGACACAGGTTATGGCACTGTTTTGTCAAATGGAGCTTGTGTAATAGCCTCTTGTATACCTTGTGTAGGTATCTAGCCTTAAGAAATTGACTAGCCAATGAAAGACATTCTAATTAGGATTTCACAGTATTTGTTCAAACCTAACACCAGGCATTCAATAACACATTTTGCTCATTATAAATACATTTATTTCTGACACAGGTTTTTGTCAAATGGGTTTACTGGGTAGATTTGAGATGACCAGAAGTAAGCTTGTATGCACACAAGAAAGTGCAAACCATTTGCTTGATTGTGAACTTTGCCCCTGAAAACCCCTCTATATTGGTCAGCTATTGTTTTCCAACAATGCAGTATTTTTTTATCATTTCTGGCTTGCTGGCTAACCCTGACAATAACGTTGATGCAAATAACGTTGATACATTAACAAACTGTCATGATATTCTCCACTTCTCAATGCAGTGATCTTGCCATATTGTAAGTTAACTCCTGTGTTTGGTCTACTCGATAGCATTACGCAATCAGTTGTCTCAATTTCCTCTTGAGGTTTCTACGTTTTCATTTGTTTTTTTTTACGACGTAAAGGAGTGTGCTAGATGATTGAGTTTGTTGAAATTACAGTGTATGACAGGAAAAGCAGAGCTGAAGAAATAATTGCACGAATGGATACTATTTACATGGTCTTCAAACTATATCCACGATTAGAGCAGCATTCTGGTGTGTGGATTTTATAGTTTTTTTCACTCTCAAACTATATCTGACATAATTTAGTACTGACATAATATTGTGAATGGATTTCCATAACAAGTCAAATAAAGTAATAGTCTAATAGACTGATGTTGAATAAAAGGACATGCACCTCAAATGTAATAATTCCGACTGAGAGGCTAAATCATCCCTGGACATAACATTTTAGCTAGATGATGAAGATGCACGTGAAAATATGGGTTTAGTGGAACATTAAGGTCCATATCTAAATGATCACTGATGTCAACATTTTTCTAGATTTTCACAACCTCAGTTATTATTAAATGTACAAAGAATCATTAGCTATACGCATTTTGCGATTATGAAAATGTTAGTATTTCCTGAAATACATTTCTTACTTTTTACTACACCTGCAGTGTTTCTTAATAGCGTAGGGAAGTTTGTAACATAAGAAAACATCAATTACAAAAGACTGGTGTTGATTCATTGTATTAATTGACATTGACAGCAATAGTACAAATGGCCTAACAAACCAACCAGTGAGCCTCAGTTAGACTTTCTAACACAACGAGGTAAAGCCACATGTAGAAGACACAGGGAGTAGCCTGTGTCTTGTACTGATGCTAGGAGGGATCTTATCAGTATCACACACACTCTTGGAATCAGCTTCACACAGAAAAAGGGTGTGTGGATGATTGCTGTCCTGTACTAATGATTAGTAAACTGTCACTTAACTTCTGCTAATACTGAATTGCAGAAATAGTAGTAGAACAGTATTGTAGTATATATGATTCAGCCATCTACCACAATAGTATTCCAAAAGGGATACTGATAATTAATTGTATACTTAATTGGCTTGGCTAAGACCAACTATGGTCATTTATATGCAGACAATGCATTTGTTATATCTAGTGCCAACACAGCACTCCAGGCAATTGTTGATTGAGTCCCACAAAAGTTGCTCTTGCATTTGTATTGTGTACAACCTTAGTTTGAAGAATATTGAGTTGGGGTAACAAGCAACTATAGCATTGTTTTCCCTTCTTCTTACAGTATGGGTTATTTTGTGTTATCTGGCTGTAGTTCAAAGGGGTGTGACAAAGGGGACAGTTATGCATGGCAGGTGCATTTCTTTTTGGCTTGAAAACCAAAAACAATAACCTTAAATAAGAGTCAGTCAGTCACAGTTCCCGAGCCCGTCGGACCCTTGCTGTGAGTCACTCCCCGACCAATCTGTCTTGAGAGATTACTCCCTGACTTCTTCCCCGTTTCCTGTCAAATCTCCACTGTACTATCAATAAAAGCAGAAAAGCCCCAACTAAGAATATATTATATTAATAATGATGATGTACCTTAATTGTTTTTTGTCCAAACATTTCAAGGCCCAATTGTAAGGACACTAAAGATTTAATTACTGACTGTTTGGTTTGGAACCAGTATAGTTCATCTCAAGTGCAAAGCATTAATATGAGTCACTAACTTGGTTAACTCTTTAACGTCACTATAAACCCTCTAGAGGGCGTTTAAGAGGATTGGATGATTTAGTCTTAGACCTGACCTCAAGTTCATACCAAGACCTATGCTCTGCCTGGAGAAAATAAATTCATTTTGTACTATTTTCGGTTGTATACTTTAAACATGAACTACCTAAGTAACCACATATAGCATATAGCTTTGTGTCCCTCAAGTTCCAAAATCTGTATCAAACGGAAATGAAATTGATATTATATTGTTAAGCAGAAGGAAGGAAACACATGGGAACATGCTGAGGGAGATAGACTTGGCCTATCTCCGGAGCAGCCTCTGTACCACTTTGGCAAATAAAAACATGCTTTGTGCTATCCAGATAACTTGGCATGGTAGAGTTGGAGTATAACAGAGGGCTGCATGCACTCCCTCCCTCACCCCAGGCTTGGAAGTGACGCATCACTCAGAGAGGACCTTAGTGCTGCCAAACGGCACTTGCTGACAGAAAACTGTGACAGCATTGCAGTGAACAATACATGCAAGATGTCATGAGTTGGCTTCTTCCTGGTGCCTTACTTTCTACTTGGAGCTATTTGCAGTAACTTTTTTTTAGCCCTGCTAGTGAGAGTGCAGGACTCTAAGAACGGCATTGTTGCTAGGTTCAAGCCACTCGGGTCACACAAGGTGTATGGAGCAGCACGGGTTCTAGGGGCCACTAGCAGGGCATTTAGACTGTTAGGTCTCGTGTGTGTGTGCATAACACACACACACACACACACACACACACACACACACACACACACACACACACACACACACACACTACATTTTTAGATATTCTTAATGTTTTTGTAGAACCATCTAGACTGGATAGAACACACAGACCGAGATGCAATAAAAGCTATTCTTCTTGTGGTGGGTTGTCAGCCCAACTACAAAGTAGCTCCCAAAGTGGTTTACTTTATTACATTTATGTTTAGGCTTTCATGCCTTCTTCAGAATCATCTTATTTCTTTAGGCCCATCGTTTTAGTCCTTTGGCGCCAGCTGTTAAACTTGAGAATCCATCACTTGCACTGCTTATAAACATTAACGTTTACCACCCTCAAACCAGAGAGGCCTCTCTAGTTTTCATATTGAGTACTTACTTTAGGAAGCACATGCTGCTCTGTACAAACATACCAGCTCTCATCCCACCCTGACTAAGCTAAACCAAATGATATAAAATACAAAACATGTTCATGTATTAATTTTGTTTTTTTTAGACGAGGATGCAGAGTCTGCAGCCCGACCCTAAAGCCCAGTACAGTGGTGTGTACGAGGCTTTGAAAAGGATCATTCGGACGGAGGGAATCTTCAGACCGCTCAGAGGCCTCAACATCACCATGCTGGGAGCAGGACCGGCTCATGCACTCTACTTCGCCTGCTATGAACGGGTCAAACGCTCACTAAGCGATGTCCTTCATAAAGGAGGAGGCAACAGCCATTTAGCTAATGGTAGCCTGTCATTCTCTCATTGCAACTTCAATACACAATTCAGCTCAAACTCTTATTAAACACTTGGATCAGACATGATGACCTGGCACTAGGTCTTAAATTAATTGATGATTATGATCAATGTTCTAGCACATGTTTCTGTGTTCTAACAGGTATGGCAGGCAGTGTGGCCACCGTTCTCCATGATGCTGTCATGAACCCAGCTGAAGGTAAGACTCTGAGGTGGAATCAGATTTAATTTGTGTTCCCTTGATTGAAGCAGAAAATGGACCTGTCCATTTTACATACATGTCCACGTATTACATAATGAAAAGTGGAGTGTTCGCCGAAAAAAATCAAAGAAAGATCACTTGCTGGAAACTATTCGCTTCAGTCTTTCATTCTTCGTTTTCAGCGCATACTGTACATAAAATAATGACTTGCTCATTGTCGATGCACACTACTTTTCAGTGTCTTGTTTTATAGGCACTGACAGTACAGTAGTATTCATGAATGTTTCGGATAGACAGCCGATCCAAGAACATAGTCACACTATTTTGACCGTGTGATGTGACAAAATAAGTGGCAGCTTTTTTTTCATTGAGATCCCGCACACCGTCTTCACTTAGAGCAAAAAAAGGTTTTTAATGCTTGTTAAATGCTTGAGTTTTACATTTCGGTCGAACTGACCTTCATCAGGTACCCCATGAATGTCAGTGCGACCGAAACGTATTTGCATATTGTTTATTTTGTTGCTGTAAGTGAAGACGGTGTGCAGGATTTAATTATTTTTCCCTGTCATGCATTGACTGCCTGCTCCTACGCACCTGTCCCCTGAAGTAGGTGTGCAGAAGTAGGTGTTTTTTTCATTATTGAGTCATTGATTGCCAGAAATAAAACATCATTTGCTACACCACTGCCAGCCAAAATCAGTGTTTTCCTTATCTTTCAACTAGTCACAGAATATTTATCTCCAGTATGATCGAGCCCCCGATCGTAGCTAAACATGGAGGGTTTCACCGTGCTTCCCCGAAAAAAAGAGAGAAATGTCATCGAGACCCCCCGTTCGCTTGTTATACGCCGTTGAATATACCACCGTCTCGTCAAAAAGAGTAAATTCAGAGTAAAACCAGGGAGGCGAGATACAGGCTTTTTTCTAAATCGATTAACAAGGAAGTGTATGGAGGAATAAACCTTGGGATCACGTGATCTGGATCTGTGTGTCTGGGCATGAAATGGTCACTCATGTGTCCATATGTTCCATATCAACTTATTAATCATTTGCTCACTCTCTCTCAGTTAGGGAATCATCACACTGGGTCCTCCATGAATATGTTGCCAGTAAAGAGAGGGCATGAGATGAGCAGAATGTGTGAGGGTGTGTTCTTTTGCCTGCTAAATAATTTCCTCTCTGTTCCTGCATGGCTGCAGTGGTGAAGCAGAGGATGCAGATGTACAACTCTCCGTATCGTGGACTGTTGGACTGTGTTCGGACGATAACGCACACCGAGGGCATCGGGGCCTTCTATCGCAGCTACAGCACACAGCTGACGATGAACATCCCCTTTCAGGCGTTGCACTTCATCACGTATGAGCTGATGCAGGAACAGTTAAACCCCCATAGACACTACCACCCCGGCAGCCACATAGTGTCGGGCGCCGCGGCAGGGGCCATCTCGGCCGCCCTAACCACTCCACTAGATGTCTGCAAGACCCTGCTCAATACGCAGGAGAACGTAGTGCTCAACTCCGTGCACGTCGGCGGCCATTTGTCAGGGATGGCTAATGCTTTCAGGACGGTGTACCGACTTGGCGGTATGGCAGCCTTTTTCAAAGGGGTCCAAGCTCGGGTGATCTATCAGATGCCCTCCACCGCCATTGCCTGGTCAGTCTACGAGTTCTTCAAGTACTTTTTGACCCAGCAACAGCTGGAGCGAGAGGCAGGCACCCGCACTCTTTAATTGCAGAAGGTGTGAAAAGGGTGGGAGGGGTAAAGACACACTAGTCGCACCTTGACGGCAGTCACACTAGTCACTCCTTGACTGGAATTAAGGCACGAAGCCTGGAGGCTGTGTGTGTGGGTGTTTGTCTCTGTGTTGCTGAGTAATAACCTCTGGGGGTATTGTCTCAAAGGGAAGTCACTGAGATGAGGTGATGACACTTGGAGGGCAGCACTCCTTACATTCCACCCATCCACCAAGCCTTCGTATGTTCTCACTGACCTACAGTACCTAAATATTTAGTGGAATGGCAGTATTAACATAAACAGGAAATGCAACGGAGGCTGTTATTTCTTTTTAAGTTACAAAACAATTTCAAAAGGTCATCTTAGTTAGGCAGTTCCTTCTAAAAACCCATTTGTGCTCCTGCAAAGTTCTGAGGTCGAGACAGACGGTGGACGGGGTTGCCCGTTCTATACATCCGCTGCATCAAGCCCCATAGCTTAGAGAGCGCAGTAATGTCCGCAGAGCACAGATGGTCCCACCCCAAATCACCCCTTAATAACATACAGAACACTCCCAACACTCCTTTTCGCATCATTTATGTTTGACTGGATGTATGAATAATACGTTTGCCTTCATTGATGTGTTTATCATAATATGGGAACTTTTTATTTATTTTATTAGCTTTTCAAGGCTTGCATTTTATGGTTGTGGAAGAAATGCATGGCTGTTTGCTTGTTTTATTTTTGTGTGTATTTATAAAGAAATATTAGGACACATTCCTTAGTTTGGGTGCACAGTAAACAGAAGAATTGCACTTTCAAAGTGCCTCTTGAATTTTGAACTCTGCTTCAACACATTTTTTGTTTGTTTTCTTCTCTCATTATTGACAGAAATATTGGGGAAATTATAATTTTGCAATCAAAAGGGCATCTTCTGTTGATGAAATATATCAAATATAGTGGCGCTTCACTAATACCATGGGACCATGGGCCTCATTCACTAAGCTGGGTCCGCTCATAATTTGAACTTATGCGCATCTCCGCAACTTTCCACATTCAGATACTGATTCATCAATCGTTATTTGTCCGTGAACTTTGACGGAAGTACACTCTAACTCGCGTCTGCTCGGGAGCAGACTTATATGGAACCAAAGCTTGTGTATGACATTAGAATGCTTTATTCTTCATGCAAAATCAATTATAATTGATAAAAAAATATTCATGTGCCCAACATTTGTCATCACAGAAAAGATGTAAAACGATCTATTGCTTGGATGCATATTACAGACATGATGCAAATGCAACCGATTCTTATTCATTTTCAGTTGACTCATTAGAGCTGAATTATTAGGTCCCTCTGCGTGTTTTCCGTTTCTGCAAGTGTGGCCATTTTTGCGTATTGGGCTTTCATGCCAACTTGCGCTATTAATTATAATATTGACCACATCACAAACGCAGTCTTAACATCTGATGAGGATATACAGTATACTATGGATGAAATCTAGTGTCCATTTCCAATTTCTCCGATGTAGGACAGTGGAGGATATGTTCGTCCAAAGAACAGATTTCCCCTCTGTAATCTAGTATAAAGCTCTGATCATTTTTATTTTGGATATTGGCATAATCTTTTTACCTCGGCAAAGGTGAGCGATTAATTGTTCTCTAGAAAGGACTTATTAGCCATTGGTCGTGAGGTTAAACTTTGTAAACGTATTCTCATTACGGCTATTAGCCTTCTTTATTAACGTTCAGCGGATCCATCGCGTGAGGGACTTGCTTACCAAAATACGCTGATCTACAAGTTGTCAAGTGGGTGCGTTCCGACACGTAAGCTTGTAGATCAGTTCATTTTGATGAGTGATGGCGTTTTTCGTTTGACTTTGGATGTTTCCGGTTACCTTTTATGGTCTTAAATGGGGCTTGGAACAATGCAAATGATCTCCACGGGAGTGCACAAAAATGAGATACACCTGTAATCCGAACACATCAAGGCTCTACACCCCCTTTCATGAATCGCACTTCAGAATTGATTTATGCGATATACACAACATTTACGACCAGGTTATACACACAATTTACAGCCAGGTTAGTGAATGAGGCCCCATGATTTTCCTGATCCATGTCTTAATTGCATAAGCCGTCAAAAATAAGTGCTAAATGGAGTAGATTTATTTCCCTTTTCATAAGTCATAGCTCACATAACCCCACTTATCCCTCCCCTTTCATTATTTGTTTTGTTTAACTTTTTTCTCTCCAGAGAGATCATCTCTCTCAGAATCAAAAGTGTGTAGACCGTAACGGTCCAATTATTTGCCTTGTTTAAGTGCAGTACTACAATGCTCTTGAATCACGCACAAAAATTGTATAATATAAAAAATCCTATATGTTGCTGAGAGAAGGCAGCTTTTATACATAAGTATATACATAAATATATAGGCAATAGTGTGTGTGTGTGTGTGTGTGTGTGTGCGTGCGTGTGTGTGTGTGTGTGTGTGTATATATGTGTTCTTTTTTGAGTGACTGTTTCAATGACACTTCATTATGCAGTTCCTAAAACCTCAGACATTGAGGGCTGTTCAGATTATGGCCTTGTAAGTTGTCACAGCATTCAGATACATGTGTGATTGTGTTCATATTTAGTGTATGAGTGAACCGTTTCTCTTGTCTGCGTAAGTAAAGGTGGAGGACATGTCTTGTACATTAAACATTTTATGAGACAAGGTTTTGCAGATACATCCTGGAAAAGCAGCCCCTTTCAATGATGAGTCAGCCTGTAGGCCTTTCTTACTGTGTGTCATCTCCCTCAGCTAATGCCTGATTATAATTCATCGTACGATCATGTCACATACCAAAATCAGGCGATCCACAAGCTTGTAGATCTGCAATTTTTGGCGAGACCTTGTTCTATGGTGGCGTATAAATGGATCATGATGAGCACACATCTCCAATCCACGAAGCCAGTCAATTTGTCCTAATCAGTTGGCCAGCAAGCAGTGTTACAACATTTTTGTCCCGTTTTAGTTGTGCATTTCCTGTCTACCTCCTGGCTCTCTTGTTTTCCACTCTGTCAAGAGACATTCCTTCAGATATTGATATGCCAGTAATCCACCAAGATTTGTTTGTTTGACTTTGACAATTACATGCTTACATTGTCTTTTACTAGTGAAAGTCACATTGTCAGATTTAGATCACTCACAACTTTTTAAAGGATTTGTTGTTACTATTGTAAGGTAGGTTATGTTAGAATCCCAAAGATCTGCATTGTTTTCTATGCATTTTACTTTTAAACATATTGGTTTGTGGACCAGAGCTTATGTGCCTGCACAGTAAAATCCTCATTGTTAATTGTAACTCTGAGAGTGTACAAATGATAAATGGAGATTACTGTGTACCTGCTATGAAAAAACAATTTCCTCTTGTCCATCCATTCCCTATAGGTTTTACAATATTTCAGCTTTCATATCAAATAGCTGAATATGGATCATGGTATTCATAATATTTAATCTGATACTACAGTAATACAATAATTTAAATTTTGGTTAATGATTTGTAAGGGCTACATGGGGCCTTTTATTATAATAATTAGA
Organism: Gymnoscopelus braueri; assembly: GCF_963280865.1. Classification (NCBI taxonomy): domain Eukaryota; kingdom Metazoa; phylum Chordata; class Actinopteri; order Myctophiformes; family Myctophidae; genus Gymnoscopelus; species Gymnoscopelus braueri. The sequence goes on along the minus strand of NC_137608.1, from coordinate 38,176,983 downwards.
ATTGGTATTGGTGGGTAGAAGCTGGTGCTCAACGTTTTGATAGGACTATGTTTAAATCTAGCCTAATCTAGTTAAAATGGTTTCTTCATTGGTTTATACAGTAAATCTAAATTGTTAACCATACACGTGCTCATTCCCCTATACATTTTATGACGTTATTCTTAATTCACCATAGTGATTTACACTGCTCAAATAGCTTTTGTAGATTTTTGTTTTCAGACATTCTTCTCAGATTTTGATCAAGTTTTATGAACTTGCCCTGTCACTATTGGATGACAATATTGATCAAAAGGAAAGATCACATCTTCATGTTGCTATTTGCAATTATAGGGGATTTGGGTGTTGTGAGTGCCATTTACAATTCAAGAATGTTTGGAATTAAGAAAATTAATGTTAAATGATTGTGGAAATGCTGCTACAGTATGTAACACTGGAGCTCAAATAAAAATGGAAGTGATCAATGTTACTTTGTCTTACGGTGGAAACACACCAGACTTTTTTCACGCACACACGCATATACGCACACACGCACATACGCACTTTTAGATCCAGTCCTATTTTAAAGCCTGCGTATGCGGGACTCGCGTATCCGCGCGCCTGGTGTAGCCGCTATCATTGATATCAATTGGATCTAAACAAACGCACTCTACGCGCCACGCATACGCGCGCTTTGAAAAGTCTGGTGTAGATCGGCCGTTACTGATCGATACGTCTTGTCTTATGACTTTGTATGACTTTATACTGTGGATTCTGAAACATAGACGTGGTGTTAAACTATATTCCCACTTATATTTATAATGTTATAGTGATAGTTTTTATATTTTTCTTCTCGGTTTAGTCGTTTTGCCAATTTATCCCACACTCGTGTCATGTCACTGCTAACCTCTACAGTTCAGTCATGTGTGTGGTTTAAAGGAGCCCATGTCTTCTTCAATACACAAGAAGTCACCAGCCACTTCTTTTCACCTGACGTGAGGAGTTTCACCAGGAGGGCATAACGCATGCGGAGGAACATACAATCTGACCCAGTTTCTCTCCCTGCTGAACAGGCACGTTGACCAACCTGTAGAAGTTGCTAGTGCAGCAACAGAGACCCCCCCCCCCAACCCCCCTGTCCAGGTTACCATCCTCGAACACGGCCAATTGTGTTAGTTGGAGCACCCAGCCAAGTCACTATAGCTTCGGAATTGCATGTTGAGGACCCTCTATAGAGCGCACCTAAAGCACTTTCACTTCTGCCCATAGCGGGCACCACAAATGTGAAACGTTGCCGTATAGGTAATACAAATGCTATATCCTCCTGCACTTCCTCGTGTCCTGACAGCTGCAACCCATGACTTGCACAGCTCTGTATAGGCAACCCAGCCGGGTGGAGAATGGAGATATGTGCTCCGTGGTGCACCCGTTTCTAGTTGGGAATGTCTTTCATTTTCTCTCTGTATTTCTTATTGTCTCCGCCAGGCCAAAAGGCATGGTGAGAGAGTATGTTTTTCCCCCTGTCCGTCCGTCCGTGTGTCCGTCCGTCTGTGACCAGCTAATCTCCGGCACCGTTGTCTTGATCGCAGCGAAACTGTGCACACACACTCCCTGGATGCCAATTCAGAACCTCTGCACCAATTCTTCTCATGGGCCTTTTATAGCGCCACCAGGAGGCCGATTTGTGCAAAACACATGTTTTGACAGTACTCCTACAGATTTTGTCCAAAAATCACGCAAATCGGTACACAGTATCTCTATAGTCATTAAACAAAAATGATCTTTCAGATTTCTCATATTCCATCCTGATTGGCTAAAAATGTCTTCCAAAGTTTGCAGGAGTGCTCCGTTTTGAACAAAATGCCTCAAATCATGAACACAGCATGCAATGTCCGTGAAATTTTGCACGCACATTCCCATTAGGCAGAGAAAGAACTACCATTAGATTTTTTTCAAATCAGCCTCATGGTGGCGCTATAACAGGCCGATTTGTGTTTTTACCTATAACTGCACCGATCTGTGTAAAACTTTGTATGCACACTCCCTAGAGGTCAAGGAAAAACCTTTGCCCTGCATTTTTCACATCTGCCTTATATAGCGCCACCAGGAGGCCGACTTATGTAAAACACATTATTTTATACTACTCCTTCCAATTTTATTAAACAATTTCACGCAAATCGGTACACATGATCTCTATAGTCATGTGATCACGACGGATGTGTTTGACTTTTCATATTCCATACTGATTGGCTAAGATTGACATCTAAAGTTTGCATTATTGGCTTGTTTTGAACAAAATTCCGCAAATCATGAACGCACCGTCCTTTGATTGATTATTGAATATTTTATTAGGCAAAAAAATGTAAAACAGCACAGTTACATTTAAAATACTTTGTCTAACAGGTCCGTTCATAAAAGTCCTTGCGGACTTGTTTCCAATGAGTCCGATTGCGGTCAAACTTTGCACGCACATTCACACTATGTTGAGGAACAAATGCCACCCTTTTAACATTGGCCTGTTATAGCGCCACCAGCTGGTCTAATTTAGGGAAACAAATGTTTTTAACAAAATGCCTCAAATCATGAATGCAGTCAGTGTCCGATTGTCGTGCAAGGCCTAAGAAGAAATGGTACCCTTTTCACGTTGCCCTATTATAGCGCCACCAGGAGGCCACAATAGCCTACCTGACCTGGCAGAGACCTGTGTCTCCGAGGAGCACTTTTTCTAGTTTTTTCTCTTTCTATTCCTCTGCTGGCAACAGCTGGGGTATTATGTTTCTGGGTTGTCCATCCATCCGTCAGTCCAAACCTTGATGTGAAATCTCAGGAACGCTTTGAAGAAATTTCATGACATTTGGCACAAACGTCCACTTGGACTCAAGAATGAACTGATTAAGTACTGTAGGAGTAGGTGGTCAAAGGTAAAGGTCACTGTGACTTCCATGTCTCTCACATTCTTGTGAACGTGATATCTCAGGAATTTCTTGAGGGAATTGTATTACATTTGGCACATTCAATGATGAACTGATTAGAAGTAGATGGTCACCTGCCTTAGTTTGAAATCACTGTGACCATAATGTTAATTAAATTCCTTTAAAGTCTTCATTCACCACATACTGTACTACGTACAGGTACAGACAGTATATGAGTCTGGACGGACATGGATGTAAACGGCAACTGGTTGCAACCACGATGTGGAGTTCTATTGTATTGTGCGTTTTGTGTGTTCAAAATTTAAACCATTTAAGCCCTATTTCAAAATAACAAAGGGTGGATTATGAATTGATTAAAAAAATATATATATATGTTCGCCTAATGACTTGCCATAATAGGGATGCCAGGTTGCAAGTGGATAAACCATTGTACCAGTTAAAGCGGTTGTTCACCACCAATATTTGGGCATACAGCGTACACAGCAGTAGGGCCTCTACAAACTACAGTATGTTTCCGTAGAACTACAAGAGAATTGGCCTGGAGAAACCAGTAACTTGAAGTGACCCTGCACAAATTGAAGCATGGCCATGTTTCTTAGCTGACTGATTAACTAGGCACAGACATAGTCATAGGGTGATCCATTTATTCAACACTTTACCAAAGCACTATTGGGCAGAGTCCATCCAAGGAACAACAATCTCTTTGTGATCAGGATGGGAATTTGATCGATTTTCATCTGAGGCTGTTAAGATGGTGTACTGTAGCAAAAATATAATTGACTTCTAGAACGACATATCTAGAAGCCATTGGAGATGCTGTGCTGAAAAGTAAACTATATTTCCTATAATGTGGCACAGTTTTGGGTTTCTCAGAGAAATACTCGACTGAAGACAGCTGGCTTCGCTGATGCAATAATCTCTGTACACTCAAAGTAAAATTAACAGAGGATTTTACTGTGTAGACTCCCTGGATGGTGTGCTTGAGAGAATGATAACATGGAATAAGCAGTGTTCTAAAAAATATGAACCTCATTCTTGTTATGCGGTGTAAAAGCGGTGCCAAACATTTTTTTAATCATATTCAAATCTGCACGTTTTGCTGATTCTTGACAGATTTCACTATACTGTAGAATGTAGATTACCACTGTATATTAACACCACGTGCTATGCGTCTCATGCCTGCTGAGTGCAATAAAATAAAATATTTACGCTTTACTCCAGTGTTTACAAAAATACTGTCATAAACAAACCTATTATAGAAAACAATCCAGAAAATACAGTTTAAAAATATATAGTTGATCTGTTGTTGATTTGCGTTACTATTAAGAGCTTAGTTAGTTAAATTAAAATATGTCTCCACTACTATTCTTTATTTTTCATGTAGCTGCTAAATATTTATTCAGGTTTCTGGCACAATTTCATCGGCTGGAATTGTGTAAAACCAGCAGAGGGCACTACAATGCCTTGGCTTGAGGTTGTTGTCAAGGGCAGGAAACAGGGATGATGTGAAATATGCTGGGGGGGCTGTGGGTTTAACCAACAGGTAGAAAATGTAACTGCATTTTCATTTGAACTTGGTTTTCTTGTTGGTTTGTGTAACATTGTCACCTTTTTCCCATATTCTTAAATAAATTAGAACGAGCGAGAACCTTACTCTTATTATCAACACCAACTTGCTTTGGTAACTAAAATCCAACATGCTATATACATTACCTCAACATACTGCAAATGTTTCATAATTTAACACATTTTTCTTATCTAGTCAAGAGGAGTTACTTATGACTCTCAGTAAATCGCTTTTTTATTTTAGTTTTTTATTGCTACGAAACAAACAATTTTACATAAAAACGGACATGCCCCATGGCACGTACACAGGTGTAATGCTATTGTCCATGATTTGTTTATCTTTTGCCCTGGTGTATGTGAAACTTGTTTATCTGAAGGGCACAATGAGAAGAAAAAAAAACCCTCTGCCTGTTTCCCCTGGCGTGGTCATACAGTACATTTTGCCAATCCCGTATCTGAAATAAACTGTCCCACCACTTTATGTCTGGGAGATAACGCCATTTAAAGATTTGAAGATCTCTGTCTGTCTCTTTCTTTCTAACATAGAATTGGACACTGCATAATTTCCTGCCACACACGCTGTTCACAGGCAGATAGTGTGATCAACGTTAACCATCGCATAAAGTTGAATCCTGCAGTCTATCTGTTGATAGGAGAAGAAAGGAAATCGTCTGCTGGTGCCGTAACATGAGGGATCCAGTTACACTGTCCTAGGAAGTTTATGAATCTTCCCTTGTGCAAAGGCTGGGGCCATGCATTTTAAACCGCCTTATCAACTAAAACAAATTTGTCAGCCAGTCACGGCATATTGGAACACTGACAAAGGCTGTCTTTGTGGTTGACGTTTGGTTCCCCCCATCTGTAAAGGAGATCTGTTTGTTTGAATTGTTTCCCAAAGCATCAGTGGGCACCTTGAAGAGCTGCAATGATGGCTCCATGGCCACACCGTTCACTGCATCCCACGGACCATTCAAGATTCCCAAGAATATAAGAGATGACAGTTAAGCACAGGGGCATAGAGGCATATATATCTAAGATACATTTTCTCTCCCATGCCACAATTTTGATTTTAGATATGGATATAGACATAGACGTATTTGACAGTTTTCTTCATGAAAGTAATCAGAATCATTTCTGAACTAACCACATGAACCCTAGTATTTGTATTCTGAAAATGTCATAGTAGGCGAACATTCCGCAAAATTGGCTTGTAGACCAATTTGGTGTGGAGGTCAACAAAGCATACAGAGTTTAAGTGGTTAAACTTCCCTGTACTAATTATACACATACCCAGAATTCTCTATGGCCACAATGCCTGGGAGGAGTATGTCTTTAACATGCATGTCTTTTGGTTGATGGGATACTATATTTGGCATTTCTTGACAGGCAGCTCCTTCTTCCTCGCTTTGAGTGGAGATAAGGCTTCACAATCAACGCTTCTATCAAGGGCAGTTATGTTGTAATCTCCACCTAACAGCTTTTGATCTACGACTTAGAAAAGCCAGTTAATCCAGATGGTAGGAAGAGACCTGTTGGCACTCCCCTAAACAACTTAAAAGAAAGACGAAGTGAGAAGGAGACCAGGATGAGGTTGTTTGTCTTTTCAGCATTTGTGAACCAATGTACCGTGTCCCATTCAACCTCTGGGAAGTGTAAGCATTACAATGGCAAGTAGACTATAATAGGTTTTAACCTTCAGCTTTGCACATCAACAAGCATCTTTATCAGATGCGCAAGGTCTTATACAACCTGGTGGCAGTCAGAGACACACAGAGATACTGGTCAGGTTCTCAATGCCGTCAAAACAGATGCTATCTGCTCACTTCATGTCTAATTACCTGTTTACTCCAAAGACCTGGCTTGAGTGATTCAGCTGTTGGCAGTTGATAGTAACTCACTTCAGTTTTTGCTGCTCATTGAGCCCCCCCCCCCCCCCCCCCAGTACATTGTAAAATTGTTATACATGTTTTGTTATGGTAGCCTATACAGTATGTTTTAGGAACTCCACAGATCCACTGTGTTGTAAAAGAAACAACAACTGAAAAACATGGTATTTTATTTGTCCATTCTAGAGGATACTATATGGGATTATGTTACTGATGACGCAATACAATTTAGGTAGCATAATGCATGAAAAACATCAGACTGCCTTTGCTTATGAAATATTGACTTGTGACTTTTAGAAGAATCCCCATGCACACCAAACAAGAGGACGTATTATTAACTTCTGTACTTATTGCGGAGACATGTAGGCCTACAAGATGTTTTCTCTCTGATGTCCACATTTTGTTTAAAATACAAAATGACTATATCCTTGTCAGGACTGGTATGGTAAACACCTTCTAAATCCAGACCTAAGTTTTTTTTTTATATATATATAAAATAATAATAATGTTGCTAACTTGCTATATATAGCAACAACTAAAATGACACGTAGGCATTCCTGGCTTGAAAGGTGTAACAACGTAGCCTATACAGTAGGTCTAACAGGTCTAAATGGGTAAAGGAAACAAAGGAACACATAAAGCAACCAAAAACAGGAAAATTGCAAAAGACTGATCTTTGGTCTTGGTCTTTTGAATAAAGCAAACAACAAAAAATATTTGTTACACTTATTGCGTGGCAGGTGGAGCATTCCAAGGAAGTAGGCTACAGACTGCAAAGTGTCAGACAGGTCACAGCTGTGAAAGCACCCAGACCTGGTATCTCAAGTCCATCTCACTTCTGCTTACACTTGACTTATGCTACTGTAAACATGCCCTCCCTTAAAATATGTACAGTATTGCCCTAAACTCTGTATGCCATCTTATCAGTTCAGGAATCTTAAGAGGACACTACGCTCCTTTAAATCAGTCTGGCCAGACAACCTGCACAACTACAATGTTAAAGCTGTAATACGTCACTTATTTTAATGAGTAAAATGTTATTTTAACCAATCTGTATGTAAACTTTGCTATTACATTATAACTATCTAGTACATGGTGTGGTTGGAGATGGTATCCCTACTCTTCCACTGATGCATTTAGAGCCTGATAGGACATGAAACTTACGGATTGCAGCTTTATGTACAGTTGTCTAGATTTATTTAAACCTTCCTTTATATGAGACAGCAACAGAAATGTTTCAAGGAATGGTGCCTATAGATTAAAGGAGATGGTGGTGACATGGCATAGTTGACAGATTGAAGTTACAGAGCAGTTACACAATGTATTGCAGTAATGTTTCTACAAACCGCCTCCTTCCCACTGTCTACAGCACTCTGTTTAGTCTCATTTGAGTTCACTGTTTTTAACAAAACTACGTTAAAGCTTGTTCAAACTCTTGTCGTTGAGATGATCGGAAGTGGATGTTGTTGGCACGTAAGCCACTTGTCGCATGCAGATTGTGGGAGGGGTGTGGTTCCGACGTGGGTGCTAATCGTACTATGCATGATTGGCAAATGGCAACATGCGAAAACTGCTGGCTTTCCCTAGAAGGGATTAGGGATGTCCTTACCTTCTTTTGACTTTTGTTTTGGATGAACCATTTTGCCTACATGTACAAAACGATGATCGAATACAAAGTTAATCAACTGAACAACTCGGGGGTCAGACCACAGCAAGGTGAAGACTGGCTAACGAGGCCTGGTGAGAGGTGCAGCTGGTGCACCACACTCTGTTCCCCATACACTGTATCTGCCAACTGTCCTCTTCACCAAATGCTCCATAAACACTATGCATTGCATAAATAGTTGCATTAAAATTCTATCATGTAATTTGTTTTAGTGAATAAAATGATATTTTGTACAATCTGTATGGTAGAGTATGTTAATACAATATAATTTGTACAATTGGGGTGGTTGTATTTGGTTTCCCTGCTCTTCTATTGAGACATTTAGATCCTGTGTCTAGGCTGGACACGACCTTTGACACGTCCTGTTTCTGGTTTGACACAAATTAAAGGTCAAAATTAGTGATAGCTTTGAGGAAGGTTGATGACAAAAACAAACTACATGAAGAGCTGTGTATACTATTTTACATACCACCCTATATTGGATGGGATTTTGATGGTATGAGATATTTAGCAACGACTTCACCATAATCCAAGTTGTAAAGCGACGAGCACAAGATGCAAGAAAACGATTACAAAGTTAACTTGTCATTGTGTGTACTTTTCCTCATCAAGGGGGTAGGCTATTACCCATCTGTCAGGCATAGGGAGGCAAAATATGACTCATCTTGGATATCAGTCATCAACACAGTCCATCTACATTATGTCATAAAAAGGTCCGGATGACAATCAAGTGACATTGAAGGAAAGTAAAAGGGGGTATCTTACTGTGGTCCAAGCTTGGGAAATGTGTGGTCCTGCTTTAGGGCAACAAAGGGGCCATGAGATAAAGGAGACTCATATGTCATGGATAATATCAATGCACAAACAACAACTCTACTCGCTTGTCTACAAAAACATTAAGCCAACAATATCTGCATGTTGGGGATTATGAAAACCATGCTCTTTTAAGTCTATTATGGCTTAATGTGCCAATCTATTTGTTAAGGTCATGTAATAGTACAGTCTGGCTCCATGGCAGTGATTTTGAGCAGTGGCATACTGGCAAAAAAATGCTTATCGTGGGATCTGTGGGATCTAAACTAAAATATGAACTGTTTGAGGTTTTGTGAAAATGTTTAATCTGTACACTATAAGCTATATTATGTCTTCAATTAAAATACAAAAATAAAGTCTGCTATTATTACTAGGTGCCTATCAATTGACCTTCAAGACATGAGTCGCATGACAGTTAAAGTGGATCTCTTAAACTTATCACTGCATGCCTGTAGTAAAAGCAGAAAAATCTTTATAATCTATTTGATGTCCAGATATGCATGAGAGAACTCCTTGTGATCCCAGTTGATAGATATGTGCAGTCTTATATAATAACCCAATAATTTGCCTTGCAATATTACATGCAACTACTCTAACTTGTTATTTGATTGATTGAATACTTTATTAGCAGTTTGCAAAAAAAAAGCACAGGAAAGTACAATACAAGGTAATACAAGGTCTGCTAAGAGGATTTTAAACCCAAGAAAGCCTATGGCATGTTTCCATTGGGGTCCTTTGTACTCAATTCATCGAAAAATGTGTTTTGACTGTCAAACATTTTGATTGTCTGTGTATCCAATGTCACACATAAAGCTAAGTGATCCAGAATGTGGCTGTGACCAATATGACAATGTGTTATAATAATTGAATAGTACTTGAAGGAATTCTTGAGTATGATTTAACACACTAACAGGTGGAATCGGCCTCCTGTCAAAAGCAAAATTTTCTTTGCTGTCCATGCAGTTTTTTCATGATGTCACCGGCAGAAAATGAATGTAGCATAGCTTAGGGTGCAGAATGAATTGACTCCATTTAAATGGATGGATAGGGGTAGGGATGTTTTACCTCATTCTTTAGAGAGGGCCCTCATCTCTTCTTCAGATAGTGCAGATGAGTTATCTGTCCATGGAGTTTACCTGTATTATCAGAGTTTAACTCCAGAGAGATAATTTGTTGTTCTTTTCAAACATGCAGTTACTTCTACATAAAACCTTTGGCCGCCTGGGGACAAAGAAGATGATGACATATTTAAAAGTTATATGACTTTCAAGAAAACGAATGCATTCCAATGGGATAAATTCATTAGCATATATAGGAAACAACCTCGAAAATGTAACATGACACAGTGAAGTAAATCAAAGTATTATTCTGATCATTTTGTTTTCATTTTAGAAACAGATTCCAATGGTCACCATCACTTATCTTGTATCCTGTATGAGTTCTCTGTCCTGATTGGATCAAATTGGTATGGTATCCTGGCATTTTCTGTGCACTAAAGAGCTGTAGAGATGGGGAGACCCCTGTTACTGAACACTCTATAGTAATGATTACTGTGGGAATATAAGTATTAACGCTTATTTTAACACACACCAAAATCACTTTTAATGCAATACCTTTAATGCAAAACAATTACGATGGTTATGACTGACTGCAAGTAAAGGTGCCATACATTATTTTTTAAATAAGTGTTAAATAGCTCTATATTTTGATAGGAATCGTTGCTATATGTAGACTCTATAGCACTAGAGCATGAGTGTGTGTTCAGTCTCCCTGCATGTCTCCCCATCTCTTTAGTAAACAGAAAATGCTATTTCAGGTCCCGATACCAATTTTATCCAATCAGGAGAGAGAACTCATAATTGCAAGTGATGACTCAAAGAGATGAGCAGACAAAACACTATAAAATTTAAACTTAATATAAATGGGTAGGCCTACTCTCTCCTGTTTGGATGAAATTGGCAACCCACCTGAAAATTTATTTTCTGCTTAAAGAGCTTAGAGACAGGGAGACTACTGCAATTATTATCTGAATATAGAGCTTTAAAATGGATAGTTCACCCCCAAAAGGACTATTTCTATCGATTAGTCACCCCATGGATATTTTTTTGCGAACGCGGAGCGCCTCCGACCAAGTGGAGCTTACTATGTAACCGTGCTCGGGTTGTGTGTGTGTGTGTCTGTGTGCATTCTGTGTGCATGCACTGCCTGTGTGCAGCCACCAGAGTGCGCCAGAGTGCAGGAATTTAGACAATGCTCTGATTAAAATGCACAACAGCCTGCAAAAAACACACACACACACACACACACACACACACACACACACACACACACACACACACACACACACACACACACACACACACACACACAATGTCAATGTTCTCTCCCCATCACGGTGAAATAACACGGATTACAAGTCCGTAAATACACAATATTTTCGAGCTGCGTTCGCTTCCAGCGTTCGCGCGTCTTACTTGTTTGTTTTTGTCACATTCCTAAGCCAATAATTTGATGACCGGCAGCGGTTCCGGTAGGAGACAAAGAGTCTCCTTTGTGTCTCCTACCGGAACCGCTGCCTACCCGTCCGCTGGTCATCAAATTATTGGCTTATTAAATGCGATAAAAACAAAAAAATATCCATGAATTCAAGTCTCCATGGCCCCATGGGGTGACTAATCGATAGGACTTTTTGGATGAACTATCCCTTTAACGTTTTCTCTCTCTCTCTCTCTCTCACACACACACACACACACACACACACACACACACACACACACACACACACACACACACACAGACACACACACACACACACACACACACACACACACACACACACACACACACACACACACACACACACACACACACACACGCCCTTTAAAATATCTATATTTAATAAAGCTATTCAAACAATGCAAACAACCTTGCCTATTATGCATTTTAAACATAGATTATAATAAAAGAAAAATCAAATGTCATCAAGATTCAATTAAGATTTAATGGTAAACCTAGAGTGGTTTTAACAGTTTAGGATACAGTCTGCAGATTACATTTTGTGTAGGCGTCCGAGTTACAAAAACAAAGAAATAAGCATAATATTCAGAATAGGACATAATTAAATATAAATGTATTAAGATGATGAATGCATCTGAACAAACAATCGAAACCTTCTTGGTTAGAAACCACACAGTGGTACATCACTATAGTCCCCTTTGTCAGTGGTGTAAAGTAACTAAGTACATTTACTCAAGTACTGTACTTAAGTGCAATTCTACTCCATTACAATTAGAGGCAAATATTGTACTTTTACTCCACTATAAGTATTTGAAAGGTTTAGTTACTTTGTAGATTTAGATTATTATTACAAAACATACATTAACAAATTCAGCCCTATTTAGCCTACATTTTGGCTATTTGAAATATCCACAAGCTCATGAGAGCCATTGTGAGCTTGTAGATCTGCTATTTTCAAAAATATTTGTATACATAAAAACTTGTGAAACAGGACATTCTGCTCCACAATGACTTTCCACTTTTGGTACTTTAAGTACATTTTGATACCAATACTTTTGTACTTCTTTTGAATTCCAGACTTGTAACAGAGTATTTCTGCATGGCAGTATTGATACTCTTACTTAAGTAAAAAATGGGAGTAATTTTTTCGATTGTCACCACAATGTCGGTGTCCACTGAAGTCGAGGGAAGTCGCACAGGTTCGGACGGTACGCGTGAGTACTTTTGTACAAAGTGGCCAGTATCGACGCTCTGACAAACTCATTGTCCAGACCCATAAGTCCTCCTTCTGACTTGTTGTAGACGACGTCCTTGCAGAAGAACTCGTTGGTCTGCTGTTTTCGCTTGGTCTTATACCTCCTGTTCTGGAACCAGATCTTCACCTGGGTCTCGGTCAGGGTCAAGGTCATGGCCAGGTGAGCCCGCTCCGGGGCGGACAGGTACCTCTGCTGGTTGAACTTCTTCTCCAGTGCAAGCACCTGCAGGTGCGTGAAGGCTGCGCGCGAACGCTTCTGTTTCCCCGCCGCTGTGAAGCCGCCTCCTGTCGCTGAGGTGTTGATGGGATGTGATGATGTGTTGGAGGACTCTGCGAAACAGAACATAATACCATCAATCAATGAATGGTGAAATGCAATAACCAGTGGTGGGAAAAGTACTTAAGTAAAATTATCAATACTGCAATGTAGTAAAAGTCCGGAATTCAAAATGTAGGCCGACTTGAGTAAAAGAACAAAAGTATTGGTATCAAAATGTACCAAAAGTAGAAAGTATACAGGCCTATAGGCTACTCATTATGCAGAATGTCCCGTTTCACAAGATTTCAAATGTGTACAATGTATAACAATCTTTTGAAAATAGCAGATCTACAAGCTCACAATGCAAAGCCTGGTGATGCATTGTGAGCTTGTAGATCGGCTATTTTCAAATGGGCAAAATGTAGCCTATATAGCCTATAGGGCTGAAGTGGTTATTGTATGTTTTGTCATAATAATCAAAACCTACAAAGTAAGTTAACTAAAGTTCTCAAATAATTGTAGTGGAGGAAAGTAGCCTACAATATTTGCCTCTGAGACGGAGTAGAAGTAAAAGTACTGAACATTTGAAATACTCAGCACCAGTAAAGTAAAAAATACCTCAAAATTGAACTTAAGTAGGAGGCTACAGTGGGCTACTTGAGTAAATGTAGCCTACTTAGTTACTTTCCTGATTATTGGTCAAATGTCATAACCCTTTTGTCCTTTTATGGAAGTTTCATAGCAAACGCATCAATGATGGCAGAGAGAGACTCACCTCGCGCTCCACATGACGTTTGCTGTGCGCTCAGCTGTTCTGATCCACTCTGGGACATGTCCTTCTCCCACTGTGGACATACAACTGGACACATGTCCTTCTCCCACTGTGGACACATGTCCTTCTCCCACTGTGGACACGTGTCCTTCTCCCACTGTGGACACAACATGTCCGTCTTGGGCTCTTTGCCATTAAATCCTGTGCTTTCTCTAATTGAGAGAATGTCATCTATGAGGAACGACGTAGTCCGAGGTTTTAGCGTCTCAGACATCTCTCTGTGCTGTAGAGCCTGTCTGAGGTGATTGAAGAACAGCCCACACACACTTGTACACAACTGTTTAAAGGTGCAGTTTGTGACATCCATTTAAGTGCGTGCAGGGGTGGGGACTGGGAGTAGCACTGTCAGTGAAGGAGGCGGGGCAAACAAATTCAACTTAGCCCACATCACTGAGGAGCCCAATATTAATTCAGTTTATGATGACCTAGACTAGATTTTACGCAACCTATCTTGGCCTAAATAGTAATATCTGATGTAGTAAGTAAAACAATAAAATTAAAAAAAATAATTCAAATATGATACATAGATAGGCTAAATGTAGTGCTATTAGCTAAAGAAGCAGTTACATTACATCTGTCAGATCTTTCAGCAAATAACCAAACATACTTGGTGATGTAATGGATATACATGCATTATACATTTTGTATGCTCATTGTAGCATTGTAAATAATTCTGTATTGCAATAGGCCTACTTTGGATGAATGCCCTGAGATTTCGGACAGCCTCAGTCTATGAGTGTGTGTGACCACTGACCCTGGTGTCTGTGCCTCCAGGGACCAGGGTGGGTGGCCATCCCTTATGCCATGGGCTAATGTGTTCAACACATTTAGGTCTGCTCCCAAACTGACACATTCATTTGTTGTCCAGCGGCTGTTTATTTGTTGTTCTCCGTGCTCCTAAATGACCTTTTTTATTTATTTTATATTTATTTTTTTGAGAGGAAGGGATGTTTGCTGGTGGCACATAGTCCTCAGAGAATTCACGCTCTGTTTGGAATAACAGGAATTTAGGAATGACAAATATCCTGCCCTGATGACTCTCTCGGCATGAACCCCACATTTAGGAATGTTTTTTTAGTATGATCTACATACTAGTTAACTAATGTGTTGGAGCAGTGTAAGGTGCTTAAGCTTTAGCTGCTGTTGTGTCAGCACAGTGTTTAGATAATATAGATATGCTTCACCCTGAATTCTTCTCTGTCTTGTGTCCTTTCACTGTTAAAGGTACTGTACGTGATATTTTGTTGTCAAAATAAGTGTTAAATAGCTCTATATTCTGATATTAATCATATTAAGGATACAAAAAAGTGCATAAATATGGATTCTCTCCTGATTGGGTGAAACTGGTGACCCACCTGAACATTTATTTTCTGTTTGCTAAAGAGCTGGAGAGATAAGGAGACCCCTGTTACTGAACAAACACCACACTATCAAATTATAGAGCTTTAACCTTTTAACAAAAACCTTTTTGTAAAAAAATATCACTTTACACCTCCTTTAAATTCCCATGCAGCCCTGTAGTCCAGGCAACTATGTTTAGCTGATAATCCTGCATTAAAAATTCCCTATTTGAAAATACATTCAATCTAAAAAATACAAAACAAAGCTATAGTTGTTAGGTATTTATATGGTGGAACAAGTGGCACTATCAACCTCTTCCTGACTGGATCTTTTAAAAGACTAGATGAGCTCTACCTTAACTCTTTAGACATTTATTCTGTCTTTTCGGACTCCTAATTTGTACTGTATATCAAGCTTTCATTGAATGGGGCAGATGTTTAGTTGCAAAGTGCATGTCACTTCTTTAGTATACCAGGCATGTCATTGCAGGTCATTGATGACCTTTTGCCCTAGGAAGGCATTTGTCTTCCACAGTACATAATACGCATTACTGTTGTTATCCTTGCACTATGTCTGTCAGCCAAGCTATCAATCAACTTTTGTTTTCTATTCAGGCCTGTTGTTATTTCTTTGTCAGAGATGAGTAGGAAGGCAATGCCTCGTAGACGTGTGCCTGTCTGTTGGACTTCCTTCCTGTTATCTGTGAAGTGCAAGTGTTGATTTGTGATCCTTGGGTTGTGAACATACACTGTGTTTACTTATTGTGTTTATGTCATTAAACACACGTTTGTTTCCTCCCTGGATAAAGACAATGGTATGAGGTTCAAGAGACGTTTATACACAAACCTTAGCTGAAATAAATGGGTAGATATTGACATATTGGAGCTTCATATGTATCTACAAAATATTACAAAACGCAGATTTTTTTTTTACTAACCAGAGACTTTTGACATATCACAATCTTTCTTCTACAGCACTGCCACCCAGGATTGGAATAGTCTAACTCCATCCCTCAAAAAATGCAGTTCGCTGGGCTCATTTAAAAGAGCCTTAAAAAAATCACCTTTCAGGAGGCCAAATGAGGAGGTACTGCCATTTTCCCGTTAGACAGCAGACCCTCCCCCCCCCCTGTTCTTGTACATATTTTTCCCCCCCTTTTTTATTTTCTTTGTTGTACATAGTGTTATTTTTTTTGCTGTTTATTTTGTAATGATATTTGAACTGTGGTGCCACTATATATGCCTATGAATTGAATACCAAGGCCCTCATTGGAAACAAGTCCGCAAGGACTTTTATGAACGGACCTGTTAGTTAGACAAAGTATTTTAAATGTAACTGTGCTGTTTTACATTTTTTGCCTAATAAAATATTCAATCAATCAAAAAACAATGAAAATAATGTAGTGTTTGACTCAAGTGTGCCTTAGTTGTAGAGCATAATTTAGTTATTCCTTTGCACAATAATGTTTATATTGTTCTTTGATTCTAATGTGGGTATTATTATTATTATTATTATTATCATCATAATTTAACTGATTGCTATAGTGTGAAATCGTGCACTTCAAGAATGTGTTATTATTCCATAGGGAAGTGATCTACAGATCTTCCAGTAGAGGGCGCTACAACGCCATAGATCAGCTTGATGAGAAGCTTCTTTCAGGACTTGCATTGACTGAAGAACTGTGAATTGCTGTCAGTTGATTTATCTATATTTAAGGTAGCCTACTTTTCCGCACAAAAAGTTTTTGACAAGAGTCTTTTAAAGATAAGAAGTCCAATAAAAAGTCAAAGAAAACCAACAACAAAACAAGTCACACAACTCCTTATAATCTATGTGTGCTAGACCAAACCCTATGTGCCCTTGGGACTTTGTGAAAACTGAGGAAGCACTTGTTTTGAAATTGTGCTTTTCCATCCCCATTCAAGTTGTTTGTGATTGATTGATGGCTCTATGATGTCCTATAAGTGGGCAGATGAGTGTCATTGGTTTTTACTTGGGCATTATTGTGAAATCTGAAGCAATCACCTAAATCTGATAATTATCAGATTTAGGTTAGGAATAGATTTAGGAATTGTAGTCATTCTGCAGACTACAATGATGTAATTGCATCGACAGATTCGGCACAGGTCACCTCTCTGTTCTCTGTTGTATTTTTGACATTTTTTCAACTCTTTTCTGCACCTTACATAAGCCTATGAGCTAAAGCCCTTTGAAAGACTACAATGAGATGATACATCTGCAACCTCTGACTCATCTTGGTCCTTGAAAAAGCAGTAATTGAGCCTTCAAACATATGGCACAGCGTATGTGTGCATGCACACACCGATGCACTAACAAATTCTCAGCCAAATTAAATATCAACAGAATGGCCATACAGTGTGATGGCAACTTTATTTTAGTTCCTTCAAGCTTTTCTTTACGAGTACATGTGCTATTACAGTTAAAGCATAATAATCAACAGCTTTCAGAGTGAAGACAAAGATTAAATCATAGTCAAATCCCTGACATGAATATTTGGCTTGTTCTCATTGAAAAGTGTAGGGTTTTGTTGCTCATGTTTTCTGTGGAATTTTATAGCAAATTTAATAAAAAACTTCTTGAAATCCAATTAATGTACTTCTGTATATAAAAACCTTGAATTGCTCTTCTCCCTTTGTGTCAGCTGACTAACAACAGTGGAACTATTCATTCATTAATTATTTATTTTGTTTGTTCTTCTTTCATTCATTCATTCAAATTAGTCAGGGGGGCAACAAAAAGCTAAACAGTAGTTGCACATTTCCTTAAACTATTTGACTCTGTTACTGTTCTGTGTGCATGTTTGAATCCATGCAGGTGCATGCATATTTGTGTGCACATGCATGAATATGTGTTAGTATGAGCTGGTGAGTTCATGAAGCATTTTTCCAATTGAAGTATAACAAAAGGCTAAGCAGATTTTCTGGATGTCTTTCCACCACCTCAAGTCTTCCCACAACCTCAAGCTCAATGCAGAGACAAGAGCTTCTTTTCTTACCTGGAAAGTCCTGCCCCCTGCAGGATCTTTCCATTTCCATCGACAGCACCCTGATGACTCTTGTTGCAACTGCCAAGAACCTTGGAGTGGGCCCCGGACCACTGTCCTAGCGGTCCGGGCACTTAGGCTTCAATGTAGCCTGACAGCGTGTTGCGGGTTCGAGTCCCGATCCTGACGGCCTTTGCTGTGTGTCACTCCCCATCTCTCTCTCCCCATTTCCTGTCTACCTAACCTACTGTACTATCAATAAAGGCATAAAAAGCCCAACAATACATCTTTTAAAAAAACAGTCAGCTGTCCTTTAAGGCACAAATTGCAGGGATCACTCGTAGGTTTGCACTACATTTGGTCATCACCAGACTTGACTGTTGCAACTCCCTCCATGCTGGTATGCCGGCATGCTCGTTCAAACCCCCACAGAATGTCGCAGCATGCCTGGTCTTCAACCTCCCCAAAGATATCTCCCCGTTTTACATTCCCTTCACTGGATTCAGTTTTTTTCCCAGCATCAAATCCAAACACTGAGGATTGTCTACAAGCAGTCAAGAGTATTGCATCCCCTTGCATTCAGGACCTGATACTTACTGCTCACTTACTGTAATAGATCAGCTAACACAGTATGTCTGTTCGACCCTTCCTTAAAACACCATGGCCAGTGAGTGATCCAAAAGACATACACTCTTTTCCCTCCTGGCTCCCTGAATGACTACCTCCCTCAGGCAGGCAGAGTCAATCCCAATTTCCCACTGCAGTCTGACAACTCACCTGACCCCCAGCACTCCCTTGTTTTTTGATAGATGCTAGTTATACTTTGAAAATATATGTTGATTAGTTACTTGTTCACATATGTCATATAATTAGACATATACTGTTTGCCACAAATGCTAGAATGTTATCAGATAGCATGTTATTTAGACAGATCTTAGCTAGGATCTATGTTTACCTGGTATCCTATTACTTTGAAGCACTAAATAGTTTTTCTTTGCACTCCACTTAAGTGAATATTTACTCTGTCATTTGTTGAGGGTTCAGGCATTTACTCTGATCTTGCACTTTTGTAAATCACTTTGGATAAGAGCGTCAATCCCTGAATGGTAAATTGTATACTACAAGCGAGCCTGTAGTAAATTTCTGTGTATTAACATTATTCAAGGAAGTAATAAGATGCATAAATGTAATGCAAAATTAACCAAATGATGTTGCATAGCCTAATATGGAAAGTGTCCCTCTAAACTGGTTTAATGATAAAGGGGTTTGAAGGCACACGCACGCACACACACACACACACACACACACACACACACACACACACACACACACACACACACACACACACACACACACACACACACACACACACACACACACACACACACACACACACACACACACACACACACACACACACACACCTTATCTGATCTGCTCAAGAGTTTGTTGTCTCCTTTCTGTCTACAGCCACTGTGTCTGTCCTTATCTGAGCCTTCACTCCACTGGTAGGCTATTTGTAGTCCCACAGGGCTTTGCCACTCATTTAACCACCTCAGGCTCACTTAATTGAGTAGCCTAATGGGCTAGTCAGTGGATCTGATCTATTTGTTGGAATAGTTTTGTTATATAGGATATACTATGCATGTGTGTGTGTCAATATATATATATATATATATATATATATATATATATATATATATATATATATATATATATATATATATATATATATATATATATATATATATATATATATATATATATATATATATATATATATATATATATATATATATATATATATATATATATATATATATATATATGTGTGTGTGTGTGTGTGATCTTTGTTGAGAATCCCCTTTCTGCTACTTTATTTATCTATTTGTGTTATTATATATATATTTATGCAAAAATAAAAGTAAAGGTCCTTGCACACTGGTGCGTCTTTTCGTTGCGTTTTTTTTACAACAATGAATTTTTTTTAAAAAACAATGAAAAAAAAAAAACGCAACGAAAAGACGCACCAGTGTGCAAGGACCTTAAGTGTTTATTCTGAGATTTTTAACAAAATTTGCCGTTTTGTTTTTAGGTGTAAAGGCCATCTCTTAACCCTATATAATTTGTGTAGGAAATTGCGGAATAGCCTATAAATTCGATGCAAGACAACGACAAGTGGTGTTTAGGCAATACAGGCCTATCGCTGACTGAGACTGACAGGCCAGATTGGAGGCTCTCAGGCTGTTTCCTCGTAAAGAGCCACTGTGTCTGGGGGTTTGTTTACCCACCAAAGCCCCGGACAGGACCAGCTCTTCGGCCTTATCGCAGGTGGAATTGTTCAGTGGCTTTGTTTGTCAATGGGCAAATAATGAGCGCGGTTATTATCGCATTTAGATTGCATCAGATAGTCTATCAGCATCACATTATCCATTAGCATGTGATGGGATTCTTTGATAACAAAATAATACATGTGACAGACTCAGTTTAATATTTATAGATTAGACCTACGCCTACCTATAATTGAGCGTTTTACGGCTAATTTGGTGTTAAAAATATCATTAAAATGTTTTCAACTGGAATATAGGCCCCATTTCCGTTTGATGTGCGTAAAGGTTTATGCTCAAATAAGTCTGTAGGCATATGCGCACTTTTACTTTATTTTCAAGATGAATTTAAAATACATCTTAGCCTGTTCGTTCCCTTAAAATAACCATGTGGCATTAGAAAACAGAGTAGCCTAAGGTGGGCTACTAGCTTATAATTGCGATGAAAAATTGTGTCATCTTTAAATGGAAAAAACAGACTACTACATTTCACTAATTGTAATGTGTGTTTAGTGTGAATCGTCTATTGTTTTATGTCTAATTATATATATATTTTATAAACCCTTTAGAGTCACAACAAAAATATATTTTAAATGCTTGTGTTGTAAGTTTGGCTGTGAAATGGACAAAAACAATAAAAAACAATATAAAAATGTAAAAAGGGAAACAATTGTACATAATTAAACAGTAAAAACATTGTAAAAACAGTAGGCTATAGACCTAGACAAGCATGGCAAGTGTTGCCATTTTATTCATTTATTTGCAGCCAATATTTCCAGCATAGGAACTACATGCATAGCCCAGTTTATACAAATAAAAACAAATACAAAAATGTAATCCACAAAATTAAAAATTCTATTTTCCAATTTTTCCTAGAACCATTGAGCTTCTTACCAAGCTCTTACACCCGGTAGTGAAGCTTGGAAATGTCCTTGGCCGAAGCCTCCCTCAGCATTCTCAATCATCATGTCGACCAGTTGGTTATTAGACAGATGCGTAGGCCTACTTGAAGAAGAGGGCAGTGCGACATTGTGACAGTTATAACCATACAAGCTGCCGTTGCTGTGATATCCAAACACTGAATTGTAGTGTCCAATTGTCACGTTATATGGCGCTGCCGCATGGTGAGACCCATGGGCGCACGGCTTGCCATCCCGGACCAACACGGGCACTGCCACCCTTCTGGGCGGTGGAGGTGCATGGTGGTAGCCCACCATCTCCAAAGACTTGTCTTGACGCTGACGCTTGCACTTGTACCTCCTGTTTTGGAACCAGATTTTGACCTGCGTGGAGGTGAGTTTCAGGAGGTTGGCCAGGTGGTCTCTCTCCGGTGCCGACAGATACCTCTGCTGTTTGAAGCGTCTCTCCAGCTCCAACACCTGCGACTGAGAGAACAGAACCCGAGGCTTTCTGCGCACTCTTGCCTTGGTTTTCTCGTGCGACGTTTTGTCAAAATCAAGTGAACTGTCGAGGCTGCACATTTCTGAAACATAAACAACACAGAAACAGAAAACAGTCAGCCTATGAATGAATGAAACTTTTGCGGCCTTGAAGTGAACGAGTCTATTCAAATGTTGCGGCCTGGAGTTGAACTACAGACTAGAGTAGGCCTATCTAGCCTATTTCTTATTTCCTCACTATTTTTTCTGGTAGCTACACATGGTTAGCATTTAACACGATTAATAAGACTGATAAAACACTAT
The DNA here is from genome assembly GCF_963280865.1 of Gymnoscopelus braueri. Lineage (NCBI taxonomy): Eukaryota > Metazoa > Chordata > Actinopteri > Myctophiformes > Myctophidae > Gymnoscopelus > Gymnoscopelus braueri. The sequence goes on along the minus strand of NC_137608.1, from coordinate 38,154,905 downwards.
TAATTGAGTGGTGTTACTTTTGATCATTTTGCATTTCCATAGTCCCGTAGACTGACAGCAGGCCTAATGGGCTATTTCAATTAATGATAATAATACAAAATGTGTAAGTAGTTGACAACTCATTAGGGCTGTCAGGATTATGACATTTTACTTGACGATTTATTGTCACAAATAATTGTAATTAACGATTTAATTGTGTTTTTGTAGGGTTTCAAGTTGCACATGCAGGGCAGATATGACAAATAACCCAAAACATACAAATAAATGACTGGCATATGTAATAACTAAAAATAACTTTAAACATATTAATAGCCAATCTACAAGCTCAGGCATTGCGATTTGATGTTGTGAGCTTGTAGATCTGCTTTTTCCAATACTTTAAAAAAATGTTTGAAACTATATTAAAATGTTTCAGCTTGGAAACTATATAGCGATTATGCAAACATATTTGCGATTATCTCAAATAATTGCGATTAGACGGTTATGCAATAATTGTGACAGGCCTTCAACTCACCTTCGTTACTTATCTCCTCTTCTGCGGCTGAATGTCCCTTGAAGGAGCGTTTCCCCTGCATGCCTGACCCCGGGACGCACTGCTTTTGCCGGCAGTCAAAGAAGTCCAGGCTTCGAGAGGCACGCTGCGTGGCCTGGTGGGGCACCTGTGTAGTTTGATGTGGCAAAAATAATCCATTATTATAAATATGATGATGCTCCTGCTTCAGAATATCCTCAACCGAAAATGGCGTCGATGTCAATGAAGTGGGATCCATCCCCGTGGCTAGCCTGTAGATTAATTTGATCCTGTTAAAAATGATGCCTATATAGCCTGCTTGTGATGCTGCTCTAGGTCGCTAATGACTGAGAACCTTAGAAGACAAGTCAACCTGTCTTGAGACTGAGACTGAGCTGAAGGCGTCTGACTCTACCTGTCAGTTCTCTCCAAAAGTCCATCCAAAACATTGGCCAATAGGATAAGGCGCGTCAAGTCGTCCATGTGTGGATTAGCTATACCACTTCTCCGTTCGTTTACCATATTCCAATTTTTCGCATGGAAGAAATCATTCACCTTATAGTGCTTAAGATGAAAGTGTAGTGTCACAAATGGATATTGGCATAACATATCCTGAAATCTATTTTAATTTAACAACATTTAATTATGATTTTTATTATGATGTTTTAGCATATTATTGTATATTATTGTTTGTCTTTAAATGTTTCGATGAATTAAATAGGCCTATACAGGACCCCAATGGAAACAAGCCATAGTGCTTTCTGGTGTTTATCCTTTTAGTATCCTTTTGTATGGAACTGTACCTCTGTGCTTTTTTTGGGGCAAACTGTTAAAGTATTCAATAAATAACAAAAAAAAACAATTTAGCTTCATAAATAAATGTTTGACCTATATCCGTAATCTTGATAGCCTAATTACTGTTTAGACAATTAGCCAAACCATGCTTCTGGTTAACCTGGCCCCTTAATGAATATGCAGATCCTCGCGGTTGAGTGATTCTTCGCAGCGAAGTGATGTTGTGCTGCTTTCAGCGACGTATAGCCTATTAGGCTTAAGTTAGGCCACAACAAACAGTAACATTACACCTGATGTTGTGGAAGTGCAGGGCAGCGGCGCCAGGCTGCAATGCATGACTGCTGCTGAGACGCGCGCCAGTGTTATGCCGAGACACATGTTCTGAAATCTATAGGTCACCAATGACTCCAATAGGTCACTAATGCAGTGGTTCTCAAACTTGGTATGTATTTAGCTGGGACCCTTTTTTGAAAAGAAGTTGTGCCAGGGACCCCCATGAAGATTTGTCTTAAAAATAAAATAAGGGGAAACAAAGAAAGGAATAAAAACAATGTTTTCAAAACTTTTCAAAATAGGCCTACTTCAAAAATAGCAGATCTACAAGCTCATAACTTGCCAATGCGACAGGAGATCGGATATTTTAGATAAGTGGGTTAAAGTGGTTAAACTGATTTTGATATAGCTATTAACTATAATTTAGCAGGAGACCCCCTGGAACCCCCCATGGACCCCTGGACCCCACTTTTAGAACCACTGCACTATGAACTCAAAGAAGCTGTTCTATATCTGTGTTCTTATACCTAAATTATCATCAAAGGCTAATCGAAGACACATTTCAGGTTTTGTTATCTTCTTATTGTCACTTTTATCTGAATGGTAAAGCATTTAAAATATCAGAATAACAAAAACAAATTTCACCTGCTGTTTTACACCGGAAAACCAGTGATGTTACAATAAAGGTGATTCTGATTATTCTGATTCTGATATTTTAAATGCTTTACCATTCAGACAAGAGTGAAAATAAGAAGTTATCAAACTGGCTTTAATTTAGCTATATGGTTCTGAGATGATAAAAATCATCTTCCCTCTCTCTCTCTCTCTCTCTCTCTCTCTCTCTCTCTCTCTCTCTCTCTCTCTCTCTCTCTCTCTCTAAAACCAATAAGCAGAAAAGAACGTATAGTATTCAGACAAAGTAATTCATTGAATTCGTTTAAGTGACGAAGACAAGAGCCAATAGTACATGAATCAAATGATGGGGTGAAAGTCCATGGTTGAGACCCTTCGGTGCTAATGTGTCCAGAATATATATATCCAAAAAGCCTCTCTTTAAAAAAGCTGCACATTAACATCTCCTCTCCCTAGGGCGATTGATAACCTCAATACCAATGTATCTTGTAAAGAAGACACCAAATGTCGAGCTTGAGAATAGTGAACAGCTACTGGGCTTTTCCAGTCATGGTTCCCAACCTGGTTACTTACCGTATATATTCTTGTGTTCTGAAATCCTTGTTTTTCATGGCCTTTTCGTACTGATATATGAGAGCCCGCATGGACACTTTAACATGTAGATGACATTTCTAGTGCTACATGTGATTACCCCATTGATTTTATATGACTCTGGTGAAAAAACATGACGAAACCTGAACTTCAAAAGGAGCAAAACAAATCTAAAACCTCAGCATCAAAGAGTAGCTTGTTTTTCTTTTCTTTTTTTGGTCAAGGCAGAAGGCTACCTTGGGGATTTCAAGGTGTCCAGTTTGATGAGTAAATTACTTAATTACTGCACCTGTGTTCTCTGAAGGCTTGGAGCAATGTTCTGTGAGTTTCTGTGGATCCCGTACCCTCAAGTAAGCCTTGCCTCTTGATTCCACCATTTGTTCCTTCACTGTAACATAAGAAGCTAGCTAAGTACCGTTTACCACAAAATACCCTAATTCATCATACAGTAAAATAGAGAAGTGATAGCATTTGAAAGGAGAGACACAGTCAGGTGAAACAGAATCCCTTCCTGCTGTGACCAGCGTGCCACTAAAGATACTCATCAAAATGTTACATGAGATTTGGATACCATTCAATGAGAGTAGGACACTTGTGAGTGAAGGCCCTGACACAGAGTGCTGTAATCCCATCCAATGGGCCCAGGGAATGTAGAGCATTCCCTGGCTGAACTTCAGCTGTGTGGTTTCAGGTATTTTATTAAGTTTTCTCCATTCCCAGGATTGCTGTCAGCTGAACCGATTGTTCATTCACACTATTAAACAATCTTACTGTATGGCAGCACTCATGAGAGCAGAGGGCGGCACTGCAGAATCACAGCTGTGTTATTGTTGTTATAGATGAGCTTAGGAGCAGCTCTGCTGTTAAATTATAATTTCTCCTCCGGCTTGTAACTTTCTGGCCATGCTTGGCATCTGGTGGAGTCTAGTATTTTTGTATATATTGGGATTACTATTTGTTCATTATTGATGGTGTTTCTTTTTTGTGTGATGTTTTCTTACCCTGCTGTATCTTGCAGTAGTCCTCTTACCCTGTAACTGTATCTTAACTGCTGTGATGCTTCTGGCAGCTGAATTTCCCCCTTGGGATCAATTAAGGTCTATCCTATCTATTGAAACCATTGTATGAAGGACAGGTTACTTATAGCATTTCTCCTTTTTTCAAGTTCACTTTCTAATTTGTATTGTGCCAAATAACCAAGCTGCTCCTTCCACCCCTTCAACACCCTTCATGAAGCAGGTGGTAGGGTATTTAGGTTGACCACATCACCACCTCCATCAACCTCGACCACCTGCTTCAACTGTTCTGATGAGCCCTTCCCACACAGATATGACTCCATCCAACCTGTCCTTTCTTGTTCCCTTTCCCTCTTTCTGTCCCTCCATTTTATCCATCTGTAACCCCCCGCCCCACATACCCAGTCCCACACCCTACATGTGTCCCTGGTGTGCTAGTCTGCTACCCCTCAACTCCCCTAACCACACTCACTACCCTTTAGTCCACCTGGTATCTACCACCTCCACCGTATATGATCATCTCCACCTGTAGGCTATTGACCACATGAACCATAGCGTCCCTATTCTGGGTATGTCATAATAGGTGAAAATACGCCTTTGAGATTTGGTGTCGAGGGGAACAAGGAGTGTACCAAATATAGACCCCTGGGGGACCTCAGGCAGCTAAGTATATAGAGTTTAAGTGGTTAACCAGTACCGCTGTACTGACCGAGATGCCTGTTACTATAGCCATAGAATATTCTGTGCATTCACAGATTCGGGCTTTGAAGGACATACTTCCAATACACAGTTGCCTCAAACTGTACTTATACAGCAGCATTCGTTGAAATGTAATTCTTCATGATTCTCTCTAAAGGTAGTGACTCTGAGTCCTGAACAGACATGTTGAGTGCTTTCCATGACTGTTTGCCCTCCACTGCTTTAAAATTCAAAATGTGTATTTGTTTTACCACATATCGACATTTGTAGCAACAATAATAAAAACTCCGTAAGGAATAACAACAGAAGAAAGTAAATGTAAAAAAAAAAAGCTAAATATATATAATAGCACACTTTGATGTGCTTTATAAGATGCTGTGTGCATGGGTCCTACTAGGTACTCAAGGTCACCCTGTATAGCATCAAGGGTTGGATTGGGGGTAAGTCCCTGCGACACACTATTTCCAGGGGGTGTACAAGCTGCCTCGGAAACAGGAGATCCTGACCTAGTATGGGCCTCATGGCTCGGGAACGTGTGTGTGTGTGTGTGTGTGTGTGTGTGTGTGTGTGTGTGTGTGTGTGTGTGTGTGTGTGTGTGTGTGTGTGTGTGTGTGTGTGTGCGTGTGCGTGTGTGCGTGTGCGTGTGTGTGCAATGATTACTATCACACTCTGTATAGTAAGCTGAACTGAGCTATTCAACAGTTATATATTTATATAAATCATAAAAACATACGCAACCTTTAAAGGTTTCATAACATTCAGTTTTACAATAGATTAAAAGTCTTTGCCATGGTCCTTCAAACATGTATAAAAAGTTTTAACAGAAAATTCCACTCTAGTGAGCCATTGCAGGTGTTTTTCTCTGACATTTCTAAAGCCTTTTCAACTGCAATGAAAAAATAAATCTTTGCCTGCGGGTGTCGCTGTTGAGGAATTTTGCCTGTCAATCATCACCTCTGCTCTGCCCCCCCAAAGGAAAGGATAGGGGAGGGGAGGGGCGAGGAGGAGATTGGGCGGGATTAATGGCCTTGTGACTTCACTATTCAAGGGCCAAACTCAGATTACTTTTCAGCCTAATTATTCAGAAAACCCCAGACCACAGAAAATCCACTGAATGTTCAAAGTTCAGTTTTTCGGGGTGTAATTGAGGTCATAAAACCCCCCAAAAAACATAAAAAATAAAAAAAAGTGAAAATGAATGTCATAGAACCTTTAAAGCAGGGGTCTTCAACAGGGGGTCCGGGACCCCTAGGGGGTCCTCAGAGCTACTATATGGGGTCAGCCAAATCTTTGTGTGATAGGATTTAGTTTTTTTACATTAACCACTTGAACCCTAGAATCCCTTTTCTGTGGGGAACATTAGCCGAAAATAGCAGCTCTATAGCTGCGAGGCGTTGAGAGCTTGTAGATCGGCTATTTTTGGCAAAGAAGCTGTAGGTGTAGAGGGAAAAAAGAGCAGTCTAACTATAAAAAAAAACTTTTATCTGAAACACAATTTTATACAATATAGAGTAGGGGGTCCCTGCTTCATCTCTCTCTCAGCTAGGGGGTCCTTGGCCTAAAAATGTTGAAGACCCCTGCTTTAAAGGATATATAACTTTCATAACTATAAACTATAACTATATAAAACATATTTTAGGAGGTATATTACAAAAAGTGTATTGTATTCATGCTTAAAATGCTTCTTTTTTTGGGCATACCATAGTTTTTATTCAATAGACTTGACTGTTATCATAAATTTAGCCACTAGATGTCTCTGCCAGACTGTTTTAATACTGGTGTCTTGAACAAAAGACACCAGTACACAAAGCCCTCAATAAACTAACTCCAATATGTTCAGAACTCAGCTGCTCACCTGTGCACCAGTAGGCCTAGCCGCTCCAGAGACCATATCACACCAGTCCTCCATGACCTCCACTGGCTGCCTGTCAAACAAAGGATCCACTTTAAAATGCTGCTCACCACCTACCTATAAGACACTCCACAACCTGGCTCCCCCCTACCTCTCTGACCTCCTCCAGCCGCATGTTCTGTCCCGCTCCCTCAGGTCCAGTGATGCCGGCGCCCTGGAGGTCCCTTAGACCAGGCTCCGAACCTGGGGCGACAGGGCTTTCTCTGTGGCTGCCCCCTCCCTCTGGAATGCACTCCCCAAACATATCATAATAATACATTTGATTTATAACGCACTTTACATTCTTGCAAATCTCAAAGTGCTATCAGAGACGCCCCCTCCCTTCCTTCCTTATTGCTTTTATACTTATCTTATTTGCTTATCTGAGTTTGACAGTTTTTTCCCCCTATTAAAGTTTTTTTTCTCTCCCCCTGGCCCCCACACACATGTAAAGTGACTTTATATTTAGAAAAGCGCTATATAAATTCCAGGTATTATTATTATTATTGTTGTCATACATAGTCAGCCAAACATTGGTTTTGCTCTGTTCCGTTATTAATTTTGAGTAAATTTGGAAAGAGTTTCAATAGATGCTGTTTTAACACACAGAGTAAATCGTTTAATAAGGGCATGTAACTTGTTGTAATTTCTTTAGAATATTCATTGATCATTGTAACTATAAACCAATATCACAGCACACATGCGCTTTATTACAGAAAGTGAGTGAGACTGGCATAATTTCAATTTATGAAACATTTCCCTCTGGTGGTCATTAGATGTACTGTTGTACTGTAGATACTACAGGCCAGTTTCCCTAGTGTGGTCTCATGAAACCATAACTGTAGTCACATGAAAGAGATGGGACCAATGTGTGTGCAGTGAAAGAAAAAAAAAGGATCCTATGAGGAAAGGCACAAGAAGAAAATGTGTGCTGGACATGGCTTGGATGCTTGCTTTTATGTTCAACATATGGGGAATGGCTAAAAAGTCAGCCACTGTATTTTTCAAGCTATATTCAAGAAGGTTTAGAAGAGCTTCAAGTTTATTAGAAAAGTGCTGAACGATGGGACATAATAAACAATTTTATAGCTGAATGTTTTTCATGGACTACACTGCAAAATGCATGACATGTAGTTGTAGCATAATTTACTATGGGGGGGGGGTGACGTAGAGTGAAACGGCTGAAGCATTCACAATCTGTTCATTATCCACCTATACCTCCCCATCCACCCGCACATGTTTAGTTACAATGCACTCCATAAATCCTGCACCCTAAATCGCATTTGGTTACAAGTTTGAATACTCTATTCCACTGGTTCTCAAAGTGGAGTCCAGGAACCCTCAGGGTTCCTTGAGGGGGTTCCAAATGGACCCCTGCAGGTCTGTAACTTTGAGAGTGTAAAATGGAGCCAAATGGACCCCATTTGTGCACTATAGGGGTCCTTGAAAATAAGATATTTGAGAACCACTGTAAGTCTATTCCAACTCTGTTTCTCTGGCTGGGCGCCTTTTTTTTCATCAGTACAAAATTATCCGATTTTTCATTCCCGTCCATGGGTATTTCCCCACAGAAATGAAGGAAATAGTGGAAAGATTGCTGGTTAGATTGGAGAGGTTCTAATCCTCCGCACTGCTCTCAGTCTTACTCCATTTCACTGCGCATCTGATTTGTCACGCTGCTGATGAACGCGCTACAAGTTTCATGGGAAAGAGGGGGACATAATGAATATATAATATACCGAAAGGAGAGAGGGAGGCAGTTGCCACACCGCAGCAACCACAGTGTATTGTTCATTTGTCCCATCAAATTGTTGACACTGTCCATGCACTGTGGTTTCATTGTTTTCTTGCCCCCGGAATTTGATCAAGAGGTTAAAAGAAGTAACTAAGATGAACAATGGTGCTGTATATGTGTTGCAAGCATGCAGTTTGTGGACACGGGGTCATTAGTCATTTCAGATCGTCCACCCAGGGAGAGAATGACCCCCTTCACCCAAAACCACACAGTAAAATCCTCTGTGTTAATTTAACTCTGGGATTGTAAAAAAAACAAAAAAAACATATGGACTCATATGGGTCCATTTGAGTCAAATGTGTACACTGTCAAGTTAAATGAACGCTTAGGATTTTATTGTGTGGTCAACCATCATCCACACACCCCTGGCTATAAAAAAGAAAAGAAAAAAGAAATCTGAGGTTGCATTGGGTTGTCAGGGTCGTTTCTAAGAATCCAGGGTGTCTTGAATATTGAAGCTGTGCCTGTGAGAACTGTATGTGTTTGTGGTTAACGTTGGGGTGAATGCTGTGGGTGCAGATATTCCATAATTGGGTCTGGGCAGACATGCTTGAAAGGCATACTTTATAAGACATTACTGTGAAGTAGAAGGTCCCATAGGACTTGATCTCATGGCAAAAAAAGAGTGCTGTCTCATTACCAAAGTCTTAAGAGACAGCAACACCGAGTTAAAAACAGTAGCAGATGGTATGAATTGGAACTGCATAATGATATTCTAATTTCATCATTATTCTTTATTATTCTCATTGTGGTTGTCAGGGAGGAACCCCTCAGGGTGGCGATACACTGGGCAGCCGTCCAATCAGCATGCAACAGGGTGAGACTTGGGGTCAAAAATCTGCTCAAATGTTTCCTGGTAATGAGATATTTTAAGTGATTAGAAACAATGTGCACCTTCAGCAACATTTAAGTTACACATCACCCACCCATGTAACTCAAAAAGTCACTTACTGTATAGCTCTTGTTGGCTTAAAGACTCAATTTCAAGAAACTAAATATTCCTCCTTGTGTTAAATTGAAAATATGCCCCCCTCTCTCCCTCTAATATAAGTCACAAAAGCTCTCCATTGATACAGCTTAGAGCACCCAGGAATAAGGCAAGAGAAATGTGCCATGTATATTTCCACGCGACAAGAAACAGGAATGATAGGGTGCCAAGAGAGGACGTGTGGTACTGCATGAGGAAGTCAGACTCAGGAGTGGCAGAGTACGTCAAAATGGTGCAGGACATGAAGATAGTGTGACAGTGGTGATGAGGGTGGTAGGAGTGATGAATGGTTTCAAGGTGGGGGTGGGCCTACACCAAGGATTGGCTCTGAGCCCTTTATTTCTTGTTTGCATTGGTAATGGACAGGTTGACAGATGAAGTCAGGCAGGAGGCACTATGATGTTCACGGACAACATGTAGTGAGAGAAGGGAACATGTTGAAGACAGTCTGGAAAGGTGGAGGCATGCATTAGAGAGAAGAGGAATGAAAGTAAGCAGGAGTAAGAAAGAATTTGTGTGAACGAGAGAGAGGACAGTGGAACAGTGAGGATGCAAGGAGTAGAGGTGGCAACGGTGAAAGAGTTAAAATACCTAGGGTCAACTATCCAAAGTAATGGGGATTGTGGAAGAGATTTGAAGAAGAGAGTGCAGGCATGGTAGAATGGATGGAGGAAAGTTTCGGGAGTGATTTGTGACGGAAGGGTTCCAACAAGAGTGAGAGGGAAGATGTATAAGACAGTAGTGAGACCAGCCATGCCGTATGGCTTGGAAACGGTGGCACTGACAAAGACACAGGGGGGAGCTGGAGTTGGCAGAATTGAGGATGCTACGATTCTCAATAGGAGTGACAAGGATTGACAGGATCAGAAATGACTACATTAGAGCATCAGCCAAGGTTAGAAGTTTTGGGGATAAGAGACAAGAGAGGCGAGGTTGAGATAGTTTGGACATGTGCAGAGGGGGGATGAGGGGTACATTGGGAGAAGGATGCTGAAGACGGAGCTGCCAGGCAAGAGGAGAAGAGGAAGGCCAAAGAGGAGGTTTATGGATCCGGTGAGAGTGGACATGCAGGTGACTGGAGTGACCGAGGAAGAACAGAACAGAAACGGATGGAAACAGCACTGTGGTGACCCCAATGGGAATCAGCCAAAAGAAGAAGAAGAAAAGAAACAGGAATGTTTCTAATCCCTTTAGTCCATATTGCTTGCGTTATAGTCAAGTAATTGATGAGTCGGACAATAGTATTTCTGTTTAGAATTGAATGTAGACGATCGCCAGTGAAGAGGTGATCAATAGTGAATTCAGCAGACCAGAGCGTTGCTGATGACAAGGTTCAAAACCTCTTTAATGTCCAGTCCACAATGCTTGTGTTAAACAGAAGTCATTGATGAGCTGTGGAGTGAAGAGTGTCTCTTTAAAGAGGAAGATGATAGAATCTCTGAATCTCAGAGCTGCTGCATCACCTATCCATGAGAGTGGGGAGTCGCTGATGAGAAAGCCCTACAGGACTGTTCTCTAAATAGGCATGAAATTATATCTCCCTCTGACTGAGATTAGCGGCCATGGAGCCAGTTTGCTCGCATTCTGCTCCCTCTTTTTCCTCGGGCCCTCCAACCAAACAGACACTTTGCAATTTCAGCTTGTCTGTGCTCAAGTTTAAGTTTAAGTTAATTTTCTTCAGGAGGTGCTCTCTCCGTGTCCTTGATTTAGCTTCATGGGTATACTGCTGTATTAGTCACACTCGTCAAGTACTAGGACGATCTTCTCTGCCTAATTCATGTGGTGATTTACTTTTTAATGTCTCTTACTTCATTTTGTTTTAATTGTAAAACATGATATGTATAATGCATTAGACTTTTATTAGCACTGGCATAGCAGGCCTGCTGTACTGTATGTGCTGCTGATGCTTTCCATTTGGCTCCCCTGCTATTCTGTCATTTTGCTTCATTAAGTTCACAATTCACTTCTTGAAGCATACTACTGTACATACATAGGAATGTTTCTATCCATAAGGCTGATGCATGAAAGGGTTTGTATAAACATCTGGAAAATAGATCTGAATTCAAACTATGGGGGGATTCAGACAACCTTTGCCCAGGGTTGGGGACATAGAGGTAGTAGGCAAGAAGGGTTATTAGTGGGTGTGGTAGAATAGAAGAAGTAGTTATATTAGTAGGGGTAGTAGTAGGAAAGTAGGGATAAGGGAAGTAGGGATTCTAGTTGGGGTAGTAATAAAGAAGTAGGGAAGTTGGGATACTAGTAGTAGTTGGGAAGTACCTACATACAGTATACTGTAGATATATACATGTAGATACCTCATTGGTCACTGCTGTCCGCCATATTTTGTAGGGAGAGCTGTGCCTCCTAATGCATGTATTCCCCATGTATGTCTGTTGAAGCAGGAGGTCTCTCCACAGTTAAAATCTCACTCACTGGCCGCAGCGTGTCACTCCCCATCTCTCTCCCTGTTTCCTGTCTGTCTCTACTAAATTACTATCAATAAAGGCTTATAAAGCCCCAAAAAATATCTTTAAGAGAAAATCTCACTCACTGAACTCTCAACCTATTTTCACACGGTTTGGTTTATTACAAATGTGATGTCATACTTGTAGTTATGTCATGATATAGGATACTTGGTTAAATAAAAAACACCTTATCTTACATAGATAGTAACAATTATGGTTATAAAACAGAAAACAATCTTAGTCTCAACTTCAAGTACTGATATACAACTCAGGCATATTTCTTACAGTGGAGTTGTGGCAAGCTGCCCTACGTAATATATGCGGGCTGTGGTGATGTGCGGCCCAGTGGCCAATGAGGTGTCTATGTATTTATGTCTGTAGGTATACTGCAGTATTAGGGGTAGTAGTAGGAAGTAGGTATACTAGTATGGACAGTAATGGGGAAGTAGGCATAATAATAGGGGTAGTAGTATGGAATCAGGGGTAGTAGTGGGGTTCTGCATAGTTCATTTTGAGAGGGGATACAGAGGAATATAAGGGACAAAGAGAGAAATACTGTGCTATTCAGCAATTTTGCAAAGTATGTTAGACCTACTTCATGCTTACCTGTGTGACATACAATGGATTTATGTGTTCAAATTGGGACAGGGTCCTTGGTCAAAACCTCTAGTGCAAAATGTCCTATATTCATAACTGGAAATAAAGGACCAAAAAATCCCTAAAAAACACACTGCTAATTTAGTTGTTTATATATTTACCTACAGTAGATATCCATGAAATAACAGCAAGCAACACATTTTGTACCATATGCCAGATATGATAAATATTTTATTTCTGATCAGCAAAAGACACACAGTTGATGCATTTGTATCTTTCATGACTTTTCAGAACAGAGAAAACCCAAACATATACACAGTATGGGTATATATGTCTATGGGTATATTTTAAAGTGCAAGTGATTCACAAGGATCAATCATGCGTAACATAGCATCTGTATGAGAAACTTCAGCAACCTCTTCAAATCCTCAATAACATTTGATAGTAAAGTCATTTTCACTCATATGAATACAAAATATTTTTTACGAGTCACTGAAGCTGTTTTTTTAAATTTAATTGAAGCACAACATTTATATATCTATTTCAAGTCTTGAGAGGAAAGTGTACCATGAAGTTCCAGAATTGAGGGAGCCTGTAGGCTTATTTTATATATGTCACACAACCGTGATGCTTGACAAAAATACTGATTTTTTGTCATATGATTCTCGGTGGAGGGGTTGTGTGACTAAGTATAAATTAAGCCAAAATCTCCAGTTTTCCCTATATGAATAGAGTCTTGAAAGGAGACAGTTTCACAGATCTTAACATGGGTCAATTCACCAATAATGCCGTACCACCATAAGCACCCTTTAACTGAATTAAAATGAATCTGAACGGAAAAGATGAAAAGACATTTACTTTTCCCAACAGCCTTCATGGGAGTCATCTTGTTTTGGGCACGTCCTCATCATCACAACAGACATTCAGTATACATTCTTCTCTGAAGCTACCAATGCATCTGCTTTGCAATCAAGGGGTGATAAAAGGTTTAAGAAAATAAATAAATAAAAAGATGAACATTAACATTTAAATGTTAAAGGGCAACCTTGCTGGTTTTTAACTAGAACCATATTGTTCTATTATAAGGAGGGCATTTGAAAATACACTGATATAACACTTCCCAGTGTGTTAAAGAGTGTCAAGAGCTCTCTCTCTCTCTCTCTCTCTCTCTCTCTCTCTCTGTTTTACATAGACTGTCAGAGAACGCATGGAACACAGAACGCATTGGTTAGTTTTACAGTAGATTTTCACATGTCCTCACAATAGAAGTTATAGAATGATCATATTCATGTTAAAAATTATTGATGTTGCCCTTTAAAATGCACATTGACTGATGCCAAGTTCAAAGAATGTGGAACCATTAAAATAACAATGGCATCAGGCCAGTAGAACTTAAACTGGACAGCTTCACAAGGAAATAAAACAGGCTATAGTTTAGCAGCAACTGTTGGGTTGATTTACCCACGGACAATGGAGACATACACATCAATAAATGCAAAATATTCAAACTTATTCCTACTCATTGGGTAAATAAAACATGTCTCAATTGCACGTGTCCTGAATGTTTCAATGCCCTTTATAGTGGTTAAGATGCAAAGTGCATATCATGTAACATAAAGTAATAGGCTAGGGTATATACTACAGTGTGAATACGGTTCTTAGCTTTCCGAATGTTTCCTTCAAAGCTTCTGACCTTTCAGAGTATTCACAGAAATAAAAAACAACAAAGAAAAATAATAATATGCAAATTAACCAAAGTCATGTAAAGGAATTGCTTTCATACTGGTGGTACAGTATGAGAGCATATACATGATGTTGCTTTATTCACACATCATCAGCTGGCAAAGAATGGAACAAAGGTCAATTTGTGTGTTGCTCTGAATCCTTTGTGCGAGAGATTATTGCATAGTTTGGAGTTCTTAACACCACTACTAATTTTACATCAAACCAAAACCAACACGTCAAATTGTTTTTGGTCTGTAGACTAGAGTGTCACCCTTAAAGATAGCCAAAAATACAGTTTTAGAAATACTCTGATCGAAGCAGGGTTGGGGTCAATTCACTTTTAGTTTACTCCAGTATTTAAACTATAAACTGCACGTCACTTTAGAATGACAGAAACCTCATTCTCAGTAATGTTGTAGGTTGGATATGAATCCTCTTATTATGACTAAAGGTTTCCAGTTTATGTATTTTAGAGGTATTTCACAGTCTGTGTTGACTGCATTCCATTGAAAAGCATATTGACTCCAACACTGATTCTAATTCATTGTAACATTCCAAGTATACTGACTTGGAGAATTTGCCTTTAGACAAACATATGCAGTTCAGTCTTCAACAGAAGCTAATGTGAGCTGTCACACGCCCAACCAGCCCTCTACTTGATATCAATAAAAAATAAGGAAACTTCAACATTAAGATTTCCCTTAGTGAGGTGATTTTACAGCCATTCAAGCTTGGCACCCGTGGATGTTGTCTCGAGTTGATTTACTGTGTTTCTTAAACATATCAAATAGGATCTTATATATGGATATTGTGCTATTGTGCTGGGATATTTTGTTGTTGCAATGCACATTTACAGATGTATTTTACTATGTACAGTACATACATCAGTAAAGGATTATGGAAATCAGTTAAATAGTGGCAGTAACCTAAGACAACTAATGAGCCATCAGGGTGAAATTACTGCAAAAACCCTGTGTGAATGAATGTGCAGTGTCATTGGCAATGGTTGCCTCTAAAGTTTCCTTACAAGTTTACTGTTTTCTCACCCTGACTTGTTATTCTGTTTTGTGTCTGCGGCTAAATCCCAGTAAACTCTGGACTCTCTTTTGTGAACCTAACTAAAATGTCTGACCAAACATTGAGCCAAGTGCTCGAAGCTACTGGACTTAGTTTTTTGGGATTCATCCAGATTTGGCAAATAAATTGATCCTGTTTGCTTTCTCTATGTGGAGTGAGTTATTCTCTGCAGACCACTGGGTGACTCCTTGATAGGGAATTCACTTCCAGGAAACTAGATATACAGTGGGGTCTAATTGACATAAACCTAGCAGACTAAAGCACATGCAATCATGTTAGATGTAATACTTTCTCCTAACATACTGTAGATAAGACAACTAATGTTAATCTTTGATGTTTTGTTATGTGTTTGTTTTGTTTTTTTCTTATGGATTGTCTATTTTGATCCCATGCCATGGAGCATACTGTGATCATACTTTATGTTGATGTTTCCTTTATTTTAATCATACCGTGTACAGCTATATTCAGAAAGTAAAGTACACAAACCCTTAGCACTCAAAAAATTAATTATGACTTTGCCATAGTATATGTATTAAAAATTACGGTAAACTATC
Source organism: Gymnoscopelus braueri (assembly GCF_963280865.1). Taxonomy (NCBI): domain Eukaryota; kingdom Metazoa; phylum Chordata; class Actinopteri; order Myctophiformes; family Myctophidae; genus Gymnoscopelus; species Gymnoscopelus braueri. The sequence continues at coordinate 38,139,295 of NC_137608.1, read as the reverse complement.
TTATTTCGTATGTGGTCCCATTTAACACCCTTAAAATAGATCACCTGAATTTGATTGACCAACTTGTTCCCCTATGACCAGCACAGAGTCATGACACGGGTCCTATTCAGTCACCGTAGTGGCAGCTCACCGATTTGACGCTGAGCGCATGTTCATATACAAGCCGTGACCAAATGGCATGTTATCTGCAATCTAACTAAAACTACAATTAATGCCACGAAATAAAACAAAACAAAAATTAAATAATATAGTAGGAAAATAAATATCAATATCATTCCAACAAGGCTTTTTAAATATTCATTCTCATTCTCAACACTGGAAGCCAGTGTGCATGACACACAAGCCTCTATTATGTTATTCACCTCAGAGAATGTTGATAATCAGTCCAAGAAGATGGCTGCTCTCAATCTCAGGGGGTGAACTTTCTGACCAGACACCACTGCTTCACACACGGTTAAGATGGATACAGATTTTTACTCAACATGGACCATGTGTACAGTAGAGCTCAACAGTCTTACGTTTTAAGAATGTCTGCACTGTAAAATACAGTGTTCATTTAAGTCAGAGAGTGTATAAATGTACATTCGTACTCTCTCAGACTTAAATGAACACAGGATTTTGCTGTATGGAGACAAGATATGCAACAATTGACTTTTCTGATAGAGAATAAGCCAGGCCCTAGAAAATCCTTAAACGCAGGATCATGAAGCAGAATGCGTTTAGGTCAAGGATCACGTCTTGATCTGCCACCAGAAAAACAAACATAAGTGCTATAGCTCTGCACTATTTTGGTATTTTATGAATAGCATTCAGGGCAGTTGAAGTTATTTGGTCAGCTTAAGGTAACCACTCAAAGGCTGTTGTAAAACCTCTAGGGACCTCTCTATAAGTGCTCCCTTCCAGGGGGTTGGCTATGGCTGTCTCATAATCTAGTATACAGTACATTATGTTTTGTGAGAAAATAGATATGCCACCCATTTCCATAGCACATGTTCACAATTTGATTGGTCTCATCCATAAAATGTTAATAATAGTTTCCCATTCCTATCAATGAACTACTGATGCAACCGTTAATTACTATTAATGAATATGTGCTATGATGTTCTGGTTTTGTCTTTTGAAAGTACGGACCACTTGTGCTCTAGAGGCGTGAACCACTATGGCTGTTTTGTGCTTGGCCTCACCGCACCTCTTTAAGGATTCTTCTCTGCTGTAGAGAATGGTGAAGTGAACCGGACCATATTGTAGATGCAGCAGCCATATGCTCGGCACTAACTGAGTGAATACGTTTGAAACTGTTTGATGTAAAGGGGGTGCTCTCAAACCTAAAGTGTAGAATGTACAGTAAAACAACAATCAAACTCTGATATAAACTTGGAACTCCCTGGAGATGCATGTTTCTGCAACTTCCAGCCTAGTGGAGGAGGAATGGATTTATAGTCACCGCTAGGGAATAGCAGAGCTTAGCTTGCTTTTTTTCATGATTCTGAGGAGTGTGCAGAGTTTTTGAATCTGAGTGGGAGTTAGGAGCTGTCGCTGGCAGAACGCTTCTTGCCAAAATGGCTGGCAGAATCTCTGTTTCGCAGATTAGGAGGGATCTTGTACATGTGGGGACCCATGGACCAACGCCAGCTCCCACGGCCCTCCACTCCGGTCGGAACGGCAGCTGCAGCCGCAGCAATGGAGGGGCAGGGCTTGCTCTGAAGCAGCTGAATAAGCATAGTCATCTCTGGGCCCATCCGCGACACCATGCTGGTCCTCACACGGTCCACCGTGTCCTCGTCACAGTCCATCAGGCTCTGTAGCAGCTTACCGTAAAACCTGTGAAATGATGCATCACATAATGACTTTAAATCTAAATGTCAATGCATTTGGCCATGTTGCAGTAAAATGCTTCAATTATGTGACTACTTTTTACATTTTGGGAGCGATTTGCTGTTGCTCCCTCTAGTGGTACAAATGTCATGGCTTCCTTTGGTATGTTGATATAATGGAGTGTTTTCATAATAGTCTCACACATACAAATGTGTGAGGACACAGGAAGCCTGTGTTCCTTTATTTCTGACTTGTATATGGGTCCATTTGAGTCAATTTTTACAGTCTCTAAATACATTACACTTGTTATCTTAGAGCTCACCTATTGGGGAAGTGACTTGGTAGCTGTGCCACTTCACCAATGGCATCTGGATTGGATCGGGCAACAGTACAGATATTTAGCTTGCTGTAGCATTCCTCCTGCACCTCAGAAATCATTCTTTGGAAGGTGGAGCAGCGGCGAATGGTGGGGAATGCCTTGGAGGTAATGCCATTGGCAATGCACTTAAGGCTCTCCTTCACAAACGCTTTACCCTGCACATAAAACAAGTTTCAATTCACTTCTTATCTCATTTCTAAATGCACACATTCTGTCCGTTGCAACATGAAACGGCACTCCCCCTCCTCCTTTCACATTGGTGCTCATCTGCTCGCCTAATGGCAGCAATGTGAGAAATTCTCATTTTGAGTGTAATCCAACTGGGAGTTATACACAGTTATAGGTTTGCACTGCTTACATAGACAAAAAAGATCCTCCCCAAGATGTCATTTAAGAATCACTGTACCTGAGTATCAAATTTAGCAGCACTGTAGAGGAAGGACTTGCAGATGTCGTGCATGCCATCTGTGTCACAAGTTGAATTCTCCAGACAGGCAAAGGCTCCGCAGCCAACTTGGAGGGCACCGTTGAGACAGCGTGCCACATCTGCTGTGGGTACAGAGAGTGAACCGATCAGCGGAGGAGCCATCAGCAGGTTCAAAAGGGATCCCTGCACAGTGCACACCCATTAAGCTAATTTTACAGTTTTTTTGGCTAACCAATTATGCCAGCAGAAGATACATTTGTACCTTATATGTATAAGAATAAGAATAAGAATATAAGAATATAAATTTATTTTCTGACCATTGGTCTTTGGACACACGACACAGTGAAATCCTTAGAGTTAATTTAACGATGAGCATCTAAACATGGGGGTGGGGGTTAACTTGTGTTACAGGACTTCACTCATGTAAGAATTACACACATTTACTAAACCCCCAAAATTAAATATCAAGTGTTGAGAAGGATGTGCACTATGAACAAAGGACCTTTTGCACACGTTTGGGTAATTTTCATGAATCTCTAAAGAGTTGATGGTTGCCTATAAGGCAAATAGCAACTTTATATATGGATATCTTTCAACGTTATGACCCGGCTGAGGCATTATTTGGCATTATTTCACAATTCACTGGGAAAAGGGGATATATTTGAACTACATATTTGGTTAATTACAGAGGACCTGGTACCAGCAGTAGGACTACATAAAAGGTGCATGCATGCAGACATAGTACCCTACATGCATAGATGCATCCAACACACACACATGCATAGATGCATGCAACACACACACACACACACACACACACACACACACACACACACACACACACCACACACACCACACACACCACACACACACACACACACACACACACACACACACACACACACACACACACACACACACACACACACACACACAGGTTTTCAATACCCATAGATGAAAGTATATCAATAGGTGGCCATATCATAAAACCACAGCATTAAGCACAATTTACAAAACAGTAATGACAAATTGAAACATAAAACATCAAGGGATAACCCTGCTCCATCTCTCTCTCTCTCTCACACACACACACACACACACACACACACACACACACACACACACACACACAGAGAGAGAGTAAAAAGACTCCTGTAGTTCAAGATCATGTATCTTACATGTTGTGATGCACATGGTTATTGTCACTGCATTTTTAGACCAGATGCGGCCCACGAACACACTGGGCCTAACTTTATCATGAATGAGCTACATAATTTAGGCTACATTCCTATATTGTAACAATCTTCTGCTTTCTAAAACTAACCATTCAGTGGCCATATGTCTCTGAAGTCAACATGAAAATACATTAAATACAAATCTGTTCATTTCCCCCATTATCGTGCTCCAGTTTTCAACATAATATCAACAGGTTAAATTAAAATGATTTGTAATAGCAGTTATTTTAATATTATTCAAGATTCAAGCTGTGGCCCACACCACTGCCTTGTTGAATTCTGGCAAACAGCGTCGGACCGCCAAGAGTTCTGAAAAAGCTGAGATTCTGTTTCAACTCTTTGATTTGCTGATGCTATTCTTTAGATCACCCTCCTCCGCTACTATACAGTAGGCTAAGCTACACAGGAAGGCGTTGCATGGAGCTGAGTCTCAGCTGACTAATACACTCTGTGTAAAGCCCCAGAGCCAGTCCACTATAGCACTGGTTCCCAAACTTATTAGCTCAAGAAATGTAATGTCTCCCCCTGACCCAAACTAGTGAAAATAGCAGACCTACAAGCTTGTAGATAGGCTATTTTCACTAAATCTTGAAATTTATTTTCGAATTTATGGAATTTCGTAGATTTTTTGGGGGAACATTTTAGAATTTATTTCAAAATTAAAAACTAAATGAAAGGGGGTATTTACTCGCGACCCATAAAAATGTGTCCGCGACCCACAATTGGGTCCTGACCCACTGTTTGGGAACCACTGCACTATAGTACATAAAACCACAGAATTGAGGAGCCTATATGTGCGACACCGTCGCCATACAGAGACACATTGACATGACACAGCCTGCACTGAGGCGCAGGTGTCAGAGCAGCAGCACGAAGCTCACTCTCATCTGTTGCCGGTAAAACACCGGCACCACAAACCACAGCCTACCGCTCCTGCTAATCCTGCAGCCTCAGGCTCAGTGTTCCGTGAATCAAGGCGTTCGTTTGAGGGGGGAAGGAAGGCTGCATAGGCCTATAATAATGCTTGTGTGGGGGGGAGGGGAGGGGAGAGAAAAGAAACATCCACAGAGTAGACATGAAAGGTAAGGCTGTCAATCACCATAGAAATCTGTGCTATAACAGCTGCACTCTTGAGAGATGTAGTAGCCCTGAAACATGACTGTCATATCACGACAGTCGTGGATTAATTTAAACCTGCTGTTTGCACTTTTTTCCTTTTTGGCCCGTACATCTACATAAACGTTAAAATTTCAAATATAAAGTGCTTACCCCATGGCCACAGATGTTACAATTATGTACGGAAGCTTAAAAGTACCCGTATATTCTGTATTGTTAAATAAAAAGCATTTGAATCCGATTGGTGGCCATTTTCTCCATATTTTCTGTACTTGCTTTCTACTACGCGACCTTATCGGTTGGGAGGTGTATTGCACTCTGATACGTTATAACTCTATGAGAAATGGCTACCGATCGGATTAAAATGCTTTTTATTGAACAATACGAAAGATACGGGTACTTCTAAGGGCCCGTACATAATTTTAACATCCGTTGTCATTGGGTAAGCACTTTATATTTGAAATCTGAACGTTATGTACATTATGTAGATGTACGGGCCGTAAATGGAGAGAGTGCAAACACCAGGTTGAAGTTAATCCATGACGGTCGTGACAGACGACCGTCGTGTGATCCATGGCTAAGAAATGTAGTAGCCTGGGCTAGAGAGAGAATTGTTACTTACAAGGGCTGTTGGCAGAAAAGCGTGTTCTCCTGGGTGAATAGGACTCGTTCTGATCCAGTTCATATGCAGATGCTTTCAGCACCATGAGAAGAAAAAGTCCGGTCCTCAAAGGCATCGTCCCCTTCTTAACACAGATAATATGACAAAATGTAAAGAAATGTGTCCTGGATGATTGATAATTCATATGAATACCGCTCCAAAGCTTCTACAACGCCGTGACAGAATATGTTAAGCTATGATTGACAAGTAGGCTACTATCTACCTAATGCTGCTATTTTATATTGGACTCTAGCCTATACTATATCCTTTTGACTTGCATGACACATAGCAACGGTGTCAAGTCTGCATGCGTTTATATGGAAGCGCTGAACATTACGAGTGAACGGGTTGGACCAATCAGAACGCAGTGTTCGAGCCCGTGCTCCAAGTCTTTCCACTACTAATTGACAAAATCATTTCACAGCAGAATACATGGCAGGTGTTTGTAGATCACGACCAAGGATTTGTGCAATATTTCTTTAATGGCTTATTATTTCAAAGTATAACCTGAATTTGTATCACGTTGTACATTATTATTATTATTAGTTTTTAAATAACAATTTTTATCAAAATTATTATTAGCCTATTATTATTAATATTATTATTATCAGTAGTAGTAGTAGTAGTAGTAGTAGTAGTAGTAGTAGTAGTAGTAGTCTTCGTCGTGGTGGTGGTAGTAGTAGCAGCAGTAGTAGTAGTGTAGTATTATTAGTAGTATTAGTATTAATATAGCATTTGTATGATACATTGTAGCATCCTTCTGTGAATAAACTATCAACTGATTTGTATTCTCATCTTTCATAATCAGTGGCTTATAAATCTTTCTCTAACTTGTCTCCTCCCCTCCATGAAGGAAGTGGATTTAACTGAAATCCATGAAAGACATTGTGTATTAACCAATTACTTGACATTCACCGGGCTAGTTGTTTCATGGCAAGAACAGGTCCATGTATTTTCTTTTAGACTATTTATCTTGCACTGATCTTTATCAACGATGAGGAGATGATGAGCTTTGCAATGAGGCTTAGAGCTCTCACTGACTGAAATGTTTAAATAGTAGCTATCAGCATATCTTAGACAAACAAGGATAACATAACGTGGAGTCTTTCAAATGATTAGTGACCGACAGGAACTAGGCTTTCCGGTCATTACTATCCAATACGTTGCTACTCAATGTTGTCTTATTGGCTAACTGACTGACAGAGCCATACCTATTAATCTAAACAAATGAAAAAGAACTCATTGTGTTATGCATTACACAGCCCCAGTGGACAGATGTGTATTTTACGCATCTTTTAGTCAAATGCGATACGCACTATGTCATACTTAAATATCTTTGTCCAAATATCAACCCAGAATATTCAAATGATGTCTTTTATCACTGTGCATGGCATTTTGATGAACCATGCTTAAATAATGAGACCATTGTTGCTCTAGCAGAGAAAATCTTCTCAACATTGAGATAAACTGCATGTGTTATTGACATAAAGTGCACTATGTGTGGATATAGCGATTGCTGTTGACGTTAGGCTCTATTCTCTACTTCTCAGGCTTGTGAAATGTTGGCATACAGTCAAGCATCCTGCAGCTGCACGTGCCAGGGTACAGCGAGAGGAAGATGTGTGGGCTTCTAATGATGCAAGTCATCCTTCAGGTCTCACGCCTCTTACTTTGGTTGATCTATGTGGATTCTTTATCGAGAGTTTAGGGAACAGTAACAGCTGAAACCTCTGAGAGCAGCAATAGAATTGGTTCAGGGAAACAAGAGAGTTCACTCAGACGTGTGACAGAGAGACAGACAGACATGCTCATGTGGGTTTCAATGAAGCAAAGGCATACTATTACACAGTTATTTACATTTATCCATTGCCTTTATTTTAATTTAATGCTCAGAAATCAGGCAACTAAACACTGCTAAACTATTCCAATCGACTACTTTCTTACTGGGTGGTTTTATACCTGGCCATACAGGTAGATTTGAGCCATTACGTCACCTAAGAAAATAATTGTCATGTTTTCCCAACGGAAAAGAAGAACACATTTTTTTTGTGTGTCTTTGTCCTCGTCTCTGCCAAACGCTCATAACCATAATACCTTGACCCTAATTTCTCCCAAAACTTTGTCAGGAGTTGGGCAAGTTGTCAAGTTGCTGGCAGCTTACAGTATCGTCCTTGGGTAATCTAACCACAGCAATACAGTCTCTTGGTTCATGCCAACTACCCCTTAAGATATTACAACTTAATTAATGAACAATCAAATGCCATCAAAGCCACTCAAATTCAATTTACATATATTGTTTTATTTATAGAGAGAGAGAGAGAGAGAGAGAGAGAGAGAGAGAGAGAGAGAGAGAGAGAGAGACAATACAATGCGTGCATGTGGTCATTTGGCTTTCATTGTAGGAATACTAAGAACGTGTTAATCTATGATTTAATTAAGAGACATACTGTAATGTGTCTGATATGAATGGTCACACAGTCTGTACACATTGACTTGTGGCTGAGTTGCTATCCTATTCCCTATTATGAACATCTAAGATGTGTCTCTTGATTGCGTCATCAAAGGTGGTTCGCATGCTTTTTGGCTTTTGAAGAGACTTTGGCAGTGGCCCATTGGAACAAATCCAAACGTGAGTATTGACTTTTAACATTTGATTGCACAAAAGGGGAGTGCAGTGAAAAGGAGCAACTACTGGGTTTCCATCCTTTAGATTACAGAGAGAAAACAATTAGTCAGTGACCAGAGTCAAGCACACAATGAAAGGTAGAAGGAAATACAAGCAGTCAACCTGTTTTTAGAGTGGTTACAACTTCTTTTGCCCTTTGCTTTTGGTTTTGGTTTTGTCAGCACTCCCAATATTTCAGTAAAACAATGAGAGGAAGTCGGATATAATTTCAGTCTTGTGTTTGAATGGTTATGCTCTCCATGAATTTCATGCCTAATCTATTCTCCATCGTACGTTGTTGTCCCGCGCTGAAAATAGCAGATCTACAAGTTCACAACACGTTGCATCCACGATGCATTGTGAGCTTGTAGGTCAGGTATTTTTGGCACGCAACACCATTGTACAATGAAGTATAAATCTGGCTTAAGGGGCCTTTCATTGGCTTCCTTTCTAGTTGGTCCTCAACCAAGTGTTGGGGCTACGGTGTGTCTCAGCTGAAACTGAAGCTCTTCTGGGCTGAGTGTTTATTCATGTGGCCGGAAATCGGTCAGTCTCATCCTTGTTAGCACTCAATGCAGGCTCTTGCTTTGGGAACTTTGCCATACCACAAACACATTTGAGGAGACCATATCTGTGTCATTCAGATAAAGGATAATGAATTTCTTTGTCAGGCAGGAGAAGTTGGTTCACCTTCATTTGAAACAGGCAGTATTGACATGATGTTGGGGATAGAGGGCAGAGTTCAGTGAAAGGACAGGAGAAGGAGCATATAACCACTGCCTACTGCAGCGTGAGCGCTTACGCTTTGCATTCATTTACATTGGGGTGGTTGAACTGATTCTCTGATTACAGGCCACTTTGCATCCAAGTTGAATATTGCCCTGAGCTCATTACAAATTTCCAGAGTGCAGCTTCCCTCGCAATTATTGCAAGATTACAAGATTACTCATTATGACAGAATATTGGCAGGAGAGCTAAAATTGGGGATTAATCTAATGAGAGGGAGTTTGATCACTTATCGAGCACACCCAACTGAGGTCACAAATACTGCTAATGTTTATCCTCATCTTTTAACTACTTTATGTTGCCCTAATCCGCTTGCTGAGCAACACAAGATGCAAACCTCTGTCTGTTAAAAAAAGATCTCTGATTTGGTCATTACTTACCGAACTAAGGGACTTTTGTCAGATGTTACTAATTGTTGTGAAACATTAAATTAACTATGAATACGTTATTTTAGAACATTATCTCATTATTATTATTATTATTATTATTATTATTATTATTATTATTATTATTATTATTATTATTATTATTATTATTGTTACTAATATAGGTTTGCATCCTCCTGTCCTTCTGTCCAAACGTCCTGTGAGTGCTTCCGAGTGGTTTGTCTGGAGCATATACGGCCTAGGATGACCAAACTTGGTACTGTATATGGTTACATCTGGAAGGTGGTGTGATGCATGCAAAAAGTGTGACCCTAAAAACCCAGTCACAATCATTGCTTCACCGGTGGGTGTCTATGTGTTGCCCTGCAATACGTTGCCTTGTTATTAATGCTTTGGGCGTCATGAATCATGCAACCTGAAAGAAAGCAGGCTCATATAGAGAGAGTTTAGAGAAGAGAGAGATTTTATAGAAGGATGCAAGAGTTATTGCAACCATGTGACATCCGTAAAATCTGTGGTCACATTTATTGGTCATAAGGTGTGTAGTGTTCCATTATCCTAAGCACACTTTATTGACAGCTTAAAGTACAACAAAATAGACATAAAACTTGTTAAAACAAATAAATATATATATATATACAGTATCTGTGATGCAGTCAACAACACCTCTGTAGCACCTCTGTGAGAGTCAGGTCTATACAGTAATAGGAGATAGTGCCAGGATCTTTCTATTAGATACAGCTCTTCATTGAATTGCTAGAAGCTCTCTGCAGAGAGAATCAGCAGATAAGTCAATTTTCATTTACTGTAAGATGGTTTTAGTGTCACTTTCTATAACTGAAACATTTAAGCTTCTATTCAAGCTAACAATCAAGTAAATCCAAGATGAGTTTTTAAAAAATGTATGAAATAATATTTTGTGAACCAGTTGTGGATAGTTTAATAAAGACATCATCTTATTTATATTCTCCTAACTATATACTATTTTAACATTGGCTTAAGGGAGGACCGGCCCGGCGAGTGGGCAGGCGGTTCCCGCCACGAGTTGTTCGGATATGCGGTTGTCCAGAACCCCCCATCCAACCAATATACAGGGTATGGGCATATACTAATGACATCAGGGATCTCCATATATGGGCATAAAAGGGACACAGGTAGACAGACAGATACAGAGATCTCCATATATGGGCACAAAAGGGACACAGACGGACGGGTACGACGGGTAGTCTGACAAATCCCCCGACAAATAACGCAGAGACATATTGGTAGGATCGGTGGTGCAACCTTGAATTCAATAAAAGCATCAGTCAAGCTGAGCTCTAGTGAGAGAGGAGGTGAGGATAATCCTCCAACAGCTCTCTCACTAGCGTGATCTGAATTTGAAACACCGCCCAACAATGATGGAACGAGCAGTCACAACTGTGAATAGAGCATTCATTATGTTGGGGCCTTAAGAAAAACAAAGTCATAGATAAGTTCTGGTTTCGATTTTCACGATACTCAATAATCACCAGAATACCTCATAGCGTGTGTACTGTCTAATATGCAAATGACAGATAGATCTCCAGTAATAATAATAGAGCAATCTTGCATTTTCCCCCTAATTTGTATTAATTAAAGACTTCCTCGGTAATGTCCTGATGGATGGATGGTAGATTTCCTCAAACAGATGTCTGCATCTCTTAAACATAACGTAAGAACTCAGGGGATCTGCATTCCTGAATGTGTATTGAACAAGAGTAGCATAGCAGGGTTATACTGTACATCTGGAGGTTGGAATGAAGTTTACAACTCTGGAGCCCAGTGTATGATGATGACCGAATACAACCTGTTGTATAACAGCTATATTTGTTCTAGCTCTCAAATTTTCATGGCCTTGCAGAGGTATGATGTTACGCTTGTAGAGTGCTGCACAATTGAAAAGAGGGAAAAGGTTTATAGTATGTCACACATTTATGTGATCACAAAATGTAAAAGAATGTATATTGTCTGTGGTTGGCTCAGACTGAAAGAACCATAATGAAGATTTGTTTGTTATAATTTGAGTGGGGTGATATAAGGATAAGGATAATTCCTTTAACAGGTCCGTTCATGAAAGTCCTTGCGGTCTTGTTTCCAATGAGGGCCTGTGAGCAATTAGGGGTTAAGAGTCTTGCTCAGGGACAAATTTCATTTCATCGACACATTTGCTGGCCTGGCCTGGAATCGTACCTGGGGCAACCAGGGCATCTGGCTCCCTAGGCGGGCTCACTAACCACTCAGCTATGGCCGCCCCAATCACATCCCCATAGTGGTTTTATTATGGATTCAGACAATAGCAGAGTAGCCCTGCCTGATGTGCAGAAGCCTAATCTCTGTTGCATCCCTTTTGGGTAATTTTAACATAAGAAGTAATGTTGAGTATTACTGTATAGCAGTTTTTATTGCTGATTATCAGTAAGCAATGGCAAACTTATAAAACATTGAAATTATGTTATGAGAGGATGATAATGATGAAAACTTCAGAGTAAACAATTCAGAGCAATGGTGGTCAGTAAACTGACCACCATTGCTGCATCTCTGTAAAATAAACTTATCTTCTAAAGATACATGTTTTTCTTATACTGTAAGTTCTCCTTTACTGTCTTCATATTGGTCTATCCTGTTTCCTTTTGATGAGTTGCTTTTCCTAGAGTTCTTGAAATGCCATCAGTAGTGAATCAGTAGTGTACATTTTTTGAAAAACTATCTCAGTTCTTGAGCTATCTCAGTATCGGTCAGGTGCTGTGGCTATGTCCTCCCATGTTTCTCTCCAGCTTTTAAGAGTCCAAAGGCAACTCACACACACATACACACTAGAGCCCTGCAGGCCCGCTGGGGCCCGGCCCGGCCCGGCCCGGGGCCGTTTCTGTATTTGATCATCGGGCCTAGGGCCGGGCTGGGCTCAATGAACATTTTGCGCAGATAATTTCACTCTGGTAGCCTCTCGCGAAACCCCGGTATAGTTCATGGTTGTGTAGCAGCACTAGCAGCCTGCAGGTAGTAGTCACGTGACAACAACACACACACATGTCGCACACACATCAGAAGAAGCCTATAGTTTTTGTTTGTGTGTTACGCACTGGATTGGAACTATATGAAATGAAATATTATTCTTCACAGTTTACCTCAAAGAAAGTTAGGCCATAATCTTTTTTTGTTGTTGTTGCTGGCTGGGTGAGGATCATGACGCTGCTGTCTTGACTTCTTGTGGTTGTGGGTTTGTTTATCAGAGCACGCTGGCTGTGGCGCGCTCGAAAATAATGAATTAATAATAATAAATAAATAAAGGGGTGTCGGGGCGGGCTTCGGACACGGGCTCGGGCTGTAAAATTGCGCCACCTACGGGCCAGGGGCCGGCCGGGCTGAAATACCACGGGCCGGGCTAGGGCCCACATATTCGGCCCGTGCAGGGCTCTAAAGTTACACACACACACACACACACACACACACACACACACACACACACACACACACACACACACACACACACACACACACACACACATACACGCACATGCGTACGCAAGCACGCACGCACACACACACACACAGGGCCGGTGCTAGGCAATTTGGCGCCCTAGGCAATATTTTTACTGGCGCCCCCCCCCCCCCCCCCCGCCGCGCTACCGTTTTCTGCCACAGCGCCACCTAGAGCCTGCAAAAAAAATACAATTTTTTTTTTTTTGCGCCTCCCCCCCTAGTGGCGCCCTAGGCAACTGCCTACTCTGCCTAATGGGCGCGCCGGCCCACACACACACACACACACACACACACACACACACACACACACACACACACACACACACACACACACACACACACACACACACACACACACACACACAGAGGTGCTGTAACATGTGTTTGTTGTATGACACACACAGCTAAACCTGATTGGAAACAACTTTATTTGTCATGGAGAATGCATTTGAAGTTAAACAGCAGAAATAAGCTTTGCTTTTATTGCCATGCACTTTGGAGATAGACAATTACATTTGAAGTGTATCCAAATAGACCACACTATTTCCCGACGGGCAGTGCACTTCACAAAGCTCTGCAAACAGTTAACTGGATAATAGTATAGCCAGAGAACCAGAGCAAGAGTAATAGATCTCCTTCTGACAATCCTGGGTAAGGAAACACTGACTGACTCTTGGTATAAATATTATTAGATGAGAGCATCAAAATACAGGTTAACATTCAGATATCACTCAGAAATGGTGTTTCAAATATGAATGATTATCTCTTTACCTTTGAAATGTCAGGTGTCAAGATGCAATGCCAGAGTCCAATTTTGTCTTTAGCCCTGCTAGTGGAGTGATTATGCCATTCGGTCAGTCCACCACTTTATTCTCAGAAAATGTTTGCCCTACTGATGGCAGACAGTAGGGCAAATGGTAGTAGGGCAAATGGTGGTAGACAATTGTCACCAGCAAATATTTCACATCAAAACTATTCCTAATAGTTGATTATTTTTCAAAGAGCGGAAGCTCATAAAACTCAACAGTAACACTTGCTATTGTATGCATCCCATGTCTATAATGCATTATACTCTGCTTATAGCACTGTATAACTACAGTTTTAGCAATGCTTTATAACAATAATATAACACTTTTCTAAAGCATTTTGAAATGACTTGACAATGAAATGTCAAGGATTATAATACTTCATAATTACTGGACACTTACAGACATTGTTTTTTCAGTCCATATGAAGTCCAGACTGATATCGTGGAGAATGTTTAAGTGTGGGATAACTTAAACATTCAGTGATCAGTCGTGATCAGTCTGCCAATGCCAGGCTAGTTTCCTGGAGAATGAACTCTTAACATTTTGGTGAGCCAATGACCCATCTCTAGTGCCACTCTGCCCCACTAGCTACAAGGTCTACTATGTCGATTGGTTGTGGGCCCCTGGGAGTGGTGTTGGGCTCCCATTGGTGTCGTTTAGCCCTGCCCACTATCACTATATGGGGTTTCTATTAGTGTAGCGCTGCCCCACCCCGTTTCCTAATTGGCCAGTGATAGACATTTCATACATTTTGATCCCCTTGTTATTTAACAAAAGCACCAAGCCAAAGGGGAAGTGTGTCTAGTGGGGCTTTTCATCTTGTCCTGCTAAACATGGAATGTCTTGCAACCAGAATAATTTGCTGAAGAGTGAATCAGAATCTGTGGACTGGATAATGACATAATGTCCCTTTTGTATTTTTTGGTTTGTGCACTAGTAAAGTTTGGCTATTGCATTTAGGTTTTTATTGATGCTGCTTTCATGGCTGGCTTGAAAAGAATAGAGGTTAATAATGATCGAAAGAATGAAAGAAAATCACTTCTCAGATTATTTGATCGTTTTTATATTTGGGGGTGTTTTGGGACCCATTATCACATTCCTTTTCTTCAGAGATACATGCCCCAGGCACGCACGCACGCACACACGCACGCGCACACACACACACACACACACACACACACACACACACACACACACACACACACACACACACACACACACACACACACACACACACACACACACACACACACACACACACACACACGCACACACACACACGCACACACACACGCACACACACACACTCTTGCATGCACTTCTACTAACCACATCTCCCGTACCTGAGGAGCAGTCGGTCTGCATTCAGTCCATAGTACCTAGGCTATGCTCCCCTTCATTCAGCCATCTGGTTTCAGTTCGGCCCATCTGGAGCTGTCTCCAGCCCAGGCATCTCAGGAATACATTTTGGAGTGGTGCCCACATCCGTTCACACAGACAAGTGTTTTCAATTACTCAACTTTAAATGTCTCAAAAAACCCAAAGTGATTTGGCTTTTCTTAGGCAGCAGCCTAAACACCGCTTTTAAAAGAGCTGCTTCAAAGAGAAGAGGTTGTGTAAGTCCAATGACTTACACCTTGACGGCTGGAGATAATATGTCATCACTTAGCCTGACAAGCGAAAGACAAAGCCCAAACATAGGTCTTACACTCAATGCTGTGGGTAGACCAAATTGCATATTTGTCTGCTAATTTAAATAAACTGGATGTGCTACCACAAATATCCTCTAAACCACTAAGGATGAACCAAAGAGCTGAGAAGTAAGGGCCATGCAAGGGGTTCAGCTCATATCATGACTGACATGTTTTCACAGGACCATTCCGCAAGATACCACAACAGAAAGAATGATAGCAAGCATATACAAGCATATATTGTGTACATTTTCAATTTACACTGTATGATTTTGTTTTCTTTCCATAATGCCATGTTTATATCACACATCACTACATAATCTGATTCAAATCTAAATCTTTCTATGGTTGGTATGTTTTATGAAAAAAAAGGAAAAAGTACTGTATATATACTGTATGTGTAACTCAATGCATCACTAGAATAAGCAGTTTAGATTGCGGATACTTTTGGTTCTTCCTGTGATGATTCATTGGCTTGTATTAGATATTTTCCCCAAAAAGCAAATCTTTTTTGGTAACATTTCTGCTTACTAGGCATCACACAGTGAGAGGAGACAGGATGGATTAGAGGGGAAGAGGAGCGGAGGGAGGAAGAGGAGAGGAGGGGGGAAGACATGCAACAAAGGACAAAAGCTGGATTTGAATCCACAACACTGTGAGTACTACAGTACACGGTATGCAGCTTAGCCAGCCGAGGCTCCCAGATGACCCTGAAATTGGATTCACTTTGATAGAACATTCTCTATTTTTTGGATAGATGGGTATATTTCCCCCTGGGGGAAGCTGGGGACTTTATTAGCACCTCTGTATGAGTTCATGAATAGTCCATAGCTGATATTGCCTCTCCAGAGTACATCAGTCAACCCCACTTTGTTTTAATTTCAAAAACTTGGTCTAAAAGTTATAGTAGTACACTGTGGCCTCAGAAAATGGGGTGACATGGTTCATGGTAATATTTCACTGTCTTTTCAAGAAGTAATTGAAAATGCATGCTGCTGCTTAGTCAATGTGACTCACCATAACACAAGGAGTGTGTGCGTGTGTGTGCATGTGGTTGTGCATGCATGTGTGTGTGTGTGTGTGTGTGTGTGTGTGTGTGTGTGTGTGTGTGTGTGTGTGTGTGTGTGTGTGTGTGTGTGTGTGTGTGTGTGTGTGTGTGTGTGTGTGTGTGTGTGTGCATGAGTGCGTGCGTGCGTGCGTGTGTATGTGCGTGTAGATCACACACAATGTTATTTTTCCAGTGTAATGAATTCTGCTGTGTCAGAGTGATGCCTGCCACCTCAATCTATTTTAAGATGCGACCAATAACCCCTCATATTTTAATGACTTCTGTGACTAAACAAGTGCAGCTCCTCTCCAAGTTGCCCATGGGCATGTACCCATGCTGCCACAGTATTTCATGTGGGTGTGTGATAAGGGTTACACAGGCACTGTCAGCCAGCTAATCCAAAAGAAATATTGCCCCCTTTTTTTCCCCATTTGCATGCTAATACCATTCTTGATGTAATCTGGTTCGTGCTGTGCAGTAGTAGGCCTCATAGAACAGGGGTTCTCAACCTGTGACTCGGGACCCCCAGACGGGTCCCCCCACATGATTGTGGGGGGTTCCCCAGATGACAGTAAAGTGACAATTTAAGGACTTTTAAGAATAAGAGGAAAATGAAATGAAAAAAGACCACTACTGCATCAAAAGTAATCAACAAAGTATAAAAACTGGTCAAACATTGGCCAAATGGTCAAATAATATAAGAAAGAGGCAAAAAAAAAGAAAATAGCTGATCTTCAAGTTCACAACGAAAATGTAATGTCTCTCAACTCCTACAATTCCAAGTGCTTGTCAGGGTGGGGGGGGGGGGGGTCCCCAGGTAAAATATGATCATTTTGGGGGTCCCCAGGTAAAATATGATTATTTTGGGGGGTCCCCAGTCCAAATATTTGGGTCGCGGGCTGAAAAGGTTGAGAACCACTGTCATAGAAGACCTCCAACGTACAGTACACAGTATCTCTCCTGCGTCATCTCATTTATGCAGCACCATTACCGTAGCAACCACTGCATCCTATGCCTTGCTAAATGCTGTAAAGTAGAACAATTAGTGTATTGCAATATACTGTACAGAGGGGGGGATCGAATGCTGATGAGTGAACAGAATTAGAATTTCAAATGATTTACAGTATCTCCAACAACAAGCTATAGCGTAACAAGTTCAGGTTTCAGACTTTGTTGTCCCAAATGGGAAATTCTGTTTTGAGTTAGACATTAAACACTGCATGGTGATGCTGCTAACAATAAATAACATATTATATAGAAATACTGTATACTAAACAATGAACAATGGAAAGGGAAGAAAATAAACAGTCCAGCAAAGTTGGGGGCATGGGTAACTAGGGAGACTTTTATGGCGGCTACAGCTGTATAGTATCAGTATACTTGGATGTTGAAGGTTTGGAAACGTTTCTGGCTGCCTGCAACCCCCTCTTTATGGTTGAGATGGTGTTCGATTATGAAATATTACTCTTTCAGAGCATGATTTCCAAGAAGCCATAGAACATTTCCCCTCAAACGGGTTTACATGTATTTTATGACATCTGGAAAGACACAATGAAGAGCTATCAAAAGGCCGTTAAAAAAGCATGTATATCCTTCTTCTATAATTATATTTTAGAAACCCCAGAATTGTATTCAAGATAATAGACTTGGACATCACCCAAAGCTCGCCCCCCCCCCCCCCCCCCCCAAAATGTACTGATGCCTCTCAAAAGATGTGTGAGATGTTTTTTGTTTTTTTTAAGGCTATAAGGCAACAACTCACCCTGCCCAGACTGTTTTACACGCCAGTAGGGACATTCATATAGTTACTGTAGCCATTTTTAAGCTGTATTGCTGTACTTTATATATGAAATCAATCATGTGCAGTCTTGATACTATTCCAACTCAATTTAGTTTGACACAGTTGGTCCCAGTATTTTTTTAAATTATGAATAGCTCCTTAGCAACAAGCATTTTCCATCTATATTTAAACATGCTGTGGTCCAACCAAGAAACACAACCTTGAACCTTCTTTTCTTCAAATATTATGCAAATTTCTAAACTCAATTTTTTTTGGTCAAATCTGGGTCCCATGTCTGCTAATGTGAAGACTGTTGCCGGAAATTTGGGAGTACTATTTGATTTAAGATTTAAACCATACTGTACATGAACCACTTAAACCTTGCACTTGGTTGACCGGAGTATTCCAGTCCTGCTTCCTTGAGTTAAGAATTATCTCCAGAATGAAGCCCCGCTCTCTCTCACTCTGACCTGGTAAAAGTCATTCATGCTCTCATTTTCTCAGCACTTGACTATTGTTACTCCCTCCTTTCCGGCATAAAGCAAAAGTCACTCTCTCAACTCCAACTAGTCCAGAATGCATGAGCTACACTTCTTACTAGTGTTAACAGGTGACAATCCAGGATTCTCTCCATTAGCTCCCTGTTTGACTTAGAATTGATGTTAAGATTCTACTGGTCACTTTTAAAGCACATTATAGAAATGCTGACCCCAGATGAGTCAGTTCTTAGATCCTCAGGTGGGGCCCTGTCCACACGTACACAGGAATTTTAATAAAACATATATTTTTCTATGCGTTTGGGGAGGTTTGTCCAGACGCAAACACGTTTTTGCCTTTTTGGAAAAAACAGCCACAGTGAAGATTATTATTGTCTCCGCCAGGCCGAAAGGCATGGCGAGAAAGTATGTTTTACCCCCTGTCCGTCCGTACGTCCGTCCGTGTGTCCGTCCGTCCGTGTGTCCGTCCGTCCATGTGTCCGTCCGTCCGTCCGTGTGTCCGTCCTGTCCGTCCGTTAGCAGCTAATCTCCGGCACTGTTGGCCCAGTCGCTGCGAAACTGTGCACACCCACTCCCTGGTTGCCAATTCAGAACCTCTGCCCCACGTTTTTCACATGGGCCTGTCATAGCGCCACCAGGAGGCCGATTTGTGCAAAACCCATTTTTTCCCATTACTCCTACAGCTTTTAACCAAACGTCATGCAAACCGGTACACAGTATCTCTATAGTCATGTGATCAACCCGGATCTGTCCGATTTCCCACATTCCATCCTCATTGGCTAAGGTTGGCTTCCAAAGTTTGCAGGATTGGTCCGTTTTGAACAAACTGCCTCAAATCATGAACGCAGCTTGCCATTTCCATAAAATTGCACACGCACATTCCCACTAGGCCGAGGAAGAAATGCCACTTGAAATTTTTCAAATCAGCCTCATGGTGGCGCTATAACAGGCCGATTTGCACTTTTAACTATAACTGCACGGATCTGCGTGAAACTTTGCAAGCATTCTCCCTAGAGGTAAAGGAAAATCCTTTGCCATGCATTTTTCACATTTGCCTTTTAGAGCGCCACCAGGAGGCTGACTTTTGGAAAACTATTTTTTTGCTATTACTCCTTCACATTCTGTCCAAAAATCACGCAAATCGGTACACAGTATCTCTATAGTCATGTGATCAAGATGGAAGTGTCCGATATTTCATATTCCATCCTAATTGGCCAACATTGGCTTCCAAAGTTTGCTGGATAGGTCCGTTTGAACAAAATGCCTCAAATCATGAACGCAACGTGCGATTTCTGTGAAATTTTGCACACACATTCCCACTAGGCCGAGGAAGAAATGCCACCCTTTTCACATTGGCCTGTTATAGCGCCACCAGCAGGTCTGATTTAGCTAAACACATTTTGGAACAAAATGCCTCAAATCATGAATGCAGTGTCCGATTGCCATGCAAGGCCTAAGAAGAAATGGCACCATTTTCACATTGCCTTATTATAGCGCCACCAGGACACAATAACCTACCTGACCTGGCGGAGACCTGTGCTCCGAGGAGCACTTTTTCTAGTTAATATTATTATTATATTTATTTATTTACACATTTTGAGTATCCAATAATCTTTACCACATTTTCTCCCCAATGTAGTCGTTAAGCCAATTAATTCCTCCCCACACACATTTCTGTGTTTTGATACTGCTGTTGTATCCTACTGGTTTGTGCCATTGAGGAGCCCCCACCGGGAGGACGTAGCGCCTCCGTCCCACTCCTCCTGCCCAACACTCCCTGCTGACAGGTGCCGTCCACTCCCCAGTAGTACATGCAGTGACAAATATCACCCTCCCCACCCGGCTTCCCTCGCCTGAAAACCAGCTGCACCGCGTTGGTGGGCTTGGTGGAGGTACTTTACCACTGTGCCACCTGAGCGCCGCAGTGAAATTTTTTATTTAAAACACAATTTTTCCGTTGCCGTGTGGACAAGATAAACAGGGTTTTCGGCCTTCACGTCATAGTTTGCACCGCAGTTGACGTGAATTACGGATAAGAGAGCTGGCACTCTCCTTAAACAATATTTTGCGGTCCCTATACCCGCTATTCATTATGCCGACTCCATTATTTGCGCATGGAGGTGTGCCCGTGGGCGTGTTGTTGCATTATCCCCCAAATTGCTATTTTTACCACACACGTTTTGGAAAGCTTATAGCAGAATCTACGGCCAGGGCGCACACAACGGCACAACATTCAAAGGCTTCTCAACAAATCTCTGTGATTCTAATAGCCGAATAGAAAATAGCCGATCTACAAGCTCAATGTGGCTTATAATAAGCAGACCTGGCAACACTGCAGAGAGGAAGAGAGGAGAGCGTAAGATTGCATTGGGGATAATGGCTTGTGCAGTCTTCTCTTAACACACTCACCGCCAAAGGGGAGAATTCTCCCCTTTTCAGTCAATGGTCTTTACCGCCAAAGGGGAGAATTCTCCCCTTTTAATTATTATTTTTTATTTTGAATTCCTAAAATGTTTCTCAAATTTTTGAGTATAAATTTATAACCCTAACCCTAACGAATTAATTAAATTTAATTAAATTAATTTTAAAAAATCCATTCACTTCAATGTTAAAAAATAAACGGACAAATAATTCATAATTTTTCTATAAAAAAATGATTAAAAACCCTTGCAGTGGGTGATTTTATTATGAACAAACTTTGGCGGTGAATGTTAAAGGCAATGGTATCTGGCACGGTGATTGTTTTTGTTATTGTAACGCCCAAACCACACCTATGCATAACGGGTAGTGCAGGTGTTGTGTGTAGCGGGTAAGGCAGGTGTCCCAAAATAGCAACTTTTGCACAGGAACGCCCCCTTGCGCACTCCTAAATCCTCAAATGTTGGGTTTAGCCAGTATGGCCAATTATAGGGCCCCACATCTAAAAGTGATTGTGCGTTTTCCATCAGGGCTTTGGAACAATCTGCCTGAGGAGATAAGACTTGTAGAATCATTAGTTTAAATCATTGCTTAAAACCTCTTTTTATAGACTTGTTTTTATGTGATATTGTCTTTTATTGTATTTACATTTAGCCTACATTCTTCTTCTTCTTCTTCTTCTTCTGCCAGGAAATCTGTCCTCCTATTCATGAAAGTAAACAAAATCAGTCATAGATTTGTTTTATTATAAAATAAATTGAGCCCACAGAGCATCCAAATGTTTAACTGTACGTACAGTACTGTTACATAAATAAATGTATCTAGTTATCTATACATTTATTTAGTTATCGTAGATGTAGAGTTGTACATTTTAATTGTAATTCTATCCTCACGTAACCTAATGCAGTCAAATAGAGCATCTTTAAACATAAGTTTTCTCATTTATTACAGTTATCTAGATGAAATAGAAAATAATCTACACACCGGTCTGACATAGGCGGTGTTGTAAAGTCATCTCTGGGTTCGGTTCTCACCTGATGAATAGCTCCACAAGTTCATGACTTGCCCTTGGTGTCTAAGGTTGTGAGTTTGAACCCTGGGTGGAAACGTGCTAAAGTCTACTCAGGCATTATGCTGCGTGGATTAGAGACATGATTTAAAACATATTTTTAATTTAAGTCATTTTCTGATTTATTCTTTTTGTGGATTGCCACTCTCTCTCCCCCCCCCCCCCACTCTCTCTCTCTCTCTCTCTCTCTCTCTCTCTCTCTCTCTCTCTCTCTCTCTCTCTCTCTCTCTCTCTCTCTCTCTCTTTCTCTTTCTCTTTCTGTCTCTCTCTATGCTACAACTTGCAGGTGTTTGATTTGAAGTAATTTGCAGTTGTGGTGACTCTCGTTGATGATCATCGTTGATGATCACAAATGCATGTATAGCAATTGATAGTGTCAACTGAGGGTGTAGATGATATTATGTGATGATTAATGCTGTGGTATAACTGGCTTATTATATGAGGTACTACTTATATGAGGTATTTTATACTTAATACGCTCAGTTTGGAGTGCTGGACATTAGACCCTATCCACTCAGTAGTACGCCTAGCAACACCACAGCTTGCTCCATCTCTCCAGCCACTGAAGCATTGTGTACGGCGCTGGAACTTGTGGTTTTACCACCTGGATCTCCCTCCAACACGCAATTTGTGTCAGAGGGTTTGTTTTGCCATTTCTTGTAATGGTTATTATCACTGGTTATGAGGTGTTTGTACCTCCTGGAGGTTGGCTCGCAAGACTCCGAAAGTTGACCTCCTCAGCAAATCTCTCTTCGAACTCGCTGTTTCTCCTCTCTTCAAAACTAGCACTGCTTTTGCTGCTGGCAGAATCAAGCCTTGGGCAGAATGTGAGCAAAACAAAATAAATCACGTCCACCATGAACGTCTGACCAGTTACACACGTGACACGTCACACGATGTTTGGCTATAGCGGAAGTATTTGGCTAATATCTTGGAGGTGCAACAACTACCGAACAGAGTGTTGGAAAGGCACTGCCGAAGTTCATATGACATTATTTTGTTTTTATTGACCTACCGAGCAGAACAAACTTAAAGTTTGCGTTTGGTTGGAGTATGCTGCAGCCTTAAGTTATAGTGAAGCCATCTACTGTATGGTTTCTAACATGGCATGTAGCTCAACATGATAATAACATGCCATTGATTGAAAAAGTTGTGATTTCAAGACCTGGGTGATACAGAATGAATATCTTATACTGTACCTGTACCTGTACCTGTACCTATACCTACTCAGGCATTTTGCTGTGTGGATTACAAACACATGGCATCAAGGTTTAATGCAAATTTTTTCTATTTCTCATTTGTCTTACTCCTCCTCTTTCTTCTTTTGCCTCCTCTAAATACGTGGCCCAACTCATTGCTGTGCATCAGCTATAATTTGTTTGTAATTTTGTATCATTTTCTTTTTAAATTATGTTACTATATTACTCTCTGAGTATGCTGCTTTTGTTGTCTGTTAAAGCACTTTGTACAGTAAATTCGTTTTTTAAAGGTGCTATATAATAATGTTCATTATTATTATTATTATTCTTGCTGTTGTCTCTTAGTGTGGTTCTTGTTGTCTGGAACTATGCAGTGCTATATTAATGTAATGATATGGTAATACTCTATACTCCATTTATGGACAGTGTAGGACTGGCGGGGGTCATTTGGTCAAATCCCAGGGAAATGGGTATGGGTGCTGCTCCCTGCCCTTTGGCATGTGTTTGTTGGACACGTATATTCAATGTACCTTTGAGTATAGTATACAGTATATTTGGTCCAAGTGGGAATCAATTTGGACCTGGCAGTGTCATGCTCTGCCCATTTAGATACAGCGCATGTGCGTTTACGACACATTTATGCATTATTTTATAGTCTTTTCTGCCATAAACCAGAACCAAACAGAGCTTGAATTCCTGAGAACTGTTGTGGTTTCGATCGTATGATGCTGGGCTGTTTCTCAATGGCCTGGTGGCATTTGCCACATCTATGCATAATCCCTAATCAGGGCTATGCACATAGCACTCCATCATGGGGCCTTCAACATCGCTCAGAGAATGTTAGCTCTGTAATTCAATTTGAGCCCGGCTTATGATGGGAACACAAGCCAGATGCGAGGATGTTTATGGGGACGTAGTTTTGTGGTCAACACTGTACACAACCTCTGTCTCTTGCTGCAGCTAAATTTTCCATCCCCTGTACATCACTTTTGTCAAAAACAGCTTATGTAATGTACAGTGATGAAATGGGCCTTGACGGTGGTGTGCCTTATGAACATTCATTACAGCAATGCTGCTTGCCGGTCAAGAATCTTTTTTCTCTTGCATGCCGAATTAATCGATCTTAAACATTTTAAACGTGTTGCACTCGTACTATAGCAGTGTGCATTCATAAATAAAAAATAAAATATTGCTAGCAAATTAAATTCAAATAAATCACAGCACCCGAACCCCCAAAATAAACTCCAAGTACAGGACAGATTATAGACTATTAGACTAACCATGTCACCACAGCAATAAAATATAACTCATGAGTCAGTGTCAATGGACATATATAGGCTTTGTTCATTGTTCAGTCACCTTAACAATTCCAATTGTGATAAACGCAGTTGATTTGCTTTAACTGGTTATTTTGGGTTTAATTCCCCTTATTCTCAGTTTAAAATGGGCACTGATCTTGTTTTGGATTGTCAAAAGCTATTAAGAGAGGTAAATGTGACAGTAATAGAGTTGATAAGAACATCCGAAGCCAATTCATGACTCATCATGAGCCTCAACCAGCCTGGTGCAGCAATTCAAGGCAGACACCCTAACCACACAACCACGGGAGATAATGTAGAGAGCAATGGGATATTTAGTGAACACACCAGGCATCCTCTCTTCCATCTCCTGTAGAACCTCTGCAACTTGGCTGATCACTGTGAGTGAATGCAGATGGGAGAGATGCCCAGCAGTGGAAAACGGGGAATAAACTAGCTTAATGAAAGCATCATGGCAGAGTGAAATGCCAGTCCAAGCCATCAGTGAGAAGGCCCCCAGGGTAGGAAGATGGGCTGATGTGCGTGCTGGGGGCTGGAATCTTGCCCAAACACAGGAGATCTGTTGGCCCCTCTGCGCGATCCTGACGGGCTTCTCACTCACCACACAACCTCCTCCTGGGAGCAGGCAGAAAGCTGATCTGCTAGGTTACACGTTAGGCCCTGGGGTAAAGCACCATATCAAGAAAATTAGATGCTTAGTTTAGAATGGCCAGCGTCCAAGCTCATCTTTTACAGACAGAGTTGAGTCTGTCTTCCAAACGAGTGAGAGCATCTGTGTGTGTGTGTGCGTGTGTGTGTGTGTGTGTGTGTGTGTGTGTGTGTGTGTGTGTGTGTGTGTGTGTGTGTGTGTGTGTGTGTGTGTGTGTGTGTGTGTGTGTGTGTGTGTGTGTCTGTGTGTGTGTGTGTGTGTGTGTGTGTGTGTGTGTGTGTGTGTGTGTGGTGGTGGTGGTGGTGGTGGTGGTGGGGGGGGTGGTGGTGGGGGGGGGTGTTGGTACATATGGGGCAGATGTTTTTTTTTAAATTCATTCTGAAATATATAGAGCATGTTACTGTGGATCTGCCACCTTGCGCACACACACACACACACACACACACACACACACACACACACACACACACACACACACACACACACACACACACACACACACACACACACACACACACACACACACACACACACACACACACACACACACACACACACACACACACACACACACACACACACACACACACACACACACACACACACACACACACACACACACACACACACACACACACACACACACACACACACACACACACACACACACAAACAAACACACACACACACACACACTGTTACCACCTGTCACTCAACAGCCGCATGGCTTAGGTTTGCCATGAGCTCTTAAGTGAGAGAGTTCAATTGCCAGTCATGTTTCCCAGCTGTCACAAGTTGCGTGCAGTGAGGGTAGCATGGCAAACTTTTCCCCCTTCTCACTTCAGTGTTAATTTTTTCAGGCATGGAACATAATTGTGTGGAGTGACATTAATACATGTATTATTGGAGAGAGGAGATTAGGATGTTAACTCTGCTGACACTTAACTGGGTCGTTTCGTTGAAGAGCAGCATATGTTGGATTGTGTGAATGTATGGGGAACTTAATGTAAATTTCTTGCAAAAACAGACACAGATTCCCATACAATAGGTATTTCATCGCCACCTCAGACAGCTGCACATAGCTCTGACAAACCACAGATTAATTCAAACTCTCCTCTCTCCCAAATATAAACTCAAGCATTTCATGATGCATTCATTTAATGTTTGGAGGTATGTACGATGAAGCATACTGCATGCATAGAAATGGTAAATGATGCATTTACAGAATATAGCACCTTTATCCAAAGTGCTTTACTAGGTGCAAGATAACCTGCTGGACCATCAGGACCAGTTAGGGGTTAAGTGTCTTGCTCAAGGACACTTTGACACTAAGCCAGGAAGCACCAGGGATTAAAATCGGGAACCTTCCGATTCCCAAGCGTCCGCTCAATTATATCTCCTGAGCCTTTACAGAAATTGGAAAACTGCTCAGCCTTTGTCTAGCCCATGCATTATTTTCAGTTCAGTGCTCCTCTAAATGTTTTTTTCTCTCGTTAAGGGTTATATATTTTCCATTTATAATCCTAGATAAAGATCACATTCATTGTAAAAGGAGCTCACATCTATTGGCTCAGGTCAAGAAACCTTTAATTCAGTATCCATGGCTTAAAGGTTTTCTTTTCCCACTCCTCATCGACTTTCATTCCTGCGACTATAAATAAAGTCTATCAATAGGAACCATTATTCTCTCTCCACAGGATGAGAGCATGCTTCATGATGAAGTTATCTTCTCCAAGGCTTTGGTGTACAATGGTGCCTATTCATTACGTGCTGTGTTGTGTCACTTTGACAGATGTCTGTATCCTCAACTTACCATAGCCTCTCATTACCCTTTGTAAGCATTTTATCCGTGTGAAACCGCACTGCCGTAAAGCTTGGGGGTTCAACTTCAATCTTAATCTGTAATCTGTATACATAATATACGTAGATTAATGCGGGGTGTACCCTAAATGTTACCAGGAAATGTACGCCCACCCAAACAACCCCACCACCCCCGTCCGTAAATTCATGATTCATGCATGCAGTGTGATCCCTATCGTCTCATTCAGCTCTGTGAAAATGTTATTTCCATGTTACACAGGTGAAGAGGGACAGACCAACGACATGTCACAATATATCACAATATACTGTAAATGGACACGTCTGTATCTACAGGTATTGAAGAAGGGCCGAGGTGTTACCTGACGTATTGGATGAATCTAACCACAGCAATGTATGTTTTCAACAAAACATCTGTATCTCAGAGAGTGAAGACACTCTCTGTGCAAGGAGTACAACAGTATCTCTTTTACATTGGCAGCATAGTGTCTTACTGCTTGCTACTGTGAGACAGAACTGGAATGAAAGGTTTAGAGGTTCACCATCCCTACAGCAGTCAGTTTGTGTCTATGGAAAGGAACACTTAGTGTCAAAGTGTCCTTGGGCACAGAACACCCACTTTGCACAATAACGGCGATACTTAAGTGCCCTAAAATGTACAGTAAATGTAAAATGGGGAGTGGTTGCTGCCTTGGCAGTTGTGCATAGCAGCGTGGGGCGTTTTCCTCTGGTTCTATTCAATGTCAAGCCCTACTGACAGAAAGGCCATTCACAACTTCCAAATATAGCCCTGTAGCATCGCCATACAGCCGGGAACCTCTGTGCAGGTGCCATGCATTTTCCACTGATCCATCAAGAACAGACCCAAGCTGCACACGCCAGGAAATGCAAACAAGACGAGGCTGGGTCAGAGCCTCCCTTCTTTTGTTGCTGCTACTGTAGCGGAGGACGGATATTAGAAGTGATTTACAGTACAGAAAGGAGATAAGGACAATAAATTAAAAGGTGACACAGAAAGAGGGGATACATTTAGGATGGACAGGCTGATAATAGGTATTTCCCCTCTCATCACTCATCTCTCTTTAGTGCAATTAGAATTGAATGTCATTGACATCCATGGCGGAAGCTGGATAGCATTTTCCAGAGGTGACATGAATGATGTGTCATTTGTAGAAGCAGCACAGTGCACCATATCTCTCATAGCTTCAGTAGAGTCAGTTTAAAGGCCAGTTCAGGTTTAAAACCACATATTTAGCAGTAAACACATAGAAACTCTGTTTAACTGGAGTTGAGCACAGGGTGAATTAAGGTGAGCACACTTCAACCGTATCGATGGGGATTCCAAGCTAATATAAACTATGTGCCTTTCTCTTCCTGGAACATTAGCATGCTGAAATAGAAGCCATTGTTCTTGCATAAAAAAACAACAACATATTTTTTTAATCTTGTTTGAAATGACCAAACCTGCCTACCGATGATGTCACTGGTAGGCAGGTTTCTGAACTGTCTACTGAGCTCTGAGACACGGACTGAATAGACAGAAATGGTGCCATTTTTTAATGAGCATTAGTGAAGTGAATTATGTGAAGAAAATGGGTGAAGTGGTCCTTTATGTAAGTGCATACAGTTAGGGATGTGTGAGAGGTGCAATTCATTATAATACAGCTGACGTCCTTCACTTGTTGGTTCCCTAAAGTTGCATGTGTGTGCTTCTGTGTTGCCAATTATAGGTACGAGTATGGGAATATTCACAGGGAGTATTTTCAGTAAGCCTATTTTGGAAGTTTCAGAAAACCAAAGCTCTCTCCACTGTCTACAATCATTAGATTTAAAATAAAAGGGACCAGGAAGACATGCCAGAAGCTTTTGTAATGTGTATTATGTATATATATATATATATATATATATATATATATATATATATATATATATATATATATATATATATATATATATATATATATATATATATATATATATTGCATCGCTTAGTAGTGTATATGTGTGTTAAAGCCAAGTAAATTAATGCTGTCTTTACAGCTTTTTTTGTGTTTTTTAGCACATTGGTCTTGCGGGTTTATATGACTATGCCATATAAACCACACAGAACACACTCGCAGTGACTGGGGCAAATAAGGAAAACAGGAGGGGTTCTTGGCAGTTCCACATTCAATTCCCTTTGACGTTTAAAATTTCGGCCGCCCTCTTGAAAGAACTGGGAAACGTATGATGCATTAATCGCTAACCATAAAGTTCAGGTGCGGGCGGTTTGCTCTAAGTTCAGTCAGTGTTCCCTAACTGCCTTGATCGTAGATCTGGGAAGGCTCTGGCTAGTGACCACAGCTGGAAACACACACACACACACACACACACACACACACACACACACACACACACACACACACACACACACACACACACACACACACACACACACACACACACACACACACACACACACACACACACACACACACACACACACAGACACAGACCGCACTTGTTGCCCTCTTGTGGGATTGTTGTTTTTCTTTCTAAAGCCTGTATGTCCCAAAGAGGTTAGAAGGAACAGTACAGCTTGACCCCACAGTAAACCTGATGATCTTTAAGTGAACTTTCACTCCATGCAAAGCTCAGTTAATTATGTAGTTTCGATAGACTACAGCGGCAATATCCATGGGACTCTGTCCTGGTATTTGTTAGCCACTGTGTTTGCATTTCTGTCCACCATGACAGATAACCGGGCTTTGCTTACATGAAAAGCAGAACTGAAGAACGGCTTTGTATAAGTCACGTGTCGACAAACGTCCTCAGGGGAACCTTGAGGTCCCCAGGGGTCTGCAATTACTAGATGTAATAGTTTCTGTTGTACTCTCACCTTTTGCAACTCTTGAAAATACCCTAATATAGAAATATTTAATTAAAGTTGCTAAAGTATGATGGCTAAAGGTCAGTCTTTCATGTTCTCTTGACTCACAGTAAGTGTATGTACGTATGTATGTGTTTATATATATATGTATACACACACACACACACACACACACACACACACACACACACACACACACACACACACACACACACACACACACACACACACACACATGTATATATATATATATATATATATATATATATATATATATATATATATATATATATATATATATATATATATATACAGTATAGGAGCAGGAGGAGTAAATGAGCAAAGGAGCATATATATATATATATATATATATATATGTATATGTATATGTATATGTATATGTATATGTATATGTATATGTATATGTATATATATATATATATAATGATCCACTTATATCACAGCCTTGTCACATTTCTCATGTTTGGAATTAGTTTAATTATAATTAGAAGGCACAGCTTGACCATATGTATTTTGATACCTGGTACACACAGTAGGCCTACACCCTTCAATTCTTCATACAACATCTCCCTTTTTGACCACCTACAATATGTCACTTTTGAAATGTGAAAAAGGGCTGTCAACTTTATCACCGAAAACAGACAAGCACAAGTAATCCACAGTCTCTTTTGTTAGTTTGAATTGGTGAAATGCATGCATTTGTCATAGCCACAATAATGCCATGAAATCATAGCGTGAAAACCTCATCTTTTAAATCAACCTAGCACTAACATTAATACACATAAGCACCAAGTTTTACACAATCTGCATGGTTTCAAAGTTAATGTCATTATATTAGCTGATGTGTGAAGGAAGGCAGTCACACACATTGAAACTGATACCATGTAATCAATCATTTTAAACTTTGCAGACATTTTTAAAAGATTTTTAGCAATCCAATATAATATTACACCCTTTTTTTATTCTATTTTTTTGCACATCTTTTTTACAAAGTTATTGCAGAATGCATTTATTTGGGACTTCTGATTTCTATGCAAAGTACTCCATTGTCATTGTATCAAACTGAAAGGGAAATTGTTTAAATGTATGTGAAAGTGTTTAATTCAAATAACATATAAGCCTTTCATCAGCAGCCCAGGCAAATTTGTGGTAGAGTTGTTTCAGCTTGGCCTTCTCTTTAGTGGTTGCATCTCTGTTGAATTCATTGAGTAAAGGAGCAAGAAATGTGCACTTCAGTCTTTCGATCCCACAAAAATGTTCTTATTGCACAAGTGAATAACCCTCTTGAATGCTGAGGCCACTTTACTCAGAATTGAAATAACACTGCTGTTAAAACAGTATATGTGTCATAAAGTTAAGACACAAACAGTTGTCTTTTTAATTTGAACAATACATGCATTGACTTGATTAGAATTAATGTAGCTTTTGCTTTTGACATCTTAATGGTATTGCAAAAACAGTACTGCTGGAATATTTTTGCTCTTTTCCTTAACCCTCCATCATTTCACCACTGCACTTCCCAAGTGGGGTGATTTAGTAGGAGAAATGATAGCTCAAAGGAAGTTTAATTGAGAACTGCACAATTTTGAGACAGTGGTTTTTATGTGGAAAAGGAGAGGCGTGCTCACAGAAACAGACCCTGGCACTGGCGGTGACTATGTTGGGGGCAAATATTTTCCATTAAGAAATTCATGAGCTTGTAAACAGCTCAGGTCCTGGGAAGCAGTGTCGTGTCTGCGATGATAACCAGCCTGTTTGGAGGAGAAATATCACTCATTTTGTTTTCATTGACATACCTTTCTCTGTTTGCATGCACGCAGAAAATATCCCAGCTCTCTCACAAAAAGCTAACACCAATCCTGTGGAAAACTCTGTATGGGTATTATGTCCATATTGTATGTTTATGTTTATATTTTTTATTGTGTTGTAAACCAAATTGCCCCTCAGGGACATTATTTACCTTACCTTACCTTACCTTACCTTACCTTACCTTACCTTACCTTACCTTACCTTACCTTACCTTACCTTACCGTACCTTACCGTACCTTACAGTAAAATCTGTACTGACATTGAACTATTTCCTGATTGTGGTTGGGGGGCATGGGGTATGTTCTACTTCACCCCTCACACCATTATCACTTATTTTATGTGCTGTCCAACACAGCAGTGCTGATTACACTGAGCTATTCATGAGCCCAAAACAAGGTTTTAATTTCAAATATTTATACAGATTATAAAATGGTTCATATAGCCTAAGCTGCATAACCCTGTCATGCATGCTCATAACAATCGTGAAACCTTCAAATAAATCCTATAATAAAAAGTGCAAATCAAAAGTCATTAGGCAAATCATAGGCCCTTGAAGGTACAAATATTTGTAGCCTACTATTCCATATACTGTAGGTTTTACAGTATAACCTGTCATGCAATTTACTTTGCAAGACAAAAAAGTGTATTTCATAACAAACGGAAATCTGTATAAATAGAATAGATTCCACTTACAGTACTAACTAGGTCAAGAACGCACATATCAAAAGTTCTAGCATGCAAAAATTGCTCTGTATTTGTTTATATATCTATGTGACATTTACTGACCGATTTTATATTTTATGAATGCACCTACAGTATGCTACAACAGCATATGTTGTATTAAAAAACATTCTTGCTAGGTTGCTAAGAAGCATTTCTTGGCTCAACATGATGCAAACTGCACTGGCCTGGCTATTTGTTTACATAGCTAAAGCCACTGTGCTTTGTGCAGGAGACAGGCTTATCATTTCTGACACATTGCAGAAATATGAAAATATGAAAGACAGTCTGAAACCAGACACATGCACCAATTCTTAACCCATTTAGACCTGAGGCCAATTCTAAAAACGCCTTCTAAATCCTGACCTAAGTTTTCTGAAAAACTTTATTCAAAAATTACAACAAATGTATGTTGCGATATACTGTACATAGCAACAGAAACCCCAAAAGGGGTTCCCGTCCTGAAGGTAACTATACCTTTCCCGTCCTGAAAGGTATAGTTACCTTTAAGGTATAGTTACAGTTAAAAAGCGGTTCCCGCCCAAAATGGGTTAATTGGTGTATTGGGGGGCATATGACACCCCTACTTCCAACATCTATAAAAATCAGGAGTGTTAATTTAACGCTTAATGGTCCATTTTACACTCTCACACTCTGGACTTTGCTGTAAAGCTACCCCTGGCGATACTTTCATCTCTGCTCTAACATAATGGTACGGTACCAGCCTGTTATACTTAACAGCAAACTTTTATTAGTTCTGTAGTTTGTCACTGATGTGATTTTGTTTCCGTGTGTGCGCCCATGTACTGTATGCTTGCATGTCTTTGAGTCTGTCACAGCCTTGGTAGGAGTTTGCACGCACAAATGCATGCCTTCGTATCTTAATTCCTGTTTTTCTATCAACGTTTTTTGGTGTATTTTGCACAGTATGTATGAATTTGCGTGTCGTGGTGTGTGTGTGTGTGTGTGTGTGTGTGTGTGTGTGCAGTGGTGGAAAAAGTACTCACATTTCTTACTTAAGTTAAAGTATCAATACTGCAATATAGAAATACTCTGTTACAAGTAAAGGTCCGGATTCAAAATATACTTGAGTAAAAGTACAAAAGTATCGGCATCATAATGTACTTAAAGTACCAAAAGTAAAAGTACTCATTACGCAGAATGTCCCATTTCAAGTTTTCAAATGTATAAAAATCCTTTGAAAATAGACGATCTACAAGCTCACAATGCGTCACATCGCGACTTGTAGATTGGCTATTTTCAAATGGCCGAAATGTATATAGGGCTGTAGTGGTTAATGTATGTTTTATAATAATCCAAATCTACAAATTAACTAGTAACTAAAGCTTTCAAATAATTGTAGCGGAGTAAAAGTACAATATTTGCCTCTGAGATGTAGTGAAGTAGAAGTAAAAGTACAGAAAATTGGAAATACTCCAGTAAAGTAAAAAATACCTCAAAACTGTACTTAAGTAAAGTACTTGAGTAGATGTACTTAGTTACTTTCCACCTCTGTGTGCGTGGGTGTGTGTTTGTGTGTGGTTGTACAAACGTGTGCATATCTGTATGTGCACTTGCGTGTGCATTTATGCATGCAGGTGCATAAAGCCCTTTTCTGGTGAAGATGAGTCAGTGCAAAGTCACTTGCCAGCTTTATAGAGGATGTTTGTAAACTTTAAAGGGGCCACCTGTGAGAAGTCATAAAGCTGCCATTGTGCCAACTGTGTGTGAGCTGATTCACATAATTTGCCATGTTCTGCCTCAATTTTCCATGTCTTCATCATCGTCCTCAGCTCTTTGAGGTGAAAGTGGTTAGAGTAACTGCTGCATTCTTGCTTTCAACCCCATCCTTTTAATGTACTTTTCATAAACTCTATGCAGACCACTATTGTTTTGTTTGTTATGCATTCCAGGTTTCGTGTTCCAGAAGCACATATAGAACATATACTACCCCGATGAAGGCTTGTTTGATCTGAAATGGGTTGGCAAGTCATGCAGCAATAAAGGTTTTTTAATTTTCAATGGAACAACGTGCCATGGTTAGTTCTTTTAAGTTCTCCTGAAGTTATTATGTTATTCTACGAAGCAAAGGAACTTAAACTCATTCATTGCATTGGAGCAGATTGGAGCAACTGTGTGCCTGGGGCCCCCGGGGGCCCCTGATGTGGCCCCTGGTGTGACTATTGTCATGGCAGACCCCTGAACAGTGTTTGTGCCAAGTTTGGTGCGGATTGGATTGCAACGATGCACCTGTGGCACCCGTCCTTTAGCACCCAGGACGCCTCGATCGCCACCCTCCACTCCATCAGGGTCTGGAGCTCTGCAGTGTTGCTACGAGTGTGTCCTCGTAGGTGGTGCATCCCCTTCCCCTCGTAGCTGTGCCTTGGGTTCGCTCCCACAGTATCATTGGGCTCGCCATCAGTTCCTGGTGCCTGACACAATGCCCAGCCAGCCTCATCCTTATCTCCCTTGTCCGTGACTCATGGGGGGCACCCGTAAAGGTCCATGTTTCTGATGTGGTCCTTCCATGTGAAATCAAGGGCCATTCATGGCACTCTTGAGTAGACACCATCCGGGGCCTTTTCCTGCTGTACTGTGAGCCTCCATGTCTCAGCCCCGTACAGCACTCCTGATTCTACTGTAGCCATGAACAGCCACCCCTTGAGGTCATCTCCCATCTCAGATTCTCACACTCTCCTCATCCCGTAAAAGGGCAAGTGCCCTTCAAACCTTCAGATCCTGTTCCAATTAGGCAATCTGGGCACCGAGATATTTGAAGTCCTTGTCTCCTCGACTACGTCAAGCACCATCCTGAGAATTATCCAGTTAGCTGTCTTGGCGACTAGTGAGCTCAAGCCGATGCCCCGGTAGTAGCACGTCTTAGTGAGGTCACCTGACTTTGGTACCGGAACAATGATCATTGTACGCCACAGCTCAGGTAGCTCGCCAGATGTTCAAAGCCAATCAGTAACTTTTGTGCCTCCCTTCCGACAAGGATCTCGACAACGCCGGCCATTCACTGCCTGGGTTGCGTTCCACCAGAGATCGTACCCCATGCCTTCGGTCCTCTCGCCCCGGGAGATGATTTGTTAGTACTCTCCCTCAAAGCTAATGTCTTCCAGGTAATGGGTAACAGACTCACACCACATGAGACCAGATATGTTTTAGGTTGTGTACAAGCAGCCCCGGCACGTCAAGCCCAATCAACTCCTGTTGTACTGTATGTGGCATCTTCCACCGAAAAGTAGCTTTGGCGCAAGATCACCACTACTGGCAACATAGTAATGCATAACAGTAATACTTGTGAGTGAGCCTTTGCTACAGTATGATTTACACTTCAACAAGTGTCACGTCTTGGATCCAAAACCAAACTACAATTATGCAGAGCTAACGTTTCCTCCAGGGAGACTTTTCTCTACTTTGTTTAGCATTTCTGTGTGTGTACAGTTCATCGTTTACTTACAGGGTGCTGTGGTCTGGGATTCATTTTCTGTACCCAATCACAATGTGTACCTGAGGTTTTTAACGTAACCTTCTTGGTTATTTGGGTAAATCTCAAGACTTCATTTATATACTTAAGTGTTTCTCATAAACTATATGGGTGTTCTCTGGAAAATACACACTTCATGATTGAGAATGAAGATGATCGGTTTGTCATGGGCAATTTGTAGGTGGGTAAGCACAGAACATGCCCGCAGTGAAAGTACTTGTGAAACCATATACATCAATTAAATAAATATTAGAGTGTTACCAGTGTTAATCCAAGTTTTTATTGCATTGCTTAACAGTTAGACTGTGCATCTCACTGTATTTTCACTGTGCACTTGCATTTAAAAGTGCGCAGTCAGTGGGTCTTTCCACAAAAAGATGACATTTTGTGACCTTAGGACATAACATTAACATATATTTGATTGATTATTTTGAATATGTCTATCTCTGAATATAATGCAAATGAACAGTCACACACAGGAAAAACTAGGTGTTGGGCCAAGTCTCTGGAACTCTACTGGAGGGATGGAAAACCATTCTAATGAAAGATTTTCTCTCATTTGGTGTTTTGATGATGGTGGAGGAGAACAATGTCTAATATGGCAGTCCAAAATCTCTCTAATAAGTGTCCAATTGGACTGCGACCTGGTGACTGTGAAGGCCATAGCATAAGATTCACATCATTTTCATACTCGTCAAACCATTCAATGACCCCTCATGCCCTGTGGATGGGGGCATTGTCATCCTGGAAGAAACCACTTCCATCTGAATAGAAAATCTTCATCAGGTGATCACGCAAAACAATTTTGGTTTTCAGTGACCATTCTGTGACGTGTGTGTGTGTGTGTGTGTGTGTGTGTGTGTGTGTGTGTGTGTGTGTGTGTGTGTGTGTGTGTGTGTGTGTGTGTGTGTGTGTGTGTGTGTGTGTGTGTGTGTGTGTGTGTGTGTGTGTGTTTGTGTGTGTGCGCGCGCCTAGAGGGTGGGTACACGGGCTGGCGGGCGGACCGACAGTGGACGTCACAAACGTAACATGCAGACTTGAAGGCGCATTGTTGCTCCAATCCGCACCAGACTTGGTCAGGGGTCTGCCATCAGAATAGCCATACAGTGCCAGGGGCCAAGTGTCCCTGGGTGCCACAGGAGCACCTTTGCTCCAATCGCCACCAAACTTGGCACAAACACTTTTCAGGTGTCTGCCATCAGAATAGCCACACCAGGGGCCATGTGTGGCCCACAGGGGTCACATCTACATCAACCAGGACGGGTGCCACAGGTGCATCTTTGCTCAAATCCGCACCAAACATGGCACAAATACTGTTCAGGGGTCTCCCATGACAATAATCACACCAGGGGCCACGTTAGGGGCCCCCAGGGGCTGCAGGCAAACTGTTGCTCCAATCCGTACCAAACTTCGCACAAACACTTTTCAGGGGTCTGCCACGACAATACTCACATCAGGGGTCACCTGTGGCCCCCAGGGGCCCTAACATGGCCCCTGGCACATCGTTGCTCAAATCCGCACCAAACTTTGCACAAACACTGTTCACCGGTCTGCCATGACAATAGTCACGTCAGAGGCCACATCAAAGCCCCCCAGGGGCCCCAGGCACACAGTTGCTCCAATCTGCACCAAACACTGTTCAGGGGTTTGCCATGACAATAGTCAAACCAGTGGCCACTTCAGGGTCCCCCGGGGGCCTGCCGGACGGACGGACGGACGGACGGACTGACGGACGCACAAGAGTGAAAACATAATCCTCTCTCTCAGCCGTTCCGGCCTGGTGGAGATAATTAACAAGAGCATGAAAGGAGAGAACATGTGTAGGTCTGCTTAATCTATAGCTGCTGATCAGATTAAGCCAACTCTTTGTCGCTAAATAATTTTAGATAGCATAACCTAAGAGAGATATAGCAATGTCTCCGATTGTCTTTTTTTCCCTTGCATGTTGTAATAGATAGAGTGGTTCTTGCTAGTCTTAAATCAAAGTGGAGGTACATTGGCTGGTTTTATGCATCCAAGTCGATAGATACCTGTAGCTGTTAGCAAAGTAAATAGCTACCAAAGCTGGTATAGGCAAAGGTCCAATGAATGAAAAACAACAATACTGTACATGTTAGCCAAGTAGTGCGATAGCTCAAAGTATACATGGGTGCAAAAAGTGAACACCTGACCTGTCCAACGCACAAAATCATCAGCACTAATCATCCCCATCTCGCACAGGAAGCAGCCCAACTTCCTGTTAACTTGACTTCATTTCCCCACTGTTGCTGTTGTCGCATTGTTTTCCCCTGTGTTTCTTCCTCTATGTACGTATTCTCTGTTCACACGCATATTTATACAACCTCCTGAAAGGCTGGTTTATGCCTCTGCTCTGATAGGATATTGAAGGGGCAACATAAACTGTTCAAATGGCCTGCTCACTTGTTTTGAACTGAATAGTCCTTCCCTTTCACACTTCACTTAAGTGAAGTTAAGTGGGTTCCCATGTGTTTAGAAAGCAGTTCAATCCTCACTTGCTCATATTTGGGCCCTTCAGGGGCTATTAGTATCCCGTGGCTCTCTCCTGCCTCCCCAGGACATGCAGCCAGCTGCTTTCAATGCTCCAGTTGCTGGAAATACTATCTTCAGGCAGATAACATTAGACATATCCCTTGTTTACTCAACACTGAAAACTGGAAACCTAATAGATAGATAGTATACTATGTTCGCTGCATATAGACATAATAGAATTAGACGTTTTGTAAGGAATTATTGAGTTCTGTGTAACAACACAAGAGTGAACTCATCACTTCAGTCTGTTAAGTAAAATCTATACTGTACAAGATAGACCCATATTTTCTTATGCCATGTTGTTTTCCTTGTAGGTGTACAGTAGCAAATGTCAGAGAATCAAGAAATGAAATGCTTTTGCTGAACAATAAGCGGTGGAAGATAAAACATTGCACACCTCTTTAAACAATATCTCAGAGCAAGCCTCGTGGATTTGGAATGACTAATCATTTGTGAGAGGATTTAAAAAGAAAACAATCGTGCCATTACTGTAACAGGAGGAAAACAGCATGAACTGCCAGGGCCACAGTAATTCAATGTTGCTGTATTGAGACAGGAAAGGATATAGTCATGGGCTTACAGTGATTTATGTTGGCTAAACATGACTTCCAACAAAACTATGATGAGTAATTTCTAAGTGGGAAATATCCTCCATCTTGTTCCTTTGTGAGTCAATATGACAATCCCCTCTTAAAGCAAGGTGGGAAGTGGTGGAAGGCAACAGTGAATGGTGCTTTCCTCTGGGTTATAAGGGTTTGTCAATCACTGCTCTGTGAACCTGTTGAGTCACAGAGCCTTTGCCAAACAAAACTGGACTCAGGCCATGTTAAATCTTGCAACTGTTGTACTTGTGGATCAAAGCTTGGCTGAATCATTGTAGCCCACAGCCTACCTTGTTCTGCATCACCCCAAAATTGGAATGAAAACGTGTTCTATTTTAATCAATTAGAAAGGAAACCAGCAATTGATCTGATTCAGAATTCAAACCAGCAATGTTTAATCCTTTGTCTTGACATTAGCTTGGGGTCCTTGCACTACCACCTGTATTCAGAGATTTTATTGGCAGCTTACCCCAGATTAACTTAAAATATCCTTTTTGATAGCCAAGAAACTGAATGCTTGTCTTGGCATGTTGCATGGGGAGATATTTTTAGGCCCCTTCCGTATGAATTAAGGTAGTGTGCAGCATTCTCCCTGTGGGGCAGTCCAGATCTACCTGCTTCTCGGGTTCCTATTAGCAGTGCTAATAAAGGCCAGATTGTGGGAAAACTGGTAGTTAATGTGACCTGGCTGTGGCTCGCTGACAGACATTCCCACCAGTGGTGGAGGAGGGGGTGCTCCATTTTCCTTTCCACAGGAAAAATGCTATCAACTCCCTTGGTGCTGCAGAGTCTTTACATGCATTATTTTCCCTTGAGAGATTTAATAGCCTTCTATCTTATTCTTGACATCAGCTGTGAGATTCAATGACTTCTCTTATAGAGCAAGAACAAGTCTATTCATTGGTTTCTTCAGAAATGGATAAAAAAAAAACTAGCCATATATCTGGTTGTTTTTATCAGTGAATGGTAGATTATGTAAGACCAAGAGCAAGAGCTTGGCTTTTTTGGACGCTCAGCTCAATTTAGACAGCCCACTTCACTTCACATTGCACCTTTTCAGGACCTTCTTTTGCCAGCAAGGTATTGTTGCACAGTCCTCACTTTGGGGTTCGGTTGCAATAATCTAACAGCTGTCATGGTGTTTGATGTTGAGGTTTCAAACATGCAATCATGTATGAAAATGGAACAAATCATGAACCATTATGTTCCCACCATTAGCATCAAGTGTTACGGTTAATACCGTTATTCTTGAGATAACTTTTAAATAGACGTCTATTTTCAATATATTTTGACAAGCTCATGGTATGGTCAATCGTGACAAGCGCTCCACTAGACAATTTCCTCTAATATTACATCATAAGGCCTCTAATTCAGTGATTATCAACCTTTTCTGGATCACGGCCCACCCATCTGACCACTTAAATGTTTTGCCAATTATTTGGGTTCCCACTTGCAGTGTCTTCACCGCCCACCAGTGGTCCCCGGCCCACAGGTTGAGAATCACTGCTCCAATTAACATCCAGCTTTTTTTTTACCTTAAAGCTCCAGACACAACAGGAGTGTAGTGCAACATGCCCATGTCTCCAAGCCTCTCTGTTAATGAAACAAAGCTTGGTCTGCATGAGACCGTTTACTTCAAGCTGCTGCCTAGCGACAGCGTGACGGGCAATTTCTTCTGGGCCTGCTTGGTGCCAGAGCAGCAGGTGAGGGGTGGGGAGAGAGAGCATGCTGGGTAAAGCAGGCGCACAGCCGGGAGCATCCTGCCCATTATAAAGGAAAAAGGACTTTGCTGCTCATTATATATGTATATGTCGTTGCTTTCGGGTGGAAACCATGTCCAAAACTGTTCCTTTTTTATTATTATTTTACAAAGGTCAAAAAAATTTGCCGATGTACAAGCCAACAACGTGCCGCATTGCGACACGCGATGCAACACGTGAGCTTGTAGATCTGCTATTTTCACTTCTTTTGTGCAGCACTCTTATACGATGAAGTAGTGCGTTAATTTACAACAAAACATAAAATGTTTAAGATATATCGTTGCACCACAGCAACGATATTATGTATGTATATATATATATATATATATATATATATATATATATTGTAGCCTATATATACCGTATATATGGTGTAGATGGTGGGAAAACGTGCAGACCAATTACAGTCAGTTTAAGTGGTTAAATCTGTATATTTAACACACAGTAAGTCTTTATACTGCTATTGTTGGATACTGCTGCTTTGTTGAATCTGTGGCACCAAGCATCCCTCACAGCAGATAGACAGATAGACCTTTATTGATCCTGCGAGGGAAATTCAGTTGTCATAGCAGCCAGGACCAGGACAATGTTCTTGAGTATAATCAGCTCAATAAAAGTATGTACAGCACAGTATGTTGTTGGTTACAAGCATACGGAGCAACATAATGCTCTGTTCCCTGTATCATTGTCACCCGTGGCTCTAGTGTACTGGCTCTAAACATTGACAAATAGGCTAGTTCTACTGGTTAATATGTTCAAAGATTTAGATTCTTGTCTAAAATGACAGAATTTAAGGGAGGTTAATTAAATTATTTAAAAGGGAATGGCAACATGTTATTTCAAGTCTGTATTTAAGAACTTTTATTGCTGTCTATCATTGACAGATGAAGTCCTTCTCTCTCCCCTAAACTGTGATGTTACACAATGCAGATACACATATAGGCTTAGAATGGCAAGAGACTGAATAATTTGGAAAGGGAGACAATCACTACCCATTATGAACACTCAGCACATTATATCCTGCTTCAGATCTGATTCAAGTACTACTGTATAGTCTCTCAGTCTCCTGTTTAGAGCTGTACATTGTTATGATGTCATACACGAAGATCTTCATTCAATGGTGTCTACCAACTAGCTGAATTAGTGTATGCTATTGTGAATAACATGTGAATTCCTAAAATGAGCACTGTTTCACTTAACAAAAAGTGTTCTTGTGTTTTTTCAAACAGGTTACAGTGCACTGTGGTGTTACAAGATTCTGTTCAGGGTAATTAGATTTTATAGACCTTTCTTGCTTGAAGACTGGTGTTGGAAAGTGAAGATTCAGGCCCCTGCTGTGTGTGTGTGTGTGTGTGTGTGTGTGTGTGTGTGTGTGTGTGTGTGTGTGTGTGTGTGTGTGTGTGTGTGTGTGTGTGTGTGTGTGTGTGTGTGTGTGTGTGTGTGTGTGTGTGTGTGTGTGTGTGTGTGTGTGTGTGTGTGTGTGTGTGTGTGCTGTACATGCATCTGTATGTTGTTGTGAGAGATCAGTGTTAACACTCACTGATCTTCCTGCTTGTATTTACTAACAACATGAACCCTAGTGCATTGTAACACGTTGAGCTAAAAAGGGAGAGGGACTAGTATAGACCCCTGCGGGACTCCAGTCAACAAAGTATATAGGGTTTAAGTGGATAAGGGAGGGGCAAATACCAGGCATTGCAATTTGTCAGCTAATTTTTACAATCAGGCCACTTAAAGTTAGTGAATTACTTCTGGCCAGACATACTGTCTTGACACAGAGGCGGATCATTTTACTGAATTATTTTTGGAAGCGGGTTTCATTTAGAGGAGTGCAATAAACACGAGTGTGTGGGGCTGCAGACTAGATGGGAGACTTAAAAATGTTCTGAGACTTTGTGCACATGGGGATAGCCAGACTAAAACCTCTGGAAGCTACTGATATAAGCAAGAAAAGCAAGGAAAAACATTCAAAGAAAAACCCGCAGAAAGAGCCCTCAGGCTACCAGAGAGTTCCCTTTCCATACACTCACATGCCAATTTATGTCTGTGAATAAAACGTGATGGGGTTCGCTGGGAACCTTCTGCGGTTCTGTTGTCTTGTGACCAGTATAGACTTTATTGTAAAATGAAGGGAGGCATTCCCTGAGCACTCTTATCTATCAGACGTATCTATTATATATTGTGCAATAATTTCCCATCTGTCAGTTCTACATATTATAGTTAATGTAAATAACAATGAAGGCAGAATTATTACATAGTCATACAACAGGCGTGAAAGGCACATTTTCTTGACTGCTGTATACTTGCCCTCCTCCGTATGACATGATACGTTTCACAGTGCAGGAACGTTTATTTTTTAGTTTCCTGTTTTTAGCAATAAAAATATTTTTACACGCATAGGCCTATACAGTTTTCAGGGAGTTCTAATTTTATCCGTGAAAATACTGAACATTTGTATTTGGCAGCAATCATGATGTTCTATTAATGTGTCTGCGGTAACTAACAATATTGGTTTCTCCAATTTGGTAAATTACATGGCAAAAAAGTACAAGGTCTTAATTTGGTTGTCTTTGGCCTCTAGCGAACATGTTTTGGCAGAACAAATTGTAATAGTTTGCTTTATGAACACGTTTTCAGGACACAGTCAATTGCCTTGGGAACAGGGAAGAGCGAGTAACCTCAAGCATTTAGCTTGAGCTTAAACCTCAGAAAGGGGCCAAAGGACAGAGGAAAGACTAATGGCCTACTGTTCATGGGCCAGTAAAACCAGCAGATTTAAATGTAATTCCACAAAAACACTCTGTATCTGCTCGGAGGGGGGGGGGGGGGGGTTCAGATGCTTACGTTTTCTTAAATGTTGCCTTTGTGTGGCCAAACATGCTGACATAGTTAGACATTTACACTGTACAATGTTCCATTGACCCCCCCCCCCCAAATTATGACATGAAAAATGGCCACTGAGTTAACATAGTCCACAGCGAACTTTACTTTGTAGCCAGCAACTATTTCA
This sequence comes from Gymnoscopelus braueri, assembly GCF_963280865.1. Lineage (NCBI taxonomy): Eukaryota > Metazoa > Chordata > Actinopteri > Myctophiformes > Myctophidae > Gymnoscopelus > Gymnoscopelus braueri. Next base: position 38,095,196 of record NC_137608.1, on the reverse strand, counting down.
TACTGGTAGGTGGATGTCTCATTTTGGTGAGCGCAATATTATGTAACAGTTCCCGCTGTCTGTTGTACAAAAGTGCACCGGCACATTGCAAACAGTCTCTCCAGGCCTATACACTGCACCTGACAGCTCCTCCGATCCCAGTGACCCCAGCTGTGAGCAGCCCACCCTCAGCCTCTGCCTCAGCTTCTCTGCATGCAAACAAGTCTGGGATCTCACCCGGGAGAAGAGGAAGAGGAATGTTTTTACAGGGAAGTTGGGGATTAGAAGGAACCTCGCAGGATTTTCATTCCATCTCTAGCTCCAGTAGCTCCAGTCCAAAAGGAAGCCCCTTTTTTTATTACATAAGTAAGTCATCATCATTGTGGATTAATGAGTCTTATACCAATGGCAGGATAAGCAAACTGCACTGTGTATCTGAAACTGCGGTTCAGTGTGTGGTGTCATGGCTGAGCAATAGACCCAAGTCTACTGCGAAGAAGGAGCCTTCCTGTCCAGTTCGTTATTTATGATCTTAAAGGAGTAGTTCACCCCAAAAAATACTTTACTACATTTTTTTAAAACTACTTTACTACATTTTCTATCAATTACACACCCCATGATACGTTTTTTTTTTTGTAAAGATATTTTTTGGGGGCTTTTTGGCCTTTATTTGATTGTTTGTTTTTTCTCCTATTGACCAATGGGTCAATAGGAGACTCAGTAGGAGACTCTTCCGGTCATCAAATTATTACTAAGAACTTTCCATGAATTCAAGGCGTCATGGGGTGTGTAATTTTTTGGATGAACTACTCCTTTAAGTCCTTTATGATAAATAGGCATGATCCACCGGTGCTACAGTATATGAAATAGGATAAGTGTCTTCTGGCGTGGCGGCTTCTGAACCAGTAACGATCCGGAACCTCTGAATCTGGGAGTTTGAGGTTACGCAATCTCATTGACAGATCCTTACCCTGACCTTAACCACACAAAATCCATATTTAACGATGCCAAACATAATTGTTTTTACCTTTTTCCTAAACATAATCTGTAACGTAATGCCTGAACACCGAATTTTGGTTCTGAATTGCTTAGCTTATGTGGGTGCTGAGCAGGTAGATGTGATGCTGATAATTATCTCCAGTTCCTGAGAGATGTGCAAATTCACCCCCCCCCCCCCCCATCCTCACCCGCCTCGAGTAGGTGAGTGGTATTATCTTCGAATACCTGCTGTGTAATCTACCCCCGAGCGCTGTCGTGGCCCTCTTATCAAGCAATACATCTCATTGTTTTTATGCATAAAACAATGTAGGTGTGTTTGGCGAGAGAGAGAGAGAGAGAGAGAGAGAGAGAGAGAGAGAGAGAGAGAGAGAGAGAGAGAGAGAGAGAGAGAGAGAGAGAGAGAGAGAGAGAGAGATTCCTTTTCCATACAGAAGACCCCCCAGGGAACTTCCCATATGTTTTTTTTTGGGAACCCGGATGAGAAGCTGTTGATAACAGCAGTGTGTGGGCGCCAGCAGAGTAGGTGACATTAGAGGAAACTGAGAGGAAGAGGAAGTCAATCAGTGCTGCAGGAGAGAGGGGGACATTATGTGGCAGGGGAGGAAAGTCCAGTGGGAGATAGCAGAAATATACAATATCTCCTGTTGTTGTAGATCATATACAGGGCTGGTGTGCGTGCGTGCGTGCGTGCGTGCGTGCGTGCGTGCGTGCGTGCGTGCGTGCGTGCGTGCGTGCGTGCGTGCGTGCGTGCGTGCGTGCGTGCGTGCGTGCGTGCGTGCGTGCGTGCGTGCGTGCGTGCGTGCGTGCGTGCGTGCGCACAGGGGCTAATTATGTGAGAAAATGTGTGCACATGATGGGCAAGGCTTTTTGTGCGGAGTCATCCACAGTCCTGTTTACCCCTGTGTGTATGCCCTTCTGTTTGTGTTTGTGTAAAGCCTGATTTGTACTTTGCCATACAACATTACATAAATTAACCACTTTCAATCTGACCTACCTATTTTGATGGCACATAATATGTTAGGGTCATCAAGCCGGTCTTGTAATTCCTTCTTCATGTTTTTCTCATGTTTTTAACACACATGAGAAGTCTTGTATAATATACAATACTCCTCATGTGTGTCAAAAACATCTCCTGAAAAACACATCCAACTAAAGAGCAGATCTATGATGAGCTTCCGCCAATAACAACAACCGTAGCACGTCGTAGACTCTACGACGTAGAGCAATCTTTTCTGGGCGCTGCTACCGTTCCAAGTAATATCGGATATCCTACTATGGCAGCTCCCCCAATCGTCCAGGGGAACCAGGCCTCATACATATCCTGACACAATCTCAAGGGACACAGGACTTCCATTCCAAGAAGTGGGAGCAGAAATGGCCGACTGGACCCGATGGAAAGACGTGGCATCTAGGATTTCAACGACAGTCGAAGGATGATGATGATGACAACTCACAACATGGTGCATTGTGACACTTTGGGAGCTTAAATATTGGCTATTTTCACTGTCATACAACAAAGTATATTGGGCTTAAGTGGTTAATCAAATGTATGTGTGTCTCTATCTGTAAACGAGCCTGGCATAATACAAACACTTGAAGCACAATGTTTTGTGCACTTGTGTGTCAATTTATGCATGTCCTTGAGGGGGTTCCAGGGGGTTATCATGCTTAATTAGTTACAATAGCATATTAAACCACCTTAACCCATTGGATATTTTGAAGCGTTGTGAGCTTGTAGATCTGCCATTCTGCAAACAAATAAAAAAATAATTGTAACATTTTAACAAATACATATTCATTTGGGGGTCCTTGACATGAAAAAGTTTGAGAACCACTGGGTTAGTGTATGAGACAGGCACAGCTTTCCGTGTTGCACCTGGTCAGGCCACTAGTGAGTCAGCAGTGGTGTGAGGTTAAGCTGCTTCCTCTGTCACTCAGCTCAAAGTTGTGTTAACCTTTAAGACAAAAGGCTGTGACGTGTGTGGGCTCCCTCTAATCCTGTGAGGCAAGCCATCTGAATGTCACGTATTCTTCTTGGTGCCATCACAAAATCTCATTTTATACTGACGTGGAGGAAGTCACTTGGGAAACCTTTCACCAGTTCTGTGAATTGTAAGGCCATTTTTGCCAGTGCAATTATTTCTGCAATGTAACTCTTCGATGGTGCCAAGTTCATTTAATTTGAACGTTTGGAGGCTAGCACAAAGGCTACAATTAGGGACCATTCTCAATTTATTGAAAGGGGTTCTGTGGAACAGAGGAACTCATGAAAGTTTGCTCCTATAACATTTTAGGCACTTGTGTAATTCAACTTTAATGTATTTACGCTGGGTGGAACAAAGGGTTATTTTTGGAATTGGTAAGAAATTGAAAGAGACTTTTGTTTCCAATTTTACAACATTATGCTCACTGTGGCTATTTGAGTATTGTTGCAAGATATGCCACTTTATGATGCATATACAAAACATATTGACATGAAGTTTAGTGTCACGTCAACAATTCCACTCATTGGGTGTGTCCTTTTGAGATATGTGATGCTTATGCTACCACCTGGATTCCAACTCCGGTCTCTTTGAAACCAAACATCTACTTGCTCAGCAAAATAGGAATCCCCCCTGGGACAAGATATCAGAGATATGAGACTTTTGGGCTTTAGGCATGGACAGGGCTACTACATCTGCTACATTTGTCCACCCCCCACAGGGAAACCTGATCCAGGCGAGCCCCCAATGTTAGCGCCTTGATTTAAACCCGGGAAACTAAACATCTACTGCTCAGCCAAACAGGGAATCGAGCATAATTCTTCTCACTATACTATTATGTGAAATATGCAACCTGCTTTTTGCCTCCATGTAAATGTATATAGTGGTATCACAATAAAGTGATTGAAAAGCTGGTTGAAATTAACATACTGACATGCTGTGAAAAATCTGTCATTTTCTTAATTATGTATTGATCCTTTAATGTGCTGCAATTTACTGTCTGGCTACTATTACTATAACTATTACAGAGCTAGGACGCAGTATATTCACAATTGAAACATGATGAAGTGGGCTATACTGTTTGTAGTGTCAACATCTGTTTTTAAATCAAACACAAAAACAGTGTGTGTTGCAACAGTGTGAATATGTTTTAGAAGTAATATGAACTACTTTGCACAGATATCACCAACCGAGCTGCAAAGACTGAACGAAACAGCAGAGTGCAGCGAATGAGTTCATGTGAAAGGGGTGGTGGGGGCAAAATGTCACAATAGAGCTCTGCAGTGTTTTATCGGAGGAATAAAGGCAACAGTATAATGTGACAGGTATGCTTGACTGTCATGTGGATGACTTCATCTGTGATGCTCAGACATTTGCAACAACACCTGAAAAAGCAGGCTTTCAAAGTTGTCTGTGAACAGACAGCTTTTTATGTGGGCATGGTGGAGTTTCATAGGGGAGAGGAAGTGATAACATTGCAGCGAGATGACTGCTCCGAGAGAAAGTTCAGTGTGTTCCCATGGACCCCACACATAGTTGCATCTCCCAGCGATACTAAAAGTAACAAGCTTGGGTCAAAAACAGGGAGAGAAAAAAGATCTCTGGGTGAATAGACACGGTATAGGCCTAAGGTCATCTTTGCTACTGTAGCTCCAAAATAAACTAAAGACCTAAAAAAATCTGACGGAAATGTCAGAATAACTGACATTGTAATGGTAGCATTGGTAGGACAATTGTAGGGGGTTACAAGTCTCCTTGTTTCAACTTTTTACTCTGAATTCTGTAGCCAGATAATACAGCCGTGTGTGTGTGTGTGTGTGTGTGTGTGTGTGTGTGTGTGTGTGTGTGTGTGTGTGTGTGTGTGTGTGTGTGTGTGTGTGTGTGTGTGTGTGTGTGTGTGTGTGTGTGTGTGTGTGTGTGTGTGTGTGTGTGTGTGTGTGTGTGTGTGTGTGTGTGTGTGTGCGTGCGTGCGTGCGTGCGTGTGTGTGTGTGTCACACTCAGCTTAATAATGCGGGTAACTACTACCTCAAGTGACAGAAAGAATTTAGGTGTGATTTGAGATAAACAGCATCATAAAAGCTCATTCAAAAATAAGAGAATCCAGGATATCCTGTGGTTAACCACCAAGGCACAGCAATCTGATTGTCTGACCAAAAGTAGCACCCACACTGTTGCTCCTGAAGGCGCTGAGTGATGGAATGTGAAAGGAGAGAAACTGTATGACAGGGATTTGGGCCCAAAATGTTTAATACTTGAACCACAGTTCTGAAGTACATCTATCTAGGAAACCACGTTGATCTGTTTTTGCCCAAGTAATGCTAGGGCAGAACCTTCATGTCGGAGATCTCTCCCCTGAAGTTCAAATATTGTACAATAACAACCTAAATTCAATAATAAAATGAAAATTTTGCACGTACGAATTTTGTAATATGATGTGACATCACTGTCGATACAATGGGTTCTTCCCTTTGATGCGTTTGACATGTCTAATCTCCAGGGTGGGGAAGGGTGTGTGTTGGTGTGTCATGTCCCGCTGAAACCAACCAAGATGTTCCGAGATGTAGTGAAACTTCTCACAGACGGACTAGTGCAGTGCCGTCCCAGCCCGGCTACACAATGAACACATCCTTGGAGATGGCTTGTGTTTACTGCCGGGTTGTCAGGGAGTCCTCCGCAGTCAGGCAATAAGGAAGGGGATTATTTGCTTTGGCTGTAGAAAAGGGCTCTAATCAGATCATTGTGACATGTGAGCACTGTGTTTGTCCTCTTCGCCACCCTGCGCCCTGCCTCGCTGCCTCCCCCTGCCCCTCCCCTCCCTGTGCATTCTCTGCTCACCTCTTCCCCTCTTCCCCTGTTTCTTCCTGTCGTGTTTTACACAGTTTCTCAAGTTGTAAAACAGACCTGTATATACACAGTGTATTGCAGGAATGAGCAGAGTACAGCCGTATGAGTGGCTAACTCATTTGTTAGTCAGAGAGGCAAAATATTAACCTTATTGCCCAGTTAAACATTTGTATTCTATTTATGTTTGGAAAAGCGCTATACAAATAAATTCATACATTCATTCATACTTGCACTACAGGAATGACAGCTTGGGGCTGTTTATAGTATTTCATTTCTGTCTTGATACTGGATCATTTGAACAAATCAAATTTGTCATTCAAACATGTCTCCCATTTATGTGCTCCATGTGCAATTGTTAGATTCAATTGTGATAGAACAATTGTATATGGAGCGCGTCAATGGGACACACGATAGAGCTCTGTTCCTTCCATCCCTCCTCATGATAACCACCAGAGTGTATGAAGACTGGGCCAGATACAGTAGATTGCACAGGTTTGTGGAATTGGATTGTCATGGTAGGTTTCCCCTTCATCAGTCTTATCTGATCTTGTAAGGCTGTTATTGTAATGAAACACCAATGGAGACAAGCCAGGAAAGGAGAAGGTGATATGGCAAAAGCCGTTCATGGCACAATCCAGGTCTGTATTTCTCTGGGTTTTCCATGCTCTATCACTCCAGGAAGTAGTAGTAGGGCATGTGAGGGCTGGATGTGGGCAGGAGCATGCATGGCAGGGGGGCTGAGGTAACTGTGATGTCTTTCTACTGCATTGTGCATTGTGGTACAACTACACCATTGCCTAACATACAGACATAACAATAGGTCATTATGGTCACCAAGAAAAAGGTTGAGCCGGCAATGTTTTGATATAATTACAGGAATTAGCTTCAGGACTAAATGGATTTGAACTGGTTTGCATTCTAACAATGTTATGGCGTCATCGTTTACATATAGGTAGACATACTATTCCGTACATACAGGTATATCCCATATTACAATTGGCTTACAAGAGGGCGCCCCGGCGGACCTCTGATGTCACTCTGACTCGGACATAACCATATACAAACCCCATACATAGGCAAGACCACGGCCATGTCACTCTGACTCAGACATAACCATAAACAAACCCGATACGCCCATAGGCATGTCACTCTGAATCAGAAATAACCATAAACAAACCCGATATGTCCATATATAGGCATATAGATCTGGTTGTCCAGAGCCACAGATTCGACCGCTATGCACATAATGGTCATGTGCATATATGGGACCGACCGACTTCACCCTCGGCGCCCACATTGGCAAGGACTCGAGGGAAAGCGGTGCCCGCCGCCGAGTTGTTCAGATGCGCGGTTGTCCGGAACCGCCCATCCCCCCCGATATGTCCATATATGGGCATATATGGCTATCCAGAACCGCCGATCAAACAAATAGGCCCATATATGGGCTTGCCAATATACAGGGTATGGTATATACTAATCATTAGACCGTGTTCGGGATGCGTAGCATAGTGTCGGGGGCTGTATCAGAGTACCCGTTGTACCCGTCTGTCTGTGTCCTGACATCAGGGATCTCCATATGTGGGCATAAAAGGGACACAGGTAGACAGGCAGATACAGAGATCTCCATATATGGGTACAACGGGTACTCTGATACAGCCCCCGACACTATGCTACGCGGCCCGAACTCTAGTTGTGAGGGCCGCTATGCTGCCCGAACCTCTAGTCAATATAAAATGTCTTACATTTTCTCTAAATAAATAAATCAATCAATAAAGGGGGAACAATCTGTGGATCACGTATCATTGATTTGCTCAGGTAATGACTGCTGCTTGGTGTACTCTGTTTTGCCTTCTTTTGAATGACACTGCCATTCAGCGCCCTCCCATGGCTTCACAGGGTGTTGCAGTACTTTGTGTGATGTATTTGTGTATGTGATACTACAGAATGTTCTTTGACAGTTTTAACTTTTTCGTATTGTCAAGAACAAGTGGTGTCATTTACAAAATACTTTTTTTTAATAATCATGCATGATGGTAAATGAATGTTGACAGATTTGTGCTGTATTTAAATCCAAGGAGACTATTTTTGGTTACTTCTCAAAAAGATGTGGGAGACATACTTGCACGAGTGTTTTATAATGTGTCCATCACAAAACGTGGGCGATTGTATTTAGTAATCTTGGTCTGGAAAGGACATGATGGAGTTTTTGCATTCTTCTTCAGATTGATGAAATTAGTGGTTGAATTTAATGGGACTCAACAGTGATGGTTTGAATTATGGTTTGGACTGAATGACGGGTATCACTCGTATCCATAAAACTGAGGTTTGCTTATAGGGACACAACAAAGACAGACATAGCATAACACAAACAAACATTCTACACTTTTCACAATTCCTCAAAACGTCTGTTTATTAATGCTATATAAGTTAGTGTTGCATTTTAGCAAAAGATCCATGTCATCTCTGATGCCCAATTGTAGCTTTCTCCGCAGCTTTGCTGGTTTGTGGCAGGGCGGCGTCTTTTGTCCGGTCCCTCACAGTCTTTAGGAAGCTCATAATCGAAGAGCCCCCAGTGCCTCTCTCCTCCAGCGCTTTAGGGGCCTTACTCACAGTCTCTTCCTCTGAGGTCCGGTCCTGGCTGCGGAGCTGGCGCGCACGAGCAGCAGGCACTGAGATGAAGCGGCTGACTACATTGATGTGGTTGCTCCGAAAAGCTGACAATTTGTTGACGCAGCATTGGAAGGCCTGGCTCAGCCGCTCGTTGGAACACTCCTGGACAAAACCCCCCAAAGAGGTCTGCTGGGAGATGGCCTCGATCAGCTGTTTATGGGCAGGTGGCATGTAGTCCCTCATGCGGGTTAAGAAGGCACCTTCACAATAGAGCAGTTTGATCAACAACAAACAAAAATACAGTTTGATTTACAACTGGCCAAACATTAATAGTGTCCACGCCTTGTTGCTCCTAAAACACAGATCTTTATTTGCCTTAGGCACTGAAACAAATGCTTATTGTTTGTTGGATCCCCATTAGCTTCCTGGGGTCACTCCTACTTCAATAAAGAGGGTCTTCTTTATTCTCAAGAAAGCATGGGCAATGTAACTTGAATAAAGAACTGTTTATTATGAGCTACATGGGCCAGACTATTTCCCTACTTCCCTACTATTTCTCTTTTTCTCTCCTGCATCTGCCCTTCTAACCTGACTCCGCCAGCTGGAATAAGCATGCTTCACACATTTGTTTCACCTGTGAACTCAATACCGCCCCATCTGGCGGAGTCAGGTCACTGCCCTTCACCTTCCAACGTTTGTGTTCTGTATAGACCAATTATTTGTTTACTAACATTGAGACTGGAACACTGGATGCACAGGTGATTGTTTCATGCAATCAATTCTCAACCTGTTGTTTCGGGGTGCCCTCTTGTGTGTTGGCTAGTGCTGCGCGCCCTAGCGAGACCTGACAGAATGGGTTTCATTTGCAACCAGTATGACGCTTGCAACCAGAGTGACGTCGTCTGTTAAGGGGTCTATTGTCCATGTGTTCATGTGCAACTGATCAAGTGCAACGGCATAATCTTTTATTACTAGATCCCACTCACAGAAATTTCACTCAAAACATTACATTTAGATTAGATTTTTGTAATTTATCTCTGGTACTGCTATAAATACTCAAGGAGGGATATCGATCTCACCACTTTTTGCTTCATGTTTGACTCCCAACAGCTCATCAAAGCAGTGTAGCAGGCTGCTCTGCGCGGCACTTCCACCTGAGTACTCCATAGGGGCTGTCTGGACATCCTCATACACCAGCCCCTTTGGCATGGAGGGGTTATCTCTCCACCTAATGCAGTCCAATAAAATCCTCAGAAGTGGATCTGCAAATGACCCATAAGGGTCAATTTGTTTGTGTACTGTGCGAGCATTTAGTTGTGTGCTTTATGCACCTGTATGTGCACACATTTTGTAGAGCCACGCTTGCACGTGGGCACACACACACAAATTATTTTAACATTAAAAATGGTCTTGATGAGAGTAAAGAAATATCAATATGTACTGTACCCAGATAGATAAATCCTCATAATTCCATAGAAGACTGATGGATCCACATGACCTTAGGAGGGGAAGAAAAGGCATATCAACTGCATAGTAATGCGCATTCTAGACCAATGACTATGAATGCATTACAGTATGTGCAATATGTTGAATCATTACCGTGCATCATTTTGAGTGCTTGTGTCATGCCTTCAATAGCCTGGCTCATGTCCTCTAGGGCTTTGGCCACAGCTTCAACATCTTCACACCTGACACCATTGATCACAAGGGGAATAGTCTGCAACACATATCCATTAAAGTTGGAATTTGTGGCACATTTTGAACATTTTGAGAACATTTTGGCATATTGCTTCATTAAACGATTTCATTCATGTTTGTTTTTGAGGTGGTTATCCTGCCTTAGTTTAAAGGGATACTTCACTTTCGGGCCGGGGACACATTTAAAAAAAATATAAAAAATAAATGAAAAAAGTTATGGAAAATTCATGGCCCCCTCACGACACGCAGTGTCCTACTAATGTGTGAGGGGGCCATGAATTTTCCATAACTTTTTTCATTTATTTTTAATATTTTTTTTAAATGTGTCCCCGGCCCGAAAGTGAAGTATCCCTTTAAGTGTAGTCAGACTCCCCGCTAGCACCAAGGTGACAATGTTACACACGTTTTAAAGAGTTATTATTTACCCATTCATTTTAGAATCGCTATTATTTTCTGTAGGTTTTTTTGCGGTATGGGACCAGGGTTAGAGCTGTCTAGAAGACTTTGTGCGTGTCTGTGTGTCCGCAGCTATAGTCTTAAAAACTGCTGGACTGATCATCAACAAATGTCTTCTGCATGCTGCCAGTAGGCCAAGGAAGTAAATCCCTGAATCTTTCACATATTGTGACTTTTTTTGGTGTGTTACTACTTTTCACATTTTGCAAATTGATAATCTGAGATCACCATCCCCCACTACTTTCGGAGAGGCAGCATATAGTGTTCATGGTCTCTCTTTTACTGCAGAGCTTTAAGTGTATTATTTATCTTTTTTTTTTGTGCACATTTTGCTCCATTTACAGTACAGCTAGCGATAGCTCCAAGTACGCTATAATCTAAAGTAAGTTTGCACCCACACTTGATTGGAAAGGGACGCTTGTGTAGCAACTAGCAATAAATGTTTTCTCTGCTGAGCCCAAGTAATAGAGATCGCTTTTTGATCCTTGGCAAGCCCAGGTTGACCGGTTCATTTAAATCTAAGTAACTGGAGAGTGAGTCACTGTAATGTCAAAGAAGTTAGAAGCAACCATCTCCCAGACTCTGGCCACTGGAGAGCATTCCCATAACAGTGCCAACAACCTAAGAGTGCAAATGGGGTCAGCTCAGCAATCATTTTTTATTAAACAGTGCTTCCTGGGCATCATATACACTATGTATAAAGTTAGTATTTGCTGGCAATCAGGAATTCTGGAGGCCAGCAATACATTGGACCATACCTTGTTCCAATCAAAAGCTGGGTTCAGGTCCAGAATATCAGCCCTCCATAAAGCATCTATTGCCTGGGGTCTACAGTATATGCGTGCTGTGAAAGGTTTATGAAATGGGTGTTTTAGAACTCCACTAGCCTTCAGAGATGATCGAATACAATTCTGTACATAGATAATGACAAGAACGCAAGCCCTCGACTCCATAAATATCCTAAAGTGTATGAACATCTTTCTCACCACCAGTCAACAGTCTGGCATATTGTCTGGGCAGATTAGAATACACAAGGTCTTTGAGGGAGAAGGGATGCACTTGTCTCTCTTCCAGAGGCTGCCACAACAAGGATGCTTGAGGTTGAAGCCATGTCATTAAGGGTCAGAGCATAAAGGCCCAAGAATTGTGTTTAAAATGTGGAAGAAACAAACCACCAGCCTGTCTCTACCACTGCATCGTTGACATGGCTTGATGCGTGGTTGCTTACCTCCCCATCATTTTAGAGAGTATTGAGTGCTCAGCAAAGGAATATAGCCAAATACAGTGCTGTGTTGAAATCACAGACATGTAATGTAGACTTGCCAAACAAGCATGCTGGTTTGTAAAATAACACTGTATGTTATGCGTGATATGATCGTGATATCCTGGGAGTATAACAAGTGTAACATGCCGCACTACATTTTCATGGCTGTAGGTAGAAATGTAACTGCATACCGTACATCGCTATTATCATTAATCCATTAAGAGCGGGAACGCATAGGCTATTGTGTCATTTTAGATTTTTAGCTATAACCATTATTTTACACTTTAGGCTATTCAAAAATAGTACCACCGAGTGCCGAGCTACGAGCTTGTAGATCTGCTATTTTTGAAAAATCTTGAACATTTTGTGCAAAACTTTGAATACATTCTGTTGATTTTTTTTTCTCAAAAGTTTGCTTCTGGAGATCCCTAGAACAAAATATTTTACAAATGTTCGCTTTAAAAAAATATATATTCAAAGATTTGCACACATTTTCACGATTTTTCAAAAATAGCCAAAGAAATCTAAGGGACCAGTCGAAATTTACAGAAGGGGGTCCCTGGAGGAAAATAGGGGAGGGTCATGCCTTTATAATTTTAGTACAAGGGAGGGTCAGCTAATTTTACTTTGAATCCAAGGGAGGGGTCATAAAACAGTCCGTTTTTTATATACCTTTTTAGTACAGCAGAACAGTGGTCAATGACCCCTCTCTATTTCAAATGATACAAAGGATTAAAATCCAGGAGACCAAGAGACAGACAGATATACACACTACTATACAGAACGTCATACAATCAGCTTACAGGTTACTGGTATGAAGAGTGAAAACTATCTACGAAAAGAAAAAAAAATCAGGGAGGGGGTGGGTTAAGACCTAGACAGGGGCCATTTTCGAATTGCAAATTCCAGAGAAAAAGTACAAGCAAGCACATGCGATTGATATGGGCACATTTCCTACTAATGATGACTCAACCAGGTAAACCGGTTCAGTTTTCCTTGAAATTCTAACTCCCATTTCTGTGGAAGTTCTTGACATCCGACTTCCAAGTAACTGACAACATTGATGCGTTATCATACATCAAATAAAAGCCTTTATTTACCTTGATGTACCAAAACCTCCCTTAAATACTTTGCGCTGTGTGCGTGTGTAAAACTGTCATCCTTGAGTTGAATTTACTTTCTGTTGTCATGCACATTAACAGTATCCACCATCGATAAGATAAAATATAATACAAATCTTCACTTTCCTACATTACTAAATGCATGGTCAGGGACCACATGCATGGTCAGGGTCCACGGACCACTAGTTGAAAACCCATGATGTAGGCAACAGTGTAGTCGCTGTAGTTAATAATTATGGGATTCAATGGGTTTCCCACATGTAAGTTTAACACTGTCCATTCTGCTACCACTACAGACACTACACTGTGCATTTAGCAAGACTGACTACAGTAATGTTCTAATCAATGTGGAAAGCAAAACATCGTACATATTATCAGTTTTAAATGTCATGTTGTTGTTGATGGGGAGGGTTAGGGGTGTCAAGATAACACTAATTTCATGATACATACATGATGTTGGGCATATGATATCGATATGATACATTATTAATGTCCTTTTGTCATGTATCATCAACATTGGCCATCATCTTTAGTTTTAAAATAACAATTATAAAGCACTTTAAAAAAACAATTACAAAGTGCTTTGTACACACAAATAAATACATTTGTGCAAGCACCATACAGTAAGAACTCCTATAACTTTCACCGGCAAAAAAAAGAAAAGAATTAAAAAAAATATTACGATACAGTATGACATCTTGACAATACCTATCGTCACATTTTAATACCACGATAGGCTATATTGTGGGACAATATATCGTGACACTCCTATAGGCGGGGAGGGTTAATCTTCTTTTTTTAATCACTTGGGGAGGGTCATTGATTTTTTTTTTGTCAAAGGGAGGGTCATGGCATTTTAGACCAGGGCACATACTGTACATTTTCTCCAGGGGTACCCTTCTTTAAAAATCGACCTGTCCCTAAAATGGCACAGATACTTTCCCGGTCCAAATGGGTTAAGGCATACCGTTAGAGATATGCACTGATATGTACTGAGGGCACCTTTCTAGTTTATTCATCTTCTACCTCTCCTGTATTTCAACTGTGTTGCCGTTGCCACTATGAGACCTGAATTTCCCTCTGGGCAACGGTACAAGGTAGAATGTGTGTCTGTTGTTTGATAAAGATATTCACCCTCAGTGCTGGAACAGCAGCCAATTCAACCAAGAGAGTAACCATGAAGAAGCCCCGGACGCTCTCCCCTCCTGGGAGGGTGACCAGCAACTCCAGGTTCCTGGATGTGGCAGGTATAACACAATAATCTTTGTCCTTTTGTCAGGTCTCAGGATGTTGCCCAAAATGAAATGTGTGTCTTAAAGGTTTCATGACATTCAGATTTACAAAACATTAAAAGTCTTTATCATGTCCTTCAAATATATATTAAAAGGTTTTAACTGAAAAATCCACTCCAGTGAGCCATGGCAGATTTTGTTCTGAGGCCTTTTCAGGTGCAATGAAAAAAAATCTATTTGCCTGCAGGAGTCGCTGTAGAGGGATTTTGCCTGTCAATCATCGCCTCTGCTCCGCCCCCTCAAAGGAGAAGGATAGGGGAGGGGAGGGGCGGGGAGAAGAGGGGGCGGGATTAATGGTCATAAAACAAAACAAAAAAACGAAAACATAAATTAAAAAAATGAAAATGAAGTCATGAAACCTTTACAAACGAAGTACTTACTCTATGTCAATAGGTCTGGCACAGGAGATGAAAGTCGACAGAAAAAAGAAACGGGAGAAAGAAAAGGTGCAGTTATACACTATTGATCTTCACCATACCATGTGAGCAAACATCAGTTTGAATGTAGTTGAATCTACCTTATTTTATAATGGTTTGGGAGTGTCTGAATGTTTCCTCATTTTGGAAGATGGTTACCTCTAAACTTTCATTACTTTTGGAGGTTGATATTACACCTTCTCCATCTGTATTCATTTTAAATGATGTGTCCCAGGCAGCTACGCCTAGGATGTACAGTGTACACACAAGCGCATCTTCTTTGCTGGCTTAACAGCAGCAAAGACATTTCGTCAATGGGCTTTAACATTTTTAGATATAGTATATCTAAAATTATAAACGGCAAGATTACACGGAGATAGCGAGAAAAGCGCCAATGTACAGTATGGTTTTGCATTGCAGATAAGCTAAGATAAGATAAGATAAGGGCATGATTTAGACTGTCCTTACACTGTAGGATGAACTTTGTGCATAGTGTTTGGTCCTGATTTTTCATAACATCGTTGTTCCTGGGAGGGGTGGGTTACTTATTATTTTATTCCTTAGTCTTTTTTTGTTAGTTTTTATGTTGTGTGTGCGTTGTATCTGTATCTTGTTTTAGTTTTGTTATTATTCATGATCTATGTATACTATATTATGCTGGCATAATTTGATTGTTTTTGTGATATAAAAAAAAAAAACTATTGATAACAAAAAAATAATAATGTAGTTTAATCTTACCCTTCAGGATCCCTCTTCCTCCAGTTAGCGAGCACGGCATCTGCATGGGTGAGGATTGGGGGAAGTCCTAAGCGCTGTGATGTCTTCCAGTACGGAATGGCCAGGTTGCGCGGTAAAATCTTAAAGGAAAATGATGTAGCATTGATGATCATTGACCAAATGTTTATAAAACGTGTATTGGAATATATCTGAGCCTGCATGAAAACCTCATTGAGATGAGAAAGTTAACTTGGGAGCTTGATGCAATCAACAAATTTTAACCTACAGTACTATCTCAATATATGTTGGTATGGAAGACTAGATGTTTGAATCTAAATGGAGCATTTATAAATAAAGTACTGTGTTCTTTGTAAAGAAACAGAGGCGAATTAACGGTTTTGAGAAGCTAATTGCATTTACTGCTCCTGAAGGAGGAAAGCATTGCTTCAGTTTACAGTGTGCATACACTGCACCTAGTCTGTAACGACATCGAAAAGTAGAGGAGAATGAGTAATGTATTACTTATTAATTAATTAATTTACTTTATTTTACAGCCTATATAGCCTTGTAATTAAACTATTCCTGCAGGGAACACATTTGTGAACCAGGTGGGTACAAACACCGTTTAATTTTACAACCCAGATACATTGTACAGTACAAACAATTACTACAGAGAACATGATGGGGGTATGCATTGCTTCAGTTTCTAACCCACATACCTTGCACTTAAACTATTACTACAGGGAACAAGATGAGATCAAGCACGGCTTCATTTTACAGCTCACATACCTTGTAATTACTCCGTAACTACAAAGAAGAAGAGGTGTAGGTTTCTGTAACAATACTGTAGCACATGCACTACTAAAATTGCCTAGGATCAGGAGGATTCACTATACTGTATATTCCCAATTTCCCATGTAGTATTTTGTCCCCTTTAATTGTTACTCAACCTTAATTGATCATTTAATGCATAATTGATGTATAAGTTCCTCCTACATACAAAATGACTACTTCATTATTCTTAGACTTCTTGTTTCGTAGCCCGTAATTCTCTTTTAAGTATCCCTGCAATTACAAGAATAATAATTACATTATAATAACTAAAATGATACCAACTAACAAAAACCCAAATAGTGCCAGTGTGCACCGAGGAACAGTAGAGAAGCAGTGGCAATGGTGGGTGAGCAGCCATTCCATTAGTATCTTCTAGATTTTTATAGATGTTGCTGAAAACAGGTAAGTGTGATTTCCCCACGAAGCAGTATGCTTCATACTGCCAGAATGCTAAGTTGGTGTCAGAAGAAATAATCCAGAAGAACCCTAGAGGGTCTGATCATCCTGATCATGATGTTCTACCAGTCTGTAGTGGCCCACACATTATCTGACTCCCAAATCATCAAATACGGCTGCTTGGTCACATACCTATGCATCACTTTCTGACACAATCGATGCCCTCTCGCATCGCTATTTCGCCCCAATCCACTTCTATAAAAATCCCAGGGCATCATTAGCCTGCGGTAGTATAATATAGGAATACCATGGGTGTCTAGGCTGCCCTAGCGTGTCTGATATCTGGTCTGAGAAAGGTCCAGGCTCTTATTTTTGAGCAAAACTAAAGCCTGGAGACCGAGGCTAATGGGTGTCTAGATATGACCATGGTCAGGTCCCCTCTCTAAGGTTGAATATCTTAATTAAACCATGAGGCCATAGCCATGAGGCTATACCATGATACTAATTGACATCCCATTACCAGGCATTCTGCCCTCTCCTTCGATTAAGCCCTATACTTAGAAATAGCAATACAAATAGAGAAAATAGTTGATCTACAAGCTTACACCGTGTTGCATTGGAAAATAAAACACCCTAATTGGTGGGCTAGCAGGTGTGGTCGCATCTATCACACCACTGATACATTATAACTCTTGTCAGGTGATGTGAACTGGCTACATTAGCCCATAATTTCCTCGAGGGACATGCACGAGGTGCAATGAAGATAAAGATAAAGATAAAGATAAAGATAAAGAAAACTTTATTGTCCATTAAATTGACATAAAATGGAAATTTGTCTTTGGCACACCAGCAGTCAGTTACAACAATAAAACATTACAAAAATACACAGGTGCATTAAAATACACACTTTCCGTAATGGAAATTAAATTTATATTCCTGTTTAATTATTGATTTACTATTATTAACTTATTGTTCAGTCATTATTCCTCTTATTTGAGTATTACTTTTATACTGTATGACTGGATTCTGAATTATTACAATTATAGCTAGTCTGCATAATCTGCATAGTGTTTACTGGGAAAGGAGAACTGCTTAGCCAAAATAGTGCATCAGGGTCGTCTGATTACATTTGTTTACTTAACCTTTCATCCTCCTAGTTTTCACCAACACTGGGTTCCATGTCAGACTCCCCGTTGCCTTCGAGGCAACCGGACGCTGCCCGTTTTCTTTTATTAGGCCTATTTTGTCTATTCTCATTTCAATCTAGTATTCCTTCATTTTCATATCATCTTTTCATTATATTATTGTCATCTGTTGTATCAAATACATCTACTGTACTAAAGACGTTTAGTTCTAATTCTTCATTCTCTCACCAGTCACAGAGGAAATATTTAATTTCCACAATACTTTATATCACTGTAATTCTATGAACTTGCTGGTTCTCACATTGAAATGACAAATCTAAAGGCTTTTGCTACAAAGGTCTTTGGGGGAAATGATAACTGTGGATTTACCGATTGTTTTTGTAATATATTTTGTATATTTAGAAAATACAACAATATTTTTCTCAAATTACACAGCATTTCTTCAGTCCGGTCAAAATTACAAAATATTCAAAATGTAAATCCATATTTCAAATGGATGTAACAGAAATACTGTAGTACAAGTACAAGGCACAGTACACAGCATTTCTTCAGTCCGGTCAAAATTACAAAATATTCAAAATGTAAATCCATATTTCAAATATATGTAACAGAAATACTGTAGTACAAGTACAAGGCCCATCCTGATCTGTGTGACACAATTGTGTCACATTGTGTGACAAAATCGTTAAAACATTATTGACCTCTAACAGTTCTAATCTATTTGTCTACATGGCGCAATACAACCTTTCTCCTATTTAAGATGTTTCCAAGTTGGATAAGTCAAAAGCTCACTTTTAACTAAATTACATGAAGTTTATGCAGTCATGTGCTAGATACAGTAGATAGAGAAAGAGAGAGAGAGTGAAGGTGAGATAGAGTGATAAGCTTAATTTATGCTTTGTCACAGGGATGGGCAATATATCCCTATTATATTAATATCGTGATATGAGAAGATATTGTCTGGGATTTTGGACCAAAAGTGTTGTCTTTTCTTGGTTTTAATTGCTTAAGCCTTATCTTTCGGAATTTTTCTATTTGTCTATTGCCTAAATTACTATATTTTCATCACAATATTGATATCGAGGTATTTGGTCAAACAAATATCACTATATCGCCCAGCCCTACATTTGCTTACCAAAAGCATTAGGTTTTCAAGCTTAACAGAGAAAGGGTAATGGAGACCCAGTGACACATACCTGAATGGTGTCATTCTCTCCCTCCTGCCAGACATAGCCCATGGTCATAACACCCAACACCAGGTGTGCCAATCGTTGCTCCCGATAGCCCTTCAAAAACTGGATGCTCAACAGTGGCATCTGGGAAAAGGGGATGAAAAGGGAATTTAACATTACACTCTTCATTCCTTCCCAGTTCATCATGTTTAATGTAATTGTTCATGTATTCACTTGTGAATACGTGAATACCTTGTGAATACGTGAACGCAGCTCATGAGAGTGTATCAGCTCTGTCACATGCAGGGCAATATCCATCCATGGCTGGTAGTAGGATGGCAGCTCTGCCTTTTAGAAGTTGCAAGTCGAGAAGAAAGTGAAACACTTTGTTATGACTGGATAAGACTATATGGGATATTGAAAGGCATGGGAAGGGATTGATATGTATTTCAAAAATAAAATATGCATTTGATATAGCGTGATCGAGAAAGAATGCTTAAATGTTCTAGCTAATCTGTAAGAAAAGTTTTCTGTTAAATATTAGTCTGTATATGAGAGTAACTGTGCAATATATACGCTAATGCAGTTTTACTCGATAGATCATGATGTGATAATTAGGGAGGAAATTGGTTGGTGAACATAGATAAGTGTTGGAACAAAAGCTTTGTTCCGAATTAATTATTGTATAGGCTAAGTTTGCTCCACATGGAAAATTATGGCAATTATACTTTTTTTTAATCAAGACCACACTCAAATTAATTTCAGTAGCTCAGTCTAAACCATAAAACCTGTTTAGCAATTTTCAAGAATATCATTTATTCAAAATACACTGGGGTAACTGCTAGGACAGGGAAACACTGAATTCTTTAAACTAACAAAACACAACAGGCATCTAAAGTACACATCAACATGAATCAGCAAGTAACTAAATGTGCATTTAATATTTTTTTACTTTCTATTTAATTTGAATTCCTGAATTCCTGCTTACCTTAAAAACCTTGGAATATAATCCAGTTTGTTTTGGTTCATATCTGCTCTACATGGTTAGATAATGCGGGAGATGACCTGATTGAAAACTATAGTTCATCATACTCCATGAAGCATTTATTTTTACCTACCAGGGGCACAGAAAGGATAAAGCCCAATTCTTCAGAGACATGGTAAGGATCCAGGGAGAAAGGAGCCTTGGAGTCTGTTGGAGTCATGGAGCCAGTGTTAAGATCCTGCAGACAGTAATGATTCTCAGATCGATGGAATCACCCTGTCCAGAGTCAAGTCCAGAGTCCAGACCCCAGTCCACGACAATGCATTCCCTAAATTGTGCAAACACTAGCCCTCACTCATTTGGATTATTTCCAATGCTTTGGTCTGCCAAAAAGGCTGCCAAAATTTGATTTTGTAACATTACAATTGGTCCAAAATAGAGCTGCTGTACAAAAAGAACAAAAACAAAAAGAATGCATTGCATTTTGGGATGGCCTTTGGTGGAGGACAGACTTTATATCTCCCTGCTGTCTTTTGTCAGAGGCATCAATTCATCTCCGGCAGTCCTTTATGGCCGGCTGAAGTTTAGCTCTGATAAACACACCTACAACGTGACATTCATCACAAGGTCTCTTTACGCTTCCCATCTCAAAAACTAATTCAATGAACACACAGTAATGTATAGAGCAATGAAAGAGCTGCAAAGTCTTCCATCACAACTAATACAGGCAACAAGTAAATCAGATTTTTTTAAAGAAATTAAAGAAATATCTTATAGAATCTGCTTTTTGATTACGGCTAACAGTGCACTGTTTAATGTTTCTACGTTGTATAACAATTTATGCAATGATTTACTATGCCATATAATCGAGATTGATTATTTCTTTTTACCATTTTGGTTGTATCTTAAGTGCTTAACCGTTTTCTGATACTGTCATGTAAAATGTTTTCATGTTATGTAATGTGATTTATTTCTGTGTGATAGCCAGGAAGAGGTATAATAGCTAATGGGGATCCAAATAAAAAAACAAATAAACAAACTAGAAAAAGTCCTCAGAGCACAAGTGTCCACCAGGTCAGGTAGGTTACCGTGGCCTCCTGGTGGCGCTATAATAGACCAATGTGAAAAGGGTGCCATTTCTTAGGCCTTTCACGGCAATCGGACACTGCATTCATGATTTGAGGCATTTTGTTCCAAAATTTTGTTTTGCTAAACTAGACCTGCTGGAGGCGCTATAACAGGCCAATGTGAAATTTCTTCCTCGGCCTAGGCCCTAGTGGGAATATGTGTGAAGATTTCATAGAAATCGAATGCTGTGTTCATGATTTGAGGCATTTTGTTCAAAACGAACCAATCCTGCAAACTTAGCCAATCTTAGCCAATCAGGACGGAATATGGAAAATCGGACAGATCCGTGTTGATCAGATGACTATAGAGATACTGTGTACTGATTTGCTTGATGTTTTGACAAAATCTGTAGGAGTAATATAGAAAAAGTTGTTTGGCAAAAATTAGGCCTCCTGGTGGCGCTATTACAGGCCAATCTGAAAAATTCGGGGCAGAGATTCGGCTTTAGCATTCAAGGAGTGTGTGTTTTCCAGCGACTGGGCCAACAGTGCCGGAGATTAGCTGTTCACAGACAGACGGACACGCGGACGTACGGACAGGGTGCAAAACAGTCTCGGCCATGTCTTTCGGCCTGGCGGAGACAACAAACAAATCCAGTCTAGAGTTCACTTTTAACCGTTGTCAACAATGTTTGCTACTTGCACAATATTTTTGCCATAACATTCAGTTCCTGTGATTGTGTAACCCTATCGATTGTGTACAAATTCAGAATCTGTGCTTTGCTTTGTGACGTGTTTTGGAGACCTTCCCACTATTTTGAGCATGTTAAACATTTCCCAAAACATGACAATTAAAAGTCAACCTCTAAGGCAAGCAGAAGAAGGCTTGATAATGAACCATTGCAAGTCAAAGGGCAGATGGGACAGGGTGCTGTGTGCAAAGGTTATCTATTCTATAAGCAATCTCATGCCTGTAGCTACATGCCTTGACAAGCTTTGGAAGAATCAGTGGTGACATTTTTTACTTAAGTAAAAGTATCAATGCAATGTAGAAATACTTTGTTACAGTAACTAAAAGTCCGGAATTCAAAATTTACTTGAGTAAAAGTATAAGAGTATTTGTATCAAAATGTACTTAAAGTACCAGTTATCAAATGTATAAACATCTTTTTAAAATAGCAGATCTTGTGAGCTTGTATATCGGCTATCTTCAATGGCCGAAATGTATATACTGTAGGGCTGAAGTGGTTAATGTATGGTTGGTAATAATAATCAAAATCTACAAAGCAACTTAAGTTTTCAAAGAATTGTAGTCGAGTAAAAGTAACATTTTTGCCTTTGAGATGTAGTGGAGTAGAAGTAAAAGTACTGAAATTGGAAATACTCCAGTAAAGTAAAAATACCTCAACATTTTACTTAAGTAAATGTACTTAGTTACTTTACACCACTGGGAAGAATGCTATCAAAACCAAAAATAAGGTCAAAGGTAATACTGTACATCATTTGTGTATAAACATTTTGTGCAAAGAGATATTTTACAATTCATTGAACTTCCTGGTCTCTTTTCCTTATTTATATTATATCTAATTTCTTTTTACTCAGTGAGGCGAATATTTTGTTTATGAACATTCACGTGTCACTCTCTCAATAGTCTGTTTTTTATTTTGAAAATACAATAGACAAGCTTGGTCACAACGCATCGGTTCCACTTTTAATGTTTGTTTTTTTTAAGTTTTAAGTTATTAAATATGCCAGTCATTCTTTGTATATTTAGGTTATTTGTCATATCTGCCCTGTGCAACTTCAAAGCCTAAAAGCCAAACATAAATGTAATATTTATTCATATGCTCCAATGTTCAATAACAAAAACACAATTAAATTGTTAATAGCAATTATTTGTGTGACAATTAATCGTCAAGTAAAATGTCATAATTGTGACAGCCCTATACCCATGCCTATCTTTGCCTTTGACAGTGACAATGACCAAAGTGAAGAAATTCAATGTGACAGCCTCACCTGGTGGAGTAAGCTTCACATTGCAGGAGTTTAAATCATGCCATCCTGCTTGGTATAAAATAAATGACCCGTTCATTTATTGAGATAGACCTGCAGCGGGCAATTCATTTGCATATGACAAAACTATTGTTTGAGTGTAAATTAAATGGATTATAGTATGATAGTTTGTGTGTGTGTGTGTGTGTGTGTGTGTGTGTGTGTGTGTGTGTGTGTGTGTGTGTGTGTGTGTGTGTGTGTGTGTGTGTGTGTGTGTGTGTGTGTGTGTGCGTGCGTGCGTGCGTGCGTGCGTGCGTGCGTGCGTGCGTGCGTGCGTGTGTCACAATCTTCACCTTTTCCTTTTTTCAACACACACACACACACACACACACACACACACACACACACACACACACACACACACACACAAATCTGGTCAAATCAAATTAAACTAGAAAAAGTGCTCCTCGGAGCACAGGTCTCCGCCAGGTCAGGTAGGTTATTGTGGGGCAGCAATGTTCGGAATTAGCCAATCAGGATGGAATATGAAAAATTGGACGGAACCATCTTGATCACTTGACTATATGTGTACCGATTTGCATGATGTTTGAATTTGTAGGAGTAATATAAAAAAGAAAAGTGTTGCAAAATTGGCCTCCTGGTGGCGCTATAATAGGGCAATGTTAAAAGGGTGGCATTTGTTCTTCAATGTAGTGCGAATGTGCGTGCAAAGTGTCACCACAATCGGACGCTGCATTCATGATTTGTGGCATTTTGTTCAAAACGGGCCACTCCTGCAAACTTTAGATGTCAATGTTAGCCAATCAGGATGGAATAGGAACATTTTAAAAGATCCATCGTGATCACATGACTATAAAGATCAAGTGTACCGATGTGCGTGAAATTTTGATTAATTCTGAAGGCTTAATATAAAAAAATGTGTTTTACATATGTCGGCCTCCTGGTGGCGCTATGAAAGGCAAATGTGAAAAATGCAGGTCAGTTGTTTTTCCTTGGCCTCTAGGGAGTGTGCGTGCAAAGTTTCATGCAGATCGGTGCAGTTATAATTAAAAACACAAATCGTCCATTTATAGCGCCACCATGAGGCTGATTTGAACATTTTCAAGTGGCATTTCTTCCTCGGCCTAGTGGGAATGTGCGTGTGAAATCTCACGGCAATCGCAAGCTGCGTTCATGATTTGAGGCATTTTGTTGAAAACGGAGCAATCCTGCAAACTTTGGAAGCCAACCTTAGCCAATCAGGATGAAATATGGAAAATTGGACAGATCCGTGTTGATCACATGACTATAGAGATACTGTGTACTGATTTGCGTGATGTTTGGATAAAATCTGTAGGAGTACTGTCAAGAAATGTGTTTTGCAAAAAGCGGCCTCCTGGTGGCGCTATAAAAGGCTAATTTGAACATTTTGGGGCAGAGGTTCTGCTCTGGCATCCAGGGAGTGTGTGTGCACAGTTTCGCTGCGATCCAGCCAACGGTGCCGGAGATTAGCTGTACACAAAATGACAGAATGACGGACACACGGACGGACGGACACACGGACGGACGGACACACGGACGGACGGACGGACAGGGGGCAAAACATACTCTCTCGCCATGCCTTTCGGCCTGGCGGAGACAATTAAATCAAATACAAAAAGACAAAGTTGACCCGGTCACAATTCAGAAAGGCAAGTCAGTTGTGGTTGATTGTGTATGAAGCCCTTTGGCAGTGTCCACTAAATCTATACCAACAGTTGAGCCTAAATGGAAAAGGTTCCAGATAATGTGATTCTTTTTGTATTTGGTTTAGGTTAGTTAGGGCTGTTTGTTTTAAATGTTACATTTTAAATGTAACATTTCTTGTCTTGAAATATCTGTTTATTTATTGTAGGTTGCTGCCTATAAGATTGTCACTTGTGTTATGACACTTGTGTTATGACAGGTATTTGTTATGTGTAAGAGGACCACAATGGAAATAAGCCCTTGACTTTATTGTGTCATATCCTCGATTGGTTATACCGTAACTGTGTCATTACTTTTCTAATAAACTAAACTAAGTTATACTAAAAACGTAGGCCTGCTTGATTACATACATGAACATTGACAATGCTCTAACCCTAAACCAGTAGGACTCTCTCCCATCCTTGCAAGATGGCTATCTCAGAGGTAAGTTTCAGCAGCCTTTGTGTAGTGAAGGTTTGATTCAGGTTCTGTAGCCAACAATATGGGATGACATTTACGACACGGGAGACATAAGGCTCCTTTTAGGTTGTTTTTTTAATGCACAGGCACAATTACAGGGTTCGGTCAGTATGTGGTTCTACATGAGAAATAACATAAAACATACAGACAATAATCAATATCAATACAGTATTTGGCTAACTTAAACATAAACAGTATGTGTCATCAATAATACAACATAAGTCAACTGTAGTGGAATATACTTAAACCAAACTTAAATAAACATAATAAACCATGAATCCCTAATCATGGTGTCAGAGACACTCAGGAAATCTGAGCTGTATACTGAGCTTGCAAACAAATCAGATAACACCTGTGCTGACATCTATCAATCAATTAAATACACCTGGTGCTTGGGGGGGTCGCTCTGACCACTGAATTTCCCCTTGAGCCTTTTGCACAGTCAAGCATTAGGCCTACCTACGTTTTTGTCGAATTTTGGAAAATAATTCTCAATGTAGCAATGCATAAACTTTTCTGTCACATATACCTTTAGGCTACCCATCTTTAGAATTTATTGTATTCCAGTCAGGTGTGGTGTTCCGGCTATACAAAGCACAAGACAATGCTTAATTAAAGGTCATCATCAATGACATGCTCCTCTCTGCTGATTCTTGTTCTCCATCCTCCTTGAAGTTTACCAACACCACACTCATCCAGCCACTGAGCCACCCATAACAAGCACTGCCCTTTCCTGGCTGAAATAATACCTCTCCAAGTCTGACTGGCATCAATTCATCTCCATCAAAAACTGCAAATCCTCCACTGCCCTTATCTAGTGTCTAGTGTCTTATCTATAGTCTACATACTCAAAACAGGACAACACCGGCAATGCCTGCCAACCTTCTGCGAACCCCCATGCCCCATGCATGACCAAGCTCTGAACGTGGGGTGGGTGAAGGGCCTTTCTAGGTCCTGCCTCCGAGTCCTCCCCATGAATGGGAAATGCAACTATTTGTACTGTTTTAAATTTAGACACAATTGCTTCTCTTTTACCTAGTTGTATTTCTTAAAACATTTTCACATGCAAAGCGACTTTGAGTACTTAGAAAAGCACTATAGTATTATTATTATTATTAGTAGGCCTAGTAGTGGGCTAGTAGTAAGTAGGCTAATATTTAGAGTGGAGCAGGGACATTCCTACTAGTCAGTCGGACACAAATGGCACCGAATACTGGGAATGACCCAGCAGTGTTTTGTTTTGTAATGAATGGGTTTTGTTGGTGCGCGGTGCCTGTTATTATAGCTACGTACTGTAGGCCTAGGTGACTGAATGACTGAAGGTGGTTCCTTAACGCTGCGCGCCGCTGCAATGGATTCTTGACCTGACACCGCGCTACGCATTTGGCATTGCGGCTGCTGCCTTATAGCTGTTTTTTTCCTGTTACTTTCCTTGAAACATCTGCGGCCGACCGCTCTATTCTCAAGCCTCCTTAACCTTGCCTTGAAAGATGAGGTTACATTGGAGCTGCCGTCAGGTGCAAGCCGCATCCAATGGAGCCCTTTTCATCTCGTTCATCGACCAATCCGATGCACCACTTCCTTATGTTGCGGTAAGTATAGCTGTGGTCCATAGCGTTAGAAGAGTTCTTACTTAGTATGTTACTTCCTATCCGTTGCCTGAAAACCCCTGGTAGCGCAGCGGCCGCAGCCTCTCGTCTCTAGTAAAGATAAAAGATGCACTTTCGCTACTCACCTAAATAAAGACGGTTTTAAGATGCTGAAAGCCTACTTTCCTTAGTGGAAACACTTGGAGCCACCCACTTCACGTCTAAAATACACCTTTTGACCAAAATGTAAAATAGTTTTTACATTTTTTGTTATACCGCTGCGCCCTCTACAGATCTTGTCTATAGAACAAATCCATTGACCGGATCTGTAGAGGGCGCATTCCCGCATTGGAGTAACTAAAACATTTTTTTCCATCCGGTGGATTATTTTATATTTTGGTCAAAAAGTGTATTTTAGACGTGAGGTGGGGGGCTCCGAATGTTCACACTAAGGAAAGTAGGCTTTCAACAACTTAAAACCGTCTTTGTTTTGGTGATTAGCGAAAGTGTATTTTTATTTTTTTACTAGAGATGAGAGGCTGCGACCGCTGCGCTACCGGGGGTGTTAGGGCAACGGATCTAAAGTCACATAGCGTTAAGGAAAACTCCTTATAGCTAGGAAAGAAGGAGAAACAGCATGTTTTGTGCAGCGTAACCAAGTAAATCAAGCGGTTGCAGTCGATGTTTTGTGATGTAGCCTACAGCCTACACAGCTATAAACACCACTTGGAAGCCCTACTGGATGTTACATAACGAGTAATGCAGCGGCGCCGAGCGAACAGCGACCTGACTTGTTGGAAAAGGGAATGAATGCTCCACCGGTATAGTGGCTCTGCAAATCCTATCATCTCTTGTATTATTTATGATAATAAGTCCACAGCGGGCATATCGATGATCTGTTCATGTATGGTCTGGGGCTGGAAGCCTGTGCCTAGTTCACATCAATTTATACATTCCTGGGTTGCGCAATGTACAGTAGATTTGGAAAAATACAACCGAGACGAAAACAATGTAGGATAGCATAGCTTAGAATGGACGTAAGTTTATGGTATCATGTTTGTTTGTTTGTCTAGCCTAATAAGACTCAAGTAGATTTTTTGCTCACTACGAGTGGACCTGCGCCCAATATTCAATAGACTAGTTTTGTTAACGTATTGCAACGGGCAGGTGAGTATAGCTACTCGTTTCTGCATCTAATGCTTATTATTTTAGACCTTATGGATGGGATGCATTATGTGGGATTGACTGATTGGTAGCGATGAGGATCAATGTTGGTTGTCTTGTCAGTGAAAGACACCCTCTTGTTAAATGAAACTAGGCTATAGTCTATTTCGTGTCAGTGAATAATAGTTTATTGTGTTGCTACTATTCCTGAATGGTTGTACATAGATAACGGTAGAATGTATTGCATTATTAAACATAATTAAAAAATAGTGGAAAGCGCAATGCTTTCTTATGGTTTGTGATCATATAAAACGATGGTTTGTTTTGTTTTTCCAAAAGGCTACACAGTCTAACCATGAATGGGTCTGTTTTTATGAATGGACCATGTTCCCCGAACTGCAGCATCAAATATGTTGATCAAATTGGCAAGTGCAGAGGCTGTTGGAAAGCATTCAGATAACAGGTTAGAAGGTGAATGGGAGAGCAAAGATCTTGTAATACTGTATTACAAGATAGACTGATTGTGGATCATCAATTTGACAATCCAGGGTCATTATGTTCTCTTAATTTACTCACTAAATAATTCTAAATCAAAGGGTTCTAATGCTTTGATTTAACAGACTATTTATGCAGGATGGCCTGGCAGGGGCTGACATGTGCCAGTATGCCAACATACAGGGCCCATTTTCAAGAGATTACAAAACACATGTAGTCTATTTAGCTATTTCTGTCATTACATTGAGTAAAATCGCTGTTGTATTTGTGAGTCAACATTCTATGGCACAGAGTATCTGCTTGAGCATAATCGGACATGACCATTTGACCAGGAAATGCAAGCGAGGACGGGCAGTGTTCTTGCAGCTGACGGATGAAATTACAGAATTGGCATGGTTGCATCAGCCTTCATGCACTTAAAGCTAAAAATATCTCTTTATTTGGTTATACTCAGAAAGGAATTTGTTTTATTAATATCGTCTAGATGTGACTGAGAGATTTGTACTATTTGAAAATGTCTCTGCTGTTTGGTTGTCTCTTTAAATCCTCTTCTCTGTATCAAGAACAAGGACAAGGGAAATTGTGAATTGGCACAGCCAGCTACTTTCACAGAGCAGTCACATGACATGATGCTCCATTGATAGCTCTGCAGACCGAATGAGCAATGCAGATTAAGACAAGTCAAAGGGTCTAATTGCTGTATTGATTCGTCATGTTCTACTGCATAAGTGAATACTAAAATTATAGGGTTACAAGGGGGCTGCTTCAATTTCTTCGACTTAATGTTGTAAATAATGTCTGAATCTTTACATTGTGACAGGTCCCAGTTGACAGATTCTGATATGGACTATGAGAGGCCAAACGTTGAAACTATCAAGTGTGTGGTGGTTGGAGACAATGCTGTTGGGAAGACCCGGCTCATCTGTGCCCGGGCCTGCAATGCCACGCTTACACAGTACCAGCTTCTCGCCACACATGTTCCCACAGTCTGGGCAATTGACCAGTACAGAGTTTGCCAGGAAGTAAGTAATCCTTGGATTCCGATTGTAATATGCTCACCACTCTGCACATGTTTGTCCTGCTTGTGCCCTTAATCTGTCTCTCAGACTCGTTTAGACTTATCATCACTGATAAAAAATAATTTGTCTCATTGCTCATTAGGCTGAAATTCCCATTTTTTGTTTACAAAGACATGACAAGCAGATAACAATAAAGCAAAATAATATAAAAAGAAACAAAGAAAAATCCACCCGTGAAGGTACAAACTAAGTACAAGTTACAAAATACAAAGGTGATCAGATTTCCCTTTTAGGTACAGTACAAGGACATAGTGATGTTAGTAAAGATAGAAAAGAACCTCAAATTGTATCATATATTGTTGGTTTCCTCCTAACAATATATTTTCTGTACAGTAGTAAGAATGTCAATTCGTTCAACCAATGCTTCTGAGAGAGGGGATTGTCAGATTTACAATTGTGAAGGATTCTTTTTTTTCCCAGGTGTGCCAGCAAGTAAAACAAAGTATTTTTTTTCAGCTTGTGGAGCAAGCTGGTCTATATTCAGTCGCTAGTAGTGATTTCTTTCAACACTTTCTCCTCATTGGCTGTCCTTTAAGCCAAGTCTGCAATGCCTTCCCATACTCTGAATGAATAGAAGAACGGTCGCCCCAAAACATGCTCGTCCTGGGTCAAATCCGGCGACGTCTGAGCGGTCGGACCCACGTATGTCTGGCCACATAAGTCCACTCGCTTAAGTCGAGCGAGAGTTTTGCTCAAGCGGGGCGAGTGGTCCGCCACTGGGGGCGAGAGGTCCACCATTGGGGGCGAGCGGTCTTCTGAAAAAATAGGGGTGAGTGTGATTTGGGGCGAGTTACCCTCTGGAATAGGCGTAAAAGCTCCGGTCACATAATTTGATGCGTCATCATCACTGAATCAGTCAGCGCAACACGTTCACCCGAACGTCCTCTCAGGCTATGGGGTCACATAAGACGGTAGCACGGGTCCGCCCGGAACCGAATGTCTGAGCCCCGAACCGAGAATCGAACCGGGTCGGGACCAAAATGTTAACTTGTCCCTCGGGCACGGGTCGGCTCAGTTCCAATTGCCACGGGTCTCGGTCGGATCCATTTGAAATGGATGGACCCGTATGGAGGACCCGACAACCAGCTTTCTATTATTATTGTTATATTAATCTCTTTAACCTTTGGTTTTAAAATTAGACATATGCGTTGTAATTACGCTCCAAAATCCATATCGTCTGTTCTCGCAGCCGATTGAAACACAGCCATTCTCAAGCGCTGCACTGCTGCTGAAGTTGATCACCATGAAGGTTTTTTAGCAGGTGAAACGCAAACAAAAGCCACGGGAAGATGCAAGTGGGAACGTCGTCTGTGTTGAGCATGTTTATGGACATTATCTTTATCTGTACATGGGTACAGGCGGTATAAAGTCGGCGAAAATGTTCTCTGTCTGTCTACAACACAAAGCAGAACGCACTCGACGCAGCTGAGGCTTGTCTGTGATTTCTCTGTTGGGGCAGGGGGGAGCAGGAGGTGACTGACACACATGGCTAATCTGAATACCACAGTGATTTTAGCTTTAAATAAGCTCCGGGTCCAGTACGGTCGGACCGGGTCTAATAAATTTGAATTATCCTCGGTTCGTTTCGGAACGGGTCCAGTTTCCTTCTGACCCGTTTCGGGACGGGTCCACTTATACACAGGTCCGTTTCAGACTGGGTCCGTTTCAGACTGGGTCCGTTTCTGACTGGGTCTATTTTTGGACCTGTGCTACCCTCTGGTCACATCACACCTGCCGGCACTACATAAAGAGGGAAATATCAAATGTGTGTGCATCAATGGTTCAATAATCTAAACATGTTTTATTTGATTGATGAATGGCCCAAACAACACAGTTTACAGAGAGCCCCCCACAACATTGTCAGCAGTCTGTCTGAGTCTGATACAATAGCCTAGTTAAATTATTAGATCATTAGAAACTCTGCAGCCGCAATGAGGCACTCAGGTCAGGATTATATTGCATAAAAATGTATAGATTAATAAAAAATGAAATTCGCTATGTCTCTGAGACAGTGTTCAAAGGAGTTGAATATGTTATTTAAAACTGCAGTTTTTATTAGAAGCCTTAGTACCTTTTTTTTTAATTCATGCCTGTAATGCACGAGTGCATGAATAAATCCACTATTGTGAAAGGCACCTTAATTTTACCCTTTTGAGTTTAATATATATATATCACCCGAGGAAGCGGAAGCGAAACGCGTTGTGCAAACAATAAAAAAGCAAAATCAGTCCTGAGGAGTGTGCGGTCCCATCTTTTGAAGGTTTTCACCTTTTAGCTTTATACATAGCTCTTGCGCTGACCTGCACCTCCAGTCAGGGTCTAACAAGATGTGCACAAGTCCTATTTAGTATATATATATATATATATATATATATATATAGAGAGAGAGAGAGAGAGAGAGAGAGAGAGAGAGAGAGAGATATAGGTCATGTTTTGTAAGATGCAAGAGTTGTGACACTTTTCAAGGGTTTTAGCTTGCCACAAGCTGGTATAATATGACTGTGTATTTTCTTGTTTATGTTTATGATGATTCAGACCTTGTACAAAGGCTGGTGTTGTTAACGCCATACTGGTGACTTAATTTTAAAGGAGTAGTTCACCCAAAAAAAACATATTTTCTATCAATTACACACCCCACGAAGCCTTGAATTCTTGGAGATTCTTTTTTTGTATTTTATTATTCCTAAGGAGACTCCGCCGAGGGTGTGTAACTTTTTGGGTGAACTTCTCCTTTAAGCATTAGATCTGTGTTGATTTATTGTCATTCTCTTGCTTGCATGAATAATTTAATTCATTGTATGGTTTCCTTGTTTGCTGTGATGTGGCTTTGACTCTCACTTTCTTTTCATATGAGTTGTGTTTTTTTCAGTGTTTTGTTTATTCTTTGTATTAATACGTGCATACATTTTCTACTATGTTACTAGGTTCTAGAGCGCTCCAGAGATGTGGTAGACGATGTCAGTGTCTCCCTTCGCCTCTGGGATACTTTTGGGGACCATCACAAGGACCGCCGTTTTGCATATGGCAGGTAAGCTTATCATCACCTTTTTTATTTTTATTTAACCTTTATTTAACCAGTAAAATCACATTGAGACCATTGTCTCTTTTACGAGTGTGCACTGGCCAAGAGAAGAGGCAAATAAATGTTACACAGCTCTGCCAGTAACAACAATACAGGACATAACAAAGACAAACATGACATCCCAATACCAAAAACCTACTACCAAGGGAGGCTCAGAGAGAGTCTAAATAGCACCAAATACAGACTATTAAAAGGCTAATAACAACAATACATCATAAAACGACTAAACTAATATAAAACTAAGATCACAGCATTTGCTACTCGTCAAAGCAGGAGCAATGGCTGGAGAGTGACAGACAAGGGTGGTAAGAATATTACTAAATTAGAACTATAAGGAGAAGACACTGGAGCAGCTCAAACTACTGAAGACTCTTTTTATTAAGGTGCTATGTACAAAAAGTATGACTGACGTTTCGATGCTACTATGCATCTTCCTCGACTTTTTGTACTTTTTGTACACCTTAATAATAGAGGCTTCAATTGTTCGAGCTGCCCCAATGTCTTCTCCTTATTTGCTGTTGTCCTGCTCCTGTGATGCGCCAGGCTTGCCTTCGTTTGGCTGAGGCACGGCAGTAGACTCCCTTTCTACTTAATTAGAACTACTCTTACTTGACTTACATATTACTCAAAAAGAAGTCAATACTACTCAATTGAAAGTGCGAAACTAGGTCTTCTAAAGACTACTCTGAGTTACAGTTACTTAGTTACATATGGTATCACATATGGATTCTCATCAACGTGAGGCCCAAGCTACTCATTCACAATAACAAGACGAGAGATCTGATTTTAAATAAACTGAATCAGGACCACTTCTCCTCTTCCTCCCTTCAGGTCTGATGTAGTGGTGTTGTGTTTCTCGATTGCTAACCCCAACTCTCTGTACCATGTGAAGACCATGTGGTACCCTGAGATCAAGCACTTCTGCCCCCGTGCTCCTGTCATCTTGGTGGGCTGTCAGCTGGATCTGCGTTACGCTGATCTGGAAGCCGTCAACAGGGCACGGAGACCATTAGCAAGGTAGCTGTTCACAAGGACTGTTGGTTTTTAAATATTTCTCAGGTATAATCGTATTTCATTAAGAATGCTACTTAGTATTAGGTCGTCAGCAGCACACTGATATACCAAATCACAAAATTAGCAATAAAATAATAATGGAGTGTTCCCTAAAACATGAAGGATAATAACTTGAGGAATACCTTAACCGTAATCACAATATCTAACTTGCTAAACAATTTGATGACCATTTCAGTCCTAATTATCTACACCTGCTGTGGAAATTGATACCTAAGATTATTAATGCATATGCATCTCTCCTTGTTTATAATATTTTCATAATGTTGAAACAGTGCCAGCTGTGGTTCAATGCTTTTTTCTTTCTTCCAGACCCATTAAGTCTAATGAGATTCTGCCTCCAGAAAGGGGCCGTGAGGTAGCCAAGGAGCTGGGAGTGCCATATTATGAGACAAGTGTTGTAGCTCAGTTTGGAGTTAAGGACGTCTTTGATAATGCCATCCGAGCTGCGCTAATCTCACGCCGTCACTTGCAATTTTGGAAGTCCCACCTACGAAACGTGCAGCGACCTCTCCTCCAGGCCCCCTTCTTGCCACCCAAACCTCCCCCACCTATTATCACTGTGCCCCCTCCGCCATCCACCACAGAGGAGCACCCAGCACGTCTCCTGGAGGACCCCCACTGTGCTGATGTCATCCTGGTGCTACAGGAGCGACAGAAAATCTTTGCACACAAGATCTACTTGGCAACATCCTCTTCAAAGTTCTATGACCTCTTCATCATGGACTCACGCCCCGAGGAGTCAGACAAGCCCCTGCGGGCTCCCCTCTCTGGCCGAGAGCTTCTGATGCGTGCCGCCAGCTTCGATGTGTGTGAGAGCATTGATGACGGGGACAGGGCTAATCTGCGGGCCTGCACTAGTGATGGAACCCTGAAGGACACTGCAGGGGGCCGACGGGGCAAATTGTTAGCCTCATGGAGTAGGGCCTTTGTCAGTATCCAGGAGGAGCTGGTGGATGACCCCGTAACCTACTGCCCCAGGCCTATGACCGTGGTGCACATGGACCAGTCCATGCAGCTTGGCCCTTTCCGGGCCGTGCTTCGCTACTTGTACACCGGTCAGCTGGATGAACATGAGAAAGAGCTAATGCATATTGCACATATCGCTGAGCTGTTGGAGGTCTTTGACTTGCGGATGATGGTGGCAAACATACTCAACAATGAAGCCTTCATGAACCAGGAAATCACCAAAGCCTTCCATGTACGACGCACCAACAGAGTGAAAGAGTGCTTGGCCAAAGGCACCTTCTCTGGTGAGAAGATATCTTACTTAGTTTTTTGATATACATCGTGTTTTTGGAATATACTGTATGGAAGATGCTAGATGATGTTAGTACTGAATAAAGCTGTCACTGAGTGCTGTGCCGCTGCGCAGCACCAGAAAGTACAAGTTGTTAATGTGTGTGTGTAATTTCGGTGTTGCAGATGTTGTCTTCAAACTAGACGATGGAACGATAATGGCTCATAAGCCCTTGCTCATCTCTAGCTGTGATTGGATGGCAGCTATGTTCGGTGGGCCTTTTGTGGAGAGCTGCACCAAAGAGGTATGGCATTATTCATGTACAGCCCAGGACAAGGCCTCCGTAGTTTCCACATCACGATCAAGGATAAAACAAGTCTCATCTAAGTAGAGTAATTCCAGAGAATTGAGAGAAAATAACTAAACATACCATATTCTCGATTTACAAATGTATGAATTCTACTATTTTTGAAACTATGAAAATATTTTCTTGACCAACAGACCAACTTTTTTTTATTTATTATATAAAGTAAAATCAAATCAAACACAGACAGGATGAACATGGGGAGCTATCACACGACTTATCATATTAGTGAGAAAATACAAAATACATCACATTTTCACATTATTTTAGACATTCAACAAAAATCTGATCGTACAGGTTTAACATCCTCGGTCCATTTAGTCCATATCCAAAAATTATCTTTCCATTATATTATGTCATATTATCAACATGAGTTATATCAATCCATTCTTCCACTGTAGAATGTGGTTGAAATAATTCTAGTCATAATTCTTCAAAAACTGGCAAAAACGTACTGTAAATGTTTTATGAAAAGTTCATACATTTATGAAACGATGCAGCACATGACAATGGAGTCACAGACCAAACTAACAACACACAACTACCTTTCTCTGTGCAAAGTTAACTTAATTAGGAGCACAAATATGATTAGTTTGTTCTGTGGACCTAATCCATGCCTACATTTACATGTACTGTACATACTGTACAGTACATGCAAATGTCTTACAGTCTTATAGTAGTAAGGAAGCAATAGCTCAGGTGGGCTGTGGGCTGACAAGGCATGTCAGCCCATGGCTGTAATACTCATATATTCTTATTGTCTTTGCTGTTTACTCCTAACTAAGAAGAACTAAGAATTACTCAAATAATGTATGCTCATGCTATCATAGAACTCCACTGAAAAGGTGTGACAAGCCCTGTGTGAAACATAATGTGCTTTTTCTATAAAGCCTTTTTTATCATGGCATAAAAACAAAAGTAGAGCTGATCTTGAAACACTGTGTTGTATTTGTCTTAGGCCCGTAAGTGATGAATTGCCTTGCTTTTTGCCTCTTCTTTTAGGTGTTGTTTCCTAATACAACTCGCAGCTGTATGCGGGCTGTGCTAGAATATCTCTACACCGGGCGGTTTTGTTCTCGACCTGACCTTGACGCCATGGAGCTCATTGTTCTTGCCAACCGTCTTTGCCTCCCCCACCTGGTTGCACTTACAGGTTTTTATTTTGTTCAGTTTAGAATATATAAACAATTGGACTCCATTACTGTTAAGTTGTCACTGTAAAATCCTGGGTTTCAATTTAACCCTGAGAATGTACAAATGGAACAAAATGGACCACCTGGCATCCATTTGGTTCCATTTGTACACTCTCTGAGTTACACTCTTTTATAAGACTGAGGGCCCTATTTTGCGCGTCTTATTTCCAGGTCTTAGCTGGTAATTACGTAATAATGCTACTATCTTATGCGCAATTGCTATTTGCTGAATGCAAACAAACACTTAAGACTCACCAGCAAACCATATTTAATGCCTGGGGGAGTGTTTATACATTAATTAATGGCTATCCTCTGCTAAAATCTGCTATTTTGCCCCTTGACTTAACTAGACTCACCGCATAGCGTTAAGACGTCCTCAGGACCACGTCTTAAGTGCAAAAAGAAAGGTTCGGTTGTAGGACACCGGCAGTTTAACTAAGCCAATTCTAAAATGATTGCCATAATTCAAAGTTCTCTATAATCTGTGAAGTGTCTATGCTAATTCTGTGTATTAAGGGTAAAAAGGAAGTGTCGGGCGGCGCCGGGCACACATTACGCACGCATGCCTAATAGGCAGCCAAAGTCCTACTCACCCCGTATCAATCCATCGGATCTGAAAGACTCATGTTCCACTCACAATTTAAGTGCATTTCAAAGACATATTCCTTCATTAATCCAATGAAATAAAATTAAATAAAGGTTTTTACTGCTGTTTTGCACATAGCCTAGAACCTAGATAGAAAGGGGGAAAATGCTTTAACATTAGGCATCTGAGAATGTGAATATTTTTTGGTTTGTCAATAGATATCACAGATGTGTTTTGAACATGAGACAGTCACATAATTAGAGAGGCTACAGTGATTACGCACATGGCCACGCACATGACATTTCTCATTTCAATGTGATGTTTCTTTCTCTTTTGATCTCACCACTAAAGCACAGCACAGAAAATAGCACTGTGTCTTGCGCTGATCTTAACCCATTTAGACCAGAGGCCGATTCTAAAAACACCTTCTAAATCCTGACCTATCTTTTCTGAAAAACTTCAAATATGTATTCATTATTTCATAATTAAGACGCGCAATAGGGCCCTCAGAGTTAATTAACACTCATGATTTTAAACTGTTACACTATGTTATTCTTTTATTTACTGGTATTGACTTGGTGGTTTCAGAACTCTACACAGTAACAGTGTTGATGGAGGCAGCTATGATGGGGGCCGATATTGACGGAGATGTTCTGGTCTACTTGGATATGGCCCAGGTACAGTTGTCGCTCAGTCATTGCAAAGTGGAACTACAAAGCATAGTCATGCATACACTGCACACATTATTGTTGAGTAAAGGCTTTTTTGATAAGCAATTATTATACTGTTAATAATAATAATGCTATAATTGATGTACTATTATTGTCTCTCCACAGTTCCATTGTGCCCTGCAGCTCACTGGGTGGTGCCTTCACCACATCTGCACGAATTATAACAGTGTGTGCCGCAAGTTTCCTCGAGACATGAAGGCCAAGTCTACAGGTAATACACTCTTGACCCAGTAAAGTGCTTCTACTCATAGGACTAGGGTTCGAGTTAGGTTTAGGTTTAGAGAATGCCTCTCAAATATTTCAGTGATGATATCTTTTTGTAGGCCAGGCCAGAAATTTATCCCATTCCCACCGCAGAATAACATGGATGTTTTGCATTGGGTTATGGATACAAATTTAATAAAATTATAACACACTTTGTTCAACAAGATAATCTGCACAAATCAATACACTTTACAATTATTTAATTTAAGAGAGGAAATACATTTACATTTAAAAAAGCAAAACAACTTTAAAATTCATGATTGAGATAGTAATGTGTGTAATTTATGTCAGAACAAAAATGTTAAACTCTCTTAGGTTTGTGTTAAACACATACCGATACCTAAATATTACCTTATTAGATTCTATGATTTGTTTTTAAGGCTACTGTGGCAAGTGTTGCATTGGTCATTGCAAGCGGTAACACGCCATCCCACCAGTCTTTTGAGCAGGAGCACGCGCATGCACATGGATCGATTAAAAACAACCCTTAAAGGTTCTATGACATTCATTTCATGTTTTTTGGGGGGTTTTATGACCTCAATTACACCCAAAAAATCTGAACTTTGAACATTCAGTGGATTTTCTGTGGTCTGGGGTTTTCTGAATAATTAGGCTGAAAAGTAATCTGAGCTTGGCCCTTCGGCAGTGAGGTCACAGCCGATTAATCCCGCCCACTCTCCTCCTCGCCCCTCCCCTCCCCTATCCTTTCCTTTGGGGGGGAGGGCGGAGCAGAGGCGATGATTGACAGGCAAAATCCCTCACCAGCGACACCCGCAGGCAAAGATTTATTTTTTCATTGCAGTTGAAAATGTTTTAGAAATGTGAGAGAAAAACACCTGCCATGGATCAATGGAGTGGAATTTTTTGTTAAAACCTTCTATACACATTTGAAGGACCATGACAAAGACTTTTAATGTGTGGTAAAACTGAACGTCATGAAACCTTTAAGTTCATACCTCAACAAAGTTTACTAAGGCTGCTGACTGCCGGGTGTCACACCAGCGTGAATTAACATAGGAACGAGCCTAGATCGGCCTAGATGCATATCAATTGTAGCCTGGCATGGGCAGACAAATATCACTGCGTAGATATTAGTCTGAAATCTCTGTGTGGAACCTGTATTTCCGAGGGGCAAATTCCAAAAATGCCTCTGGTGATAAACCCGCCCCACATTTGCATACTGGGCCCTGATTGGTCCCTCACAACTTCGGAGGCAGAGAAGTACAATCTCTATTGAGAGGGGCCAGACCTAATCTGCAATGGCAGATTCGTCTGGAACCAGGCTATATCAATTGTCCATTGTGTGACCTGTAGTGTAGGTGTTAAGCGACGTGCATGTGACGTCTTTAAAATAGCGTCCCACCGGAGATAGATTCGCCAATGCAACACTGGTCACAACCTTAAAATTATGCTGCCATATGTGTTGGACTTCCTAAAGCTTCTCAATTGTTTCGCTAGAAAACCAGGAATACTTTGAGAAAAACAGATGGCCACCTGTGTGGTACCTGAAGGAGGACGATCACTACCAAAGAGCGCGCAAGGAGCGGGACAAGGAGGATTATCTGTACCAGAGACGACAATGTAAACGCAAATGGCTCTTCTGGAACCTTCCCTCATCCCCCTCTTCAAACTCTCCTTCCTCTGGTTCATCGGCTGTCATTTGAAGGTGTGGTAAGGTCAGGTCCACTCTCCAGATCACAGTGGCAAATGATAGAGGATAAGCATCATCGGCTACATGGGCCCTGTAATTTAGGACTGCAATCTCTGCTTCTATTTTCTGCCTCTGCAGTCAAGCTGTACCTCTTCTGGCTTTGCAAAGTCAGCTCAACCTGACAATGAAAGCGATGAGCTTCTGTTTTTAGATTTTTATGTTTGCCTACAACATCCATTGCAATGTACTGACTATGAGAGTCAACCTATTGATTATTATAAACTATATCCCACCAAAGGGAGACATGAGTTCAGTTCATAACGGGGGAATCTGCTGGAACAGAACTTTTATGTTATAAATCATGACTAAGGTGATACTGTAATTAATGAAACTACCATAACTGACAACAAAGTGCTGCTTATCAGCTGTAATGACCAGCAATTCAACACAGAACTCAAACCTCAGAGATTTAACACTTTGCCCTTAAGTGTTTGTACAATCTAAATGGCATGTACATGTACAGTATGATCTTCTCAACAGGAAATATATAAATATAAAAATAAATATAGGAAGTGATTGGTTTAAGTTATACACGGAACATTATGACAGCTGAAACCTCAGTAGAAGAACATGACAGCACTGGCATGTTTATGGCCTGCTTTATTTTGTACAGTCATTCTGTTGATGAATGTTTGTGTACAGCTTGCACAGCTAATGGTAATGTGAGTCTGGGTATGCTCAATATTATTAAAGTATTGTGGTGAATTGTGGACTATCATCACAAAAGGGCTTCAGTTTACATGAATGCAAAATGTGTCCTCTGAATTGACACAAGAGGTCCCAAGTAATAGTAAATATCAGTATTTTGTATAAGAAAAGAAAAGGGGGGGGAAGCCGGCAAACTCAAGCTTTCCTTGAAATTTGCCAGTTGTACTCGATCAAACCTGTCATGTTCCCCACGCATAGTATGTAGTAGGCTATGTAAACTTTGACTTGATCAATTCTACTTAATCACTGTCACCCTGAACAGCACCCTAACCCGATCTAATGTACTACGTAATTGATAGCTAAGTTCCTGGAAGGTCCGGCTGTACTTGACTCCTCGCACCATCATCCTTCTGTGATGGTGTGCTTGACATGTCAGTCACTGTTGCCGAATCGGCCTTTTGGAGATTTGTCGTGGATGATCCTACGATGTGATTTGACTGCATGCAGTTGCCTGTTACACAAGTGTGGGAGGCTTGCTTATGCCTGGGTTACTGTCATTCATCCTGCTGCTTCTACACACCTCTAGCACTTTTTGGACTCTACCCCACAGAAACCTACTGTACAAGAACCTTCTGTTGCAGCATCTCATTGGATGGCACTGAGGACAATAGCTACAGTGTCCTAACATGCTGCAGCAGATTAAAATGGCACCTGGACAGGCCATAGGATTATGGTGTTAAAACTGTTGAAGGAATATTATGAAGAGACTCAATTGAAATCATATGACTCTTATCTTCAATTGTTTTGCACATTTCATGGCACATGCTGAAGAAAGTGTATTAATCGCTCTGCTGCACTGCTGTGCTTGATTGAAAGATAGCCTGTGGCATTGTTTGGTT
The DNA here is from genome assembly GCF_963280865.1 of Gymnoscopelus braueri. Lineage (NCBI taxonomy): Eukaryota > Metazoa > Chordata > Actinopteri > Myctophiformes > Myctophidae > Gymnoscopelus > Gymnoscopelus braueri. Next base: position 38,053,905 of record NC_137608.1, on the reverse strand, counting down.
TATACTGTACAAGTGTGGTGCTTATTGACTATCACAAGAATTGTTTAACTGAGTAATTTCCATTCCTCTCTAATGTGCAGTTACCATTAAGTGCTGCAGGCTATGAGCAGCCAGCTACAGTATTTCTCAGTTAATACATACAGTAAATTGCACATAGACTTGACTTATCCTAATTGCAGTCAAATATGATTATCAGAAATGCTTGCATATCCATTGTGACCTTCCTATTAGTTCATATTTTACCTGGTGCTGGCCTCCAGTTACAGTATGTCTAAGATGTAATATACATGACAATTACAGGTAGTTTAAATGCACTAACACAGCACAAGAAAATAAAAAGTTTGTAGAATTGAAAATACCAAGCCATTATGGTGAACCCAGTAAGAATATGCTAGAATACTGAAATGCATTTGTTATATATAACATAACTAAAATAACTAAATATTGATTGCAGAATTTGCTTTGCAGCACATGTTGAACGGCTTGCTTTAAAAACGGATTGTTTAGATTTAAGACTGTTTTCAATTGTTTTCTTCTTTTCTTATTGGATACCAACAAGGAGCTTTAAATGATTGGATTTTATAAAGTAGTTTGTGACAAAAAAAATCCTGCATCAAGTCCATACCTATAAACTAGACTGCATGAACAAGGCTTGCCAGATAATTTATTTGTAATTTTTAAACATTAAGATACAGATTAGATGGTGCTGGTGCTCTAAGCAATGGCTTCACATTGTTTTAAGATGCTTTAATGTGTTTCTAAATAAATGGGGATATTAATTTTTTATAAGAGGCCTAACTTATCCAAATGATAAGCGGAGTGATAAACCTCCAGAGCAATGTTCCTGTCAGTCTCAGTTTAAATTGATCCATGTATGCTTTCCTTTTATTTTGGCCAGTTAACTCTATTGCGCCCGATTTTGAGGTGATACTGGTGATACATATTTATGGTTTGATTGCAGAAGGGGCTTTTATTGCTTAAATATTTTAATTTGCCTTCCTGGTACGGGTGATCAATTTCACTGATTTACATAGACATGCATTTCCTTTCTCAGTGAACCTTCTTCTGCTGATGTACATTAAAGACGACACCTCATGCCTTAATGTACAGTGAAGTGTGTGGTATTACAGTACTGTAAATAGCGTTACTGTGGTTACTTGTTTGTGTAACGAAAGGTGTGTTCATTTACCATGGTACTCTAGGTTGTACGTGTATATGTAAGTGACAGTGTACATGCTACATAGTACATAATTGTGACAGTAAAATAATTGTGTTCACATTTGGGTGCGCTGTGAGAGCGTGCTTTTAATAGTTTGAACAGTGCTTAGCCTTATGTTATGCCACCGAGACCTCACTAGACTAACCTAATGACAGACCATCAATCAATGACATCTCCCATTAAATGAATGCAGGGAATTCAAAATTTGTTTCATCATTTAGGAGTAGGCTAATTGCATAATGGTAATGAGGTCCTATTGGGAGTCAGTATCATTATAAAACAAGCAAATATTGTTGCTTTTTAGTGTTCCCCACCAACGGTGCAACAACTCTCCTTAACACTACAATGTCAACTAATAGAGCACTGAAGTCTGATGTCACTGCCACTAAAGGGCGCTGTTTCACAGGTTCGTGGCTTTATTTTTTGTGTTGAAATCCCCATTTGGGAATCTTAGATCACTTCATATAAGAACTGTGTTCCAAACATAAACACACCACCCCGGCGTTTTTGTCAGGGGGGTGGCTCTGCATCGTTTATGATATTCATTCATATTTGATACAGCCTGTTTCTGGCGAAAATTGAATGAATTTTGCCTTAAAAGTCTTAAGAACTACTACTTCCGGGTCTGATATCACTGTCCCTACAGCAGCCGCGTTCATGGGAAATTTAAGTCTTTGGGTTGTTTGACTCGTTTCTAGCGTTTATATTGTGTTACTCTTTGGGTAAATGTGTACATTTACACCTTCAGTCGATGCTTTATATCCATATGAGTAAAATCATAAAAAAAAAAGTCAGGCGTGTTTATTTTTGGAACACAGTTCCAGAAGCGATCTAAGATTCCCCAATGAGGATATCAACACAAAAAGTAAAGCCATGAACCTGCGAAAAGCGCCCTCTACTGGTAGTGATGTCAGGACTTCGGCGCTCTATTGAGAATTCAGTAACTTGATTACTGATTACCTCTACAAAACAGGTGAAATGTTTAAGCTGAAGTATTTTGAACACAATAATAGTAATACAAAAAAATATTTTATAATAGTCAATAATGTCAACTTGTAACTACTGTAATTCTTCAAAACAAAGAGCAGCCTGTGGCTATGCCAGATTGCACATATCTGGTTAGCATAGGTTAACATTGAAATTCTGATAAAACAAGACACAGCGTGGTAACAGCGTGGCTTCTCTGTGCAATAGAAAAGGCTTTCATATAGTAGCTAAATTAAGTAGCAGTTATCTGGCTAACTAGCTACACCGTAAAATGTCTTCTGTCTTATTGTAGTGGGAGAATTGCTTTCATTCATCCTTTTACATTGGGTCGGGTTACACACTATATTCATGCCTACACATCACCAGATGTGCTAACGTGAGCTTTGTGTGAACTGTGGTGTAGCAGTGTTAGCTGAGCTGTGTGGTTCTCTGTATACACGTGGCAGTGTGAGCTGCGCTGTGATTGATCTACGTTTTTGGGGACAGAGATGCTGTACTGTACATACCAACTCTGTTCTAGATGGCTGGGCCCTTCGGTGCCATGCCGTAAAAAAAATAATACAATTTTAGGAAAACATTGATTCTTGCATCCCAATTTTTGCCAGTGTGGTTCATATTTTTTTTTATGGTAATTGACATTACATCTTTAGTCTGTGTCTATGCTGGTCTGCAGGATTGCACATATCACAACTGATGTTATGGGTTAACTTAACCACTGATTTAAAAAAAATAACAAATAGGCTAATGTTACCAATGATAAAATGACAGAATCATTAACAGGTTAAACTTATCTCAAAGTTTCTCCTTTGGGGAAAGTGAATTGCAGCAACTTGCTTGGTAGCCTAAGAGTGACATGATAGCTAATACAAGCCACAACATTAGACATTAGTTAGATTACATACATAAAGCATTTTGGTGCAGTAACATTAGTTATACCTTTGGGAATATCCACTTAAAGTTATAGGCAACATCAGTGGATAACGCACAACAAAAACAGTCAGTTAAATTAAACATTTTATCTTGTTCATTCTGCCACTGCAGCACCAAAGAAAATGCCACACTGCCCCTGACAATAATGATTCGGAGTTGGAACGGACTGAAAGTTGGATTCTAATTAAATAACCTTTTATCAAAATAAATTGTTTCATGGCTTGCCTTTCAAAGGTGGCATACAAATTCATACAGACTATTGCATAGTTCAAGATGAATACATTTTTGTTCTATGCATAAAGAAGAAGTTTACATGGGAACCACAGACTAGCACTGCTTTGTAACAGTTTGTTTGTTGCTGTATATTCAAATTGCATAATAGGGTAGGAAATGGCAATGCTTATAAGAGATTAGTATATACATCAGGGGCGTGTGTGTGTGTGTGTTTATATATATATATATATATATATATATATATATATATATATATATATATATATATACACGCACGCACACACTCACACTCACACTCACACATAATCATATTCACACACACATAAACATAATCACTAAGGCCCTTTTCCATATGTTTGGGTGCTAATATCACAGCTGCAGAGAAGCACAAACCAAAGGGAGCTTTAGCAGAACCAGGAAAAGAATATGCTGCACAATCACAATTGCATAGTTTAAGAGGCCTTGTACTGAAGAGGTTGATCAAATAATAATAAATACATTAAAAAAAATACTAAAAAATAAAACTTGAATGTTTTCTCAGTGTTCAAAGCCTGCTGATTGATATTTGATCTAGAGTCATCAGGTATTTTGGGGTTGTTTGTTCTGAAGTTGTTATATTGTTTAGGAGCTGTAAATCTGGAATTCTGTAGCACGTGTTCTTGAAAATGTGATAATGTTTACTAAATAAAGAAAGTAGCAGAACGTACGAATTCTTACCTCCACTCTTTCTTTGATTACTTTTAAATCTTAAGCATAATGTAATAATGTATACGGTAACTGGATAGGTGGGCACTTGGAAATCTGGGCCCCCCAATGTAAAATTCAGTCCAAAATGTAAAAAAAGAAAATGTAAGAAAAATAAGAAAATGTAAGGTCAAATATTTCTACAAACCTGTATATCCAGTAATGTTGGGGTATAAACAAGAAGTTGAAGGATACAAGTAAGTCTGATATACCATGCATGTTCACATCATGTATACTTGACATTACTTTAGACCATTTTTCAAATATATATATTTTTTTAACATTTTGGACAAAAAAGCCAATTTTACATCGAGGTGACCAGATGTCTCTAGTGCCCACCTATCCTGTATCCGCGCGAGGGTGTCGCTTCCCAAAAAGAACAGATCTAGCTAACAATGTGTCGCACCATATGGTCGCACCGCGACGTGTTGTTAGCTTGTAGATCTGTTCTGCTCATTTTGGCTACACCGTCTCTACTCCGCTGGAACTTTTCCAACAAGCAAAGTGCGTCACTCACTCCTGCGCCAGTGTTGCCATGTCTGCTTATTATGGGTGCGTTCGGAAATTACGCACCGGAGCACACTCGCCTATTAGTTTGTATTGGCCAGTGCACTCAGTGCTGTATTTTCGAACGCGCCCTATAAGCTACTTTGGGCTTGTGAAGTTGCTTGTAAATACTGGTGGAATTGAGATTTCCGGAGGGAGGGTTTACCAGGCTAGGTTTTTAGGGCTTGTTTCTAAAGTGTTGTTGCTTATTTGGGCTTGCTTGCTTTCTATTTATTTTTATTATTGTTTAAACTGAGAAATTGTGGTTCTCAAACATTTTCATGTCAAGGACCCCCAGATTAATGTGTAGGCCCTATTTGTCCACGGACCCCCCCCCCCCCCATCTGAAATTATAATTTGTGCGGGACTCCCGTGCTAGATTTGTGTAATAAAAAATATTCCACATTTTGCCTTTTTTCCCCCAATCCCCTCAAGATGGTTTTGGAAATAGTAGATCTACAAGCTCACAACGCGTCGCATCGTGACGCGTTGTGGGCTTGTAGATCGGCTATTTTCAAACAGCCGACGTAAGAAGTGCTTATGTGTGGCCGGTTCTTTTGGGCTTGTTTTGGGGGGCTTGGTTGCTTATTTCTCTCGCAACATCTGGCAACACTGTCCTGCGCAGTTAAAGCGAGTATTCTACGTACCCCCTGCAACGACGCTCTAACAGTGGAAGCAACGACGCTCTAACAGTGGAAGCAACGACGCACTAACAGTGGAATCAACTTTAGCGACCGTTTCGATGGTACTGTACCGCGAAACATCAATAATTGGGAACTTGAAGACTTATCACACTTTGCATACGTTGTTTTACTTCGTGTTAATCAAAAGCCTCCTCTCTGTCTGACTCTGTACTACTGGTTTACTCGACAACATTAACTCTCGAGTCCAGTCCTCGAGTCTAACTGCTACCTCTGATTTCTCCCAGTGGAGGGCAGCAAACGCTACTTTAAAATCTTTTGGAAAGTACTGGACATTTTCTGTCAAATCTTTTGACAGAAAAACATATATTAGCCAACTGTGCATAATGAACATTGCATAATTTAATAATTTGGCCGCTTATATTTGTTCTTTTGTGTTTACTGTATGATGTGGCAATTTGGTTTGCCTCCCTATCTAGCCCAACAGATTTCAGTAGGTGTGGCCAGGTGCAGACAGTGGTGGAAAAAGTTGCCTACTCACATTTACAATGTAAAAGTATCAATACTATGCAATGTAGAAGTACTCTGTTACAAGTTAAAGTATGGAATTCAAAACCTAATTGAGTAAAAGTACAAAAGTATTGGTATCAAAATGTACATAAAGTGCCAAAAAGTAGAATGTGCTCAATATGCAGAATGTCCCATTTCACAAGTTTTCAAATGTATAAAAAAATCGTTTGAAAATAACAGATGTAGATCGGCTATTTTCAAATGGCCGAAATGTATATAGGGCTGAAGTGGTTAATGTATGTTTTGTAATAATAAATCTACAAAGTAAACTAGTAACAAGTTTTCAAATAGTTGTAGTGGAGTAAAAGTACAATATTTGCCTCTGAGATGTAGTGGAGTAGAAGTATTGAAAATTGTAAATACTGAGGAAAGTGAAAATACCTCAAAATTGTACTTAAAGGGATACTTCACTTTAGGGCCGGGGAAACATTTAAAAAATATATTAAAAATAAATGAAAAAAGTTATGGAAAATTCACGGCCCCCTCACGCATTAGAGTGTCCTACTAATGCGTGAGGGGGCCATGAATTTTCCATAACTTTTTTCATTTATTTTTAATATATTTTTTAAATGTTTCCCCGGCCCGAAAGTGAAGTATCCCTTTAAGTACATGTGCTTAGTTACTTTCCACCACTGTGTATGAAATATCAAATATCTACACCGCTGTTCTGCAGGCTGTTCAAAGGCCTCATCTGGTATTGTCCTTTGCTGCTTGTATCGTGCTGTACCATCATGTTGAAGGAGGAACAACTACTACTAGCCCAACACTGAGTCCCTTGGATGCCTCTTTCTGCCAGTAAGTCACCCACTTTGCCAAGTAATCTTTCTGGGAAACATGAATGTGACTGGTGCACAGTGTTTTGATTGATTGATTGAATATTTTATTAGTCAAAAAATGTAAAACAGCACAATTACATTTAAAATACTTTGTCTAACAGGTCCGTTCATGAAAGCCCTTGCGGTCTTGTTTCCAATGAGGGCCTTGGTATTCAATTCATAGACATATATAGTGGCACCACAGTTCAAATATCAATACAAATCAATACAAATAATACAGAAAAAGATAACACTATGTACAACAAAAAATAAAAACATTAAAAAAAACGGGGGGGGGGGGAACTATATGTACTAGAACAGGGGGGGGGGTCGGCTGTCTAACGGGAAAATGATACTACCTCCTCTTTTGGCCTCCTGAAAGGTGAGATTTTAAGGCTCTTTTAAATGAGCCCAGCGAACTGCATTTTTTGAGGGATGGGGTTAGACTATTCCAATCCTGGGTGGCAGTGCTGTAGAAGGAGAATTTGCCCATGTTTGTTTTATGGGTGGGTGGTACCAAATTGTTGTTAACGCTCCCTCTAGTATTGTGACTGTGGGTGTCGCTAACTTTTTGGAGGTATTTATATGCGGGAATAGGGGGCATATCGGGCAAATTTGCATTTACAATTTTGAAGACCAGTCCCATTTTTAGTTGTTTAACCCTGTCTTCCACCCTGAGCCAGCCTAACTGAACTGAACTGAACACTGAGGTGTTGGAGTACCAAGAGGTGCAAGTATAGTCAAAAAGTGTCTGAATCAGGGCCCCTGAGAGGGTCCTGAGGGCCTGAGGGTTGACAAAAGAGGAAACTCTGCCCATAAATTTGGTTCTCTGGTTTACTCTTTTGACCACCTTTGTCCCCATGCTTTCACCTGTCAGGTATTTGTCAAGAATACAACCCAAATAGGTAATCTCTTCTTTGCTAGATATAATTGTGTCATCGACTTTGACCTTGAAATCATTTACATCCATCTGTCTGAGGGAATAGAAGAGAATGGATTCAGTTTTTCCAAGGTGCTGGAAAAAGTACTCGCATTTCTTACTTAAGTAAAAGTATCAATACCGCAATGTAGAAATGCTCTGTTCCAAGTTAAAGTCTCGAATTAATTAATGTACTTGAGCAAAAGCATTGGTATCAAAATATACTTAAAGTACCAAAAGTAGAAAGTACTCATTATGCAGAATGTCCGATTTCACATGTTAAAAATGTAAAAAAATCTTTTGAAAATAGCCGGTCTAGATCTGCTATTTTCAAATGGCCAAAATGCATATAGGGCTGGAGTGGTTAGTGTGTTTTGTAATAATAATCCAAATCTACGAAGTAACTAAAGTTTTCAAATAATTGTAGTGGGGTAAATGTACAATATTGAGATGTAGTGGACTGACTGAGTCCCTCCTGCAGAACACATCACACATTGGCCTTTATATGATTCAATTGAGATGCCATGTTAAATTCATTGTATTACTTAACATTTTATCTGTCCTTATTTATTTAAGTGGGGGACTAGAAGTTATCTATCCAGAGGTCAACGTCAATAAGTGCCTCATAATTTCCCCGGACCTGAAACACAGGGAGAGAATCAGCAAAGTGTGGGATGCTCCACAGATAAGGTTCCCTGAATCAGATAAGGTGAGAGGTGTGTGTGTGTGTGTGTGTGTGTGTGTGTGTGTGTGTGTGTGTGTGTGTGTGTGTGTGTGTGTGTGTGTGTGTGTGTGTGTGTGTGTGTGTGTGTGTGTGTGTGTGTGTGTGTGTGTGTGTGTGTGTGTGTGTGTGTGTGTGTGTGTTGCGTGATGCCTAATGAAACTAAAGTTTTGGAGATAAACTGTTTTCATGGTATTTTCAGAAATTCACCTTTTATAATGACACTTGGCCTGGTAGCATAGCCGATGTAAATTAAAGGCTATAACCTTCAAGATAACTTATACTTTTGTTTCTTGTAAAGCATGGTGAACCCAAAACATTTTCATATCCCAATTCACATGCGTTTTCGTTTTGTGAAATGTATTTTTAAAAAAAAGTATGATCACATTTTAGTTTTAATACTTTGTTTTTTAACACTAGAGGGCAAATAAGCCTTATTTTTTACATCAACACAAGAGCAGGATATGGAGGCATTACAGTGATACAAACAGTGATATAAAAATATACAGTACCAATACCAAATTCATTAACAATAAAATGATACAATCAATTCAGTAACGATTCAGTAAGTCCGCCCCCCCGCCCCCCTCTCTCTTTCTCTCTCTCTCTCTGTCTCTCTCACAGACACACACACACACACACACACACACACACACACACACACACACACACACACACACACACACACACACACACACACACACACACACACACACACACACACACACACACACACACACACACACACACACACACTCTTCTACTTATGGTATGTATCTGTTCTCTGTGTCTATAAATCTCACATGTTCTGTTATATCCTGAATTAATATACTGTACTGTAGCTTATATCACCAGAGGGTGGTGCAAGCATCTCAAATTTAAACCATTTGCAGAATGGCTGTGTTTAAGCCTATAGGTAAGGTTGTATTATTGAATTTAGGACCTACAGTAGTAAGGTATATGGTATGGTATTTAAAAATGTCAAATTCTGAGTAAATGTAGCAAGTTGTGTAATTGGCTCATTTGATGTGATGGCTAGGGATATTACAGGACATTCAAGTTACAAAGACAAAAGACAAAGCTGCACATGTTTTGGAGTTATGGTATATTAACCCTTTGTCTCTTTTAATGTAACAATTTCGGTTTCAGAATAAGAAAATAATACTTATTGGTGTTGAAAACAAACACAAATTTGGATTTAAAGGAATGCCATCGTCTGCCTCCATAATAACTAATTAAACAGATTTTTAATTGTAATCTTTCAAATTATGCACACTTATTTTATTTTGATATATTTCATCTTAATTATGTTGATGCATTAGATTGCCAGCTTGTTATGTGTTATGTGTGTGTGTGTGTGTGTGTGTGTGTGTGTGTGTGTGTGTGTGTGTGTGTGTGTGTGTGTGTGTGTGTGTGTGTGTGTGTGTGTGTGTGTGTGTGTGTGTGTGTGTGTGCGCGCGCGTGTGTGCGTGCGGCTGTGTGCGTGTGCTGCGCACGCATGGGAAAAAAGTGACATAAACACTAAAGACTTTAATTGTAATTTGTCTGCCTTGTCTACCATAAATATTGCTGAAGATGACAGGAATGGAAACAGCAGTGGAATTTCTCAATGTAGATCTATAGTAGTAGTATGTCATAAGCTATATAAATATACTGTATATGTATTACATACAGTATACGCATATCAAAATATTAACAGGTATGATACAATTAGAGTTGCATTGAAATTGTCTGTGATTTAAAAATTTCAGAGGCCCATATGGAATACACTATAGAGTTCCATTTGAGAATAAGAGATTGAGAGAGAGACAGAGAGAGAAAGAAAGAAAGAGCGAGAGATACAGTTCCCAGTCCAGAGAACCCCCCTGGTGAAATTGACAATGAAACTGCATCATCCGTACACCAAATCCTATATCGCTAAATTGAAAACTTAAATTGAAAGCCACCTCAATTTAGGAGGTAGTTTATGAATTCCAGAGCTAAGCAGTCTCGCTTGAACATGATCTATTGCTCTTCTCTTGCCCAAACTCCAGTTGATCTATGGTCGTATTATCTATAATGCTGTCTTACATGATTCTCTTTTATTGCCAGAATCAGTGTCAGACAGCAAAACAGATTACATGTTAGATTAAATCAATACAAACTTTATTTACTGGGCTTTGAGATGTAATTCTCCTTTTCTCCTGACACTTGTGCAAACACATACTAGTGAAAGATCACAGAGTCTTCTGCCTGTGGCACTAGGGCAGGGGTTTTTACTTCTACTACTGCTATTCTCTGCCACTCAGCCGTTGTACCCAGTAGCTGAGCTAGAGACCAGTGGTTAGTCAGTCCCAAATCCACCCTTTGTGACATCCACTTCATTACTGAGATGCAATAGTCTGCAGAGTAACAGAGCGCAATGGGCAGTAGTCCAGTAAACTCGCCTCTCTCTAAATAGGCACTTATGACCAAAAACAAAAGCAAAGGGCCACAGAAACAACAGATCCTTAAAATAATGACTTGCCACAGAAGCTGAACTTGTGACATTACCAAATGTTGTTGCAGCCTGTTTAGAAACTAAGACATGCATCACAAAGCCTAAGGTATATACAGCATGCAGTATGACATTAATTGTAAATTATGGGGATGGGGAACGTGATACTTCTTGGTTGATGTCAATACAGTAACTACATGAGTTGTTTGCAACTGGCTTTATCTCAAATAATATTCTGCTGGTTAAGTGATATTTTTTGGTTAAAAAAATACCTGTTTTTTTTTTAAGTTAAAGCTCTCTATTCTGATAGTAATCATTACAGTGCTTATTCAGTAACAGGTCTATCTGTCCCTCCAGCTCTTTAATGAACAGAAAATTCATTTTCAGGTGGGATGCCCATTTCAGCCAATCAGGAGAGAGTACGTTTCAGCTTCAAATCTGTTCCTTTTTCTATTTTTTATTGTCTGCTTTCTTTGTGTCGTCACTTCCTATTTCACTTGTTTATCCTGTATCCTGTATGAATTATCTCTCCTAATCATATATAATTGGTATCCTGACCTGAAAATGCAGAGCCGAAGAGACAGGGAGACCCCCTGTTACTGAACAAACACTCTATAGCAATGATTATCAGAATATCAGAGCTATTTAACACTTGTTTTGGCAAAAACACATCTTTAATATGTAATATAATACTGTGGAGTATAAATGAAGGATGCCAGTGGTGAAAACCTGACCTTAACCTTTGATGGAATATACAGTAGGTTGACTAATTATTGAAACCAGTAGGAAATACATTAAGTTACGGTAATAGAAAGGTCACAGTATTACGTGAGTACACTTTCTTTTCAGAATAGGCTTTTATGATTATGTTAACCACTTAAACAGTATTAGAATAAAGTCAGTGTTATATGAGAATAGTTCACAACACCATATTTGTATGAAACACTGAAGAAAAGTATTGCACCCATCCAAGCTTAAAGCGTGAGTTTGTAGAAGGGCAAGGTTTCAGCCCAATCAGCATATCAATGGAATGGAATATTTAACTTCCATTAAGTTAAATATTTCAACAAGTATAAAACATGTGGAAAATGTAGTGGATCTACTTCTATGGCCTACTGGGATTGTGCACAAGACATTTGGCGCTGATCTGTCCAGCAGTTCGCGCGATTAGCCCTGGACACACAGAAACACACACACCAACAATCTTATAGACCGCTAGCATCTTGCAGAGCCACACCGGAAAAAAGTTATCAGAATTAAATTGGATCTTGAGTTCTTCATGGGAACATCATGGCTTCAATGTGGATCTTGGACGATCATGTGGCCAGTCTGTGACGAGTCATCTATGACGTACTTATGGCATATGACTCCATATTTGGGCAAAGTTTCTACCCGATCCGACCCCCATTGTCATCATTATAAAATTTAAGTTACATATTTCAGAAAATATATAACATAATTAATGTATGTGGGGAGGAAAATGCATGGATGTACTAAGTTGACCTGCTGACAGTGTGCTTACAAAGTTTGGCGGTGATCAGTCCTAGACTAGTTAAGATGTTGCCTTCCACACGGGGGACCCGGTTTCGAATCCCAGGCGTTACATCCATAGATATATATATAAAGGCTAGATGGCTCAAGGGGACGGCGCAAGCGTAGCTCAACCGCGGCCATCTTGAAACAGTCATTCATAACATTATGTCTATGGTGCATATACTTTGAAATAACCATAGCGTGCTCAATTTTCATCCGATTTTCAAACGGTTTGGTGTGTTGTAAACACCAAAGATGTAGTTATGATACTGCATACTTATAATTATAATCATGTTTTTTTATTTTTTATTTTATTTTATAATTTTATAATTGTATTACATCTTTGGTGTTTACAAAACACCAAACCGTTTGAAAATCGGATGAAAATTGAGCACGCTATGGTTATTTTAAAGTATATGCACCATAGACATAATGTTATGAATGACTGTTTCAAGATGGCCGCCATGTGGCAACGTCGTACTCCATTGGCCAGCAGCGCGGGTGAGTCATCTAGCCTTTATATATATCTATGGTTACATCGGTGCCGTGACCCCGGATCTGGTTTCCCGGTGGGGGAGGTCAAAAGGGAATAGCAAACGTTCACACAGACTGACGATTGACGACTGTGCTCCTGCAGAGCCACACAACATAGCCTCTCAATCAGTGGTGGGTTCTACCGTCAGATGCTGTGTACGCCGTATACCTTGAGATTTTTTTTCGTCGCCACCGTACACCTTCAAAAACTGTTCAAAACAGCGTTTTTTACATTTAATTCATTATAGACGCGCGCATGCCGTGCGTGTGGGAGGCAGGGAATAAACATAGTATACCTTCATAAAAAAACTAGAACACAACACTGCTCTCAATGTCAACGAGACCAAGGAGCTGATTGTGGACTACAGAAAGAGAGGAGGGTAGCTGGACCCCATAACCATCAACTCTAGAGAGAGTCAGCAGCTTCAAGTTCCTCAGCGTTCATCTCACATCACTGAGGACCTCTCCTTGGATGAGCACACGGGTCATACGGCACAGCAATGCCTACGTATTTCACCTCAGGAGGCTGAAAAAGTTAGACACGGGGCAAGATCCTACAAACCTTCTACAGAGGCACCACCGAGAGCATCCTGACTGTATTCATTAATGCCTGGCATGAGAACTGCAATGCCCTCAACTGCAAAGCGCTGCAGAGGGTGGTATGGACAAGCAGACTATCAGAAAAATATACCAGTGAAAAGTTATACAGTATGACTTCCTCCTCTTCCTACTTCTCCTTCCTTCTCAAATTGCCTGGCCCCGACCATTGCTGCACTGCAGCTATAATTATGAGTTTATATATTGTTAGAAACATGCTCAATCAGTGTCTTCAGTTTAAGCAAAACTGGTCACAGGAGTTCTCTTCAGTCCATGGTTGTACCAAACGTGCAGAGTTCCCCGAGTTGTTTCTTTGAGGTGGGACCAGAGCCACAGGCCACACTCTTAGGCATGGCGGATTTCAAAGCCTTGTTTTTAGGTAGACGTTCTTGCATCTGGTGGATGGAATGAAGGTTTAAACCATTACTCTGATTAGACCTGCCTCACCATGATCTGTTGAGCTTGCTTACCGCCACTAATAGCTGTTTCCTCTCTATTTCTCTCCATCTTTTTCTCCTTCTCTTTCTCTCTCTGAATGATTTTCATGCTTTGCTAAAACATGCGGGGGCGTCAAGAGAGGATTTAAATGCAACGATCCCCCTCCCTTTTTTTTGGTGAATTTCAGTGTTCTTTTCTGCAAGCCTCTGATGACGACAGGGCAGCTTTAAGCCTGGCAGTGCCCACGGCAGGCTGCCGTCTCAGCACTGCCCACTCTCCTTCGCCTTGGCATGCTGGAGAAAGCGAGGGTGGGGTTCCTCTCCAGCAGACCTTGTCATTCCTAGGAAAGCCTACACGTCCACCCATGCAGGATTCCTGAAAGGTCTTCGTGTTGGGGGTATCGGAGACCGCAAAGACAGGGATTTTATTTTCTGTAGGCGATGGGCCTTATTCAGCGAAGAGTCAAGAATGTATATTTAGACATCCTGAATGCTCATCCTCACATGCCATTAAATCACACCGAGGGTCTACAAGTGAAAAATGTAATGTCTATCTAATTGAGTATTCAGTGTCATCAGGTGGGCGTTGTTGGCTCTGTTGGATCACGGCTGCTCGTTTAGCCAAGATTCAGGGAGTTTATTTCCTTAGCTAATGTTCCCCTTTGTCATAATAACATCCCTGTTAAAGTGACCCGTGACCCACTTCGTTCAGTCATTTCCCATTTCTACGCAACATGTATGATTCATGCAGGGCTGTGAAAAGGGAAGAATTACAGACCCTGTTACTAGAAGCGCTGGATTGATTATGCATATTCAGTGGAATGGAGAGAGGCAATAAGCCACATAAGCCATGCTTCCACCGAGAGGAGTGATTTACATGTTGTGTAAGATGTCAGCGCTGTGCAGACCACTACAGTCCGAACTAAAACTATTGACGCAAGCGGTTCACCCCCAAGGTTGAGGTCCCTTAGTTTTAGTTTTAGACAGTAGAGAGACAGAAAGATCCTGGAAAACCTAGAATGTTTTGTTTGATTCAGTTTTCCAGACATGGAAAATGGAAAATGACAAAATAGTCAAATTGTCCTAGAAACAGAGTAATTTTCCTGGGAAATATATAGCGTATAGCAAGCGATTCCTGCAGGTTAGGTTTTCTATATTAAAATTGGCTCAGCCGGCGGGCGGACCTCTGATGTCAACGCTCATGTCACCATGACTCAGCCATAACCAAGCAGCTACACCCAAATATGGAGTGTGTTGTCTAACCTGAATGTGTCGTCATGGCATCAGGCGCAAACGAATCAGTCAGCTAGGTGTGAGGGCTGCATAGCGGCCTGAATCTCTAGCATGTTAAAATGACTGACTAGTGACCATGACCAGACAGACTGACTAGTGACAATGACCAGAGTGTCTAGTGACCATGACTATACTGACTAGTGACCATGTCCATACTGACTAGTGATGACCCTACTAACTAGTGACCATGACCAGAGACTGACTAGTGACCATGTCCATACTGACTAGTAACATGACCATACAAGTTTACCAGTGTAGTCACGCTGCAGTCACACTACTGTTGATTGTGGTGATGCAAATGTAATGTCAAGATGTGATTACACTTGTTTTCAATTAATTTGTTTGAATCAATAAGTAGCCATTGAGTATACTAGTAACCAGTTTTTCCTTGTTGAATCCTCAACCACTTTCGTACCCACTGCGGTTTATAAGCTTTTAATGAACCTTTTACTCGGTAAGCTCAAAGTGACATGCTATTCATCTGATGAAAAGGCTGCTATGTTCGTTACATCTTCCAATATTGTCATGAAGTTTCCCAGCACAAATTTGCATTGCACTAACTCTATCTTTTTATTTTACACTGACATATTGGCATGTCCCTGTTGGAGAGACAGAGTTGACTGTGGGGCTGAGCTCTGAGAGGAATATGAGCACGGCAATTTCCACCCCTCCAAATGAGTTATATCAAAAATATGTATAGCTCTTCAAAAGTAACTATGGCCATAGTCCTTTAAGCTACTTACATTTTCTATATTAAGACATGTCCTCTAGTTTAAATTCTTTATTTTAACTTCAATATTTATCAGCGGCACAATTTATGTATTGGTAACACTGGCTTTTATTGCTTTTATTTCACCAACTCGTCTGTGTGCTCTATCCAGTCTACGTAGTTCTTCCAATAAAGGGGAAGAGGGAAGTAATATTTGTTCGTCAGTTAGTTATAGGCTAGTTGTCATGGGTGATATTGCGTCATTCAGATTTGCACAAGTTGTCAAGAATTTTGATGATCCACATCAGGAAGTCCACAAATGTGGTGACAGTACACAATATGTGGGAATCTCTCCACTGATGGAATATTGCATAACAGAGTGAAAGTTAGACGGACCTTCCTTTTACTGGTCAGACATGATGTCTTTAAACCCATGACATAGCGTTATTATCAAATATGAACATCATATCGTTGCTGTTGGGTAAAAACCTTGTATGTCCAAAACCCTTAATTTTCAGAAAATGGGAAAAAAGGAACCTGTTTTCCAATGGATCCAGTTGGTGTAGTTATTATTTACTCACACGCTCTTGTTAATACTTTTCATTTGGTTGATTATTTATAAAACCCAGACACAGTTAACCACTTTTACTTAAAACAAATAACAATGCAAGTTGGGAATCCATGCCCCAGTTATGCGATACCCGTTGTACCCGTCTGTCTGTCTATCTGTCTGTCTGTCTGTCTGTCTGTCTGTCTGTCTTCTTTGTGCCCTTATGGAGATCTCTGTGTCTGTCTGTCTACCTGTGTCCTTTTGATGCACATATATGGCTCCATATGTCTGTCCATGTCCCTTTTATGGCCATATATGGTAAATTGTTTAATGGACCATAACAGTCAGGAATCAGGATCTGACCTTTGACTTCATAAATGATCCTCCTCAGCAGAACACGAGCTGTGTTTTACCAAGTAGAACCTTGACCACTCTATTTTAAATGTGTTTTTCCCCTCCTCAAATATAATCTCAATGTAAAACCATCACTGTTAATTATTTTCTTTGTCTGTAATATTTTCCACGTTTCTTTTTTATCTGACCGACTTCCCACTTCCATCACGCCCTCGGGTCCTCAGTGATACGCACCGCAAGTTTGAAGTCGGTCGGCCCCCTATACGGACATGCCCATATATGGACATAGCGGTCGGATCGGTGGTTCTGGACAACCAGATCTCCATATATGCCTATATAAGCAGGTGATTGTCAGATTTCTATGCAAGCAGGGATGCTAGATAGACCTTCAGCCTTTGACTAAAACTCTGAGAAAAAGCAGGTGATTCCACATTTGAAGTGCACTCAATAGGCCTCTGATTGAAAATCCATGGTATTGTTAGATTGTTAGTTTAGCCCTAAATATTTCTTGTACTATGCAAGGGCAAAGGTGTAATACGCCAATATAGTAATTAAATCAAAGTAGTAGTGTTAAATTATTACATTTTTTTCCATATTGATAATGTACCATACTGTAGGTATTATTAGGTCTGGTAAAAAAAATCTGTAAAGATCTCCTACTGACATCATGCATGAGATTTGTGAAAGTTGTTAATTAGAGCTCTCTGGCAAGCAAATCACAGTATAAAGCCAACACCAAGTTGATAATATAAATGTCTACCAAACCTGCGGCTTCTAATTATTTGCCCTGAAATTCTAACCTGTCAGTTCATATACATTGACTGCATGGTCTGTTCAAACAGTGATTCATAATGTGCACGGGAAGTGCATCTGCTGCAGTGAATGCTTAGATAAACATACAAGATTAAATTTCTATTTATATGAGGCTGAGAATCCTAACGTTTGCCAGGGAAGAGTTGTAAGATCTGCAGACGAGTGGATCACACTTTTGGCACTGTGTAATTTATACATTTTCTTAATGAGAAGTTCCAAATCCAAAGACATTCATATTGTCCTCTTGGCTGTCAGAAAAGAGGTTTGATTAGAAATTGTCTGCTCTTTTTTAAATGTATTTGTCTTTTTATGTCTTGCATTCCCTACAGGTGCTTGCTTTCTTTCTTTCTTTCTTTCTTTCTTTCGTTTTCTTTCTTTCCTTTGTCCCTTATCATTGAATATTTGAATTGAGATTGTATCCTGATCTTGACACACTGTTACTGTGTGGCCATTTAATGTATACATAAACCTCAGGTACAATAATTGACTCCTCTGGGACTTCTCTTTTTAATTTAGAACAACTAAATAATCCTAAAGTTTGAAGTGATCACATGAAGTTTATTTAAGACCCTCATGTGCTTGGCTTAGTGGCATTTTGCCTAAATTGTTTTGTGCTTCTCATCTGTGGTCCGGCACAAGGTTTAGTTCCAGCTCTGTCCCAATCCTCTGATTCACAGCTTCAGGGCTGCTCTTCCTGTCTTAACTCTCCATAATGCCATCCCCTTCATCTCCTCGTGGTGTTATTGTCTTAACTGTGGATGGAGAGACGGTGGTAAAGAAAAAAGGGGTTAACACACATTTGGCACAGTGAAAGTATAAGAACCTTAAAAAGTGCATCCGTTCCAAGTCTGGTTATGGAATTTCTATGGTCTGCATATGATACCTGTTTTCCTTTTTCCCTGACTTCTATACTATATCATAGATATTTTTGCACAGCGCATACAGTGTTCAGGAAAGCAAACTATGATACTGTGATACTTGATATCCTTTGTTTACGGACTCGTAAAGTTGAATTAGCATTGTTAGTGGTCATCACCACATCAGTTGACACATTGACACCCCCAAGCGTTCAGAGGTTGGAAATAGTGTGTGATAAAGCTGAACAGATATCACTTGCATGTCATTTCTTTGATCCTGTAGTTTGGAAGCGCAGAAAATGGTATGCAAATGATTTGTTAATCCCTTTACATTATTTGTTCCATTTCTCCCTTTCGTTTCCACACTGAATTTCCAGCACAGCTAGCTGACAGGCACATAACTTCAGAATACTCCTCTTAGGGGGGAAAAAGTCAGTCACCTACTTTGCTTTAAGAACATTTTGCTTACATGATTTTATTTATAAGATCAGATTTAAGAGTATTTTAATCTTAACACACTAGGGACGCTAATCATGTATAAAGAAATTATTGTTTTGATATGGATGCTTTATCTTGTACAAAATTGTCAAATATTAACTATTGCATTCCGTATGTCTCCTTCTTTATGTTTATTTTGTATTTTTTGCCAGCATAAGAAGGATAAGACCAGATCCATGAGCTTGTGACCAACATGTTTCCATAGTTTAGTTGTCCTTGGGGTTGGTGTTAAAAATAATAAGAAAGAGGTGGGATGGTCTTAGATCCAAGAAGCTTAAAATGCAAAATCTCGAATAAGCCCAATTTGCCTTAGCCAATCGCATTGCGTGTTGGAAGGTTTGTGTTGATCGTCTCAACTGACTCACATACCGCCCCTCCCCAAATAAAAACACTGGAGATTTACGTGGCTTTATGAAAAAATTATCTAGACATTTATCCAGCTTAATCTTCTTAACATATTAACCCATTCAAACCGGGTACGCATCTGTGTAACCACTTAAAAAACATTATTTTATACTTTCAAAATATACTATTAAAAAATAGCAGATATACAAGCTCATAGTACGGCACGAGTGCCGCGCTATGAGCTTGTAGATCTGCTATTTTTGAAAAATCTTGAACATTTGTGCAAATATTTGAATATATATATTGTTTTTAAAGGGAATTTTTTTTAGATGGGGTCCACGGCCAAATACATATCACTATGGGGGTCCTTGACGTGAAAAAGGTTTGAGAACCACTGATATAGCAACATAACGTTTTTCAGAAAGGATTTAGAAGACATTTGTAGAATGGGCCTCAGGTCTTAATGGGTTAAAGTGATTTGCTTTACCCTGAAGTGGCTGAAGCTGTATATCAAGCTCACCGCCCCTTGTGGCACTAAGACCTGAGTGGCATTGTGGACGTTTCAACTCACAGTATGAGAGAGGTGGGCAGAAGTCAAGGCTTTTTCCCTTTTCTGCTGTGTAGCTATAGTATAGCTGTCCCTGCTTGTGCATCCAGCTTTCTTTCTTTTTTTTTGGGGGGGGGGGGGGGTTCTGTTATCCCATTCAATCCGGGAACGCATACTGTGTCATTTTAGATTTTTAGCTGTAAACCATTATTTTATACTTAAGGCTATTCAAAAATAGCAGAACTACAAGCTCATAGCGCGGCACAGAGTGCCGCGCTATGAGCTTGTAGATCTGCAATTTTTTTGTTGTTGAAAAATCGTGCACATTTTTGCAAATCTTTGAATATACTGTATATGTTTTTTAAAGCGAACATTTTTAACTCATATCTTTGCCTCTGTGGATTCTACAAATAGTTAAAAAAATATATATAATAATACAAATAATAAAAATTGATTAGTGGTTCTCAAACTTTTTTCAAGTCAAGGACCCCCAAACTGGTATGTATTTGTCCACGAACCCCCCCATCTCAAAATATATTGTTCCAGGGACCACCAGAAGCAAAGATTTGAGTTAAAAATGTATATATCTATTCAAAGATTTGCACAAATTATCATGATAATTTTTTTTTTGTTGCAGATCTACAAGCTCATAATGAGCTTTTAGATCTGCAATTTTTTAATAGCCAAAACACATCTAAAATGACACAGATGTGTTTCCCGTTTTGAATGGGTTATTAGTCCAACTGTTGCACTCAGTCAGTGCGCTTATAGGCACGTGGCTGTGCCAGAACTGCCCACACTGGTGTGGAGGTTTGGTGCTCTCAGCTTCTGAGCTGAACTGAAAGAGCTTTCACATAGAGTAGGTGTTGGCAGGATCCGTTGTTTCTTTCTGTGAATGTCATAAGAGGTAGGGCTGCAACTAATGATAATTTTTTGTCATCAATTCATCTGTCAATTTGTTGTTGCTGTTTTTAGTTATTTATTTATTTTGATTATTCAGTTGATCTATGTGATTCATTTAGCCAATGGAACGATGCTAAAATAAGATTATGAAGCCCAAAGGATGATAAATGCTCAAGTTATCTGAACCCAAACAGACACTTGAAATTGTTTAATTTTGTAATGACCGGTAGATTTATCCTCTGAAGAAACAGCTTTTACTAGGAACACTATTTCATGGGTAAATGGTGCATTTATATTGCACCTTTATCTAAAAGTGCCTTACAATGTGCATTACATTCAACCATTCACACAGTGGACAGTGGAGGAAGCCATGCAAGGCACTAACCTGCTCATCAGGGGCAGTTAGGGGTTCAGTGTCTTGCTCAAGGGCACCTCGACAGTAACACAGGGGGAGCCAGGGATCAAACCGGAACCTTCCGATTCGGAAGCGGCCGCTCTACCTCCTGAGCCACTGTCGCCTGTGTCAAACAGCTCACAAATGCATTCACATCCACAACTGGAACTCAAGAGGGCAGAGGCAGTGTCTACTGCACTTACCCAGGATGTACTGTAAACCCAGAGTCTTGTATTAGAGAGTTCCGTCAATGAGGGGGCAGAAACAGGGCCGGTCACGTAGTTCATGTAAACTCGAAATAGTGACAAACGCTCATAGACTCCAGTGCATTCCGTAAACTTCCGGTTCAGGGCTTTGTCACTATTCGCCAATAGAAGGCTCTGTAGAAGACTGGCCCGATGAAGTGAACGGAGATGACGCAACTCTCCTTAAATGGCTCTGTGTGAACCCAGAAACACACACATAATGTAAATGGATAATGCTCATCACAAAACAACATGGCACATTTGTTTTCCATAGCTCATTTCCCATAAGTAAATCCCAATACAATTAATAATACAATAAACTAAGAATATTGAACATCGGAGCATCCCTGAGGCATGCTAGGAATTGTCCCTCAGCCCTAAAGACCCACAAAAACATACATTTTCACTTTATAATATTGAACAAAAGCAAGCGTTCACATTTTGGTGGAATTGTAAATGGCACATATTAGAAATATTTACATGATACATCACTAAACGCTAATTTGATTGCTAAAATTGTATAGAACATTTTTCTGTCGTTAAATTAATTGTTTCACCCCTAATGGCTAAAGTGAAAACGGAGGCATAACCACAGATATGGCATGATCTATCTGGCCAGCAACTTTCTAAGTGTGTGTGTACAGATTTG
This sequence comes from Gymnoscopelus braueri, assembly GCF_963280865.1. NCBI lineage: Eukaryota > Metazoa > Chordata > Actinopteri > Myctophiformes > Myctophidae > Gymnoscopelus > Gymnoscopelus braueri. The sequence goes on along the minus strand of NC_137608.1, from coordinate 38,031,845 downwards.
GGCATTTGTCTGATAGATGATGATGTTAACCTTTTCTCGAGATAGAAAACAACTTAATGCGGAAATGGGAAGTGACGGTTGTGTTTTTTTGAATCGTCACTTCACAGACTGCCCATTTGAAAGGTCTTAGTCAAACTCAAGCATTCCGATGTCCTCATTTGACACAATGCACTATGTATCTGCTGCAGGGCAGAGACTTTGCCTGATCTCATCAGATGAACTGTGTGTTTAAATTTGGAAACACTTATTGCAGATGAAGCATGAACCTCTTTATTGCCATCATGGTATTTAACTTAGTGTCCATCACAATTAAATCAATCTCATCACATTAAAAAAATGACAGGAAACATGGCCATCCTACAGATGTTATTTCCTTGAAGTTGACCTTTGGTGACCTCATCAGATGCATATTAGGAGTGATGATCATAAGACATTTTTGCTTGGTTGACTTTTTGCCTTTTTAGCAGATTTGTAAAGGACTCTCTGACTCTCCATTTCTTAGACTCTTAGAGGCAGTGGTAGGCCTTTCCAGAGAGTGGGGGACAGGGGTACCACTGCGAAAGCTCAATCGCCCATTAGTTTTCAGCCTCATTTTTTTGGGATAATGAGAAGGCCTTTGTCTGAAGAAGTAATCTCACTTTGTACCTCAGGTGTTTGATTTTGGCAATGTTTCTTTGTTGAAGGAAACAAGTTTGTACCACTTTTTTTTACATGTGATTCAAAGCTCATATGTTGGTCAAATAGGACTCCTTGGTGTTTTGAAACATCAGTGACTTTTGCTGCTAATGGACCCATAAACTGCTTGTTTACTAATTTGCGTAGCAATCCTACTGACAAGCAGAAGCTATATTCCACACTGGTGACTGGTCTATACAATTGCATTGTATTGGCTAAGACATAGCTGCTAAGTCTTATGGTTCAATTGCTACTCCTACTGTAGCAATGCAGGGTCATCTGACCATTGTGTAGTGGTTTTCACATCATAAAATGTAAGTAAAAAAGTAAAAAAAATGTTTTCCAAGGATTCTCACATTGATTGTACATTTACATTTTGCATGTGTTCCGTTAATGTTCTGTAGGCTGTTTAGTGGTGTGAAAGTGACTGGATTAAGTGAATACATTGCATTTGGATGAGACATGGCAATAAATGCTAGATATTACATTACGTAGAAGCCATGATGTTATAAAACATCTCTAAATCTCTTGTAGTATAAAACATATCCAAATGTTAGGCCACCTTATCAAATATGGTTTGATTTCTTGCTTCTCTTTATTCAAATAGCCAAGCCCTTGACCTCACATACTTCAGCTGGATGTTTGAAATATGTTAAAATAGTTCAGATTATGGCTGTTCATACAAAATGTTGTCCGTTATAGCACAGTACCAACACAGCCAGACACTTCAAACAAACTATGAGTGGTTGCTTCTTTTCATATCACATAGAATGGGAGAAATTGATTGGAACTGGGAAGCTTAGGACTGGATTTTCCTCAACCATGAATCTTCTTCTTCTTTTCTTTTTTTTTAAACAACTGCAGCTTAAATTTAGATATATATTTCTTCTGGCTTTTGTTTTTCTTTATTTCTTTGTCCAAATCCTATCGAGTGGTGCTTCAGGTTCTTCCTAGAGTAAAAAGTTGATATTGTTGTAGACGGGGAGAAAGGACTTTTTTTTCATGTGTGCAGGAATGTAGATTTCTTCCCCCCGTGAAATCCTAATTGTGCCTTGGAGGGCTGGTAGGGTATCTCTGCTCAGCTCAGCTCAACAGGATTTGTGTCTGTGTATGTTAGAGTATGTCTTTTAGCCTGAATGCGGATATAACCCTTTTCATTGCACAAGCTGCTGATTTCTCATATTTGCCGACAGGCTGATCCTGCGCATCTGTAGCTCTCTGTTGAATCCATTGAAAGTTTTTGTTTTAGAACCTGCTATGTCTAAAAAATGTTGTTTTTCACTGTATATATTAAGAGTTAGGACAGAGTGCAAGTGGAGGGTCTGTGTATCAGCCACATATTCAACAAATGCGTTTATGGAAACGGGTCACGTTGATTGGGTACGGGGTCAGACTGTACGAGGAGATTGCCAGAGCGTATATCTCAGGTCAAGACACCACTTCTCCACTACATGCCTCTAGAATTATTGCTGTGCAATTGTGCGTTTATCTATGCAAATCCAGGATAAGATCCTATCTGCCTCCAGCTACATATCCCCCTGGATTTGGACCACAAGGTTATGGTTGACAGTCCAAAAGGGATGGAAAAAACATACTGTATGTGCTGGATTATTGTTCTAGTCATTAATTGTCACATGAAAGGGTGGATTAGGATTAACAATCCTTTTGGATGCTGTTACACCTGTCCTTCTGTCTTAAAACCTCACTTCACTTTCCCCCCTTATTTCAGTATCAATTTAAGTCTGCAAAATAAAAAATAAAAAAGCTGATTTATTCAAATGAATCATCGACGCTGGAAATGATTCAATATGTGGTGCATTCAGATGGGTGATACATTATTCCCTTGAGGACAAGGGGAAGATAGAGCTGCGGAGCCTTTTTATTTGTGCTGTCTTTATCAGTGTGTCAGGCAGTGAGGCTGAGCTTGTTCTCTGTGAATGGACGAGCCCTTGAACCATAAACCTGCACGTCCTCAGATAACAGTTTGTGCTTTGTGATATCGGTGCCATTCTGCATGGTGTCCTTATTGATGGTGCTAAATATATAAAAATCTACTAAATTAAAGCATCTGTCATAGAAATTATTTCTTAAACTAAGGATGTTTGCTGTTGTATGCAGCGTCTATGCTTTAAAAGACATTAAAAACACTGAATTGTACTGTAGTTAGTTTCACCAAGCTTTGCTATGGATACCCCTCATCAGTGTCCATGGGTATTCTTTTGTCATTTAGTTTGTTCTGGAGTGTCAGGGTGCCCTGACATATGCGGTTGCCATATCATCTAAGGTGAGAAGAGCACTCCCTGAATCACTCAGAGCATGTGTGATGACATGGCCCTGATTGTCAGACTGGTGGGCTGGTGATATTTGGACACAGACTGTGGTTGTTTGTTTGAAATACGTCAAGCTTCTCAACCCCGGGCAGTCCTCGCTTTCCCTGTCTCCCAACACCCAGCGTCGCCCACTGAAACAAAAGTCTTCCATACTGGAAAATCCGGCCCTGTCAACTGGCAGTCTGGACAAGGTTCAGCAGCCCACATGCAGAACACCCCACCATCACCATTGCTACAAACCCCTAATAGGCAGCAGAGCCTGCCACCCCATGTAGTTGCCTTTTGGTCGGCATCCATGGATGGCGTCAATAGCATCTTCCTACACAGACATGAGTGAACGAGGGAACCAGAAAATGTGGGAATAATTTACACTTTCTCCCTGTACTACCATCACAAACCATAATTAATCATGATGGAAAAAATGTGGAAGCCATCTTGGCTGGTGAGACATACGCACAGTGCCTGTGAACAGTGCTGACACCTTTTACGGCTCTGATGGCCAAAGAGGGAGGGGTGTCATAGTTTGTGTGACCAAGAGTTTTTACATCCTCCCCTCATGGCAGGACACAGCCCCTCATCTTTACTGATTCTTGCATTCTTGTCAAATGTAATTGTTAAGTGTAATATTTGTGATTATTGTACTGTGTTTTTACTGTATTGTAAACTTGGCTACATGGTAATTGAGGGGCCAGATCCTCAGCTGTACCTCAGAGAACTAATAAAAGGTTATGATGATCTTGAGAAGCGCGTCTGCTGCATGAGGCTTCTCCAGGAAAGTGTTAACCGTTGATGTTGTGACTGTAAGCCTTTTATAAAGCATAAACAGAAAGTAGTGTCGATCACTGCGGACTGTTTGAATTAATCGAGTTGTGGTACACAGTGTTGAAATAGATTTGGCAATGACAGGTTTTGTATGAGAGACAAACTGACCTCCTCAACCTCCTGTTATCACTGATGATAAGTGGTTTCCATGGGAACCATGTAACCACCTGGAGTCAAAATGAAAATCCAAATGAAAATTTCCAAAATAATGTTTATATATAGAACATTTATGTCTAGGGGTTAAATATCCGATTGCTCTCCCAAAACATGTCTTTTGGAGCTTACTCTTGTTTAATTCAATAGCACATGCACTGCCTATTATCTAAAAAACGTGTTGGCCTTCTTTACTGTGAAATGGTGTGTTCAACAATATAATTTGAAATACTGCATATGTTCACAATGTTTTCCAAGTTTATGTATGTGTAATCTTCAGCTTCTCTTACACAGGCTGCACTTGGTAGTAAATGACAGCCCTCTAACTTTCCATGTGTGACACGTTAGACATAGTAATTATGGATATTAGTCTAGTTCTGTAATTTTACCTGCTTGACTGTGTTGTGTTCGTTCTGCCACTGAACCACATGTCAAAACCATATCCCTTTTGCCTCATTTAACATGGGCTGGCTTCATGTCTGGGATGCTGAAATGCCAGTGCCTGACTCCCTGCGACTCCAGAGTACCTGTTAATAGTAGTTTCTCTGTATATATGAGCATGTGCATTTGCAGAAATGCTTTCATAGCAGTGAGTAGGTGTATGTGTGTAAAGCCACCACTAGAAAGTGTTGAAAGCCTCAGTTAGCAAGATGGCATCCAGGGTGACTAATAAGCTTACCATGAGCACGGCTGTGTTTGCAAGCATGGTGCGGTGAAAGGAGTCTTCCATGTTGAGAGAAATGCAGAAATGGTTCCCCAGGCTGCTACTAATTCCATCACCCCCCTCAAGCTTCAATCAGACTGTGAACCATCTCACTCTAGTCTGGCTTCATAGTAGTTCCAAACTGCACTGGGAATATGAAAAGGTTCACATTCTCCGTTGAGGACAGATTGCATTTGAACAATCTCAGAATTTATCAGAGAGCAGCTAGTTCATTTTAAAAAAAAATGCTGTAGTAAAACACTCTTTGTGGAGTTTGGCAGATAAAAGCATTAGTTGGTCTAATGTAGAATATGTAGTTTATAATGGATTGTGTATCCTCCTGTGCCATATAATGCTTCAAGCCATACAGTAGTTCAGTGCTGCCATATACAGTATCATGTATTAAAATTAGACCACCATATGCCTGTGATTTTGTGTAATAGTAAACCACTTTATCTGGAGCCACATGTATCCCAGATGGCCTATACACTCTCACCCACACCTGTCCGACTGTCTATAATACCACTTTTCTACGATAAAGAAAATTCAAGATAGAAGAGTGTACTGCCCACTTTCCTCTACCCCCCCCCAACTGCCCAACACGCACACGCACACACACACACACACACACACACACACACACACACACACACACACACACACACAGACACACACAGACACACACACACACACACACACACAGAGTGTCTCACACACACACACTCACACGCAGTGTCACACACACACAAAACATGTGAACATTTCGATAAATGCAAAAGATACAGTAAAATTGTAGTGTGATTATGTAACTATGTAAACTAATGTTTCATATGCCAGTGTGATTCATCTTGAACTGCTGCCTCCTCGTAGTGCTCCTGTGTTTGGCTGCTGAGTGAGGCTCCAGCGGCTGTGTTGTGTTCAGGCGCGGCACATGCTGTTTAGTCCGCATGTGGCGTCCCTTTGGCCTTGTGGTTCTTCCAAGTGTGGATTTATAAGCCACTCCACACTTCACTCCTGTGTGGGTGGCAGGCTGAGTTAAAAATAGGCAGGTTTGAAGGTAGTGGGCAGAAATACTCTTTAGAAATACTCTGTGCCTTTTATATTTGATGCAATCGTCAATCATCATATCTTTATGTTGAATTAACAATGAGCTGATATTATTTGCATGTTTTCCAGTCAATTTGAAGGCAGTGTAAGAGAGGAAAAAAAGAGAGCTAGAGAACATTAAATGGCCAGTGTTCGCTGTGTTCAGAAAACACTAGCTTAGAGTTGTACACATTGTCACAATGTATATTCATAGAACTCTATTTTTCTTTCACTCAGGGCCTTAAATTTATTAATTGTTACTGAATCTTAAGAATTCCATCCACTTAAGTAATATTACACGTGAGGGTGTGCTTTACCGTTTATTGGCATGACAATGCAGTCAAGAACGAGGCACTTGGGTCGAGTTCTGGAAACATCACTGAAATGACGGTAAAGCACACCCTCTCCTGTAATATTGTGATTATACATTATACCAACAAAATAAAACATAGACCTGTAGTCACAATGTATTCAAACTGTACTGCCCTAAAACGCCAAAGTTCAGTAACTATGCAAAGAATCAAACCGCCAAATGGGTTGTATTGGTATATAAGTGACACTGCAATAATTGCATATTTGTTCATGAGGTAATTGATTATCCCACAAAATCATGCCGGCCGTCACTGCACTTTGGCTTTGTAGGGCAGTGTATTGTGGGGCAATTCTCTCTCAAAATAAAAACCCATTTGCAATTACTCCCTGAAAATCCATCAGGTCTCTGACTGAGATATCAACTAGTCCCTGTCGACAACTTGAGCTAATGAGCTAAATAAACACACATACTGATATTTGGAGGCCTGCCCATGTCCGCCATTGTCTTAGACGTGAAAACAACACAGGTATTAGCATTGAGTTTGTAAGATGGATCATATACAGCGATATCGCATTATGTGATACTGCACAAAGAAGTATCACAGTGCAGGGACCTGCAACATGAAAAACTAGAAAGTTGTAATTCTTGGAAATTGCAAGTGTGGTTGCACCTACGCAAGTCGTGGGTTGCGGCCGCAGGGACCCGAGGAATACGCTGGGAGAAATTCGGTGCTTATCGGATCATCCTGTGTTAGTGATATATGGTGTTGTGTTTTTAAGAAATGGGCTCCATCCACAATTTCATTTTGAGAGGATTGATCCACCCAAAAATCATGTTTTTGAATCATTTTGTGCATTTGTGGCACCCCTATGGGTCAAAGTGGATATGCTTTTGGTTGCTTCGTTGCTTTGTTGCGTACGCGACCCTCAACATGTGATTCAAATTTGGGATTGACTGGACGTTTTATTTATGATTTTTGGCATTTTTTGTAAAATAGGCCCCTCCCACTAACTTCGGGAGCCTATTATGGATGAAAAGTATCGAAAATCTAAATTCCGCCTGTATATGTTTACCGCATAGATCCAAAGATCAAATGTACACATTTTTGTGAGATCTCGACAAAATGTGTTGGAGGAAAAGCAAAAAGTGTGTTTTGAAGAAAATAAAAAAAAGTGGAAAATCTATACAGTCAGATGCAAATGTGTGTGGCCTATGTAGGGAGTTGCGTCATGACCCAAGGAATCCAGGGAAAAGGAAATGTTTCTTCTATACGGTTCAAGATTTATAGGGCAAAATGTAAAGTGGGCTGTTATAGCGCCACCATGGCGGTGTAATTATGTTTTTGTATTTAGGCCACTGGACTGGGAAGTAGGAACCTCCCCATTAAGTGTTGTAACTGTAGCCCTTACGGTTTCCGAGAGAAAAATACTTGTTTTTCCATTATAAGTCGATGGGGAAAATGTATTCACTAATAAATTAATATCAATTAAACTACAACGTATCTCTTAGCAAAATGGAAGCACACAATTCCCGTCTTCCCGATGAAGCCAGTTGATTTTACATAATGGCTCGAGTGTGTGCCGCCCGTTCGGGCAACTACACTAATAAAGTCGCCCAAGTACCGTCTTTATTAGTGTGGTTGCCCGAAAGGGCAACCACACTAATAAAGACGGTACTTGGGCGACTTTATTAGTCGCCCAAGTTAATTAACAATGAGCTGATATTATTTGCATGTTTTCCAGTCAATTTGAAGGCAGTGTAAGAGAGGAAAAAAAGAGAGCTAGAGAACATTAAATGGCCAGTGTTCGCTGTGTTCAGAAAACACTAGCTTAGAGTTGTACACATTGTCACAATGTATATTCATAGAACTCTATTTTTCTTTCACTCAGGGCCTTAAATTTATTAATTGTTACTGAATCTTAAGAATTCCATCCACTTAAGTAATATTACACGTGAGGGTGTGCTTTACCGTTTATTGGCATGACAATGCAGTCAAGAACGAGGCACTTGGGTCGAGTTCTGGAAACATCACTGAAATGACGGTAAAGCACACCCTCTCCTGTAATATTGTGATTATACATTATACCAACAAAATAAAACATAGACCTGTAGTCACAATGTATTCAAACTGTACTGCCCTAAAACGCCAAAGTTCAGTAACTATGCAAAGAATCAAACCGCCAAATGGGTTGTATTGGTATATAAGTGACACTGCAATAATTGCATATTTGTTCATGAGGTAATTGATTATCCCACAAAATCATGCCGGCCGTCACTGCACTTTGGCTTTGTAGGGCAGTGTATTGTGGGGCAATTCTCTCTCAAAATAAAAACCCATTTGCAATTACTCCCTGAAAATCCATCAGGTCTCTGACTGAGATATCAACTAGTCCCTGTCGACAACTTGAGCTAATGAGCTAAATAAACACACATACTGATATTTGGAGGCCTGCCCATGTCCGCCATTGTCTTAGACGTGAAAACAACACAGGTATTAGCATTGAGTTTGTAAGATGGATCATATACAGCGATATCGCATTATGTGATACTGCACAAAGAAGTATCACAGTGCAGGGACCTGCAACATGAAAAACTAGAAAGTTGTAATTCTTGGAAATTGCAAGTGTGGTTGCACCTACGCAAGTCGTGGGTTGCGGCCGCAGGGACCCGAGGAATACGCTGGGAGAAATTCGGTGCTTATCGGATCATCCTGTGTTAGTGATATATGGTGTTGTGTTTTTAAGAAATGGGCTCCATCCACAATTTCATTTTGAGAGGATTGATCCACCCAAAAATCATGTTTTTGAATCATTTTGTGCATTTGTGGCACCCCTATGGGTCAAAGTGGATATGCTTTTGGTTGCTTCGTTGCTTTGTTGCGTACGCGACCCTCAACATGTGATTCAAATTTGGGATTGACTGGACGTTTTATTTATGATTTTTGGCATTTTTTGTAAAATAGGCCCCTCCCACTAACTTCGGGAGCCTATTATGGATGAAAAGTATCGAAAATCTAAATTCCGCCTGTATATGTTTACCGCATAGATCCAAAGATCAAATGTACACATTTTTGTGAGATCTCGACAAAATGTGTTGGAGGAAAAGCAAAAAGTGTGTTTTGAAGAAAATAAAAAAAAGTGGAAAATCTATACAGTCAGATGCAAATGTGTGTGGCCTATGTAGGGAGTTGCGTCATGACCCAAGGAATCCAGGGAAAAGGAAATGTTTCTTCTATACGGTTCAAGATTTATAGGGCAAAATGTAAAGTGGGCTGTTATAGCGCCACCATGGCGGTGTAATTATGTTTTTGTATTTAGGCCACTGGACTGGGAAGTAGGAACCTCCCCATTAAGTGTTGTAACTGTAGCCCTTACGGTTTCCGAGAGAAAAATACTTGTTTTTCCATTATAAGTCGATGGGGAAAATGTATTCACTAATAAATTAATATCAATTAAACTACAACGTATCTCTTAGCAAAATGGAAGCACACAATTCCCGTCTTCCCGATGAAGCCAGTTGATTTTACATAATGGCTCGAGTGTGTGCCGCCCGTTCGGGCAACTACACTAATAAAGTCGCCCAAGTACCGTCTTTATTAGTGTGGTTGCCCTTTCGGGCAACCACACTAATAAAGACGGGACATCCAATTATTTGTTTTTCAAGAGCCTGAGGCACAAAAAGGAGCCAAATCCATGCAAGAATTAACTACCTTTGTTTGCACCTCCAACACACGCACGTGACAGGTGATTAGGCCGTTCTCAAATTGTTCATTAGAGCATGGCTAGTTGTGCTGTCATGCTCATTTGAGCACAGCTGGAGAGCCCATTTTGACCAGATTGCTTGTCGGAACTACCTGTTGTAAATGCAGCATATTTTTGATTTCCTATTACTTCTATACAAAAACAAAAAAACAAACATGTACATAGAAATGCACAGAGGATGGAAAGGTTGGAACTTGCAAAAGGTCACAGACAGAGTTTAGGGCAGTATTACATACAGTATATATACTCCATCTCCATAAATGCATGCATGTGTTGGTACAGTAACTGCAGGCAATGCACGACGTGGATGGTTTGCTTAGTGGTTGCTGAGGGAAAATATGTAGTCTGAGTTGTCTCCTGTTCATTTTTTTTGTTGCAAAACCTCCACATAACTATAAAAGTTTTTGCTCATCTTGAAGCCACAAAGACACTAAGCCGTAAGGTCTCTTGCTTGTTGCCTCATTTGACTTTTCTCTTCTACCTGTTCCTTTGGTTCCGTGATTTTTTTATATAGTTCACAGCTTGTGAAACATCAGGCTGATTCATTAATGATAACTCCACAATATATTCTTCATGAAGAGATTTCCAACAAATCATCTTATTTGAGTAAAAATTTAAAATACATCCCAAAAGGTTTTCACATAAACCCTATCAGACGGATTCTTTTTTCACATCGCCCAATTCTTTCATGGCAGATTACAGCGCTGACTTTTTGTGACTGGCTCTGAAGGAGGATTGTAAACGCAGGTTGTGATGGGGAAGAACGAGGTTATGGATCTCCTGAGCACGAGAGAGGCCGGGAAGGATGTCGGGGGGGGGGGTTCTGTTATTAATGACGAGGAAGACCTCTTCACCTCCAAGGCCGATGACCTCTAGGTGAATGCCACCCAAAAGCAGCACACGGCTGTGGCCTTCCAATGGAACCACTGTCCCCCATCCTATCTCTATCTCATCTGTGGGTTTGCTGCCCCCACTGCTTTCTTGAACAGGATTCAATTACTGCTGCCTGGTTGAACTTTGACCTGCCTCCGCCAGGATGAACCTCATCCTCCGACCCTTATGGAACGAGCGACGTGGGCCACTGTTAAAACCCTCCACGTTTTTTCTTTCACGGCCACACTCTCACTGATGTCTCCTCACTGTGATGGGACTCTATTGCATTATCTCTACTGTAGGGCCAAAAATATATTTATGGTCTATGAATACATATGAAACTAGAGCATATGTAATTTTTTACACATATTCTCGAATGGCACTTTACTATTTACGTCTCCCGCACTGTTTAAGAGGGGGATATTTTTCTGTATTTTACGAATCGATCTCCTAACCTTGCTCTAAGCCACAGTCGATGGTTGTTAAGCCATGGCCGTCTCTTAATCACAACACAGATACCTGTTAATTACCAAACGAGTTCAAGTGTTTTTGCTACTTAAAGAGGGATTTGATATTGATGCGCTGCGTTGCCCTAGGTCGGGCAGTGAGCGCAGTTGACCGTTTAATGAAACGTTGTGGGTTTCTGCAAGCCGGAGCTGTAGGAGATAAAGAACAGGAGAGGATAAAGCAATGGGTATATTAATAGGCAACTGTATGGACGACACAGTTTGGTATCGGGTCAGGGATAAAATGTGAACTTGTAAACTCGCAGAGGGGCTTCTCCTCCCCCCTCTCTCTCAGTCTCTCTCTCTCTCACTTTCTCTCTCTCTTGCTATCTCATTCTCACCCTCCGCGGTGTCATCACTGAGCTGAGCGGGGCTCAATAGCCGAGGCAGCTCTACGAGAGCAGCGATTAGACGTCTCTCTGATTCTCAGCCCCAGCAGAGTTCACTCAAAGGTAAGCCAGTAGTTTACATCCTGGGAGACACTGGTCTTCCTCTGCCTTTGTTCTTCCCCGTCCTCTGTATTGCAAATACTGCCGCTCTGTCAGGCTGTCGGCAAGGGAGCACGATTCTCACTTTGTCTCACTGTCCTCCACTGAAGCTGAAACAGATTGACAATATGAAAGTAAATTTCACAAAATCGTCCCTATCATCATTGTGTGTGTGTGTGTGTGTGTGTGTGTGTGTGTGTGTGTGTGTGTGTGTGTGTGTGTGTGTGTGTGTGTGTGTGTGTGTGTGTGTGTGTGTGTGTGTGTGTGTGTGTGTGTGTGTGTGTGTGTGTGTGTGTGTGTGTGTGTGTGTGTGTGTGTGTGTGTGTACATGATGAAGAGTTTTCGGTATTTCTCATATGCAGTACTCCCAAGATAAGAACCCATCTACCTGCCAGGCAGAAAGAAGGCGGTATTGTAGAGAGAACCTCCGACCCAACCGTCCCCTTTCAAGTAACTTACCAGAACTGATGGTAGAATCTCCCAGCTGGCTGCAGGGCTAATTCTAGCCGCCTGGCGTCTGAGGCATGGTCCCAGCGGGCCGTTTTGCTGTGATCACAGCAGGTAGTGGGAGGTTAATCCCAGGAGAATGCAGGCTCAATCTCCCCGCCTCCGGCCTGCACTCGAGGCCTCCATATCCCATGCTGTGTAATGGACGATCGCAACGTTGAGGCCTGTGGCTGACACCTGTCACGATTGCTGGACTCTGACAGCTTTTTAGGAGGTGGTAGGGACCCAGTACATCATAGAAACACTGGAGAACAGAACCAGAGTTGACCACTCTGTCCTAACACAATGATTCTGGTCTGCTCTGGGCCAGTGGATCAGAGAGCGAGAGGATTTAAACCATGGAGTTATTTTCCAATGATGTGATGTCTGGGCTCAATGACTGGTTAGCAATGGTAACCTTTCATAGACAATCAAAATGTCAAAACACCATCCAGGCTCAAATGTTTTGTTTATATTTACAATAGCATTAAGGGGTCACTGCTTAATGTGAAGACTATGTTAGACTTCCAACATATATTAGGCAAAATATATACCACCCAGCCTTAGGTTTACCAAAATGTGCTTATTTAAAATGTTTTGATATACATTTAGTTTGTACAGTCAGTGATAAATTATTTCAGATGGCAGAATATGCATCTGTTTTTCCCTGGAGTCTCTCTTGCATATCTGTGTGTAATTAATGTGGATTTTGACAGATGGAGAGAAAAAAACGTCCCTGTAAGAGAGAGAAGGGTACATGCCACAATGTGTGAAGTGCAAGCATGGAGGGAGCCTCTTGTATTTTTTGCCGTCCGTGCCAGCTGGACTAGCCAGATTCTTACAGGTACTCTAAATATATGCATAAAACATTGAAATTCGATGCCCACTATAAGTAGTCTATATTTTGCTTGTTTCTACTGTTGGAAATAAAGCCAAATGTTTTAACCACTTAAGCTCTATTTTATACTTTCAAACATTTTTCAAAAATAGCCAATCTACAAGCTCAGAACTTGTTGCATTGCCACACACTTTGAGCTTGTAGATTAAAACATTTTGGGAAGTTTTAATCTATAACGACATGCCCAAAATAGGGACACCAGGTTGAAAGTGGTTAATGTTACGCTATTTGAGATATAAATCCTAATCCTTAATACAGTGAATCATCATCCGTGGTAAGTTTTGTGAATTATCCAATAAACTGCTATAGATTTAGACTTTAAATATGACTTGAAGTTATTTCTCATTTAGAAACCTCAAATTACCTCTGTGTGTGTGTGTGTGTGTGTGTGTGTGTGTGTGTGTGTGTGTGTGTGTGTGTGTGTGTGTGTGTGTGTGTTCGTGTGTGTGCGTGTGTGTGTGTGTGTGCGTGTATGCGCGCGCGCGCGTGTGTGTGTGTGTGTGTGTGTGTGTGTGTGTGTGTGCCCGTGCGTGTGTTTGCGCGTGCAAGCAAGTCGTGCTATTTCTGAATGTATTGGGGCCCTGACTTAAATATTAGTGTAACTACATTATCACACTGTCTTTGCCCAGTAGCAATCATGTACAAATGAGGATTACAACTCTGGAGAAGGCAACAGGTCATGGTTGGTAAGCTGCCCGGGGGGGTCACTGATATAGAGTCACTTTTGACAGGCTGTGGAGGAGGCTCTATTGTTGTTCGTGTGTCTAGATATTACTTGGAGGCACTATCACTGAGACTACAGTATTATCCTATTATTAGGCTTAGTTGTTTACGCTTGTTACTGCTTGTCAGGTAGGCCAAGAATCCTTCTGGAGAAAAAAATGTGTCTCCCGCTTTATCTCTTTCAAGTACATCGGCTTAGGTTCATTTTTTTTAGGTCTTTTAAGAATCTCTTGATAGGACGCAGCAAACAGAATTTTGAGCAAGGTTTATGTCTGTAAGGGAACATTTGATACTAATGTGTTTCTTTCTGAGCCGCAAATAGTGTTGTTTGGCAGACATTGTAGGCACATGAGAAATCCTGCATGTGTTTTCCACACGTGCATAGTATGTTTAGGCCAAATATGACCATGAGCTCGTTTAAGTTGAAATTACATATACAGCCTGCAGCCTTTGTGGATTGAAATAGCCTCAATTCATATCTCTGTGTGTAGAGGAAGTGAACAAACAGAGAAAAAAAAAGGAGAAAAAAAGCTCATCATATGGTCTGGCAGATTTTGGGCAGAGCACCAGGAATGACAAATGTGCTCTCGCAATAATTCAATCTGCTCTCATAATTCTCTAACTTTTAGGAGCAGACAGAGCGGAATATTTCCTGCAATTAAGCCGCCAAGTTACCGTCCAATAACTGTGATCAAGTGTTTAGTTAAGATGCTTCTTCTCTCGCTTTCTCTATATCAACAGATTGAAGGGTATAATGATGCTGTTGAAATGGCAGAATGATGGCATTCACAAGAACTTAACATGATATCAGATCCAAAACATTGTCATTATATTCTTGTCACAGTAATAATGTTATATTTGAGGAATTATATATCAGAGGGAGTGCTGTAGCATGGTTATTAGTGCGAGTGGGCCGCAGTTGTATGCTTTCTCCAACAACCATGGAATATCACAGCCTTGTTTGTGTCAATGCCTTTATACCACAATTCTGTCATTTTAATGCGTGTCTTGTTTCATACAGATTACAGTTTTTGTTTTTAATAACAAAATTACATTAACATTGACTTTGGGCTTTAGAATGTGTGTCAAGATTCCAGCAATCCAATAAATGGCAAACCCACCCACTGGTTGTGTACAAACTGGATTTACGTAAGTGTAAATAAGTGGGTACAATGAGAAATGAGAAAATGAATCAAAACTGTCTATCTCCGGAAGGGAAATATAATACTTCACATCAAATATCTTAGTTACAATGGTGCACATGTAGTGAAAGTCTGAGAGTAGTTACAGTACTCAAACTAACTGTTGTCCCAGATAGCTGGTCTGGCTGCAGTGCCTCAACACAGTGTGTTGCACAAACAGCATACAACTCCCAGTGTAGTTCTACCTTTAGGACATGACATTGACTGGGTACTTGTTTAACCCATTAGGACTGGGAAAGCACAGACTGTGTCTTTTTATAAATGTCTTTGGCTATTCAAAAATAGCAGTAAATCTTTTTTTTTTTTTTTTTTTTTATCTTGAATTCTTCTGTAAATCTTTGAATATATATATTTTTCCAGAATCCCCAGAAGCAAAGATTTGAGTTACAAATGTTCGCTTTAAAAGAAAATATATATATTCAAAGATTTGCACAGATTTTCACGATTCTTTTTTCTCAAAAATAAAATCGTATAGCCAAAGAAATCTAAAATGACATGGATGCTTTCCCGATCTTAAACCCATTGGGTTAAACCCATTAAGACCTGAGGTCGATTCTAAAAATGCACGTTTTCTGGAAAACTTGCTAATATATCTCCAAAACTGTGATCTACAAGCTCAAAACGTGTCGCGAAGTGGATCTGCTACTTTTTGATGCTTTTGTGTGACGCTGTGTAGTGAGACGTTGGCGTTAATTTACGAGAAAAAAAACACAAAAACTTATAAGATAAGAGGTTTCTGCCCGACAACAGCGATATAGAGGCGTTCCCAGCTTGAAAGGTACAACGACGTGCAGGTGTAACGGGTCTGACTGGGTTAATTACAGTACAGTAACATGTAGCCTACTCTGGGCCAGTCAAAATACCTGGTCTGAAAAATGTATTGAAAAACATTATACTTTAAGTTTAACTGTGTATAATCAGTGGTATGTTTACTGTTTTCAGAAAAAGAAATATGTTTTGATGATGGTGGATCCTGATGCTCCCAGTCGTGCCAGTCCTACTCGTGCTCACTGGAGGCACTGGTTGGTGGTGGATATACAGGTAAGACCTTTTTTTAAATAGTTTTTTATTAAAGATGAGTTTTTGGCTTTTTGCCTTTATTGATAGATTTTTTAAGTGAAGATAGACAGGAAAGAGGGAGAGAGAGGGGAGAGACACGCAGCAAAGGGCGTCGGGATCGGGACTCGAACCCGCAAAACGCTGTCAGCCTGACAGCGTATGAGCCTAGGTGCCCGGACCGCAAGGCCAGCGATCTGGGCCGATAGGACCTTTATTGGTACTGTCACTTCACTCTCACTGCCTGTGGTGATGAGACATGGATGTCACGTCTTACTGGATTAGAAATCCTATAATAGTTTTGGTAGTTTTAAGTGCCGTCATGATTTTTCTGAAAATTGTGCATTTTCATAACCTCTCGGCTGCATGTCTGCTGTTTACATCTGCACATGGGGACTGTTGCAAAGGCTGGAAAATTATGAATGGTTTTTAAGCCTAACTTGGTGGAGAAAAAAAGATGCCAATTTCAAAAATGTAAATTTTTCATATCATGTATATCGTGTAATAAATGCCTGTGACAAAAGTGTGGGAGTAAATCGTTCTAAATGGCTGTGAAAGTTTGCAAGGCCCTGTCAGCAACAATTTCCCTCTGCCGACGAGAGCCTGGGACGTGTCAATGCAAGAGTGTGAGACTGCGATTGAGGAGAGCGGCAGGCAAGGCGCAGACTCGTTTCTCCCATAGAGTTCCCGGTCCCTCAGCTCCCCCTCCAGTGGAGAGATCTTGGCAGAGCGCTCTCCCTTCATCTGTTCCCCCAGGCAGACCAGCTCCCCCAATGATCCACACTTCTCCATATTTTACACCCCCGAAATGGGCACCGCTCCGATTCCCCTTATTTCCTCTTCATATTTTGCTCCTTTTCATCCGTTCGTTTTGTGTGTTTTCACTTTCTTGCATTCTAACGCCAAATGCGTGTTAAGTTGTTGATTGCCTCAAATATTTGGAGGTTTGCAGACATCCTCTAATCCCCCTGGAACCCAGAGATCAACCCAGTAGATTAGGACTAGTGGTCGGAAAAACAACCACACAAAAGACGCTGCTGCAACGTATTCCTGCTTCCCTTTTCATTCTACAGTATAAGGCATAATCTTAACACTTACAATATGCTGTATTGATTCAGAGATTCAAATGTGCTGTATCTAGGATATTTATTTTGGTAGAACCCACAGCGGGTAAACATGTAGTTTTCCTCAACTGATTCAGCCGTAAGAGTGCTTAAGAGAATCACATTCCTGCTTGTTTTTTCCTAAATGCATGAACATTTGCACTGTATCGCTCACATACTGTACTCTACAATAGTGATATTTGGAGAAATGTAATTTACGTAGCAAAATTGTCATTTTCTAAAATGACATTAGAAATCACACTTGCTTCTTCTTCACCCCCCTCCCTCCTCTTTTTGTGTAGACTCATATCATCTGGCTGGCCACTTGACCAGCTGTTAATAAACAAATGTCTTTCAAGTGCTCAGACAGGCCACATCCTCTCCAGCAATTCAATTTCCTGTCACTTGTGTGGGCGTTGACCTGCATTGCCAGTGTAGCGATTGGCCAATGTGACAGGATGCTTTTCTGATTGTGGCCGGTGGTTGGTCAGGGGGTTAATGAGCCTTTTGAGTGATGCCAACCCTTAGTGGGAGGTGTTTAATTGCCCAAGAATGGCTGGGTGGCATCACATAACCTCCTTTTGGCTTTTTTCAGGTGTCCATGTGAATGTATCTCAATACATTTGGGATTTTAACAGCAACAGGACACTGTGCAAATGTGTGAAATGTTCTGGACTGTTAAGACATTTATTTTGGCTTAGTTTTCTTTGTCTTTGAGCAAATATGACTTCAGTAAGAAAAGTTTAAACTAATAAATAGTTTGAATTTAGCTTAAAACTAAAACTCTAAGCTGATTGCATAATGATGTACATTTTATACAATGTGTTTGAAATTACAGATTGTTTGGTAAATCTGAAGAAGTATTTTCTTTATAGAAAGCTAAAGGTCAAGATATTAATGTCAACTGGATCAGCATTTAGATTCTCACTAGACAAACCATTGGAGCTTAACAGCCGTACACATTCATATATATTCATTAATCCAAGGGCACTAAGGGTTGCTTTGGATTGCAGATGTTGACATAATTAGTGTGTATTTTTTATCCTTAGCCACAGTTTTGAAGGTAAAAGGCAGTTCCTTCAATTGAGCATAGAGCAAAGGCTGCATTCTACAATAGATTTACACTGAACCCTCAACAAAGATCTCATTAAGGGCTTGATATAGTTTGCTGTGTGCGGTGTCGCGCACCAAAAATAGCGGCTCTGCAAGCTCACAAAGCGTCACGCTGGGATGCAATGTGAGCTTGTAGATCTGTTATTTTCAGTGCGCGACACCGGTGTGCCACTGAGTATAAATCCGGCTTTAGAGAGGGCATGGTAACAGAACAAGGACACACTGGCTCCCAGCTCTTGTTTGACACAAGCTCACCTTGCTTTGAGCTGCATCATCTTGCATCTCTGCACTCTTGACAGAACGCATGTAGTCTGTTCATTGTATGATATTGTATCCATGCCTAAGATCTACTCCAGTGCTTCAGAATTCCTCTAAGCTGGGATTAAAAATATGAATACAATGGATTGTACATATGTATACTCTGTTGTCAGGTCACTGTATTTTCCCTAAAATGTAGATTTTAGAGAAGTACGTGCGATAATGGTTGACACAGTATTAGTTATATGGCTCATTGTACCATATCTCCATATTTCAACTTTTTATGTTTTTCCATGCGCTATTTTGTCATGTGACAGTGTCATTCATGCAAAACTATCGAAGAAATAGATGATCTACAAGCTTAGAACACATAGTGGTATGATATTATGCTTTTTCATGTAATTCTTTGCTACGGTTATGCTGCCTATTTGCATCATAAAAAATACATTGGAATAGGTGTAATGATTTCCATACAGTATGCATGACAATTTCATTCATTTTCTTTGTTTTAAGGAAGCCAGATCTGTCAATATTTCTTTTAATTTTGTTAAGTTTTTGGTA
Source organism: Gymnoscopelus braueri (assembly GCF_963280865.1). Classification (NCBI taxonomy): domain Eukaryota; kingdom Metazoa; phylum Chordata; class Actinopteri; order Myctophiformes; family Myctophidae; genus Gymnoscopelus; species Gymnoscopelus braueri. The sequence goes on along the minus strand of NC_137608.1, from coordinate 38,012,735 downwards.
TCAGTGGCATTACGTCATTGCTCTGTACAGCAAACACCGGTTGACGTGTTTATTTTGTTATTATATCATTTCATTATGGTCAATTGCATCATCTTATACAACAAGCGGTCCGATTTCTATTAAAACTGTCAATGTCTGATCTGTGTATCTTTAGGGCATTTGCCAATTTTCACCCCCCCCCCATTCCCGCACAGACAGATACCGTCATTTAGAATTTCTGCAACTCTCTCTGTGTTTTGCATCAATTATAGACAATTACCAAAATAATCATCAACAGATTGCTGTATCGCTCTCAAAGTTGGAGTCCAGATTGTGAGTGTCTCCCTCCCTCCCTCTGCCCTCCTTGAGTCTAAATCAATGCAGATGTTCTGGTATGGTCTCACAGCGATAATTACTGTAACAGGCAAATCATTAGTATCTGAATAGAGTAAGTGTATATAAATAAAGTGCAGGGTCTTATTTTTCCTCATTAATACCTATTCTAGAGTTAATTTTCATTTTATGAGACTAGCTTTAACTATGAAAATCTTGGGTGGCTGTTATAGTTAAATAAAGTGAGATACTGAACAGTATATTCACTGATAGACTACTGATAGATTGTACATCTATTAATCCAGATACTGCTGGTTTGTTGAAGAGGATACATTCATTATCCTATTCTCTGTTCCATTTTTGATAGACAGAACATATTAGTATTTTCATTCATACATACTAGTATTTTCATTCATATATTTACTGTAGTCATTTGTTTACATATATTTATTCATATGCTCAGTGTTGATAGACTGTTAATAGACCCTGCATATATCCACCTGTATATTCATTGTTAGATTGTACATACATTCATTCATTCATATATTCACTGGCATTAGATGTATAGTGATCAATATATATTCATTCCTCTATTCACTGTACATTTGTATTTATCGGTAGACTGTACATATGTTCAGAGAGGGCCAGCAGCTCATTTCATTTAATTTCATTATTTAGTTTTATTCTTATTTACCTGGTTTTGGTTCTTGACTCTCACCTGTTGCTGCTGTGACACCTGAATTGCCTTCTGGGGATGCGTAAAGGCTTATCTTATTTGACTGTATCTTATCTTCAATACAGTTTCTAAAGTAACAGATTTGCCTTTTTATATGCCATATTTTTGGACACGTTTAATACCATCATATTTGATAGTCTGATAAATGTGTGTCCCTGTTAAAGGTTAAAGGTTCCACACATTCCTTAGCATGCATGTTGTTAGTCTTTAACGCAAAAAGAGCTTTTCACACTAATGCACTGTAATTGTGTGTAGGAAAAGTGAAAATAATTAGTTATCACATTTCTTCATGAGAGGAAGAAATTCAGTTCATGAATGTGACTTGCAAATATACAATCTTATTGTATGTTTTTCAAATATGTCATCACACCAGCATTCAAATGTTTTCCTTGGCACGCTGAATTTCAGCCACAGTATTAATACTACAGGTACAGAAAAAACATGAGGTATATCATTTTATTGCATGAAATATTGACACCAAACAAATATAATAAAGCTGTTGCCTTGGTGTGCCTAACTTTTTAATGAATTAAGGAACTTTCTTAACAATCTATTCTTTGTAACGTGCTTCATAACATGTTCTTAATATGTTCATAACACATTAAATGTAAGAGATTTTTTTTGTTAAAAGGTTAAAGCAATATATTCTGATGGTAATCATTGCTGTGAGTGTTTGTTCAGTAACATGGGTCTCCCTGTCTCTCCAGCTCTTTAATAAACAGAAAATTCATTTTCAGGTGGGTTGCACATTTTCAAGCCAATCAGGAGAGAGTACCCATTTATCAGCTTAAATTTCATAGTGTTACAGTTCCAATTTTGTCTGCTCGTTTCTTAGAGTCATCACATAAAAATGCACTTGTTTATCCTGTATCCTGCCGTTCTCTCTCCTGATTGGATACATTTGGTATCCCGACCGGAAAATGTGTTTTCTGTTTACTAAAGAGAGACAAGGAGACTCCTGTTACTGAACAAACACTCTTTAGCAATGAGCACTATCAGAATATAGAGCTATTTAACACTTATTTTAACAAAATAATATCACGTACGCTGTAGCCAAAACATGTCTCCCAACATGTTCCTGACATTTTTAGAACATGTTGTGTTTTCTGAGAACTGGAGTGGAGTAATTAGTTTCCTAGACTAGAGCATCCATAGTAATGTTAAATTAATGTAACCAAATGTATCCCTATGGGTCCATTTGGTTACATTTGTACACTCTCAGAGTTAAATTAACTCTGAGGATTTTACTATGTACACTAGTACTCATTTCAGTTTTACAGAGTTCCTTGAAGAAGGCCCACCGATTAGAAGCCATTGTTTACTTCCTCTCTCTGGGTATTTGATGACCAGGTGGACAGCTCAGAACACAATTAGATGTGCTCATGATTATGGTGCATTAGGGATATGCATGCTTTAGGATCCACGTATTTTGCAACAGCTCCCGTGAGGGGCAGAGCCCATGTCCTGCTGTTGGTCAGGCACATTCAAATAGTACGTTATTGTGGCCATGTCAGACCAGCTGCTGTCCGTTTGCAAATGCTGTGGCCCACAGAGATCGCCTGCTCCCACACCTGAATATTATTATTTGTATATTTGTGTATTTTATTTGATTCCACTCACTAACAGTAGTCTAGTATGACAGTGCACATACAGTAGAGACAGTTAAGGACATTTATGCATTTCTGTTACTATTAAATACCACCTGAAAAAGTCTGTCGCTAGTCTCAAAAGTAATGAGTGTTTGAAATTACATTTCAACCTCTGCAATAACCTTAAAATTTGTTGTAGCAAAATACCCCCCCCACCCTCCGTAACGCTAATAAACATACATAATTGCATTGTTCTTTATCCTGTAATTATCCCTACTGTTGCAGGTTATATTTAAGATTTTTCTTTCTTGACAGACAGCTGCCCCCATATGGAAGCCAAAAACAATTTCCCGGAGGCCAGGCGAGCCATAGCTAGCTCCGGTGTGAGAACAAAGAACCATTGGTATTATTCATAATTAAACTCTTATTGTGTACTCTGCTGAATATTTTCCATTCTTCTGCCTCTCTGCTGCTCACTCTCGTTCCCCCTCTCGATACTTTGCACCTCGTGCTGAGAACATCTGTCTGGCGTCAGCGCCGAGCCTGGCTGTGCAGATTGGAGCAGGTAGAGGAGCACATTGTAGCCCAGCTAATGATGAGAGTGTCTGCCCTCTCTCTTGGAGGAGACGCAAGCTGCTGCTTCACACTCGCTCACTCCACTCATACGCCCAGGGAAACAGATTTCCAAACATATGCAGTATGTTTTTAATCCAGTTTAATTCAGTTCCCAGCAAACACAAATAACCTTACGGGACATCCATATCTTATGACAAGGGGGTGGGCGCAAAGGAATTGAACAATTTTCCTTTTTAATGTGATATTTTTTTTCTTTCCCTCCAAAGTTGCTAAACATGCTCACAACCCGGGTTAACAGTTTTCTTGTTTGTGGTTTCACAAACTTTTACACAGAAGTACCTCCTGGCTCCAAGTGATGGGAAGCAAATTCATCCGATCTAAACAGTTGGTGCACCTGTTGTCATCTTTTTTTCTTTTTTTTTTTACTAAGTGACAGCATAAACACATTTTTGATTAGCATACAAGAACATAGTGAGTAACATAAGTATGATGGTGCAAGCATTTACTAACATATTGTGCTTATTTCAGTATGGATACAGTCCAGAGTAATGCACGCACATACAAAACAAACTTGAGGGGGGGCAGGATAAAGAATACTAAAGTTCAAGGAAACAAAGAATTAACTGCACACTGCTCTAAATGCTCCCACAGTGCAATTTTATTGGAGGTACGATGTTTCGACCGCCAGTATCATGTACCTGATACTGTGGGATCATTTAGAGTGGTGTGTGGATAAATCATATATATTTTTTTACTGGTATTTGATTTGTACTAGGGCCAGACACTTTGAACTGAAATGCAATTACCTCAGTGTCAGCCACAATGCTGTTTTGGTTAGTTATACCCTATTTAATGCAATGCGTTTTTAGATGTTTTTTTTTTTTCTATATATATTTGTTACTCAGAACTATACAACACCTCCCTTGGTGTTAGTCAACAATAGCCCCTTACATGCGAGCCCAGCTGGAGGTACTTAACATTAGGGGGATAAGGATCCTGCTGTCCACTGCAGCCAGACAAATGTCAGAGGTGCTAATACATGGAGTTCAACGTTAGGAAGTCATTCAGCCCTCGCAAAACATCATCAACTCCTTCCAACCACCCACCCATCCTTGTCCACTTTGGCTCGCTAGCTTTGTGTGAAATTCCTTTTATATTTATATGAAGATTATTACATGTGCATACTGTGTGTGTGTGTGTGTGTGTGTGTGTGTGTGTGTGTGTGTGTGTGTGTGTGTGTGTGTGTGTGTGTGTGTGTGTGTGTGTGTGTGTGTGTGTGTGTGTGTGTGTGTGTGTGTGTGTGTGTGTGTGTGTGTGTGTGTGTGTGCGCGTGCGTGCGTGCAAGAGCGGAAAGTCTGTGTGAGTGTGTCTGTGTAATAGTAAGTGCGAGATTGAGAGTGGCCATTGGAGGCTGCTCTGCAAGTACAATCTGTCCAGTGAAATATAAATGTTGTACTGGAGTAATAATCCCAAACCTAGACCCAGTGTCAATGCTGGCTGCATCTCCAGTACATTGCGGCTCGTGAACTGCTTTGGCCTTTTGCAGAAACGCCCGTAATCATGCTGTGGCCCCCATCAGCAGCTTGCTCGCAGTTTATTAACAAACAGGTTCTTCTTCAGTGTGGGCTGATGCTTTCACTGTTCTCTGCCACCTAAAGGGAGAATTACATAAGAATCCTCCGCTCAGTTGTCGGCTCCCATCCACACAGTCCTCACACACACACACACACACACACACACACACACACACACACAATACTCTGTTGTTGATAACCTCCAAAGCCTCTTGCTATCGCTATAACAGCTGACCTGCAATGCCTGCTGTGGTTTTTGTAACAAAAATACTGAGGAGGTTTTGTGCACAACGAACCTTTCTTATTAGATCATTGGTAAAGTCATGAGTGTTCGGATGGAATAATTGTGTGTAGAAAGTTTCACACAGTGCCCATGTTTATTTTAAGATAAATTCCAGTGCATTGAATTCTGTTGAATTTACAGACTCTTTGAGTCTGTACGAAACAGACGTCCGACTCCAGCACATTTGACAGAATATATCTCGTACTTTGTGTCAGGCTTGTAATGTGTCAGTGTGTTATCTTAATTTTCACCCTGCACATTGTCCTGGATATATCACAGTTTACTCTCCAAGAAAACAAGGACAGCCCTGAAAGCCTCCTTTAATCCAGTCTGTCATACAGTATAGAGACCATTAAAAAAGAACCGATTGGACCCTCTCCATGCAAACGCACTTTAAAAACCAGTAGCTACACACATTAAGGCGCTTCTTTTAATATGTGCCCCCTTTCTTCACACCCACGACCATTGTGCATAAAATCCTGTTTTTTCTTGAAAAGATTTCTAGTCGCAGCCGCAGACAATGTTCCCCCACACAAGCTGTCGTCTTTGTCATCCCCCCCCCCCCACCACCACCACCACCACCACACCCCCCGCTTCCCGCTCACCACCTCTCTCCCAGTCAGTAAAGCAGGATATTTGGCAGTCGTCCGTAGCCTATATGCGAACTCTGTACAGTTGTCAGTGCCGAGGACAGGTGGGGGTGTCACTGGAGTCTGCCTACTGTACCTGTTCACTTGTACACTCGTCGATCTTGACTAGAGCCCGACCGATATATTGGTTTGGCTGATATGTTGGCCATTATTTGACTTTTTTGACGACAATAAGTAATTGTGCAGCCCATGTGTCCTGATTTTTAACAACTTTCAACCTGATGTCCTCAAAAATAAGCTCCCAATGCATAGCGTGCATGTGTCTGGTTGTGAGCTTGTAGATCAGCTGTTTTTGAAAGAAAATGTAATAGGGCTTAAGTGGTTGAGTAAAATAAAATGCCCTTTTGATAAATAAAAAAAATACAATACATAATTCAAAACATCTGTAATCTATGGTCTAGGATCGGCAGCGGACCCAAAAGATCTATCGGTCAGGCCCTAATCTTTATGGAAATGGAGAGAAAGGGAAAAGTGGGGGGCAGGGAACACAGGGAGAATGAGGGAGGGTGGCTAAGTGAATGAATGGCAGAGATAGAGGGGGGGCTGCTGGGATCGTGGTGATGAAAAACCTTTCCACCGAGGGTTAGCGCTGGGTCTCTGTTTAGGGCATGTTGAAGGGGCGGGAAGCCTGCTGATAAAAACAACTCACTAACAATTACACTAACCTAAAATAGCCCTCGCTTAAATATATAGTGTGCTCGCCAGTTAATTGCACACAAAAACAAAAGACTTCTCAATAGGCTGCCTCCTGTAGCCAATGTATTTCCAGGTATTTTGGCAGGATAATTAAGCATGATTGATATATGAGCACAAAATTGGTAGATATTACCTTGTATGAAACCCAATCTATTGATTATCACTGGTTTGTATTGCGAAGTTGCCAACTTAAAAATAGCACAGATAACTATTTTATTTTGAACAGGCAATTAGAACCATTAACATCTCAATATGTTTGTGATGTGCAAATGCATTGATATCTTACATAATAACATAATTTTAGTGTGTTATAAGTTACGATTCCCTGTTTTATGGTTAATAGTCTGCCCATCATCATTAGAGTAAGTGCTATCACTTTGAAAAGATATGCTTGTTAAAATAATCAAACAGACTTCAACCAACCATTTGGAAAACAAAATTGTCTGTGTTTGTAAGATGTGTGATGATGATGATAATTTGCTATTTTTGAGAGCAGTGGCAACAACACAGTGGCAACTAAATCCCCCCCTCTAATGTTGTCAGGAAGTGATGCTTTTGGCAGCTACAAACTGACTCAAAATCTGTGAAAGAGGACTGTCAAGCAGTGGTGGAAGAAGTACTCACATTTTTTAATTGAGTAAAAGTATCAATACCACAATGTAGAAATACTCTGTTACAAGTATAAGTCTGGTATTCAGAATTTACTTCAGTAAAAGTACAAAAGTATTGGCATCAAAATGTACTTAAAGTACCAAAAGCCAAAAGTACTCATTATCCTGAATGTTCCATTTCAAGTTTTCAAAATGTATAGCAATCTTTTGAAAATAGCAGCAAGGGCTTGTAGATCAGATATTTTTTTTTAAATAAAATAAATATAGAACGGTTGTGTAGTGGTTGATGTATGTTTAGTAATAAACATCTAAATCTAAAAAGTAACTAGTAACTAAAGTTTTCAAGTACAATATCTTTCCTCAGAGATGTAGTGAAGTAGAAGTAAAAGTATGTACTTAAGTACAGTACTTGACTAAATTTACTTACTGTAGTTACTTTACACCACTGCTGCCAAGAACGTGCATAATATATACGTTATAAACGGGTGTATCATCTGAGCTAAAGGTACCACACTTGCTGCTGCTGTATATTCAAAGACCTTTCTTTGGATTTTGTTCAACTTGTTGTTTATTGCTATAGCTTAGGACTAAACAACTGTAAAAATCTACTCAGACCTCTGATCTGTACTATTGACCACTATCATAGCCACAAGCTTTGTTGCATTGTGTGTGTATTTTTATGCTACAGTTGGTGAGAAACCTGTTTACATTCCAGGGTTGCTGTATGGTTCACTTCCCTGCACGGCTAAAGTCAGAATCCAAAGCACTGTATAGATTTCCTTCAGCTGATGAAATTAAAAAGACAGCAATGTGTGTGTGGTGTGCCTTCCAGCAACACGATTTGCCTGCGAGTTCACGATACGGGTTGAGAGGGGAGTTCCTTTGGGGGGGATTAAATAGCTCCCTCTTCTTCCCTCCCTCCTCCCCTGCCCTCCATACTTGCGGAACACAAACAGCTCGCAGGGCTGTACAGTACTTGTACAACATGTTTGCCACTGAGGGTGCTCACAGGTAACAATAAGCCAAGGTCAAAGGTTAAGAGGGATTGTAGAGCTCAAGAATCTTGTGTGTTCCTCTGGCAAAGAGTGTACATGCAGGCATAAGAAACGATGTGCATAGTGTTGTTGCTGGGAGAGGGAGAAAGGGAGAGAGGGGGGGGGGTGTCTTGGCTCAGAGTCGAGGGAGGGGATATCAAAAAAGAAAAAGACCATATCTCTGCCCCCGTCAGGCTCTTTGAATGGTAAGGAGATAATCCATTTAATCTCTTAACCCCTTAAGACCGGGAACGCATGTGTTATTTTAGATTTTTAGCTATAACCATTATTTTATACTTTGGGCTATTCAAAAATAGCAGATATACAAGCTTGTATGATTGTAGATCTGCTATTTTTGAAAAATCTTTGAACTTTTTGTGCAAATCTTCATTTCTAACTCAAATCTTTGCTTCTGGAGGTCCCTGGAACAAAATATTTTACAAATGTCCGCTTAAAAAAATATATATTCAAAGATTTGCACACATTTTCACAAATTTTCAAAAATAGCAGATCTACAAGCTCATAGCGCGGCACTCGGTGCCGTGCTATGAGATTGTATATCTGCTATTTTTGAAGAGCCAAAGAAATCTAAAATGACACAGATACTTTCCCGGTCTAAATGCGTTAATCATGTACACTGTGTACATACCTGGACCTGTGCCTAAACCCTTGTCCTGATCAGACATATCATGGCCATCTTTTCTGATGTAGCTCCTCTGTATTATATTGTAACCTTACGGAGTGATTCAGTTCATCTGCAGGTCCGTTATATACCCGCTGTTCTCCAGCAGTACGTATATTGCACCCTCGATGCCCTGGTAAAATGAAACCTGGACTCAGCAGCATGCGAAATGGAATGTGGAAATATGTAGATTTCAAAAAACGCAGCTTTTAAAAATCCCTCATTCACACAAATGTATTCAGAGGAGAGGTATAGTGGTTTCATAACGTGCGGTAGCCTACTGTACATTTTTGCACAATATGTTTTTCCACAAAAGTAGGAATTAATAATGAAGATGCTTTTTGGCCTGAAATTGCTATTCAAACAATTATGTACTTAGTTTCTTCCAACAAATGCATTCCACGTTATTGTTTTGCCTCGTAGCAAAGCACCCAAAAGACTAAAACCTTTCATTCCAGCAAAGGCCGCTATTGGTCACAGTCAATAAAAGCATAAAAGCATTTATTTCCCACGTTTGTCAAATTAACAGCGTACTCCATCTCCCATAGGAATCGTAAGGTTCATTAACCTTTCTGTGAAGTGGGACAGGTTTCCAGCAGTTACCATAACCTCTGTCCTGCACCTACCTCAATTATAATAGAAGAATTAAACATCCAGTGATTCAAAACAGTAATGCTGCCTCTTAAATCCCTTTGTACCAGCTCTCAGCTGTTAATGACTACAGACATGAACCATACAGTTCATCAACAGATACAACCATGTACCAGAAGCAAATCAAATGGCTCCTCTTAACTATTATTATGTCCATACATGAACAGTTTTTGCTTGATGGTTGTTGCTGTTTTTTAATGTTTTAATTTGCTGAATTATTCTCCAGCTTCCCAAAAATCAAGTCATGTATTTATTGCCAGTGTTTTCTGAGAATACACTGGCAAGAGTCAGCGCTAGATAACACATCAGCTGGTTTTGTCGTGAAAAATAAAAACAGTTATATAAGTATGAAACTGGGTCACGCATGAGACATTATTGAAATGCTAGTTGTACTGTTGCTGTTAGTTTGTTATCAACAAGTGCAATGCACATAGTTATGTCACTGGTCTCAACGTGGGGGTCTGGGCACCCCAGGGGTCCCTGAGGGAATGCCAGGGGGTCCCCAGCTAAATGATTGATAGTTAAGAACTAAATGGACCCTTATGGGTCTGTAACTCAAGAGAATGTACAAATGTGTACGCTCTTAAGAGTTCATTAACACTGAGGATTGGGGTCCCAGAGATAAAAAATCATATCAAATGGGGGTCTGTGGCCTAATGCATTACAAACTGGGGGTCCTTGAATTCTAAAAAGGTTGAGAAACAACGTTTTTTTTTGTGTTCTCTTGCTTTTCTCTTGATGGTGGCATTTTTTTCTTCCCATTAAAACTGGTGACCATGTTGCGCTGTCCCTAATTTGTGCCCCTGCAGCCAACAGTCACCTCAAAGTCATTCAAGGATAGACTGACCTTGAACTAATTAAGTGTTCAATTACACGCCTGTTGATCTTTTCTAATGTTCCAATTACTAGATTACTAGATTAATTGTGTGGGCACAGAGTTCGTTCCCTTGTCCACCTACTCGCCCTCCTTCATCATTATCATCATCCTCTCACACGTTCCCCTTTGTCTGCTCTGCTGTGCCCTGCAGTGCCGATAGGTTTCAGGTTCCTTCCCTATTCGACTGTCATCGTTTATACTTCAAAGATGATTTTAATTCTTTACCATTGACTCTTTAATAAGCCTAATCTTCCACCTCTTCTCCACCCCCTCACATCTCCAACATCTTCCTCTGTGTTCATCAAAACCCCTACAAGTGTTATGCAGTTTTTACAGACGTGCAGCTTCATTATAATCCACTCATCCCTACGACTATGCATGTGAAGTCTTTAGGCCTGGATGCAGCTGTAACCATGGAGCGGTGTGATGCCCTGTGTGTGCGTGTGTGTGTGTGTGTGTGTGTGTGTGTGTGTGTGTGTGTGTGTGTGTGTGTGTGTGTGTGTGTGTGTGTGTGTGTGTGTGTGTGTGTGTGTGTGTGTGTGTGTGTGTGTGTGTGTGTGTGTGTGTGTGTGTGTGTGTGTGTGTGTGTGTGTGTGTGTGTTCGCGTGTTCGCGTGTGTGCGTGCACGAGCGAGCGCGAGCGTGCACGAGCGAGCACGCACACGTGTGTGTGTCTCCTGGTACTTTAGGCAAGCTCAGGTTGGGATTTTCCACTGCCACCCCCGTCAGTGGGAAGCCCTATATGGGGACATGTCGTCTCCTTGTTTGCTTGTTGTGCTGATGAAGCAGGGGGGAGTGGGCAGCCTTGGTCAGGTTCCAGGATTCCCTCCAAATGAGTCAGCCAGCCCCCACTCTACAGACTGTTACCTTGGGAACTCAGACTGGGGCTTCCCTCAACAGTACTAAAGTACAGACTCATCAACACACACATACTGTACACAGGCACTAATACATTCACGGCTGGAGCTCTAAGGGCCTTGTTGCAAGGCCCCATGGTTAGAGTGAATCAGCTTATCAATATCCTCTCACTTTAGCTCATATTCTACCCCGCTGCTCTATATGGGAGCCAGTGGACTGTGCCGCTAAGTCCACCGTCTTAACCCATATTTGTGCGGCTAATGTATGCAGATTAGACATAATAGATGAGTGTGATAATGAGTTTGGGTGGGTAGTTTCTTAAGTCAGTGGTTTGAGTAATAGTATGATGGCCTACTAATGAGCATGACCAAAGGAGTGTGTGGTCCTGGTGGACTGTAGTGTGTCGGCTAGTGTCAGTGATGGCTGGAGTTCACTTAATAACTGGACTGTTTGTGTTTCTCTAACTCAGTTCATTACCACGGCCAAATGAGTTTCTTTATCACAGCCATTAGGCCAGTAGGGAACTTGTTAAGTTAATTTGTTGACGCACTGGAGCAGATCTAGAGTGGCTCTCCCCCACTGCCCCTCACCCTGTCCTGCTTGAAACCATTCCACCGAGCAAGTTCGCATGATCGCCTCTTGCCAAGACGCAGTAAAATACCTCAGTGTTCATTTAACTCTGTACCCATGTACACACACCTGTTAGGGTCCATTTGGTTACATTTGTACACTCTAGTTACAAATTGATAAATTAGGATTTTACCGTGCAGACTGCTTTATCAGCCAATGGCTGTTCAGTGAACTCCACCAGGTCACTAAAATAATGATTTTCTTTTGTTTTTTCCCCTTCTGATTGTCCATTTGGCATACAGTGCTGTGTCTGTACATAGGGTGTAAGGAAAACTCTATACTGGTAATACAGCTGAAATAAATACATAAAATAATACAATTCATTAAACAGATGTCCCAGATGTTTTATAAGAGATTTTCTTAACCGATTCTCTAAACTTAGCGTAAAGGTCATTCAAATCAGATACTTTGATAAATTGCAATGAGATGGTTTATAGCCAGTTAGCCACAAATCTGTAGCATAATATATAACACTAACAAAGCATGTATACATTATTATAGTGTTTTACTTTATAAGCAAATGCTTTGTAGAAAGTGTTACCTTAAACTCAAATGTATTCTTCTCTTCTCCTATACAGCAGTTAATGATTTATGGTGATGTGATTATATGCATATATATTGTTTTACTGGGCACTGAGTTCACTTTGAGTGGGGGAAAAAGGAAAAGTATTTATCCTGTAAACTGTGACATTCCTTATGAGATACAGTCTATTAATCCACAATAACCCTGCAAATGAATGGGCTGATTACTGAGGCGAAGATGAGGAGGCAGTCATAGGCGCTTGGCTTGAGTGGAAGAGGAGCGAGCGGAGGAGGGGGGTGGTGGTGGGGGCTGGCTGTGGTTGTACACGTCCAGCCTCAGAATAGAGCTGTGAACACCATCTGTCATGCTCTCTCTCCCCGTCTGTTAGCCTGACTGCAAGTGAAAGGGAGAATGATGCTCTCAGAAATGCATTAGAAGGACGTGGGTGCTGATTGTCGTAGGTGTGGGTTTACAGGGTGCGTGAACGAAACGGTGGGGAGGGGGGGGGTGCATTCAAGGAGGGGGCCGATGAGTAACTGTACTGCTGACAAAGGGAAGCACTCACCCACACAGGCAAGGAGCAGGTCGGTTGGGCAAGTCGGTATTCCTGATACCACCCCCTCCAACCAAGGCCTCTCCATCGGCCAGCCACCCTGCCTCCTACCTGAGGGGTCTTTTCTGAGGATTCCTACTGTAGCTGAGCAGTTATGTACAAAATACAAACACATGCACACACACGCACGCACACACACACACGCAAGCACGCACACACACACGCGCGCGCGCACACACACAAACACCTTTTTTTCAATCTAACTGTACGTCAAGCCAAGTGATATCCTAGTCATGTTCCTCTTGACACTCTTTTGACAGATATTACACTTGATAATTTAGGAGACACTTATCCAGAGCGACGATGTGCAAGGTAAGCACCATGAACCTTATAATAATAATAATAATGGATTTTATTTATAATGCACTTTACATTTACAAGAAATCTCAAAGTGCTTACAGAAGACAAATGCATAAAAACAAACACCACACCAATCAATAAAAGAAAACAGCAACTAAGAAACTGAAACAAAACAATTAAAACTGGGGGCATAAAGCCTAGAGGTAAAACCAGCTAAAAAGGTAGGTCTTTAATCCTCTCTTAAAGCAGTCGACCGACTGTGGTGCTCTCAGGTGGACAGTTCGGGGGCGACCGAGCAGAAAGCCCGGTCGCCCATGGTGCGTAGATTGTCAACAAACCATAGGGAAAGAGAAAGTTCTAATAAAAGACATGTGCCATTTTATAGTGAGCAGTGAGGACCGGTATACATACCAGGCACATGGTGGTGCAGTGTTTAGTACTGTTGCCTCATAGCAAGAAGGTCCTGATTTTGAACCTCGGTAGGGGTGGCCTTTCTGTGTGCCGTTTGCATTTTCTCCATGTGTTTGGTTTCCTCCCACACAAAAGATTTAAGGTATGCATGCTAGATACATATAACTACTGCCAGTGCTTTTGAGTAGAAGGGACTGGCATTACAACTGGAGTTGGTCCCAGAGCTCCAGTTGTAGTGCTCATTGCTCCTTAAGAGGATGTGTTAAATGGAGAGGTCATATCAATCAAATCAATCAAATCAAATATGGTGATAAAGTTGGAGACGGTGAAGTGTTCCTTTATAGAGGCCATTGGCTCCCTGATGGCTGCCTTGTGTTCTGAGGAGAACAGGCTCTGCGGATAGGGTTTGGGATCTCTTGGTCAGTGGTTCTCAAGGTCGAGGACCCTCAAAATGATATGTATTTAGCTGCGGACCCCCCATCTCAAAAATGTTTTGTGCCAGGGATTTTTCAAAAATAGCAGATCTACAAGCTCATAGCACGGCACTCTGTGCCACGCTATGAGCTTGTATATCTGCTATTTTTTAATAGCCAAAGTTATAAAATATGGTTAAAGTGGTTAAAATGATTGTGAAGCTATGGTACCCCCCAAGGACCCCTGGGCAACATAGCTACAGTAATTGTATTTGTTGGAGTGCCCGGCCGAGCCAGAGGCACCGTAGAGCAATCGAACCCTAGATGGTCTATCTATGGTGGTGGGCGAATATTTCACTCCTATTTTGCAAAGCATACTATTTGATGTAAAACATGTCATTAAGAATTACTTGATTATTACTTTGTAATTCTAATAGGCATGAAGAGAAACTACAACCATTGTTAGTGATTTAGCGATACTCACAAATTACCCGGTGGCCTGTGTATCAATAGTGTATTTCCCCTTTATTGAACAACCATATGATGTCTAGAATGTCTTGCCTCGATGCTTTTGACTTTTCTAACCTTGCACTCAGAGTAGCTTCTTATCTGATGATGTCATTGATCAAAGATTAGCTTCCATCAATGCCCTATGTGGCTTTTGAATCCCCCTTACAAAGCTGTCATGGATTTGCAATATGGAAACCTGCCCTGTGTTTCAAACAGCCATTACATGTACACATACAACACATTGCACCTGACACTACATTAATTTTAATATTACGTTATTAGGCCTTAAATTATTAGGTTGTATTAAATACAACCACGCCAATTGTATAAGTTATATTGTATTAACATGATCTACCTTACAGATTGAACAAAATTACATTTTATTAATTAAAAAAGTTTCATAGTGAAGCTTTAATTTTTCTGTAGAATCAGAGAAAGTGAGGTGAAATTAAAGACCAAAAGTGAGATTTCAAACAGCAGGGGAAAAAAATGCTTTTTGATAAAACTTTGAAATTGCTTAATCTTCACTCCCCCTCTTATTTTAAATATAGTTAACACAGTCAAACCCTTTCATCCACCTGAAGGCCAAATTGTCTCACACTCCATGCAATGTCCCCATCTGCAGTTGCCCACAGGGAGTCCCGCCTACCATGTGACAATCAAAATGTCCCAGTGAGAATGTTGTCCAGATGAGTGTGATCAAGTCCCCACAGAACCTCAGTGTCTGTGCCTCTGACCTGAACTACTGTTCCCCTATTTTCTCCTTTGTAATGAAAAACAGGTAATCAAATTAATCGATTTAACCACTTGAACCCCAACATTCCTATTCTGGGGGGAACATTCACCAAAGATAGCAGATAGACAAGCATTGTACATGAGCTTGTATGTGAGCTGGTATAGAAACACTGTTTCTCAGACAGAGTCAGGTGTACCTACAGTATCATAGCGTCGCTTTTGAGTTTTTATTGTATTTGACAAAAAAAATTAAATTGTGAAAATAGCTGATCTACAAGCTCACTTGTAGATCGTTTTGAGCTTGTAGATTGGCTATTTTCCCTACTTAAGTGCAGTGGTTCTCAACCTATTCAGGCTGTGACCCCCCAAAATAATAATATTTGCCCCCCCCCCAAAATGAATCATGTGGGCACAGGTTAAGAACCACTGCTTTAGTGGACACTCTTGTATGATGAAGTAGAGCATAAATGTACGGGGAAAAAACATAGAAAGTAGAAAGATGGAGATGCTAGGTTTCCACCTGACAGCAACCACATGGTACAGTGTATGATTGAAATTCCACGATTGCATCGTTTACAGGTCTTTTCACCCTGTACGGAAATAATATTAAAAGGCCAGCGAGTTTCATTAGGACCGAGCGAGAGCAGAGCTTTAAGACGTGATGGTGAGAAATGTGAGTGCATGTGGAAGCTGAAATGTTGACTACCTGTTGCTATGGCGATGAGTTTGGATCCTGCAGGCTTTAGGACTCTGGCTATTCTAAATAAAGACTTTCTCGCTGATCTGTGGATGCAGCCACAAGTACACAAGTATCAGAAACTAATCCTCACATTGTTATCAGCCTGTGAGCTCTGTTATGGTCTGATAACAAGTTAGAGTTACTGTAAAGTATATATTTTACAATTACTACACTACACTCTTCTTGCAAAGATATCATGTGCATCTGTATACATATCAAATTATTAATTATCATCCAAGTCATACAGCACCAGTTGTGAAAGCAGACCTCCATTGACACAAGTGTGCTCATGCACGCAGTAAAATTATCAGTGTTAATTTATCCATTTGTAAAACACTGAAGATTTTACAAATGTCATCTCTGTATTTCACAGGCTGTTGATCTGCAATTAAAGGGTCGCCCCCCCCCCTCTAGTTGATAGAGCCCTCCCCCTATTGTCCTACTCTATTTCAGTTAATTGCAACCTTTTTAATTTCAAGGACCCCCAGTTTTGATATGCATTAGGCCATGGATCCCTTTTTGATATGATTTGTATCTCTGGGACCACAATCTACTCTGTAAAATTCTCAGTGAACTCAGAGATTGTACAAAAAAAACGACAACGTTTCAGTTAACATCTTGATGACCTGACGAAGATGTGACTGGGGTCAAAAGTAACAGGGGGCAAACGTAACACACTCAATAATTCTAATCAGAAACAAGCTAGAGGGGTGAGACTTTTTTTCTCACATTTTCAGTAGGGTCCTCTCTCTGCCTATGGAAGGATAGAATGATAATTTCATCTCAGCAGAAGTATTCAACAAAAACAGATTTTGAGGCGTAAACGTACATTTTTGAATGTACAGTATTTTCCTTCTGCTGTCTAAAGTTTAGATGACAGCTAATTTAAACTTAGATGAATTGTATCTCTATGTTATTGGTCACAAATTAACGTCAGCAGCCTATGCTAGTATAGGTGTTTCTAGCTAGAATATGGGATTTTATCATGGCTGGCCGATCGGGGGCAATTGTAACACAGTGACCGGGGTCAATTGTAACAATGTGTTTCAATGCAAGCAATTTTTTTGTCTGGGATTACCTACTTTTATATTAGTAAGAGTTTGTCAAAACATAAAGTGGGCTGTTATAGCGCCACCATGAGGCCGATTTGAAAAATGTAGGGTGGCATTTCTTCCTTGGCCTAGTCACTGTGGGAATGTGCGTGCAAAGTTTCAAGGCAAGGCAATGGAACACTGCGTTCATGTTTTAGGCATTTTGTTCAAAACGGGCCACTCCTGCAAACTTTGGAAGCCAATCTTAGCCAATCAGGATGGAATATAAAAAATCCGATCACATGACTATAGAGATGCGTGATGTTTGGCCAAAACTTGTAGGAGTAGCAAAAATTGGCCTCCTGGTGGCGCAATAACAGGCCGATGTGAAAAAAGTTGGGGCAGAGGTTCTGCTCTGGCCTCCAGGGAGTGTGCGTGTTTCACTGCGATCAGTCCAACGGTGCCGGAGATTAGCTGCTCACAGACGGAAAGACACACACACACACACACACACACACACACACACACACACACACACACACACACACACACACACACACACACACACACAAGGACGGACAGTGGCGAAAACATAGTCTCGGCCAAGCCTTCGACCTAGCGGAGACAACCAGTATAGAGTTACCTTTTGCATATCTTAACTGCTTTCTAGGGTTAGTGATGAGAAAGTGAAGCTGCATCATTTCTAGTGGGAAATGTAACATTTTTCAGTTGTCCTCTGTGATATTTCATTGCACTCTGTCATCATGACATTTTAAAGTCAGAGAAAGAATGGAAAGGGATGAGATGACGATGGTGTCCTATGAATTTCTGTTGTCCTCCTGGTGAGCTGTCTTTTAGTGCTATACCTTTGGCACCCTGTAGGGGGAGCCTGTGTGTGGAGAAAAGAGGACATAGACTAGTGATGAGACCAAATGCAATGGATGGGATGGGGACTTCCGTTCCTATGTCAAGTGAGTTTTGGGCAGTTTCACAGAAAACAGATTTAGTCCTTTCCCTCCCACTCAAGGATGCAGTGTTAGTACAGTAAGCAATTGAGCCTATTAAGCAAACATTCCAGTGTGCTATTTGCAGTGAGCTGCCTGACCATATGGTTCATGGGGATATTGGGAGTTTAACTTGACAAATATATCGTAGAGCATGTGCACGAAAATTATGCTACCTTCATACCAGGCCTACATGATCCCTGTTTCTAGGCAACAGGAAGTTAATATACAATTAATAATATGGGAATTTGCTACCTGGGAATCCAATCACTGACTTAATTTGCCTGGGAATTGTCTTTGTCTCCAGATATTAAATATTGCAGATCCTTTACATAGCAAGCGCTGACACATTTAAGCCACAATCTTTTGATAGGAGTCTGGCGCACTGTGGGGTCTTAAGTCAAGCTTCGTGTAAGCCAGGCTATTCAAGCATCTGGTGACAAATGATGGCCCTCTCCCAGTCATTGGCTCACTATTTTACTATCACTCTACATACTAGAATCCCTTAGCATGACAAATTATGATGAAGTCCACCCCAGTGGAATTGAATACAGGGTTAGACAGAGAAAAAGGAATACACCAGTCCAAGGAAAGCCAGGAATTAAATGGCTTCTCCGGGCCTCACTTCCTGGGGGGGATAAAAAGATTGAACATAGGACCTAAATTTGTGCTCAGAGAATTTAGGGCTGTGGGAATTTTCAGCCAAGGGTATGGTGGGATGGTGAAACTTAGAGGTTAACCCACAGAGGAATCCTCAAAAGAGGTTTGGTCTAGCAATAAGGATCCAATGGGGTTGTCGTGAATATCAAAAAAGCCCTCTGTATTTTCTTTTGTTTGAAAAAAACGGACTAAAAACAAGATCATGAAAGACCCCACTTTACTTTGCTAGTATCCCTGCTGCTCCTTACGCCCAATCAGACCAAGCACTTTAAACGAAAGACAATTGGCATCTTTAAGCCTGATTTATACTTTGTACAATGTCCCGTGCCAAAAGCACACTATGGGATGCAACATGTGATGTGTTGTGACGTGTTGTGAGCTTGTAGAGCTGATATTTCAGCACGAGACAGCGCCGTACATTAGTGTATGAATTTGGCAGTAGAGCGCCATCCTCTCACTAGTAGGGCTACAAATGAAAAATGGTTAGTACCAGAATTGTATTTGTGTGCATTTGTGTGTATGTGTGCGCACCGTACCCGTGAGCGCATGCGTGTGTGTGTTGAACTGACTAATATTTAGACATTCTTAGAGCCCCACACTAGCCGTGCTAATAATTTGATTCAAATGGCCTCTATAAGTGAAGGTCTAGGTGAGTCTGGACTGACTCAGTTGGAATCCTTTTCTACATCTCATCGCCACTTCATCTCTAACAAACCCTGTTTCTGAACCAACAGGGTGATGGACTAAGGAGAGGAGAATTGAAAGGCTCCACACTGTCTGGTAAGTACTGTAATATACATGGTATTGTGTCTTGAATGTATGAATGTATAAAGGGTATACCATATAATTATATACACACATTTACATACAGGTTAGGTAGCTTTGGTTATAACGCTTAAATAGATTTTTGTTTTTGTTTCTTCAATCAGAATATGCCCGCCCAACTCCTCCCCAAGGATCTGGTTTTCATCGTTACCAGTTCATGTTGTTTGAGCAGCCAGAGCGAAAACTGTTACTCACCAAAGATGAGAAGTCATCACTGGGTAAGAAGTCACTCACACCTTCACACACTGTTGTTGGCCACCACTTCATTGGTATCGGTCTGTGATACATACACAATCACAATCAACAGTTTGCT